>NC_142468.1:100191728-100855957 GCF_049115385.1 Moschus berezovskii
TTTCCTTGTTATGCTAGGTAAAAAATCTGAAGTCCTTAAATGTCCAGAAATAATCCTCCCAAATGTCTGTTTTAATTCATTCTCAGTGGTAGGGCTTTCAGTGTCTCAGTGGCCTGAGGGATCCTTCCATATCTACAGCTTGGATTTCTGTCACTGACATTGGCCTGGTCTCTCAGGATCTTGGCTGTTCTATCAGTTTATTATGCCCACAATTTAAAAAATCTCAAAAGCAAGCCAGTCCCCACTCCGAGAATAATGAAACTGGGCACAATTTCATTCCCAGAATCCAGTACAGAAATTATCAAAGAACATAGCAGAAACTCAATGGCATTGGAAAGAAAGATAAAGTCTCTTTGATTTTAGCCTCACTAGGATGTCCATCAGTCTGTGCCATTTATCTGAAATTCCTGACCTGCAGACTTAGACCCAGGAGGACTTTTCTGGCCTAAGGTTGATTGGTCGCTATGAATTTGCCGTGTGCAGTGCACAGCCCTGAGCACCTATCACGCATAGACTCTTGAGCTATCCTTCCTCTCTGATGGTCTTGTTCACCCTGCAGTACTGACCTGATTATGGGTTCTATCCAGTAACATTTTACCTCCAGTTATGATGTGTAGATTCTATGGTCCTATGGCATGATAGCCATTTTCACTGCCTCTGGCTATGGAACTGCATAGACCAAAGAAGCCTGCCTTTTAGAGAACAGTTCTTTTTCCACGGTAACTGACAAATTCCATGTCAGCTTGGATCCACATGTAAAGGGATTAACTTGAGCCTATGGTAACCATACGTGTCAATGCTGACAAGTTCTGTAAAATATACTTTCCTTACAACTACGTCTTTGCCTCAGTCAAGCCTGCTTGGGAAAAAACTACCTGAAGAGTAAGCCAAGGTGAGCAGCTGCCTGAGTATTTCCTGCCCTGTAAACTTCTGCCCACCCCAAAGTTAAGAGCCGGGTAAAGTTCTCTGTATACTAAAGACCCTCCAGGCGCCCTATTCATTCTGCTCCAGGCATTCGCTCAGCCACCTGCAATTCCCTAGGGCCCCTTTTCTTTATGCCAGACCTTTCCTTAAGTGGCTTGACAGAAACAGCCACTCTCTCATGCAATAAACTGCAGCCAACTGCAGAGTCTTATTGTTGGTGTAGTGGGTTGATGATGACCCCCGAAAGGATATATTCATGTTCTAATTCTACTGTTACCTCACTTGGAAAAAAGGTCTTTGCAAGTTTCATTAAGGATCTTGAGATGGGATTCCCATCCTGTATTAATCAGATGGGTTCTTAATATGATGACAATTGTTCTTATTAAACAAGAAGGGCAGAGGGCAGTTTGGACCAGATGAAAGAAAAATACAGACATACACCGGGAGTGAAAACAGAGACTGAGTGATGGGGCCTCAAGCCAAGGAAGCTGCTAACCACGGAAGCTCAGAGAGACAAGGAGTGCACCTCGTCTCAAGAGACCAGGAGACGCCATTAGGGAGTGCAGCCCTACTGACACCTTGAAATCAGACTTTTGACCTCTAGAACTGTGGGATGGTACATTTGTATCATGTTAAGCCTCCAAGTTTATGCTGATTTGTTACAGCAGGTACTGGAAATTAACACAGCACACATTAAACCTTTTCTCGACTTCTGCAGTTAACTGCATAAGCCTAAGTATTTTCAAATAGCCAAAGGTCCCAACATCCCACCACACATTAAAGACCAAGGCACAAGACTACCTTGCATGGAAGCACCGAAACATTCCCATGTGGACATTTTCCTCTCCAAAAAGTCTGCTCCTTTCTTTTTATTTCTCAGTGTTTCCAGGTAACACACCAAATGATGCATTTGTGCAAGTACAACAGATACAACACCTTAATGACATCTAGGTGGAGATCAATCCTGGGTGTTCATTGGAAGGACTGATGCTAAAGCTGAAACTCCAATTCTTTGGCCACCTCATGCGACGAGTTGACTCACTGGAAAAGAGTCTGAGGCTAGGAAGGATTGGGGGTGGGAGGAGACGGGGACGACAGAGAATGAGATGGCTGGATGGCATCACCGACTCGATGGACATGAGTTTGAGTGAACTCTGGGAGTTGGTGATGGACAGGGAGGCCTGGCGTGCTGTGATTCATGGGGTCGCAAAGAGTCGGACACGACTGAGTGACTGAACTGAACTGAATGGAGTTAATTAAGAAACAAGATGAAAGAGCGAAGATGGAGGTCCAAATATTCCTGGTACTGATCTAACCCTGGCTTCGACTCCAGTTTGAATGAAATGATCCCATAACTGAACCCCAGAAATTACTAGTCCATAACTGAACTAGTAATACACAGGATGACAGAAACAGAAGATACCAACTCTCACTCTCAAGGGAGAGAACAGAGTTAGTTAAGACAAACATGCCCACTTAATTCTTTTCAAGCTTCCTATATAAGTCACTTGATCACCCTGGGGTGGAGTAAGTAAAGAAGCAGGGCTGAAATTACCCTAAGATCTCTCTTGACAGGATTGAAACATCAAGATGGGAAAAAGACCATTCCCTCACTCCCCACCACCACCACCCCCAGCATTAAAAAATAATAACCTACACTTACAATGTAAAACAAATCAGAAACTTCTTTAGTTCTGATTCACTCTTAGTATTACTAATACCTAATCAGGAGTCTTGTGCAAAAACATCTTGATTAGTTGCTAATAAAACTCTTTAGAGGCAGAGTCTCCATATGCCTCAAAGGAAAGATGTAGACCTCTTATGTGTCAAGATTTTCTCACCAAAAATCACACAATGTCTTTACTATTCCAGCCAAGTGTAGCCTAGCCCTACCCTCATTCCTGCTTTACTTGGATAAGCAAAAAATATATAGATGGAAATAAAGAAGAGATATCAGGTACAAATACATAAAATAGTGGGTAAAACATTATAAGTGGAGTCAAGTACCACCACCATTCACTACAGTAGAAGTGAACATTCAGCACCAACAGTAATGTTTTTTCCTGTAATGTCTGGAAAGTCATAATAAATCATATGTACCTACCTTTTCAAATTTGTTCAAATCTCATTTTTATATTAACTACTGCATGCCAAGTAACATGCTAAGGCTGCATCAACAGATGAAGAAAAGGTAGTCCCGGCCCCAAGGAATGTTGCCCAGAAGAAGCCCGAGATATGTAAAAAATCCAACTTTGTGTAAACAAGTGCAACAATCAGGTATGCAAAAGTGTAATGGAAGCAAAAAGGAAAGTGATCACAACACTAAAGAGAAGACAGCACAAAAGAGATAATATGTAAACTGAGTTTTGACTCAGAAATGAAGCAGGTTTTCCAGGTGCCCAATAGGGAGGAGAGAATTCTTCGAGAAGGGAAAAGCATAATTCAAGAGAGTGAATTGTTCATATACTCCTAGAAGAGAAGCAGGGAGCAGCAGAAGAAATACTTGGATATAGGCATCATGAATATTTGTATGTTTCATTTTGGCAAAACCATTCTAATGGAAATTTTGAAGATCAACTCTAGAGGGGATAAACAGAACTAGTAATTACTGCAGGAAATACTAGAACCAATTTCTACTATAATCTACCAAAAAGAAACAAAACTGTTTCAATGACAACACAGTATCACAGAAAGGGCTTGGGGTGTGTGTGTGTGTGTGTGTGTCTGTGTGTGTGTGTGTGTACAGTTTAGTTCAGTTCAGTCACTCAGTCGTGTGTGTGTGTGTGTATTCAGTTCAGTTCAGTCACTCAGTCGTGTGTGTGTGTGTGTGTGTGTGTGTGTATTCAGTTTAGTTCAGTTCAGTCACTCAGTCGTGTCCGACTCTTTGTGACCCCATGAACCGTAACACATCAGGCCTCCCTGTCCATCATCAACTCCCGGAGTTTACCCAAACTCATATCCATTGAGTTGGTGATGCCATCTAACCATCTCATCCTCTGTCATCCCCTTCTCCTCCTGCCTTCAATCTTCCCCAACATCAGGGGCTTTTCAAATGAGTCAGCTCTTTGCATCAAGTGGCCAAAATATTGGAGTTTCAGCTTCAACATCAGTCCTTCCAATGAGCACCAAGACTGATTGCCTTTAGGAGGGACTGGTTGGAGTTTAGTGTATTAGGTGTCACTTAAAATTTTGACTCCACAATGTACTTGCTTTAGGATCTTGAACAAGACTCATAACTTCAGCGAGTCTCAGTATAGTGAGAGTATGTGATCACCTACATCTGTACCTGCACTGCAATCTTAATGTAAACTCAAGTTCCAGTCCAAGCCTAGGTTCTCTGTGACTCCTCCTCTGGTTAATTCAAAAGCTATCTCTCTCTTCTTCATTTGGCTTCTTTATGGAAATATCATAAGAATGTCTATGACTTCTTGGTGTCTTTTGCTGTCGTCTGTTTTTTAAATTGAAGTCTAGTTGATTTACAATGCCATGTTTGTTTCAGGTATACAGTTCAGTGATTAAATATACATCCTTTATCAGATTCTTTTCCATTAATAAGTTATTATAAAATATTGAGCATAGCTCCCTGTGCTATACAATAGATCCTTACAGGTTATCTGTTCTATGCCTTCTTTGAAATATTGTAGCACTTGTTGTCTGTATCATTTACATGTTTCAATTACGTTATGACTGAAAACAAAAAATTTATATTTGCCCATGCCCTGGCCCATACTTTAAAAATGTGTTCATTGATTTCCTATTCATTGGCTACATTTTAGACACTGTGTTAGCTGGTGGTTCCAGAAGTTAGTAAAATATAGATGTTCCTGATCAGAAGGTCAGGTCTTTGTGGGAAAACAAACAAAAATAAACAATCCGTGTCTCAAACAGCTGTTTACTTCCCAAAGAGAACACGCCTAGTTGGTACAGTAAATACATGGATCACAAATAAATGTATCAATAGTTATTTGGTGTTAATAACTTCAGATAACTGCTTTTCTCTTTTGAAGAAATGATGACACTGTTTCACCAGGAGCTCAATACCCCTCTGAGACTGAGGGCTTCACTTCCACTTCCATCCTGACTCACCACAGTGCTTTCTTATATGAAAATATACAAGTCCATCCATACTCCCTATTAAAAGGATTATCTAGCATGACTTTCTGACAGCATGAAGAAAAACTCAAGAGGTTCAGCATTTTAGTTCTGAGATGCATCCAGAAGTTCAGATGCTCTAATTCAACTTGCTTGACTGGAAAATGGATCTGTAAATCTCACAAGATCAGATGATCTTTTAAGAATTTCAAAACTTCCTGCTGCTGCTGCTGCTTCACTTCAGTCGTGTCCGACTCTGTGTGACCCCATAGACGGAAGCCCACCAGGGTCCCCCGTCCCTGGGATTCTCCAGGCAAGAACACTGGAGTGGGTTGCCGCTACTAATTAGAAATTCTAGAAGAATAGCTTCTTTTAAAATACACTGATAATATGCTTTACAGCTTAATATCCAGCAGCCTATGTTTCCGTTAAGTGAGCTTCGGGAAAGAAGAAAACTTGTGGTTTAGTTGCATTTACTTTGGAGCCTCTGGTCAAAACATCTACTTCTGTGCTCAGCCATCTTTTCATTTTTAAAATAGGGGCAACTCTAAAAACATGGTTACAGAGATGGTGCACAGCTTCATGTGTCATTGTCTTCATTTGTTTAGAATACCAATAAAATCGAAGCTATCACTGCAAAGAGTGGGATGTTATTTGGTGTCACCTACGGAGAAGGCAATGGCAAGCCACTCCAGTACTATTGCCTAGAAAATCCCATGGATGGAGGAGCCTGGTAGGCTGCAGTCCGTGGGGTCGCTAAGGGTCGGACACGACTGAGCGACTTCACTTTCACTTTTCACTTTCACACATTGGAGAAGGAAATGGCAACCCACTCCAGTGTTCTTGCCTGGAGAGTCCCAGGGACGGGGGAGCCTGGTGGGCTTCCGTCTATGGGGTCACACAGAGTCGGACACGACTGAAGTGACTTAGCAGCAGCAGCAGTGCAACTCTGTGGAAATAAAGAAAAGGAAAGGGGTCTAGAATAACTACAATTTTCCTGAGAACACAATTGTTTTATGGTAAATCTGGGACAAGATTCCTGATCTCTTTGACCCACTCCATGCTTCTTTCACTGGGATCTGAACAACCCAGAGGAATAAATGTGCTGTGTTCTATGTAACTGGTGCAGGACTTGGCAAGATTGGAATTGTAACACTATGTATGAAGAGTTATCTGGAAATTCTTAAAAATAAGTGAGATCCAGCCCAGGTATATAGAACACTATGTTTTATGAAAATTCTGTGGAATGAACAGAACTGGTAACTGAAGTGTGTGTGCTGTGCTGCAGTTTCAAGTAGGTAGGGTGAATTCTTGTTTTCTGGCACCTTGAAGATTTCACTCCATTATACACATGAAAATGAAATTAACATTTGAACTGTGCTAGTGCTAAGTCGGTTCAGTCCTGTCTGACTTGGTGACCCTATGGACTGTAGCCTGCCAGGTTCCTCTGTCCATGGGATTTTCCTGGCAAGAATATCGGAATGGGTTGCCACTTCCTTCTCCAGGGGATCTTCCCAACCCAGGGATTGAAACCAGGTCTCCTGCATAGAAAGCAGATTCTTTACCATCTGAGCTACCAGAGAAGCCCTAGTAGCTCAGATTTGAACTTGGTCATATTTAATTCTGCATGGTCTTTTAAGTCAGAAAAATATTCCATGTATCAGTTAAGTTGCGATTTATTTTTATCTTGATTTTTTTTTGAGTAAGATTTGTTTTATTTTCTCTTATAAAGATTAAAAATATAAGGGTGTGTAATGGTGTGATTCATGGGGTAGCAAAGAGTCGGACACGACTGAGCGACTGAACTGAACTGAATGGTGTTTTAGTCACTGTCATTCTCCCTCTGACCTGACCCTCTCCCCATAAACAAAAATATCCCCCATCCTTAGAAGAAGCCTGTTCTCAATTACTTGTAGATTCAGAGATGATGGTTCCTTTTGCTTTTTACAAATGTGATTGGGACCATACCATCCATGCTGGGGTCTTGAGTTCTTCCACCCAAGAAAGATCTTGATCTTGATCTTGAATTTCTAAAAGTCTTTCCAAACAGAAAACAGAGGTTAGAAATGGTATGTGGGAGGCTTTCCAAGAAGAAATAAGCTCATTTCATTCAGCACAAAAATGAACATCCAAACTCTTCACTGCTGAAAGTGTCCAAAGCTGCTAGCTTCATCTTGTAGTTAAGGCATCTGAAAGAATCATGCTCAAGGACTCCTAATCACCCAGATATCCCATATCCGACTCAGTAGGTATAATTATCCATTATGGGTATTTTTCTGAGTGACAGAGAACAATATCCTGGCTGAACATCCCTCTGCCATGACACAGAGATGATGGTCTCAAGCTATCTTGAAGGTGTTAGAGCCCTCTTTATCCATTACTAATATTAACAGAGGACAAAACTTAATACTCTCTTTGCTCTGTATTTGTTAAATCACTTCTTGCCTTCATTAAAATGGATGGCCCATAATTGAGTCGGTAGTATGTGTATCACTGGAAGCTGAACACATGTTTGTTGGTTTTATTAATGTCATAGATTTCTAGGGAGGGTCTACTCAAAAACTAAGTCTAGTTTCACAGACACAAATAAATTATGATATAATTTTGAACAAATTCAGCCTCATCATAAAGGAAAGATACTGATACTTACTATAACCCTGCCCTTGAGGGGCTCTTGTAAAGCACTAAATAAAGTAATAGAGGCATGCACACATGCATAGATTTTCAGTGATATCTGTGCACACTTAAAAAGAACTCTACACAATATATTATAAAAATCTTGATGCTGTGTGTCCCTAGTTGCCAGCTCTCTACACCCGGGGCAGATTCATGTCAATGTATGGCAAAACCAACCAATATAATATTGTCAAATAAAAAAAAAAAAACTATCTAAATTAACAAGACCTTATCTATTAGGATAGCTATCAGAGTATTCCAAATTCTACTTCTTGTAGTACCCTGTCCCAACCATTTTCCTTCCTCTTTTCATTAGCCCTCAATCCAGAAGCCCTGGAGATTTGTTCATTAATTTGTGTACCTATTTAGTGATGTGGCCAATTTCTTAATCCCTTATCAAATTTCAGGCACCATTCTTCAGTATGTTTTGTAGGGTGATGACACAGCAGTGATCAACACAGATGAATATACCCTCTCTCCAATTGAGGGGGCAGACAAAAATAAACAAGCAAATATAAAAATATATAAGTATAAATATGTAAATAAAAATTACATAGATGCATAGAATAACTAGTATATCAGGTAAGTGCTAGGGAAAAAATAGAAAGCATGGTAGGGAGATGGAGATGGCTGATAGAAGGCACCTGCCACTTGAAATTAAGTAATAAATGAAGGCTTTATGGGGAAGATAAAATGTATCAAGGAATTTAAGGTGGTTGTGGAAGGGAGCAAGGTGCATATCTGGGGAATGAATATTCCCAGCAGAAGGAACAGTCAGATGGCAAGAGGAGGAGGCAAGAATGTGCCTAGAGTATTCAAGGACAGAAAAGGTGTCAGCGCGTGGGAAATAGAGTGAGCAAAGCAGAGAGGAGAAGGAACAAGTCAGGAAGAAACAGAGGCCCAGATTTCTAGGCCTGTGGAGGCACTCTGAGGACTTTGCTTTTTAAGTCACTGAAGAGATCTGAGCAATACGACCCGATTTACGTTTTAACAGGATCTCTCTGAATGCCCTGTTGATTAGAAACTGCAAGAGAGTAAGGACAAGCTCCGGAAGACCAAGAGTTGACTCAAAGACATGATTTACTCAAAAACGCACCTCTTATTCAGTGACAATGTAGAGCAGGGACTGGCAAATAATTGCTCACAAATCACTGTGAGCTCAGCCTGTTCTTTTATGACTGCTGAGCTAATACTGAACCTCACATTTTGAAAGGCTGCTGAAGAAAGAGGAGGAGGAGAAGCTACAGAAACTGTATGCGGCCCACCGAGTCTAAGATACATATGTAAAACTCCAGAAAATGTTTTCCAACACCTGATGGAAATCATCGGGCTGGTAGTAGGTCCACAACAAAACTGGGAGGAGGAATCCATGAGTGAATTAGCTGCTGAAAATATTGTAAAGTGACAGGTGTCAAGAGACATTCACGGTTTCACCCTTAACCTTCAGAAATGGTGCTATTTTCATTGAGCTGTTGAAAAATATAATCTAACTTTCAAAACAACAAATCAGAAGGCATCTTCTCACATAAGCAAGGTCATAAATCACTGTCAAGTAAAACTGAAGTAGCAACAAATCAATAACCAAAAACATTTGTATGGACTTTTAAACTTTAGAAAGCATTTGCATCTTCATTATCTCAATTAATTCTCAAATAATCCATGAAATAGTTATTATTACTTTCCCATTAGAAATTTGGAGAAGGCAATGGCAACCCAATGGCAACCCACTCCAGTACTCTTGCCTGGGAAATCCCATGGACAGAGGAGCCTGGTAGGCTACAGTCCATGGGGTCACGAGGAGTCGGACGCGACTGAGCGACTTCACTTTCACTTTTCACTTTCATGCACTGGAGAAGGAAATGGCAACCCACTCCAGTATTCTTGCCTGGAGAATCCTAGGGACGGAGGAGCCTGGTGGGCTGCCAACTATGGGGTCGCACAGAGTCAGTACACAACTGACGCAACTTAGCAGCAGCAGAAGCATTAGAAATTACCACATACTAAGTCCTTAGTGATTGCCCAAGAAAAGCTGAAATCTTGAGTGTTACACCTATTAATGCCAAGGTTTCCCCCCCACCTCCCCCCCCCCCCCCGCATGGAAATGCTGGATGCTAGAACTGACAGGGATTTTCAGCTCAAGATGCAGACTAGAACACATATTTACTTTCTCTTCTTTCTGAAACCATATTTAAATAGCAGTGTAAAAATACCAAAATTAACAAGCCAATAAAAGCCAAGAGGTTGTGGAAGTCATCAACTACAGAAAGCTTTCAACATATTTCTAGAAGGCAAAAAATGAAACAGAGTGATGAGTAAAATAATTAAGGAAAGATTGTCCTAAGAAGGGTCAGCACAAAGCCAGTCAGCTTTTGGTGAATTCTGGTTTTAGTAAAGGGCAAGGAGACAAGAGGAACTGAAAAACAAGGAAATTAAAGTTATTTTAGGGAAAAAAGTTACTCGAATGAGCTCCAGAGACCACTCAGCCTGATGTCATATTAACTCATGGATTACAATGGATTGTTGGTAAGCAAGACAAGGAAACAGGGAAGAAACAAAAATCAAGAGGTTGTTCCTTACTGAACTCTTCTCAAACGAGATCAAGGAATTATGGTTAAATGCCACGGCTGTAAATCATTTCTGGTCCTAGAGAGGTCACATAGGGCTTATGACATTTCTCGCTTTTTTCAGACATAATTTAGGTCTGAGAAAAACCTTTTGTGTCCTCCAATCTCAAGTCTTATTGGGGATGGAAGTCCAAATTTACTCTGACATACTAGAAAAAGAATCTCAAGAGCAGAGGGCAAAACTAATTTATAATATATGAATTATGTCCAGTGTTATTTTAAATATATTTTAAATGAAAATATATAAATCAAGTTTCACTGATCAATACAATTCTGGGTTCTGAAACCTCTACATGTCACATGCCTAATGTGTAACCACATGTCAGCCCAGGAGAAGGAAAACACTCCAATGAAGTAAGCCAAAGAAACAAGATTTAAACTCAATAAAGCCATGTTAGACTAGGATTTTTCAGTTCTTTCCCATTCTTTTGAAGCTTCTACCTTGTGAATAATAACATGTTTCCCTTGTCCTAGACACACAAGAGTGCGTCTTCTCTCCTGGGCATAAGAATCTCTAGAATTATATATAGTAGTAAAGAGTGGACCAAGCTGACATGCTCACAGTGACCAAATTGTACTATTCTAAACTGACACAGTGCTCCGCTATGAAGCTGCAATAAATGATGTGTTTGCTTTCTAGACGTGAATGAGTTGCCTCACTGAACATACTCCAGGAAGGCCATCCATAGAAATTGGCTTCTAATCCATACAGAATAATTCACTGGTAAATTTCTTTCAGGAAAGCCCACGCTTTATCTAGACTATAATCTTTACACATCTGGATTCTTCAACCTAGACCAAAGGGAAAACCTCCGCTGGTGCTCTGCTGACAACTGGTGGTCCCTCACCTGCATCTTCTGAGATCAGAACCCAGTGCGGTAGGTGATCAACTCATGAACTGAGCAAAAGAAAACCTATACAGGGTAGGATATAGGCTCATTATCGGTATGACACTTGGGGCTGATTGTCATCAGGAGTACAAGAAAAGAACAGTCATACATGAAGCATGGATGACCAGGAGGCACACAGCCCAGAGAAGGCTTGGTTCAAATCCTGGCTAAGCCATCACTCTCTGCACACCCTGAAGACCAGTCTAAAGTCGAACTGTTGTACCAAATTTCTAAAAAGACGTGAAGAGCCTTACCTGCCAGGAAGGGAGGTTGTGGGGGGCAGCATCCGGCCAGGTGAGGGCTCTGCATTCCCTGCCGGCTGGTGATGATGGCAGAGGAGCAGCAATGGAGAAGGTGCTCCTGGTTCCAGGTCTCGCAGAGAAGCTGGGGAGGTCCCCATAGGTGCTGGACCACCCCCCGACAGGATGGGTGGCTCTTGCACTCAGCTTTGCACAGGCCTCTGAGACACAGGCAGGGAAGGGCTGACCGATACAAATGCAGGCACCAAGGGGGCTGCATGAGGAGGTGCTAGACAGGATGAGCTCTGGAGGAGGAGGCCCCCACAGTCCTTACCAGTCTTTGCATGGTGGCCCCTCTGGTGCCAAACACCTGCCGCCCACAGTGGGAAGTCTCAGCTGCTAGAGAGCCTGGGAGGGGTCATGCGCTGGGGCCCTGCCCTTTGCCCTGTAATTTGCCACACCCACGCGCGCGCAGCACAGTTTCTCTGTGACACGTATACCATGGACTCATCACAAAGGCCAGGCTGAGGACTCCCCCCTCCAGTGCATGCTTGACCACGAGTGGAGTCAGAAGCTAGGGAGGCACTCTCCCAGTTTCACACTCTATTCTCTGGCGTTTTGGTGTGCAATCAATACTGTATGGGCAACTACGCTCCTGAGTTCACTACCTGAGCTACCTGCTCAGGTGGTCAAGCCTGGGAAGCTGGTAGCAACCAGTCACCTCCCACTTCCTTGCGCAAAGGAGAGAGAGGTGATGGGCCAAGAAGAGCCCAGGGAAGGCATGACAAAGGAGGAAGGCCACGCAGAGGCCGAAGGACAGGACGATGGTCTGTACCACAGTGGGGATGTGACAGCGACACCCAGGCCCCAGGAGACCAGCGGGGTCCTCACATCCCTGCAGTGCAGTCCTGAGCCTCCAAACCTCCTTCCGGTGCACCCAGAAGGCAGCTTCCGTGAGAAAGCCCAGGGGTCTCGGCTGAATTCCTCCGGAAGCCCCGCCATCTGCTCAGCCGGCACTGGTGGAGACGGCCAGCCTCCCTTGCAACCTGGGCCCCTGGCCACGGTGCTCTCTGCCCCAGGTCCGTGCTGCAACCTGCTGCCCGAGAGGCCAGTAGAGGTGCTGGGAGAAGACCACCGACCCAGCTCCCCAGAGTCACTGATTTCCGGGAAGGTGCTGCAGCATAAACAACCTTCAGACACCCCACGGAGAAGCTCTTCGCCCCTGGGATCTGCCAGCAGTAGGCACCCCATCAAGCGGAAGACACCCGTGCCGCTTTTTCTGCCACTGCCGCCACTGCTGCCACCAGTGCCACCACCGCTGCCTCTGCCGTGGGGTCGCAG
Source organism: Moschus berezovskii (assembly GCF_049115385.1). Taxonomy (NCBI): domain Eukaryota; kingdom Metazoa; phylum Chordata; class Mammalia; order Artiodactyla; family Moschidae; genus Moschus; species Moschus berezovskii. The sequence continues at coordinate 100,204,515 of NC_142468.1, forward strand.
CAACCTTCCCCCTCCTCCGAAGCTTCCAGGCATGACTCTCGCCAAAACCTGGGGCACCCTGAAACAAAGCATGCAGCGTCAGCGGAACAAAATCCTGAAAGATGCAAGGAAGGCCATGCGACGCCACAGTGTCCCTCCGCCTGCCCCAGGGACGACAGGCTCCCTGATTCCGGTCAGTCACACTTTGGCGGTCCCTCCTGCTACCAGCAATTTGGCCGACCGGAACTCCAGATTCCTCAGTCTGGCTGGCCGTCCACCTTGCCTGACAACTTGTCTGGATCAGGGGGCAAGACACACAGCCCCCGTGTACTCTCACGCTGCTATTGCTGCACGTGCTCGTCTTCCTCCAGTTTGCAATCCCATTGTGGGAATGAACCTTAAGAAGGATGAAGGCACTCGGTGTTCAGTCAGAGCAGCACCCCCTTTTACTTCTGACCTCTCCAAACCACTGAGCACCCCAACCCTCTCCTTACCACCACCCTCTTACAGAACTGAATCCCCAACACCCATGTGTGTAGATCCTCCCCCTCCCTTATCCTTACTCACCCCTCTTCCAAACCCTCCCATCGCCCCCGCTGTTCTGACTGTGCAGCCCATCCCTGCTACTGCCGTCCCTTTTCCCACCACAGTCCCGGCATCTGGAAGTGTGACCTCCCCGTCTTCTTCAGATCCGGGCATCACAGCCATGGACACTACACCCCCTTCTAAAGCTATGATTTTTCGGTCTCCCCCAGGGATTGGGGTGCAGCAGACACACACTGCACCAGGCACGACACTCTCATTTGTGCCCATGGTCTCCAGCCGCGCTGGGGCTCCGGCTGCCGTCTTCCCCGGGCCCTCGTCTGGGGCTCCGGCTGCCGTCTTCCCCGGGCCATCGTCTGGGGCTCTGGCTGCCGTCTTCCCCGGGCCCCCGTCTGGGGCTCCGGCTGCCGTCTTCCCCGGGCCCCCGTCTGGGGCTTCGGCTGCCGTCTTCCCCGGGCCCCCACCTGCGGCTCCGGCTGCCGTCTTCCCCGGGCCCTCATCTGGGGCTTCAGCTGCCGTCTTCCCCGGGCCCCCATCTGGGGCTCCGGCTGCCGTCTTCCCCGGGCCATCATCTGGGGCTCCGGCTGCCGTCTTCCCCGGGCCCCCACCTGGGGCACCGGCTGCCATCTTCCCTGGGCCCTCATTTGGGGCTCCGGCTGTCGTCTTCCCCGGGCCATCATCTGGGGCTCCGGCTGCCGTCTTCCCCGGGCCCTCATCTGGGGCTCCGGCTGCCGTCTTCCCCGGGCCCTCATCAGGGACTCTGGCTGCCTTCTCTGTTCTAACTGTGCAGCCCATCCCTGCTACTGCCGTCCCTTTTCCCACCACAGTCCCGGCATCTGGAAGTGTGACCTCCCCGTCTTCTTCAGATCCGGGCATCACAGCCATGGACACTACACCCCCTTCTAAAGCTATGATTTTTCGGTCTCCCCCAGGGATTGGGGTGCAGCAGACACACACTGCACCAGGCACGACACTCTCATTTGTGCCCATGGTCTCCATCCGCGCTGGGGCTCCGGCTGCCGTCTTCCCCGGGCCCTCGTCTGGGGCTCCGGCTGCCGTCTTCCCCGGGCCATCGTCTGGGGCTCCGGCTGCCGTCTTCCCTGGGCCCCCGTCTGGGGCTCCGGCTGCTGTCTTCCCCGGGCCCCCGTCTGGGGCTCCGGCTGCCGTGTTCCCCGGGCCATCATCTGGGGCTCTGGCTGCCGTCTTCCCCGGGCCCCCACCTGGGGCACCGGCTGCCGTCTTCCCCGGGCCCCCACCTGCGGCTCCGGCTGCCGTCTTCCCTGGGCCCTCATCTGGGGCTCCAGCTGCCGTCTTCCCCGGGCCCCCATCTGGGGCTCCGGCTGCTGTCTTCCCCGGGCCCTCATCAGGGACTCCGGCTGCCTTCTCTGTTCTAACTGTGCAGCCCATCCCTGCTACTGCCGTCCCTTTTCCCACCACAGTCCCGGCATCTGGAAGTGTGACCTCCCCGTCTTCTTCAGATCTGGGCATCACAGCCATGGACACTACGCCCCCTTCTAAAGCTATGATTTTTCGGTCTCCCCCAGGGATTGGGGTGCAGCAGACACACACTGCACAGAGACCACGCACGACACTCTCATTTGTGCCCATGGTCTCCAGCCGCACTGGGGCTCCGGCTGCTGTCTTCCCCGGGCCCTCATCTGGGGCTCCGGCTGTCGTCTTCCCTGGGCCCCCATCTGGGGCTCCGGCTGCCGTCTTCCCCGGGCCCCCACCTGGGGCTCCGGCTGCCGTCTTCCCCGGGCCCTCGTCTGGGGCTCCGGCTGCCGTGTTCCCCGGGCCCTCGTCTGGGGCTCCGGCTGCCGTCTTTCCTGGGCCCCCACCTGCGGCCTTGGGTCCTGGTTTCCCCAGGCCCACTATCTAGAACTCCAGCCTATGTCTTCCCCATCCCTCCCTCTTGGGTCCGGCCGCTGTCTCCCCTGTCCCACCCCCCCATCTATGGCTTTGTGTCCTGTCTTCCCTCACCCCCCCATCTATGGCTTTGTGTCCTGTCTTCCCTCACCCCGCCCCCCCCATCTATGGCTTTGTGTCCTGTCTTCCCTCACATCCCCCCCCCCCCCCCATCTAGGACTTTGGCTGTTTCCCTCAGTTCTCAAATTATGACTTTGGGTCCTGCCTCCCCCAGCCCCCCAACTATAGCTTCAGCCCCTGTTTCCCCCAACCCCCATCCATGGCTTCAGCTCCTGTTTTCCCCAACCCCACATCTGTGGCTTCAGTTCCTTTTTCCCCAGCCCCACATCTATGGCTTCAGCTCCTGTTTTCCCCAACCCCACATCTATGGCTTCAGCTCCTGTTTTCCCCAGCCCCCACCTATGGCTTTGGCAGTTATCTATGCTCCAGCAGATGGCATCGCGACAGATGCCAAACCAGTCTTTGACACAGATGCTATAGAAACCACACCTGCTCCTCAGACTGTTATTTTCCAGTCTACCTCTGACTCCAAGGAGAACCACTACCCATATCACGTGGCTGTTCTTGGTTGTGAGAACACAGCACCCAGTGGCAGCAATGCCTGGACCCAAGCCTCGACTTATTTACCTGTGGAGTTGGTCATCAGAGGTACCCACATTTCAAGTGAAGCTTGAAACCCAGAAACTTGGACTCAGAACTCACCCTTTAGCCCACATCTGGGGCCAACAATAGGAAGAAGCCTAACAAGTCTATTCCACTGGGAAACCCATTAGCCCTAGCACAATATAAAAAGCTAACCTCTTCTGCAGTCCAGCCACCCAGAAGAAGCATAATGGATTCAGGTTTGCCAGATCCCCTGTCTGAGACCACCACCATCAACATGCAGCCGGCCTTTGTGTACAACTCAGATATTTTCCCCAGGTATGTATCTGCTACTACTGGTTTTGGAGAGGATACCACAGTGCCCGGTACTGGACACTGGTACTTGTCCCTTCACACAAATTTCTCCTCTATGGTGATGGGATTTGTAACTGTAGCTTTTCTACACTCAGGTGGCTCCTGAGTGCAGCGATGGGAAGTGGTAACACCCCGACCTCTAACCTCTAACCATAAGGATGGCAGTGTCCCCTGCCATCACTCTACCACCTGGATTCGGCTCAGGTAGACCCCAGGCATTTGGATTCAAGTTAGAACCAGATATGTGCCCCGATGCTGGGAGGGCGGCTTGCCCTTCCTACTGCAGCAGCCATGCTGCACTGAGATGCCCCCAGGTGATCTGGCCCACAGTAGGAACACTAATGGTGCTGGGTGCCCCACACAGTTCTGTCCAAAAGTTAGGTGGGCCAGATGCTTCTGAATAAGTGAGGCCTAGCGCATTCACACCAACCCCAAAACTCCCACCAGCCATAGAGGCTGCAGGTCCCATCAACAGTGGGCCTGATGTGGTACTGCAGACAGCAAGCTACCGTCTCCAGTCCTCTGCCAGAGCTGCCCCCGTCTAGGGCCCCAGAAGTTTTTTACTCACGAATGGTCCCCTCCTCCCAGAGTGCAGGGGACAGTCCCTGGAGGAGGGTCTGAGTGAGGAGGGGCAGACAGCATCCAGCGGGGAGAGAAATGACAGGAAGGGGTCCTCCCTCAGGTCACAAGCCAGCGAGGACTAAAACTGACCTGGGTTTCCTTGAGACCTCCCTCTCCCTGCCTCCTCACCCCCAGCCCTGGCAGGTAGCTTAGGTCCCTGGGAAGAAGGGGGTCAGTTCCATCTTACCTGTGGTTTGGGGATAAGGCAGTCAAAGGAACTTGTTTTCATTTCTAAATTATTCCCATGAAGGTGGCCTGGTCCTTTCCTATTGTCCTTCAAAAGTTCTCTCACAGGAGTAATGTGTTCTCTCTTTCCTCATGTGGCTCAACCCTCTCCTCTGAGGAGGTGGTGAGGGACAGCGCTAGCCTGCGAGGAGGAGGAAACGTGGGCCTCAAGGCCCCAGGTGCAAACACTCGAAGAATCAGGGCCAGGCAGACCAAGGAACAGTGAAAGCCTCCAGCGAGGGGCAGCCCTCCTGCTGCTCTCGTGTCCTGAGTTTCATTTGCCACTATGGGCTTCCCTGGGGGCTCACAGAGTAAAGAATCTGCCTGCAATGCGGGAGACCTGGGTTCGATCCAGGTTTCAACCCCTGGGTCAGGAAGATCCCCTGGAGAAGGGAATGACAACCCACTCCAGTATTCTTGCCTGCAGAATCCCATGGACAAAGGAGCCTGGGGGGCTACAGTCCATGGGGTCACAAGAATCGGACACGACTGAGCGACTAACACTTTCATTTTCATGGCTCACGAACCCCTGCTTCTGAAGGACTTGTTACAAATGTTTCCCAGACACCATCCCAGTGGGTGAGGGTGGAGCCCAGGAACATGCAGGTTTAACAAGTTCCAGGTGATTTCCATACAGGTGATCTGTTCACCATGCCTGGAGAACTTTGATGAGCCCTTGCTACGGGCGTACTAAGTCACTTCAGTTGTGTCCGGTTCTTTGCGACCCTATAGCCCACCAAGCTCCTCTGTCCGTGGGATTCTCCAGGCAATACTGGAGTGGGTTTCCATGCCCTCCTCAAGGGGATCTTCCCCACCCGGGGATTGAACACATGTTTCTTTCAACTCCTGCATTGGCAGGCGGGATCTTTACCATTAGCGCCACCTGAGAAGCCGGAGCCCTCCCTACTCACCCCCATAAACATCCACACATTTCCCCAAACAGCTGCACGTTCTTAAGGAGAAGTTCGTCCTGCTCACTGCGAAGATCCAGACTATGGAGGAAAGGGCCTTGCTGAACAAGCGCCGGGACAGTGCGCCCATCCTGCGACAGAGGGTCACTGGTCATGGGAGGCCCATGTACGAGGGTCAGGCCTGGGTGTTGGCAGCTGCTGCTTGCACAGGTACAGAGCAGACTTGCCTGCCACACCCAGGCAAGTCACCTTGGCTACCGCACAGAGTGTCTGCCTTGCTTCTTGCATTGCCCGGTCCCCCCTGCCCCGTGACATCTCCAAAAGCAGCCACTGCCTCCACTCCGCAGCATCCCCCACCTCCACCACACCTATGCCTGCTTCCCATGCGCCATCTGGCCAAGACGGCTTTTCCCCAGCCACTCCTCCCAACCAACTTCTGCTCCTTTTCCCAGATTCAGCAAAGCTGGGCCCATCTGGCGAGCTCTGCTCCCAAACTCCCCAAAGCTCCTGCCTGCCTCTGCCCCGGAAAAGCCAGTCCCAGCGCTCTGTTGAAGCCCCCCGCTGTCCACTCCACCTGCTGTGTATCTTGTCTGTTTCTCATTACTTGGCCTGCACGTAGCCTAGGTCGGGCGGGTGTCAGCTCCCGTGCCCCTTCTTTCCACAATGTCACCTGGCATTTAGGACCATGAAAGTGCCCGGTGTCCAGAGGAGACACTGATCACGCTAGCCATAGACCCCATCCCCCGCGTCCCAGGCCTCTCTGGTGCCCTGACCCTCTGCCCGCTTGCCCGCAGTGCTGCGAGGCCTGGGAATCCCTGCCCGTGTCGTGACCGCCTTCACCTCCGCCCAGGACACCGGCGGGGGCCTGCTGGTAGACGAGTACTACAACGAGGAGAGGCGGCGGAATGGAGAAGGCAACAGAGGCAGAGCCTGGTGAGAAGCCCAAAGGGGATGCCTGACGTCCCAGACCTGAAAGGGCTCCAAACCCGCAGGCTCTCATCCACGGGAACTCCCCGCCCCAAGCAGCCCTGCTTTGAATAGGCCTTCCGGATTCTGGAAGGCAGGATTCCGAAGGTCAGGGTGAATGTGAGATGCACGCCCCTTCCTGGGAGTGTTGGAACCACTCGTCCGCAGTGTCCTCCCAGCCACTCAGTATCAGCTCTGTCATCTCCAGGGCTGCTTCCGGACTCCCCCCCCCCCCCCCCCCCCGCAACTTGTATTGTTCCCTTTGCTTCAGGATCTTCCAGACTTCCACGGAGTGCTGGATGGCCCGGCCTGCTCTGCCTGAGGGTTATGACGGATGGCAGATTCTATACCCAAGTGCTCTTAAAGGAGGTGAAGGTAAAGCCTGGGGTGGGCCTAGGACCCCTGGGTTACACAGCGCTGCAAGAGTACAGGGAGTCCCTTGGAGAGGAAGCAGGGGCAGCAGGTGTTCCATAGTGGGTCTGCAGCCCCTAAAACAGAAGGGGTGACAGGACTGATGGTGAGCAGTGGGATGCCGGCCCAAGGCCCCCCAGGAACAGAACAGTCACAGAGCCAGGCACGCAGGAAGTGCTCAACAAAGGCAGCCTGCTCCTGTCATGTCTGCGCTCAAGCTGGCTTAGGAGCTCCCATGTCCTCTCTAACTCTGAGGTCTCGTCCAGCTTCTGAGAGGGCGCCTGCCATAGACCATGACCAAAAAGCTTTGTCACTACAAGTGAGCCTCACCTCCTCTGTGCCCTCAGAAACCCTGCCTAGTGCCCACCTCTGACCTTGATTCCAGCAGAGGGGCAACAGGGCGTTAGGATGGGGACAGAGGTTTGGCTGCTCTGACCGAAGCCAAGGTCTGGCTGTGGTTCCTCTCACTCACTGACGTTTCTCTCCCTCAGTCCTGGAGGCCTGTGATCTGGTCCCAGTCAGAGCGGTCAAGGAGGGGATAGTGCAGCTGAGCCTGCAGCAGCAGACATTTTTGCCTCCATAAATGCCTCATGTGTGGTCTGGAGGTGCCGTGAGGACGGGACCCTGGAGTTGACTGACTGCAACCCTAAGGATTTTGGCAATAATAGCACCGAGAATGTGGACGGTGACCGCCGTGAGGACATCACACAGAACTACAAGTATCCTGAAGGTACCAGGCAGTGGGGGTCCTCTCAGGTGGCTCAGAGGTAAAGAATCTGCCCACCAATGCAGGAGATGCCAGTTCGATCCCTGGGTCGGGAAGATCCCCTGGAGTAGGAAATGGCAACCCACTCGTTTTCTTGCCCAGAAAAATCCCTTGGACAGACTGAACGGATGCAGTCTGTGGGATTGCAAAGGGTTGGAGACGACTGAAGCAATTTAGTATGCACGCACCAGGTGGAAGAGGGCCCCAAACAGCAACAGAGGGAAAGGAATGGGCCAGACACATGCAGGTCAGGGAGACGTGCTGTCCGCTCCCCATCACATAAAACAGGACTGCTCAACCTTGTTTGACTTTACTCACATTTTGGACCAGATATCTTTGCTCTCTGGGAGGCTGTGCGACCTGGGACATTCAGAAGCCTTCCTGGTCTCTCTCCTCTAGATGCCAGCCCCTCCTCAACCAGCACCACCAGTTGTGACAACCAGAAATGTCTCCTGACATTTCCAAATGTCCCCTGGGGGCAAAATTGTCCCCAGCTGAGAACTACTGCTATAGAACAGAATACTTAATACCAAGCCCAGGTGACTTCCCTGGTGGTCCAGTGGTTAAGACTCTGCACTTCTACTGCAGGGGGTTAATCCCTGGTTGGGAAGCTAAGATCCCATATGTCACATGTGGCATGGCCAAAGACAAAAGAAAAACCAAGCCCAGCTGCCAGGAAATATTCTCTGTCTCCTGCTGTATTCCAACACTCCCCACCCTCCCTGTGGATTCCCCTCCATATTAGTTATTAGAGTGCCCCGCGGCCCTGTCCTCCCATTTGTCCAAACAAGAAGGCCTGCACTGTTCTTGAGCCGCCCAATGGCACCCTCACCCCCATCTCCTCATCTCCTTCCCCGTTGCCTGCAGGTCACTCAGGGCCTCATCATCTCTTTTCTAGAGGATTATAGTAGCCTCCTAATTGGACCCCTGCCTCCAGTTTCCCCATCATTATTCCATCTCTAACTTACAGTTTCCAGAGTGAGCTTCCCAGGACACAGATATGTTTATGTGACAGAATATTCCTGCTCCAGAATATTCCATGGCCTCCATTTCCCTTGGAATAAGTCCAAACTCCCTCACTTAGGAAAATACAAGTTCCTGCAACTTGGGCAAAAACTAGCTTTCCCACCGTTCAAGGGGCAAATTCACAGTACTTGAAGAACTTGACCCCTGAGTGACTTGGAAGAGACACACTGTATCTGTGGTGAGTTTGTCTAACACAAACCTTTCTTTTAACTACACGTGGCGCAAGAGGTTTGCAAGGCTCTTGTGGCCTTGGGCAATTTGAGCAGTAGTGGGTCAATGAACCTTAATCCTGAGCTTTTATTAGAAGAGTCTATACCTGCTGGGTAAGAGGCCTGCTTTGTTTATTCCATTCTTCAGGATCTTCTCAAGAAAAAGTGGTGCTGGAGGAAGTCCAGATACGTAATGAAACACAAGAAAGATGGTGCCATCTATCCTCCTTGTTGTGAGACTGATGATCCTCTACATCTCTTTTTGAAAGCACCGAGTTCCCTAGCCCTGGGAAAGAATGTAGAGTTCTCTGTGAACTTGTTAAAGCCCAGGGACCAGGAGAAGGAAGTGCAGCTGGCAGTTAGGCTGCAGGCAGTGTACTACAATGGCGTCCTTGCTGCCAAGCTCTGGAGGAAGAAGTCTGTCCTTACACTCAGTGCCAACTCAGGTAACGCTCTGGGGCCCCTTCCCAACACTCTACACACCCAGCTCCCACCTGTATGGCAGCAGCCATACAGCAACCCCTGCAGATTTGAAGACATGGTTTCTAGTTCCTGATGGGCTCGCTCGCTCTCTGTCTCATTCAGTACATATTTACTGAGCTTCACACAGGAAAAACAAAACCCACAATTCTGATTGTAGTCGTTTGAGTCAACAGACTGTGGAGCAGGGTAAGAAGTGTTTGACGAAGTAAGCACAGTACAATGGTGGATTAGCATCTCTCCCAGGCAGGAGCAGGCTGCCCCCAGGTAAATCAGGCTGCCCTGGGTCTTGAAGGATGAGTAAGGCAGTGTCAGACAGAGAAGTGAGTCATGGGCTTTCCAGGCAGAAGGGACATATGCCCAGGTTCTTCCTCCTCCTTGAGAATCTTATGTAATTGATCTGGAGCCGGATCCAGGCACTGGACTTTTTTCAGAGCTCCCTGTATTATTCTAGGGTTGAAATTCCCTGGACTAGAGCAGCTAGCTCTAGTTCTCATGGAAAACTTCTCCAACTTTGCTGCATGTAAGAACCAACTGGGGGAAGTTTGATGCTCACCTTGCACCCCAGACCAATTAAGTCAGAAACTCCACAATTTGACCCAAACATCAAAAATATTGTTAAGTCCCTGGGTGACTCCAATGTGCAGGCAAGAGAATCAGTGGAATAGAGCTTGTTTACATGATTGCAGCTCCCTCCTGACTGGTCCCCCTGCCTCCAGTCTTTCCACCCTGTTCCCTTTCCAAGAGTGGGAGGAGTGGAGTGGGGGAGTTGCGTGACTGGGCCAGATCTTGAAGTGGCTTGTAGATGCTGCTCAAGAGTTGGGTTTTATTCTCTGGGCAATGCGGAGCTGGTAAAAGGTTTTAACCAGAGGAGTCAATGGGATTAGAAATTCATTTTTGAAAAAGAACTTTTGGTAGAATGGAATGGAAGGGGTCATATTAGAGTCATGTATCTCAGCCTTGTCTGTATGTTGAATCACCTGGAGAATTTTAAATATACTGATTCTTAGGTTTCTCGGTCGGAGTCTGTTTTAATTGACTTGGGGTGTGGCTTGGCATTGGGAATTTTTAAAGCTTCCCATATGATTCTAATGTGTATCTCATGTGTATCCAACAACCACAGATTAAAGTTGGAAGGTTTTGAAAAAATCGAAGGACAAAGTAAACTAGCAAAACTTTTCAAATGAAGTCATATTATAGAAGTGGGCTAGATTGAACTTGGGTATGCGGCTAGAAGGTGCTTCCAGTTTGGATGAGCCTCTAAAGTAGGGCCAATGGGAAAGAACAGGTTTGGGGAGAAAGATGACGCGTTCTGTTTGTTGCATGTTGGGTTTGAAATCCCAGAAGACATCTGCGCTGTGATGGACAGTAGGCAGCTGGAAACCTAAACCTGGTATTTTGGATAAAGTCCTGGATGGGGGCAGGGGCGAGTGGGGAAGGGCTGAGAAAATGAGAGGGTGAGGAGGAAACCCAGGCAGCACCAGCGTGCAGGCAGCAGACAGGGAGACCTAGAGGGAGAGACTAAGTCAGAGAGGAGGAGGGGGAGCCCAGCACGGCCAGCGGAGGGGCTGGGAGAGGTCAGGGCGGGGAAGCCTCTACTGACAGGGAGGTCGGTGGAGAAGCAGTAGGATCCTGGGGCTTAAACTGACCGAGAGCTGAGGAGGTGAGACAAGGTACGCAGTCCTTCCTGGAAGAACGGATGGAAAAAGAAGAGAGGCTGGGTGGCAGACGGGGACACTCGGGAAAGGGAAGGTGTTCTTTGTTTTAAGATGACAGAGAGCAGAACCTGCTTATATGCTGAAGAAGAATTAATAGAAAAAGACAAAGCCTCAGGAGAGATGGGTTATAATCGATGGTGCAACCTCTGAGGAAATGAGACACAACTAGAATAATTACAGCTCACATTTATTGAGCACTTATTTTCGGCAAAGATGATGTTAAGTGTTCTGTATGCATTATCTCATTTATCCTCATAATGACCTTATGAGGCAGGAACCATTATCATCCCGCTTTACAGATGAGGAGACCAAGACACAGAAAGTTAACTAAACTGCCCACAGTCACACAGCTAAGCAGCGGTGGGGTTGGGATGGAGCACTGATCTAAAAAGCAGAGGACAGGATCTGCGCACAGAGGGGGCCGCGCCCTGGAGGCAGTGGCGAGGAGGGAAGCTGGCTTCATTTTCTCTGCAAACCGGAAAGAACAGAAGCAGAGAAGGGGAGGGGACCAAGCAAGCGTATATCCAGCCGTGACTGGGTGGCAGGTCTGAGGCCAGCACTTAACAACTGCCTCATAAACCAGAAGCCATCCCGCCAGGTAGGTGTTACTACTAGACAAGGGGACTGAGGCTCCACTTGTCGTCCACAGGGCCCTTTCCAGAGCCCTGTGGAGGTGGTCTGCCAAGAGTGTTGTGCCCATGGTGCTGATGCTGGTCTTGGATGGGTTGCTCGTTGTTTTATTTTGGCTGCCCCTGGTCTTAGTTGCAGCATGCGGGCTCTTGGTGGTGGAATGTGGGAATTGTTGTTTCCTGACTGGGGGTTGAACCTGGACCCCCTGCCTTGGGACCACGGAGTCCTAACCACTGGACCGCCAGCCAAGTCCTTTTGGGTGGGTTCTTGAGCGAGTTCCTTCTGAAACTGCTGTGAGGAATGAGGCATCTTTCTGGCGTCAGTGAGGCCCTGATTCCTGGGAGTCATGTGTGAAACCACTGCTTGTCTCTGGGGCACTCCTGGTCCCTGACTCCCCCTGTTACGTGTTTCAGCTAAGAAAATCTCTACCTCCCTGTTCAACTCCAATTTTGAACAAAGCCTGCCAGAGAATAGCTTCCTCAGACTCACTGCCATGGCAACGCACTCCAGCCTTACCTGCTTCGCCCAGCAAGACATCGCCATTTGCAGACCACACCTTGCCATCGAGGTAGGCACCGGTCCTTCCCCAAATCGCTGTGTTTGCTGCTATTCAGAAAGAACAGAGCCCCTCAAGCTTCAGAGCAGGTGACCGTGCTGAAGAAACTATCAGGAAATGCTGGGTTGAGAGCTCCTTCTCTTGAAAGAGATGATTTCTTATAGATGATACTAAGATTTAAATCTTTCCACTTTAAGTAAAGGTTTCTAAAATTGGAGTCTTCTCAGTGGCTGCCTCCAAACTTACAAAGATAATAGCCTACGGTCATTTAGCACTTTATACAAAACCAGTGTATTTTCACGTTTTACTTCTTTGAATACAACAGCCCTGGGAGGTGAACTCTTCCCGTTATTCAGATGAGGAAAGCATCATGCCTACAAATCTTAAAAATGGCCTGTCTTAGAGGCTTAGGGCTCTTAGTCCAGTCCTCTTTCCACATGTGTACTCGGACCAAAATGAATGTGACTTGGTCTCTGCCCTGGAGGGGGTTACAGTTGGGCAAGGGTGCCACCACATGTGGTCTATGTACCAGCTTTCAGAGGAGCAAAGTCACTCTGGCACAAGTGAAGTAAAGAGGCCTATTTCCGGCTGGGGGTTTGGGAACACCTCATGGAGGAGGTGGCATTTGTGTCAGGCTTTGAACAATAGGTGAGCTTTCAGTGCAGAGGAGGGAGAAGGCCATTGCAGATGGAAGACTGAGTAAAGAGGCCCAAAGGAAGGGAGCCTGGGGGCTGTGCTGGGGCTGGGAAACTGTCCACAGAGGCTAGGGTGGAGTCAGGGGTAGGACAGATGAGCCTGGGATAGATTGGGGTTAGATTGTGACGGGCTCTGAAGGCCAATCAAAGCTGAATTCTGAAGACAATACGAAACCATCCAAGGTTTCCAAGTGAAGGAAAGGCACCATCAGTGTTGTCAGTGATGGATCAAGGCTGAGAGGACATTCAGAAGACCACGTAGAGGGGAGGGAAGTCAGCAGTCGAGTTTAGGTGAGGATGGTAGAGATAGGAGAATAACCAAGAAAGGGTTCAGGACGGTAGCCAGGAGGGGAAGGCGTGACTACAGCTCTGTGCTCTTGGGATCCCCCATAGATGCCAGAGACAGCAGAGCAACATCAGCCCCTGATGGCCTTGGTCAGCATCCATAAGCCCCTCGATGTTCCCTTGGAAGACTGTGTGATCTCCATCTTCGGAAGGGGGCTCATTCACAGAGAGAAGAGCTACAGGTAAGAGAACACAAGCTTCTCCTCCCACAGAAGTGTCTCACCCTGTCAGAAAGGCAAGAACCTGGGCTTCCCTGGTGGCTCAAATAGTAAAGAATGGCAGGAACCCAAGACTCATGACACTCTGTTTGCTATGTCCATGAGGACAGAGCAAATACCTGCCAGAGTTGAACTAAAAGATCAGGGACTCTCTCACCCTGGGGCCAACAATGTTTACTGGGTACAGGAGAGAGGGGGGCTCTGTGCCCCTTGGGCACCTGATGCTGGCTGAGGCCCTGGTCATGCAGAGAGGGCCTGAGGATTACTGATGAGCGCAGGTGAGGGGGTTAGGGAACATCACAGGCAGGAGCTGCACTCTACCAGTGACAACACAGCACAGGATTTCATTTCCACATCCCTTTACTCCTATTCCCTACTCCCATTCTCTCAGATCCTTGTCTTAGTATGTGTACAATGTGTACTGTTGCTTCTCGAGCCTGTATTTTTAAACTATATAAATGTCAGGTCTAATTCATTTCACTCAGAACAGGTTTTCACTCACCCACAGGTCGTCCATTGCTTCTGTTACAAATTCCTCCGTCACGTATACCCCTGCTTCCCACCACACCACTCCACAGTGCCTCCAACTCTCAGACACCGCAAGTACACACATTCCCTTATCACCTGCTTGAAAACGTGTGTGTCGGGGGGTAAATACACAGGAACGGAGTTGCTGAGACATGGGATAAGACCTGGTTTGACCACATGCTACCAGATTGGTTTGTAGAATAGCTGCAGTTCCCTCCAGCAGTACTTGACAGCTTCTATATTCTTACCATTCCTCCATTCTTGGCAATACACAGTTTTCTCTTTTAATCCAGTCTAACAGGAATAAAATAACATCTCATCATTGTTTTAATTTGCAACTCTTCATGTTTATTAGCCTTTTCCATTTCCTCCTCTGTATAGTTCCTTAACTTTGCCCACTTTTTTTGCCGTTCCTTTTTTCCTTGTTGATCTGTGGGTCTATATATACACACATATATTCATACACACAAACCCTGTATAATCTAGGTTATTAGCACCTTGTTGGCTTTAGATGTTGCAAGTATCTCTGTTAATCATTGCTCCTTCTCTCGTCAGGTCCACAGCATCCTCCACTAAACACACACATACAGTTTAGAGTTCACGATGCCTATTCCTACAACCCCGAGGTCCCTGACAGGTTGTGTGGTTGTTGAGCCACCACCTCAGCCTCAAGAAACTCAGTCACTCTTGGCCATAAGTTGACGGAAGGACTGCCAGCATTTAACCAGACTTCTGTGGTCTCCCAGATAGATTGTTAAGATAAAGCTTCTCAAAAGAAATCTGCACTATGTGCTCAGTCACCGTATGAAGGTCCACAGGTAGACAAGAAAGCTGCTGATAGGCCTCCAAACAGCAGCTGCCGGCATCCTGACGTCTCAGTATGCCCACTACACCCGCTGCAGTTAGCAACGAGGATTCTAAAACCATAGTTTTCACAAGCCTACTATTACCAAGAATGGGACCAGACTGAAGTCACAGGTGATGAAACAACAGATGCAACCTGGAAGCCCTTGGAATAGGATGTTTCTCTTCTCAACCATACAGCTGCTCACCATGGAGGCTCCTGCCTTCCACCCTCTTCCAACCTCCTCTGTTTTAACAGCTGGGTACTTACATGTTTATTTCTTCAGGGTCTGTAAGCAGGTAAGCATCAGATTCACTGGGACCAGCAAAGGAATGGCCCTGAGACAGAACTAGGACGTTTCTTTTCTTCTATTTCAGAGTGAATTCGGTGCAGCCCAGAAACACTTTGCGCACCCAACTCGAGTTCATGCCAATGAAGGTGGGGCACCAGAGGCTCACTGTGGAAATGGACTGCAACATGTTCCAGAACCTAACCAACTTCAGAACTGTCACGGTGGTAGCCCCTGAGCCTCCAGCTTAAACTTCCAGCTCCCGCATCACGTTCCCCAACCACCTCCTCAATCTACAATCTAAAACCAAGCATGCTGGGAAGAGAAACTTTGCTTATCAGACAAATGATTCTCTGCTCAGGTTAAGCAGGAGAGGACCAAGAACAAAACCAGATTCCCCACCTCTAAAAAACTTATAGTCTCAGAAATCAACAGAAAAAACACTCATTTCTGTCACCCCAGCTCAAGGCATCTATGAAGACTAGTTGTCTTAAAATAGAAACTATTGGGCTTGAGGAATTTTTTTAAAAAGCCTTTATAAAGGTATTCAGATAATTAAGATTTTTTTTGAGTTCAGGGTTTTTCATAACCATTTACTATTCATCAATACATACATTAATTTATAGGTAAGGAAAATAACCTAATATTTAAAGCACTCTTGTATTTCTGATGAAATGGGACAATATTAAATAAAAATATGATTTTTAGACAATCCTGATTATACTAGTCAATGCCATCCCTGACCATTATCCTTAAAGATCCAAAGATGACTAAAGAAAGTTATAAAATACACAGCATAAGACCTGCGTGGAGAATGATCTTCAATATTTAGCTATGGATAAGTCCTTATTAGAGTTGAATATTATAAAAGCATAAATATTCCACAATTAAGTGTCATGTTAAAAACATGAATTTGGTCCAGTAGAGAAATATGCAGTTATTAAGTATAAAGGAAATAGGACCTATAAAAAAAACTGGACTCCTTTTGTACAAAGTTAACATTTGTTTCATTGTTTCCATGTTGTTGCTTTGATACTCTCGGTTTTAGTTCCTTTTCTTTGGAATACTTGTGAACAAGTACAGAATGGCACTTTATTAAAGTAAAGTAAAACTCCTGACTCAAAAAATTTCAGCCTCAAGTACACAGTATTCTCTCAAAAGAACGGATGCTGGTCTTGCAGGCTACTATGCTAAGTGAAATAAGTCAGACAGAGAAAGATAAACACTGTATGATATCATTTACATGTGGAATCTAAAAAATATAACAAATTAGTGAACATAACAAAAAAGAACGGGTGGTGGGAATAAAAAACAGGACAGCGACTGTTGCTGAGTGCACCTAGAGAGACCATGGGGATGTCAGATGGGCTGATGTGATGAAGAACATCTACACAAGACAAAGGACGCCCAGAAGAAGTGCGGAGACCTGTAGGACAGGCATGAGGCCTAGTCAGGTACAGCACTGTATACCCTGCTTTCTAAGATGTACTTTCCAGGTTTACCTTGCTTTCCAATACGTGATATTCCAGACTGATGCAAAAATATAATTAACCAGTGATGGTTTTGCAAAAGGATTAACTGAAGAGGCCCTTAATACTACATAAACCCTATAATCTTATACATTCAAAATTTTTTGATTTATAAAAATTTTGTACTTACATTTGGGGACAGGCAATACAAAACAGAGAACAATATAAATATGTATAAGGAAAATAAGTCTGTTCAATACAGTGAACACACCTAACAACTGAGCTTGTTGACCTAAAATATGAAACAGCCAGTTATTTTACCAGCAAAACGGGTTTATTCGGGAACAACAAACAACTGCAATTAGGGTCAAGCCAGCGACAGTAAAAACCACAGCCAAGTTCCACAAAGGAAGGAAGCAAAGGGAGGAAGTTGGGAGCAGTTGTTTGGAACAAAATTTCATGGAGGAAAGCGAGAGTTCAGGGTGACGAGGGGTTCTCATTAGCTTCGTAGCTAGGGTCAATTTCCTGGAGGAGATAAAATGTACACCAGTCCTGTCTATAACTGACAATCCTTCCTGTTATAGACCTAGAGTAATACTGTGTGAGAGCTCCTCCTTCTGGCCTCTCGACTCCATTTTAAATAAGCTTTCACTTTATTGATTTTCCAGCTTCCCAGGTGGCACTAGTAAAGAAACTGCCTGCCAATGCAGGAGACAGGAGACTCGGGTTTGATCTCTGGGTTGGAAAGATCCCCTGGAAAAGGAAATGGCAAATCACTCCAGTATTCTTGCCTAGAAAATCGCTAAGACAGAGGAGCCTGGCAGGCTACAGTCTACAGGGTCACAAAGAGTCAGACATGACTGAGCGACTAACACACTTAATAATTTTCACAAGCTCAACACCAACAGAACTCTCTCTTGTGTGCTCAGCTGTGAGGCTCTTCTGTCCATGGAATTTTTCAGGCAGGAATACTGGAGTGGGCTGCCATTTCCTTCTCCAGTAGATCTTCCCAACCCAGGGAGTGCACCTTGTCTCCTGTGTCTCCTGCATTGCAGGCAGCTTCTTTACTGCTGAGCCACTGGGGAAGCCCTTCAATAACAATATAGTAATGGAACAAACTGGAAGAACATTCAAAAGAACATGCTGGTAAGAATAATATTCAGCAACATGCTAAAATATACCTTTGACAATGACACATTTTATTGAACAGGGAATACTGCAGCTTCCCCAGGGATCTCTGAGAGGCAACTCAATCACAAAAACTCATGTAATTGTCTTTTGTATCTAGCACAGAAAAATATACTCATATGGTTTATAAATAATTGCCAGTTTGGCCTAATCACCAAACTTTGGTAATTGTGTCTCTTAGTAAGTACAGATACTCCCTTCTAATCCAGAAAGCATCCTAGCTCTATTCTCAAAGCAGACATCAGAGCTTGGCTGTAACAGTAAGAAAGAGAAGAGAGTTCAAATGAACCATGATTAAAATTCATGATTCAACTTCATTCTGAGTGAGTTCTTTGATTCTGTTCATGCAATGATCAACAGCATTAATGAGTAAAGGAATCCAATTATCTTCTGGCTGTGGGGTCACATGACTTGCTCTGCAAATGCAATGGGGAAAAGAGAAGTTAAATTTATTACACTGTCAAGGGAAAGACCTATCCTCAAAAGGGGACACAGGGAAAACTACAGTAAAAGAGGGCAAGGGTCTCAGCTGCTCCATAAGCAAAGCTGAGAGAAAATGCCACATTCATTCTCGACGCTTCGAGATGGGGGTTTGGGAGTTGAGAATGGCTGTTCAGGCTTATTCTCAAAAAGCTATTTCAGGATAAGTCTTCATACTCACTTTGTTATTTCCAGTGCCTTCTTTAAAACGGATACAAGTTTTGCAGACTAGAAAAAAAAAAGAAACAAGAGAAGTTACTCACTCTGAGCCCTATCACAAAAAGGAAAGGATAGGGGACTTCCCTGGAGGTCCAGTGGCTGGGTCTCTGAGCTCCCAGTGCAGGGGGCCTGGGTTCAACCACTGGTCAGGGAAGTAGACCCCCCAGGCCACAACTAAAAGATCCTGCATGCCACAACAAAGACCAAAGATACTTCGGGGAATAGCTAAAACTCAGCACAGCCAAACAAATAAAACAGATACTTAGGGGAAAAAAAAGGAAAGGAGGAAAAAGGGGAGGGGGGGGAGTAAAGCTAAAAATATTTTACTTGAATATTAAAATATTTAATACTTTAGCTCTCTTCCCCTTTTTTTTTCACATTCACTTTTTAAAAACGGACTGAAGAAATAAACATCTTTAGCATTTCGCCATGTCAATTACCCTAGAAACAATTTTAGGAATGCACATTGGTAGCATTCATACATCCTCACGTTATTTTGTCACTGGTATTCTTAAAATTCTGTAAGTTAAAAAAAACAAAAACAGTTGTTTCTGCTATACATATCCTGAACTATCAGCAGAGGTGGGACAAGAAGTCAATTTTTTAAAAGTGAAAGTGAGAAAAAAGGAAGGAGAGTTAAAATATTACAATATTTTAATACTCAAGTAATAAGAAGTCATTAAAAAAAAAAAACCTTGGAGGAAACAGTCAAAAATAAAAATGTTGATTAGGTGGCCAGATCATGGACTCTTTTCTATTTAGCAAAATCTTATTAATACTGCTGCCATAGTATCTTTATAAGCTTTTTTATATTTAAAATTTTTTTAAAGAAAACAAAAAAGGAAAAATATAACCTAAATTTGTCCTAACTGCTGATAGTTCAGGATATATACAGCAGAAACAACTGGGTTTTTTTAAAAAACTTAAAATTTTAAGAATACCAATAACAAGGTAACATGAGGATGTATGTATCCTACCAACATACCATGCATTCCTTAAAACTGCTTTTAGGCAACTGACATGGCGTATTACTAAGGATGTTTATTTCTTCAGAAGTCAATTTTTAAAAAGTGAATGTGGAAAAAAAAGTTAATGTCCAAAAGGATCCTAATTCTACTCCAAGGTGTTTCCACATTGTGAAGATACATTTGATGACTCTATTAATAATTTCCACAAATTTACCAAATATTATTAGAACTGATACATCTGATGGTAAAATATAAGCTATCCACAATTTATTTTTCTTTCCTATGAGACATAATAACTTAAAGTTTATAAAAAATAAGAGAACAGAACTCTAGCACAGGACCTAGGAGTTCAAAGAAAACAATAAAATCAGATTTTTATAAAGAGCTTAACCCTTCATGACCACTCACGGTTAAATCACATAATATGTCGATATTAGAATAGAGAATAGATATAGAATTAGATATTAAACATATTCTAATATTTTAAATTAGAGTATTCTCTATTAGACTATTCACCTATTTTGGCCAATACTGGAAATAAGAAACTTGTAACTTCACGGTGAAAGAATCCTAAAGCACTGTACTAATTTCTCTCAAGGCATGGTTATCTAAGGTCTTTGGGTGCGTGCATACTAAGTCACTTCAGCTGTGTCTGACTCTTTGTGAACCTATAGACTGTGGCCCACCAGGCTTCTCCATCCATGGGATTCTCCAGGCAAGAATCCTGGAGTGGGTTGCCATGCCCTCTTCCAAAAGATCCTGCTGACCTAGGGATCAAACCATGTCTCTTACGTCTCCCACATTGGCAGGTGCGTTCTTTACCACTAGCACCACCTAGGAAGCCCCTCTAAGGTCTTTGGGTTTTTCTAAACGATTACCCAAGTGGTTATGGAAGAGAGAGTACTATCAGAGTTCACTGCTATCAGAATTCAAATTCAACAACTATTTATCAGGCACAAACACATTGTGACATTACTATTGTACTTGCATCCAAGTGTAACAAACAAACATATTCCCCACAGTTTAAGAAAATACCAGTGATTCCTGAAATTCTACCAATTAGGTCTGCAGCTATTCCCTCAAAGCTAGTACTTAACATTGTTTCGCACAGTCAAAGGGCACACAGGTGGGTAAATGCTCAGAGCCAAATCATCCACACTAAAGGGAGAAAGAAAAAATAACCATTAACCAAGAAGGAACAAAGCTCAACTAGGTGGTCTCCAGGATACAACTAAGAATGCAACGAGTGAGGAAATAATTCCCAGAAATGCGTCAGTTCCTTATTCTGGGCAACCAATAAATAACCAATTCAACTGGTATTTATGGAACACATACATACCCTGTTTTACTAAGAAGTTGAGGGTGGGGGGAACTCCCTTGGCCAGTAGGATGGGATATTATTAATTCAGTTAAAAATTTTGGGATCTGAAACCATAAGTTTAATAACCGATATAGGCAGGGTTCATCCCTGAATGCCATTAAAGGAGGCACCACTTTAATCAAGCAATCAAGTTAGTGCTGTAGCACCAAAAAGAGGACAAACTAATACCATGTGCCTTTCCGATGTGATGCAGTGAAAAGCATGAAACACTCAACCAAGTGATATTCTTGCCAAAAATGTTTAACCCGAATATAATTATGAGAAAACAACCACACGAATCCAGATTGCTGGATATTTTACAATGCAACTGACTTGGATTCTTTAAAAATGTCAAGAAAATTTACAAAATTTTTAAATGTCAATGACAAAAAAAGCTAAAAAAGGACAGGGACTGCTTTAGTTGCAAGATGCCAGAGAGAAGACAACCAAATGCAGTATGACCCCTTGACAGAACCCTGAATTAAACAAACAAACAAAAATGCTATAGAAGACGTTTTAGAGACAATTTGGGAAATGTGAATATTAGATAATAAATATTATTATATTCAGTATAACCTTTATCATCAGGGAATGGCAAACCACTCCAGCATTCTTGCCTGGAGAATTCCATGGACAGAGGCGCCTGGCAGGCTACAGTCCACGGGGTTGCAAAGAGCAGAACACGACTAAGCGACTAACACACACAAACACATATTCAATGTAAATTTCTGAAATGTAATACTAAAACTGTTTGTTCTTAGGAAATACATGCTGAAATATTTGGGGAAAACGTCACTTATGTCTGCAACTTACTCACGAATGCTTCAGGGATAAAAACAGCACATCGATTTCGGTTTTTAAAAAGGTACATCTAATTACACAGAAATAAACCAATACAGGAAAAAAAGTGAACAACAGGTGAACCTAGACAGAAGTACAGGTGCTCACTACAATACTTTTTAACCCTTCTGTGAAGAAAGCTGATTGCCGAAGAATTGATGCTTTTGAACTGTGGTCTTGGAGAAGACTCTTGACAGTCCCTTGGACTGCAAGGAGATCCAACCAGTCCATTCTAAAGGAGATCAATCCTGGGTGTTCATTGGAAGGACTGATGCTAAAGCTGAAACTGCAATACTCTGGCCACCTCATGCAACAAGTTGACTCACTGGAAAAGACTCTGATGCTGGGAAAGGTTGGGGGCGGGAGGAGAAGGGGACGACCGAGAATGAGATGGCTGGATGGCATCACCGACTCTGTGGACATGAGTCTGAGTGAACTCCGGGAGTTGGTGATGGACAGGGAGGCCTGGTGTGCTGTGATTCACGGGGTCGCGGAGAGTCGGACACGACTAAGCGACTGAACTGAACTGAACTGAACAGGTTTGAAAACTTTCAAAACAAAAAGATGGGGAAAAACCTTCAGGTGACGGCACAAGTTGAGATCAGAATGCTGCTGCTGGGAGGTTTTGAGTGGAGGTCACACCTACCTAGGGCTGATCTCATCAGAAATGTCCACAATGTCATCCAGCTGGGCCACCTGACCCTTCTTCCCGTTCTCCGCCACTGAGAGCCGGGTTTTCTTCAGGCAGGCTTTGGATGCTCTCGCCAGTGCAAGGCATGGGATTATGAGCTCCTGGTCTTCCTCTGACCAATATGAGTCCCGACTGTTTGGACATCCCAATATATCCTCCTCATCAACACGGCTGTCAGAGCTGTCCTCCTCAATGTCATTCAAGAGGTCACAGGAAGGGTCACATTCCTCCACAGCCTAAGAGACAATATGATATATGTGAGTGCCAGAAAAAAAACACAAGTATTAATACTTTCAGCATCATGTCTGGGTTGTTCCCAAACTTCAGCCAGCTATTTCCCTAAACGGCTACAGAGCTGAATCACCTCACACATGCTGTTCTAACTCTCCTAGTGCAGCAATGGAGCAGAGAGGAATGGTACAAATCGCACCCCCACGTGGGGTGGGGGAGACGGGAGATGGAGGATGGGAGTGAGGGGGGACCCATGTGGTCCACGCTTGACACATCTTCTCTCTCTATAACCAGTTCTCATCTACTAGACACAGAGTGGCCTTCCAATGACCATCAAAGACAGAGGTCCTCTCACCTGCTCCACCTCCTCATGTGCATCCTTCACAAGATCCACTCTCTGTCAGCACTGAAAGGGCTGCAGCTTTGTTATCTATGAGTGAAGAATCAGAAGCACCAGTTAGTGGAGAATCCCAACAATTCTCTTGAGTCTGCAAAAAGCAACAGTGTGCTCATCTGAAGGGAGTGCCAAGGACAGTAAACAAGGGCAGCAGTTGAATGTACAATTCTTCTCATATACATCCTCTGGGTGCCCAGACAGGGGGGTAAAAAGCTTTCTGTCATTCACCATAGGAAGAACTACAACAGTCACATGCTGGTTCTCAGCGTCGTGCCCTGGCATGACCACTGCTCTCGGCCTAGCAGGCTCTACCCCGTAACTGCTTCAGTGTCCCCAGAATACTGCCCCTGAGGCAGGACCAGAAGAGGAAACCACATCTGTTCAACAAGAGACAGAGCCACAGCCAGAGGTGTTTGAGTCTAAAAGTTATGTGAACTAAAAAGACTGGCAACAAGAATTAACACCTATCATTTCATGTCGGCGATAAACTAGACCTGTTTCACTAAGTTCTTTACGGAAGTAAAGATACACACATACTATAAAACCGGCAGTTAGATGTAAGGTCTGTCAGCTTTGGCCAGCAGAACCAATGTCTACTTTCCACTCTCACCCACCTTTTGGGATCTGAGGGACACGTTGGCACGCATCCCAGACACTTTTATAGGAAATCAGGTTCTCAGGGCTGCTGAAAGCCATCAATAAGGTTATATCAATAACTGGGTTCCTGTTTCCTACCAAGGTCCTTCCTGCTGGTCATTAATCTCAGTTATCAGTAACTTTGCTGTTAAAACGACTTTCCCCCCCTCCCAGAACCAAAGAACCCCATTACCCAATAACTCCAGCTATGGCATCACTACTCTAAGCTGGATTGATGTAAAGTGCTTCCACAAGCTGAGCCATGCCATCCACGATGTCCAGAGTGGCGCTCCGCACCAGCTTTCGCAGGGTGATGCCTGTAGCCAGACCCAAAGACTAAGCAGCCTATTCCTCTTTCCAGAAGTCTGGAAAGTCTTCCCGAGAATCTAAGCCCTACAGAATTTGAGGTGATGTGCACCCACGTGCTTTAACTGCAGTGCCAACACAAAACCCAGGCCTCATGTATATCCCCATGTCATTTGCTTGCTCCTCCCACCACTCCTTAGTGGTATTCTCCAAAAGAGGGAAAGGTGGAATGATTGGGGAGAATGGAATTGTAGCATGTATATTATCATAAGTGACCAGTCCAGGTTCGACGCATAAATTTTCCTCTGTTCATTTCTTTGCATTTGTGCTTTTTTAATAAAATTCTTTTTTAGAAATAAAAATTTAAAAAAAAAAAAAAAAAAAAAGAGATCTGGAACAAAACTGTTCCATGACAGCACGTATTCACTCATTAAAGAGTAGTTTCTTTCCTGGGGGTCCAGTGGCTAAGACTCTACGCTGCCAATGCAGGCAATCTCTGGTCAGGTAACTAGATCTGACACGCCACAGCTGAGGAGTTCACACGCTGCGACTGAAGACCCTGCGAGCCATGGCGAAGGCTGAAGAGCGCCCCTGCCACAACCAAGACCCGGCCCAGCCAGAACAGAAAAATCACAAAGTTTTAAAGAAACAGTGACTTCTTGACGTTTGTGGATCAAACACTTCAAGTTTAAACCACATGAGTTAACCCTGAAGATCCATGAGACATGTCTTCATCTATAATTGTAACCTGATAATAATCAAGACACGAATATGCAAGCAGAGCTGGAGGCTACTTAACCTATAAGGGAGCTCAGAAACAGCATGTGATGAGGAGGAGGAGCCTGGGGATGGCACTGATAACCAAGCAGTATCTGTGGTGATTATAATGAGTTAGAGACAGAGAAGCCAGTGAGAATTAAAGACGTAAGGCAGGGGACATGAGAACACAGGATCTGAACTTTAGCACAAAGGCTTACTTACAGAGGTCACTTATATAACTACCTTTGACTGCATTTAATGGGAGAAAGTTACATTACATACTCAAATTGAGGAAAAGGTAAAATTCTCAGGACATAAGCTGTCACATTAGCAAAGATCTACCCCATAAACTGAATACTTATGTGTATGGAGTGGCTTACCCTGATCCTTGGGAAACAAATAGTACACTGCAATAATTGCCTTGATGGCAGCATGCACTTGTTCACAGAACCCCTGGGTTTCCTATGAGAAGATAAGCCAATTTCACAAAGAAAAAAGAAATGGATTAGATCAATGTGGTCAAGCCATCTACAGGGGAAAACAGCAGACATCTGTACAGCATCATCAAACATTTTCTGAAGTCCTTTTATGCATCAGGCCCTGTGCCGTTCTCATCACATACCAGGGAGGAGTTAGCTGGATACCAGATACTGAGCAGAAACTCAGTAAGACATGAAGAAGCTAGGAAAAACATCCCTGATAATCTATATCCCAAGATATCTGTGATTGGCTCTGAGGTATTCACCGTATCTTAGACCAGGAGTTGGCAAACTAGGGCCCAAGGGCCCAATCCAGCTCACTGCCAGTTTTTGCAAATAAAATGTTTCTGGGACACAGCCACAATCATGCGTTTACATGTTGTCTATAATCGTATTCGCACTACAGAGGCAGAGTGGAGTAGCTGGACTGCAAAGCCTGGCATGTTTACTATTTGGCCCGTTACAGAAAAGTTGTCAGCTCCATCTTAGACCATTAACCAGCTGTCTGTCTCTCTGCCTCTGTGTCTGTCTCTGTCTGTCTGTCTCTAACAGAATCTCAGTATACCTAAAGGAAATTAGAATGGACTTTACAATGCTCAGTGCTGACTATTTTCCTTTGAGGCAGTCACTGGCTTTCCCTTATCTTCCTTGTCCTCACTGCTCTGCTAAATTCCAAGCCAGGGCTACGCAAAATGTGATCTACGAGATTGGAGCCAGTCCATGAATGATCTGTTACCAGTCTGAGATGGATAGGTACAAAGATCGAGAATACTTAGAAACTTTTATGCCAATTTGACATTGTTTCAACATCCAAACATATAATTTTGTAAAAACACCACTTTGTATGGACTGCAATTTAAAAAACAAAAACAAAAACACCCATTCTTTGGCAGAATTAATGTGCTGAGATCCTAAGAAAGCAATCGTGATTCAAATATATATAATTCATATAAAGCCATATTCTAATTTTTCATCTACGAATGAAAAAACCACTGTCCTGAGCATGTACAGAGTAATCAAACTGATAAAAATTAAAGACAAAGATAAAATATGAAAAGCAACAAGGGAAAAGTGACAAATAACATACAAGAGAACGCCCATAAGGCTACCAGCTGATTTCTCAACAGAAACTCTTAATCACATGTGTAAAAAGAAGAAACCATATGCATTTAAGTGTGAATATGCATAGCATATATATGGAATAATACCAAAGGAACCAGAGACAGGAGATATAAACTGTTTAGCACATTTAACTTTGATATCTTCTGAACGTTATACTGTCTACATTATTAAAATTAAGTATAAAAATAATTCAGTACAAACGAGTATTATGTAGTATAATAGAAAAGGTAGAGCTCAAACATCAGACAGAACCTCATTTAAGTCCTAGCTCCACTACTTATCTACTTTAAACTGAGCCTCTGAGCCTGCCTGTTCATCTGTCAGAAAGGGATCATGTATGTGAAAACACTTAGCAAACAGAAAGTACTTTTGAAAATGTCAGCAAGGAAATAGCCAGGATGAACCGCAGAATGAATCAATATTCAGAAGAGCCATCTACCCCATGACAACTACTGCATTTGACAAGCTGATCTTCAGAACAATCCTGTGGTTTGAGAAACTTCATCTTACTCGACAGATTGAGGAAATTAAATCCCCAGATTTGAGTGAAAAAGGTGGAAAGAAAATGAGAGGCTTCCTAAGGAATACTGAAGCAGCACAAGAATTCTAGAAAAGTGAAGCCCACCTGTGGAGATGGCAGTGGAAGTCGAGAGAAGGCTACGGTCAGAGTCGTGGCTTCCCTTGACACTGTCACAGCTGCCTCATCTGGGGGGGGTGACACAGCAGGTGGCAAGAGCCACTATGTTAGTGCCAAAAGGACAAGGCTGCAACGGCTGCAAGGCCTGTGAAGATGATGCGTTCCCTCTCCACCCATGCCCGCTGAGACGTCTCAAACACAACTCCAAAAATCAGTGTTTTCTATTTCAACCTCGGAGGTACCAAGGATGGGTAAGCAGGAGTATCCCCGCAGAGAGGCTGGGGCGGGGGGAGCAGGAAGGAAAGGAGGCGGGAAGAGATGAGAGACAGCAGGCTCCAATCGGAGAGGCCCTCGCCGAGTCTTCTCCAAAAGGCCTCCCGATCTGACTCCTTGGTGGTTTCCTGCGCTTCGCCGACTAGTGGGTGCGGGGTGTGGGCCGGGCGGCGACAAACGACAGAGCACAGGTAAGCGGAACGACCTCCCGGCCCCACCTCCTCCGCCCGGGCCGCCGCCGCGGCCGCCAAGGCCTGGCCCCTTCCCACCCAAGCCCGGCGCTGCGGGCGCCCGTCCGCGCTCCGGCAGCTCACCCCGCGCTCCAGGAAGCGGGGCCGCAGCTCCCCGGCCAGGCGCCGGAGCTGCTCCAGAGGCGGATCCACGTGGGGTCTGGGGCTGCAGCTCCAGCTGCGCTCTCCATCCCAGCACCGCGGTAGGAGGCAGCGGACCGAGCCCCACCGCGGCCTCCGGAGCCGCCCCGCGGCCGCAGCTCCTCCTCCAGGCCGCGGTTTCGCTTCCCAACAACCTGCCCCGCCTCGGAGCCCCGCCACGCCCCTTCCGCTCTCAGAAGCCCCGCTCACTCCCGCTCCAGGACACAGGCAAGACCCAGACCGAGCTGTTTCTTATTCATCCTTCATTTACTGGTATTTGATTAGTTGAAAACACCCCCGACTGAGGAAGCAGAGAGCCCATAATTCTGTTGAAAAAAGGACTAGGAACTAATCAAGGGTAGTCAGGGTCAGGTCCAAGTGTGCACGTTCCCTGTCAGACTTTATTTTTTTGGGCTCCAAAATCACTGCAGATGCTGATTGCAGCCATGCAATTAAAAGACGCTTGCTCCTTGGAAGGAAAGTTATGACCAGCCTAGATAGCATATTGAAAAGCAGAGACATTACTTTGCCAACAAAGGTCCGTCAAGAGGCTTTTGAGTTCCTCTTCGCTTTCTGCTAGAAGAGTGGTGTCATCTGCATATCTGAGGTTATTGATATTTCTCCCGGCAATCTTGATTTTCAGCTTATGCTTCATCCAGCCCAATATTTCATATTATGCACTCTGCATATAAATTAAATAAGCAGGGTGACAATATGCAGCCTTGACATACTCCTTTCCCAATTTTGACCAGTCCTTTGTTCCATGTTCGGTTCTAACTGTTGCTTCTTGACCTGCATACAGGTTTCTCAGGAGGCAGGTAAGGTGGTCTGGTATTCCCATCTCTTGAAGAATTTTCCAAAGTTTGCTGTGATCCACACAGTGAAAGGCTTTGGTATAGTCAATGAAGCAGATGTAGACATTGTTCTGGAATTCTCTTGCTTTTTCTATGATCCAATGGATGTTGTCAATTTAGACATAAAGAATAAGCCTTCTTTAACATTGTTGGCTTGAGACTTTTGAATTAACTTTAAAAAGATTTTGGTAAGAAAAATGAACAGCAAGCTTATCATAATAAATTTGTAAAACACTTCAGGAAGCAGAACAAAATCTCCTATCAGTTCAGTTCATTTCAGTTCAGTTCAGTCGCTCAGTCGTGTCCGACTCTTTGCGACCCCATGAATCACAGCACGCCAGGCCTCCCTGTCCATCACCAACTCCCGGAGTTCACTCAAACTCGTGTCCATCGAGTCGGTGATGCCATCCAGCCATCTCATTCTCTGTCGTCCCCTTCTCCTCCCGCCCCCAATCCTTCCTAGCAGCAGACTCTTTTCCAGTGAGTCAACTCATCGCATGAGGTGGCCAAAGTATTGGAGCTTCAGCTTTAGCATCAGTCCTTCCAATGAACACCCAGGATTGATCTCCTTTAGAATGGATTGGTTGGATCTCCTTGCAGTCCAAGGGACTCTCAAGAGTCTTCTCCAGCACCACAGTTCAAAAGCATCAATTCTTCGGCGATCAGCTTTCTTCACAGTCCAACTCTCACATCCATACATGACCACGGGAAAAACCATTGCCTTGACTAGACGGACCTTGGTTGGCAAAGTAATGTCTCTGCTTTTTAATATGCTATCTAGATTGATCATAACGTTCCTTCCAAGGAGTAAGCGTCTTTTAATTTCATGGCTGCAATCAGCATCCGCAGTGATTTTGGAGCCCCCAAAAATAAAGTCTGACACTGTTTCCACTGTTTCCCCATCTATTTCCCATGAAGTGATAGAACCAGATGCCATGATCTTTGTTTTCTGAATGTTGAGCTTCAAGTCAACCTTTTCACTCTCCTCTTTCACATTCATCAAGAGGCTTTTTAGTTCTTCTTCACTTTCTGCCATGAAGGTGGTGTCTTATGCATATCTGAGGTTATTGATATTTCTCCTGGCAATCTTGATTCCAGCCTGGGCTTCTTCCAGCCCAGGGTTCCTCATGATGTACTCTGCATATAAGTTAAATAAGCAGGGTGACAATATACAACCTTGACGCACTCCTTTTCCTATTTGGAACCAGTCTGTTGTTCCATGTACAGTTCTAACTGTTGCTTCCTGACCTGCATACAGATTTCTCAAGAAGCAGATCAGGTGGTCTGGTATTCCCATCTCTTTCAGAATGTTCCCACAGTTTATTGTGATCCACACAGTCAAAGGCTTTGGCATAGTCAATGAAGCAGATTTAGATGTTTTTCTGGAACTCTCTTGCTTTCTCCATGATCCAGAGGATGTTGGCAATTTGATCTCTGGTTCCTCTGCCTTTTCTAAAACCTGCTTGAACATCTGGAAGTTCACGGTTCACATATTGCTGAAGCCTGACTTGGAGAATTTTGAGCATGACTTTACTAGTGTGTGAGATGAGTGCAATCTCCTATAATTTTGTTAAAGAATGCAGCTATAGAATTTTCTATAAAATTCCTTCTTTTAATTTCTTAATTACAAAATATGTTTGGAAACAATTATGTAAGTCCACTCTATTTTGGAATAAAAATTTAAATTTAGCTTTATATTGTTAACATAACATATCTATATGATATCCTATAATTTAACTGTATTATAATTCACTTGTTCTCCAATTACTGAACATTTGGATATGTAAGATTTTGATGTTATTATCATTATTTTATTTTCATTAAACTAATAAAATTATGTGGAATGAAACAACAGATTTACAACATTTACTTGTTACATCCAGAAAAATGGTAGATATCTCTACCTATTCATTTTTTCCCTGTTTAGAGCCAAGTATTTGCAGTTTTCTTTTTATACACGTTACTGATTTTTGATGTATTTATTTAGAGTTGTACTGCATTTTTTTGATATTATGAAAGACATTTTCTATTATTGTATTTTCCTCTTGATTATTATCTTTTGTATATTTACTTTGCAGGAGGCCACCATTTTAAAGAATTTTTTCTGATTTTAATCATTTTTGAAATTATTTTTATGAAAATTCACATCAAATATTTTTTAGTGTTTGATAAAGAAAAATAGGCAGAAAAATAAGTTTTGGGATGAGAGTAAATTTCTGAGTTTTAATTCAAGAGCTAATTGATGAGTATGATGTGCTATGTTTTAATCCCTATCTTCTTCCTCTTTCTTTTGGGAGAATTGGAGGGTTAAACACTTGCCTTCCCTTTTTCCAGTACTTTTAATGAGAGAAGGTGGGGAAGGCTTCATGTGGCTTACTTCTTCTCTCCACTACTAAGGGGTACTATAAGGCTCTGCAGGTTGTTCCTGGCATAAGGGAGCCTGTCTGAGAGCGGGAGTGGGGGCTGTCACTCAGCCTGTGCCCAGGGAGTAGAAGTGTGCACCCTGATGTGTGTGGGAGAACCCCTGAGGAAGGGGTGCCTAAAACACCTCTGGTCAAGACTTGTAGCTAAGGGGCTGCTGCTTTGTGATTTTATAATTTATGCAAAGGGCTTCAGAGACTAACCTGAGGCCCTGCACCCAAACTTTAAATTAAGTCATATTATCACCTCACTTAGATCCTGATTTTACCTCCCTTGCATAGCTAAAATGAAGATATATTAGTGAATCTGGTCTTTTTGTGCTTCTATGGAACTGGCTACAATTTTACTAGTAGATAAGATTGTGTCACTAAGAATGAAATTTATTTACGAAGATGCAATGTGACAATTCCAGGCCATTTTGAAAATTAACTGCAGAGAGGGATTGATGCTAAAGCTGAAACTGCAATACTTTGGCCACCTCATGCGACGAGTTGACTCACTGGAAAAGACTCTGATGCTGGTAAAGGTTGGGGGCGGGAGGAGAAGGGGACGACGGAGAATGAGATGGCTGGATGCCATCACCGACTCTGTGGACATGAGTTTGAGTGAACTCCGGGAGTTGGTGATGGACAGGGAGGCCTGGCGTGCTGTGATTCATGGGGTCGCAGAGAGTCGGACACAACTGAGCGACTGAACTGAACTGAACTGAAGCCACTCCAGTACTCTTGCCTGGAAAATCCCATGGATGGAGGAGCCTGGTAGGCTGCAGTCCATGGGGTCGCTAAGGGTCGGACACGACTGAGCGACTTCACTTTCACTTTTCACTTTTACACATTGGAGAAGGAAATGGCAACCCACTCCAGTGTTCTTGCCTGGAAAATCCCATGGATGGAGGAGCCTGGTAGGCTGCAGTCCATGGGGTCGCTAAGGGTCGGACACGACTGAGCGACTTCACTTTCACTTTTCACTTTTACACATTGGAGAAAGAAATGGCAACCCACTCCAGTGTTCTTGCCTGGAGAATCCCAGGGATGGGGGAGCCTGGTGGGCTTCCGTCTATGGGGTCACACAGAGTCGGACACGACTGAAGTGACTTAGCAGCAGCAGCAGCAGCAGCAGCAATGTACCTCATTTCAGACATTGGCTAAACTATCTTATTTCTGTCCTCAGACTTTCACACACTGTCCTTGCTGCATGATTGATCTTCATTCTTATATACACAGGGGAAAAGCACTTTAAAAAATCTTAAAGTACTTAAAATATGAATTATTGTGGCCTTATTAATTTTTTCCAGGGAATCTTGTTTCCAGGTCTCACTTGTATTCTGTTTAAGTACATTTATTATTTTGTATTGAGTGCTCCCAGGTGGTACTAAAATAAAGATGTAATATATCAAGTTATATGATTTTAAAACAATCCCAAAACTAAGGAGTTGGAGAAAGCTATTTTCACCAGATGGTGTTCAATAATTGACTTTGCTAAGAAAAAGTCTTTTGACAAGTTTATCTGGGGAAGAAGCTCAAACTCCAAAGAGCATACATATAGACAAAATTGTTCTGAATATGAAAGGAAAGGTGTTCTGGTCACTCTTGTGGGTGACGGGGAGAGGATGAGGAAGGAAGAGACAGAGATAGCAGCAGTATACCATGGGAACTTGACTGTGAGTTAGCGCGAAGATCCTTCCTCTTACTTCCTAACTCCATCCTGTAGTCAGGTTTATTAACCCCAAAAAAGCTTAAATGAGTTTGATTTTGGATAAAATGTTGATGGGGATGAGTCTCACACTCAGATTGATGTGATCAAAACAAGATAGCAGGCAGACTAGGAGTGAGAGGAGAGAAGCACAGTGTGTATCTAGGAAAATAGTGGTTGTATGGTGCGTGTGCGTAGGGAAACAGTGATGGGGACTCTAGACATCTAATCACTATACAGTTAGGGGTCAGAGACAAATCTACTTAAATTTGCAAAAGATAGAAACTGAGCAGTTGACATCTGGGTTCAGTTCAGTTCAGTCATGTCTGACTCTTGGCAACTCCATGGACTGCAGGCTTCCCTGCTCATCACCAACTCCCAGAGTTTACTCAAACTCATGTCCATTGAATTAGTAATGCCATCCAGTCATACCATCCTCTGTCATTCCCTTCTTCTCCTGCCTTCAATCTTTCCCAGCATCGGGGTCTTTTCCAATGAGTCAGTTCTTCGCATCAGATGGCCAAAGGATTGGAGTTTCAGCTTCAGAATCAGTCCTTCCAATGAATATTCAGGACTGATGTCCTTTAGGATTGACTGGTTTGATCTCCTTGTAGTCCAAGGGACTCTCAAGAGTCTTCTCCAACACCACAATTCAAAACCATCAGTTTTTGGTCCTCAGCTTTCTTTATGGTCCAACACTCACATCCATATATGACCACTGGAAAAACCATAGCTTTCTAGATGGAACTTTGTTGGCAAAGTAATGCCCCTGCTTTTTAATGTGCTGTCTAGGTTTGTCATAGCTTTTCTTCCAAGGAGCAATAGTCTTTTGATTTCCTGGTTGCAGTCACCATCCACAGTGATTTTGGAGCCCAAGAAAATAAAGTCTGTCACTGTTTCCATTGTCTCCCCATCTATTTGCCATGAAGTGATAGGACCGGATGCCATGATCCTAGTTTTATGAAAGTTGGGTTTTAAGCCAGCTTTTTCACTCTCGTCTTTCATCAAGAGGCTCTTTAGTTCTTCACTTTCTGCTTAAGGGTGGTGTCATCTGCATATCTGAGGTTATTGGTATTTCTCCTGGCAATCTTGATTTCGGCTTGTGATTCATCCAGCCTGGCATTTTGGATGATGTACTCTGCATATAAGTTTAATAAACAGGGTGACAATATATGCCTTGACATACTCCTTTTCCAATTTGGAACCATTCTGTTGTTCCATGTCTGGTTCCAATTGTTGTTTAAACTTAAATTTGCAAATTCAGAAGTTGACTTAGAAACTGAGCAGTTGACATCTGGGTTATATATGCTTTTTTTCCTGGAAAAATACAAGAGAATGGCATTTTCCAGTTTCCATACGGTACACACGGGACCACTAATACAATACAGCCTAATACAAATGATTTATTTAAATTCTGGTGCCATCTTATTTGTTATTTGCTTCACTGAAATGCAACCTAAAATATTCTGGGGAATATAGGAAACACTTTTCTCTCAAATTTATTAAAACCATTCACCTCTGATATGTTTATATTCCTATATGTCCTACATATATATAGATTCTAGTTCTTGAGAGGCTTTATTTGACCAAATATCACATTCCTAAACAGTTTTCTCAGGGCCTCCTTTATTTCCTTATTCTGGAGGCTGTAGATCAGGGGATTGAAAAGTGGAGTCATCACAGAATAAAATAAGGTCACAATTTTCTGAATCCCTGCTGGATTGCTTGCCATTGTGCTCACATACATCACCATGATGGAGCCATAGAACAGCCAGATGGGAACCACAAGTAGAGAAAGCCTTCTGCCGGCCTTCTGCTGAGGGGACTCTAAGCACAGCTCTGATCACCAGGGTGTAGGAGCTGATAATGAACAGGAAAGTGGAAAAAATTAGGACTGAGTTAAAGGTGGCACAGATAATCTCAGTGCCAGGAGTTGGCATGCAAGACAACTTCATAAGGGGTCCTGGGTCACATAGGAAGTGATCGATAGTATTGGGGCCACAAAAAGAAAGCTGGAAGATGAGATAAACTGGGAGGAGAAAACAGGAAAAGCCACAGACCCAGCAGCAGGCTCCCATTCTGATGCAGCGTTGCACTGTCATGACAGTGGGGTAGTGAAGCGGCCTGCAGATGGCAAGATACCTGTCAAAGGCCATGGCAAACAATATGAAGGTCTCAGTGGTGCCCATGGAGAAGAAGAAGTAGAATTGGAGGAAGCAGCCAGAGAAGGAGATGGTCTTGGTCTCAGAGAGAAAGTTGGCTAGCATATTGGGGACAGTAGAAGTGACATACCACATCTCCAGGATGGAAAAATTGGCCAGGAGGATGTACATGGGGGTGTGGAGATGGTGGTCCCACCACACTGCACAGATAATGCACAAATTTCCAGTTAGTGTCAATGCATAGATCACCGAGAAGAGTGAGAAGAGGAAGATCTGAAACTCCCAGGTACAAGGGAATCCAAGGAGAATGAATTCACTCACAGGGTCAGAGTGATTATTTGCTTCTGGGTTTTTTAATTTTTTTTTTTCTCCAGAAAACTGTAACAACAAGACATTACGATGATACAAATTATTTTACATAAGTTTTCTCATTAAAATGTTATCTGAACTTCTTTACAATTCAATAAGCAGCATCATTTTAGATTGCTTAAAGATTTCCAGCATTCTTTGCCCCAGTGTGATACTGGGAAGAAACAGGGAATTTGGAGGTCGTTTGCTTATTACAGGGCTTCCCTTGTGGCTCAATTGGTAAAGAATCTGCTTGCAATGCAGAAGACCTGGGTTCGATCCCTGGGTTGGGAAGATCCCCTGGAGAAGGGAAAGGCTACCCACTCCAGTATTCTGGCCTGGAGAATTCCATGGACTGTCTCGTCCTTGGGGTCACAAAGAGTCGGACACGATTGAGTGACTTTCACTTCACTTCACTTGCTTATTACAGGTTTATCTTCATGATTACCATGCCCATCATGGTCCATTGAACATCTGCCTCTGTGTAATGTCCTCAGCACTACATAAACCAAAATAGATAGTCCTTGCCATTCAGAGGCTTTCAACCTGGTTCAGAGACAACCATCTGGGCCAAACCTATATAAGGACACATGGCGTTTTCATTGTTGTTCAGTTGCTAAGTCGTGCACAACTCTTTGTGACCCCGTGTACTGCAGCATACCAGGCTTCCCTGTCCTTCACTATCTCTAAGTTTGCTCAAACTCATATCCATTGAGTCAGGTGGTTCTAGTGGTAAAAAACCCGGCTGCCAATGCAGGAGGTGTAATATGTCAAGAAGATCCCCTGGAAGAGGGCATGGCAACCCACTCCAGTATTCTTGCCTGGAGAATTCCCATGGAAAGAAAAGCCTGGCGGGTTATAGTCTATAGGTTCACAAAGAGTCGGACGTGACTGAAGTGACTTAGCATGCACAAACATGGAGTTTTAAATAATAATAATAGTTCATGATGTGTGTAAATGGAAGAAAACATTATAAGAATTCATAGTTGTAAATTAAGTTTATTACTGTAAATTTACTAATAATATGTATACTTTAGATCGAGTTTCTGTACTATTGGAAATTTTGGATATAGAAGTAAGGAAAATGCTTACAGCAAGCCCAACTGTGGTATCTGCATTCTCTCTGATTTTTAAAAATCTCCATGAAAAAAATTCCAAAATTTGCATTGTTAATTTCTCTCAGGGTTTAGTGACATATGCACAATTCTCAAAATAATCTTTACTTTTAACTTGGTCCTCTTTGTAATAAAAAAAAAATTCAGAAGAAGAGTAAGCTTCATGTATTTTCAGCCAAAATAAACATTAAAAAATGAACTCGGTATGCATGAAGGAGGGTCACACTGCAAACTAATATAATTCTCTTTTAACTGAAATTTAAGGTCAGGAAGCAACAGTTAGAACTGGACATGGAACAACAGACTGGTTCCAAATAGGAAAAGGAGTATGATAAGTTTGTATATTGTCACCCTGCTTATTTAACTTATATGCAGAGTACATCATGAGGAACGCGGGGCTGGAAGAAGCACAAGCTGGAATCAAGATTGCCGGGAGAAATATCAATAACCTCAGATATGCAGATGACACCACCTTTATGGCAGAAAGTGAAGGGGAACTAAAAAGCCTCTTGATGAAAGTGAAAGAGGAGAGTGAAAAAGGTGCCTTAAAACTCAACATTCAGAAAACTAAGATCATGGCATCTGGTCCCATCACTTCATGGGACATAGATGGGGAAACAGTGTCAGACTTTATTTTGGGGGGCTCCAAAATCACTGCGGATGCTGATTGCAGCCATGAAATTAAAAGACGCTTACTCCTTGGAAAGAAAGTTATGACCAACCTAGATAGCATATTAAAAAGCAGAGACATTACTTTGCCAACCAAGGTCTGTCTAGTAAAGGCTATGGTTTTTCCCGTGGTCATGTATGGATGTGAGAGTTGAACTGTGAAGAAAGCTGATCGCCAAAGAATTGATGCTTTTGAACTGTGGTGTTGGAGAAGACTCTTGAGAGTCCCTTGGACTGCAAGGAGATCCAACCAGTCCATTCGAAAGGAGATCAGTCCTGGGTGTTCATTGGAAGGACTGATGCTAAAGCTGAAGCTCCAATACTTTGGCCACCTCATGCGAAGAGTTGACTCACTGGAAAAGACCCTGATGCTGGGAGGGATTGGGGGCAGGAGGAGAAGGGGATGACAGAGAATGAGATGGCTAGATGGCATCACCGACTCGATGGACATGAGTTTGAGTGAACTCCAGGAGTTGGTGATGGACAGGGAGGCCTGGTGTGCTGTGATTCATGGGGTAGCAAAGAGTCGGACACGACTAAGTGACTGAACTGAACTGAATCTTAAGTAGAGGAAACAAGCTTCAGTGGCCAGTTGAAATTTATCATATGCTGGGAAAGTACCCTATGATGGTACTCTCAATATATATTTTGCCATATAGAACAGAAATAACTACAGTGGTATATGTCATTAAAGCACTTTTGAGTTTTGAATTACATTAATTGGAGAATTGTTCATGGACTATTCATTCTCATTATTCTCTATTTCTTTTATTCGAGACTTCTATGTTAGAGTTCCTTCTGGTTGCCTTGACCTATAAACGTTTTTTTAGGACCTAGTTCTTAATATTTTTCCTTTTGTAATTATGCTCTCTCTGTAAGCGATGTGACAGATAGCCCTTTGACATAAAAACTACTCATGTAAAATGAAGCCACATTTTCTCTACCTAACTGTGAAGTCTCTTCTGCAACCTGGATTTATCTACCCAATTTCTTACTCCATTTGCTATTGAAGGTAACCAAATCAAGAAGCTTATGACAAAACTTGATTTTTCTCACCACAAACTGGCTGATCCTTAGTTCTTTGCCATATCACCTCCATTTATTCAGTTGCTCAGGTCACAGACTTTGGCCACATCCTTACCACCTTTCTCAATATTCCACATCCAAACCATCAACAAGTCCTCTAGGCCTCCTGTTCAAAATATAGTTTTGAAAAAATCTGATCATGTCAACTAGTTGCTCTCGATCTTTCAAACATGCTTACAAGAAAGTCTAAAGCTCTTTCCACAATCTGTAAGGCCAACGAGACCTAACTCCAGACCCTCATTTCTTAGCACCTTTCCCTCCACTGACCCCACTCCAGACACACTGATACTTGCCCATGCCACGTATCAAGGTCTGGAATGTCCTTTATTCCTCTTTGCAATATTCATATGCTTTAACTTGTTCTTTTGTTCAGGTATCTGGAAAAATCAGAGACAGAGAGGCCTTTCTTAAATTTACATGTGTGAAGGCTCAATCACATCTGACTCTTTGTGACACCATGGATTGTAGCCCACCAGGCTCCTCTGTCTGTGGAATCTTCCAGGCAAGAATACTGGAGTGGATTGCCATGTCCTACTTCAGGGGATATTCCTGACCCAGGGATCAAACAGTGTCTCTTGCATCTCCTGCCTTGGTAGATTCTTTACCACCCAGAAAACCTTCCTTGATTTAGCCCATCTTTACTATTCTGTTTCCCAGTTCTGCTTTGGTTTTCTACAAAACACATATCACTATCTGGCATTGTATTTTAATACTTAGCATGTATTTTCTATCTTAATCGCTTGAATGTAAGAGGACATCATTTTGCTCACTGATGTATTCCCAGAATCTAGGATAGTGTTCAAGACATATTTTTTGTTGTTTAGTCTCTCAGTCGTGTCTGACTGTTTGCAACCCCATAGACTATAGCCCACAAGGCAAGGCATATTAGGGATGCTCATTCAACATTTGTCGTTTCAGTCAATGTCTTGCCCTAATAGTAACTAAACAGGAAAACCATTCCTTTAGACAGGGAAAATGTTTAAAAAAATGTAAAGACTGGTTTCTCCAGTTTGTTAAAAACACAAAAGCAAAGCAACACCTTTTGTATGGGGAAAAACCTCAATCTTCATAAGCAGGAGATCCATGAGAGGAGCCCACTCAGGACAATCCTATCAAAGCTACCTCACTCCATCAATCACACTGTCTTCATGTTCCTTTTATCCGCTCTGCTTTGTGCTCTGGATGTTTTCTTCTTGTTGCGAAGTGAAAATTGTGCTCTAAGGGTGTGTGTGCACGCGTGCACACAGTTTTCTTTATCTATTCTCTCAATCTGTTTCTGTATCTAATTGTCCATATTTTAAATGAATGATTTTTAAAATTCTTTTTTCTTATTTTTAAATAGGTAAGTGAACTGTTTTTGATTTCTCCTGCCTAAAATCAAAAGAGCAGCCTAAAGAAAATGTGGCTGTTCAAGTTACTTTAATAGAAAACTGCTCTTACTCCTTGATTTTTCTTCTGTATCATACTCAGGGTCAGGAAATCTGGTATATCTGACTTGAATATGTAATAAGATATAAAATAAAGTTGTCATTCACAGTTTATTCTTGGCCCATGTGGTTTTGTGATATAGATAACATATTCATTTAAGAGAGATATTATTTTGTTTAAATATGTTTACCTATATTTTATAGATGAAACTCATAAAATCTAGCATTTAATCAGACCAGTTCTAATACCAGAGGCAATGTTACATAATTGAGAATCTAACCAGTTTCCATAATGAGGAAGCTATTCTACTTTACATTTCCATATGGGGAAACTACAACATAGGGTTAGAGGAAAGTGAAAAAGGCATCACAGAGAAATGTGAGCTGCATATTCCCTGAAGATCGCGTGTGAGAATTACAGACTCTGGCGGAGAGCAGAGCTCAGGTTTCGGTTTCTCTCTCCCGGAATATGCCGCCCATCTCAGTCTCCTCGTTCTCTCATTTCAGCGGAAGAAAATGTGCAGCCAAGCCAGACAGCGGGGCTGGCATCCGAACATCTGATGGCTGCTAAACGGGGGTGAGTACTGGAGGTAACATCATCAAACATCGCAATTATCTGAAGCCCATACAGTGACCATATTGCTTAAGCAACTTGAAAAGGTGGTTCTATGCAGTTGTAAAGGGCACTGTGGTCTTTTCTGGTTTGGGAAGAACCAATTCCATTCCTGCCTCTAAAGAAGAATATGTTAGCAAACACATTCTGAATTATGGCTGATATGTTCCAGGCAGCCCACCTTGGAGGGAAGGTGATCCAGGGCACTCTGTGTATGTAGTCAGCTCTTAACCATGAGCTCCTGTTCCCCACACAGTTTTTAATAATATGCCAAGATTGTCTCTGACCATCCTGGATTACTGAACTCCTGTGGCCTCATCTGGGGATAACAATGAGAAAGTTTTGGCCAGACCTCAGAAAGTATTTCAAGTGAGGTCTAATTTGGTCCAACCTCTAGAGGAAAAGGGAAGGATGATGAAGCCTTGGTCTAAAGTGAAAAATAATTTGGCCTTAAGCCTTGGATGAGAATATTAAATATAACCAGAAGCCTCTGTACGCATTATTACAGTAATGCAGCTTTGTTTTCCCATGTTAGAGATGATACTGGGTTTAGGAAAGAAAATCTAAGAGCAAAGACTCCTATGAAGCCAAAAGATATGCAGACAGGTTAGTTGTTGCAAAGAATTAAAAACAAAACCTTCAAAGCCTTTATCTATTTATTCCTTTCTTTCCACAATTCTGTGTATGTTCCAGCCCCACATTTACTACGGTAATGTTGAGATTTCTGGATCTGTAACAACTGATCCATTCATTCTTGACTGTAAACTGTAGCTCCATTTGTTTTGTGAATTTGTCCTCTCAATCTCACTTCAGCCAGAGAAACATAAACATTTAAATCAAAGTAAAAACTCCAATGTCTGAAATTATGGCAAAATAATTTATAAAAATCTTTTCTTTCTCAACAAAGACTGACTTTACAACTGTTCTTTGAATGTTGAAATTCAAATGAACTAGGGAACTTGGGAATGTGTCATGACATTGTGATGCAAATGTGCAAAGTCACTAATTTATTTTCTTAAATATTATATTTTCCTAGTCATATAAGTCGATAGTAAAGAGGTTTTCAAGGAAAAAAGAATTAATAATGTAATGTGATATGAAATGCAAAATACAGTAATATAAACTTGGAGAAGAACTGGAAAATATCTCTGTTAATCAAGTAAGAGGTTGTAACTAACCTTTGAGACTTCAGAGTCAGAATAGCACCAGTGAAAACTAGTGTATGAACTGTCCAAATGAATAAGTGCATGATGACAGAGGGAGGCAACTGGTGTTTCACAATTTTTTTTTTAAAGAAAAATGTGACAAATAATTTGCAAGATTATTAGGGTTAAGGAATGTCTCCAAGTTTGGATGTGATCTAAACAACTTTCCTCTCTGACATTAAATAGCATATGGAAAAGAAAATATTGAAATTTCAAAAGGAAGTGCTTGGTCAAAAGAACACATGGCATCAGGGTACAGAAAGAGAGGTTGGCAGATGGGCAGGATCATTCAGATTTTAAAGATTTTTTTTTTTTTTTGGTGTGTACCATTTTTAAAGTTTAATTGAATTTGTTACAATATTGCTTTTGCTGTTGTTAATATTTTTTGGCTGCAAGGAATGTGGGATCTTAGCTCCAAGATCAGGGATTGAGCCCACAACCCCTGCGTTGGAAGGCAAAGTCTCAACCACTGGACCACCAGGGAAGTCCCAGGGAAGGATCATTTAGGAAAAGAGAAAGTCCACAGCCTTTGACAGAAAATAAGGAAAGCTCAACATTCAGAAAACTAAGATCATGGCATCTGGTTACATCACTTCATGGAAAATAGACGGGGAAACAGTGGAAACAGTGGCAGACTTTGTTTTTTTGGGCTCCAAAATCACTGCGAATGCTGATTGCAGCCATGAAATTAAAAGACGCTTACTCCTTGGAAGGAAAGTTATGACCAACCTAGACAGCATATTAAGAAGCAGAGACATTACTTTGCCAACCAAGGTCCATCTAGTCAAGGCTATGGTTTTTCCAGTGGTCATGTATGGATGTGAGAGTTGGACTGTGAAGAAAGCTGATCGCCGAAGAATTGATGCTTTTGAACTGTGGTGTTGGAGAAGACTCTTGAGAGTCCCTTGGACTGCAAGGAGATCCAACCAGTCCATTCTAAAGGAGATCAGTCCTGGGTGTTCATTGGAAGGACTGATGCTGAAGCTGAAGCTCCAATACTTTGGCCACCTCATGCGACGAGTTGACTCACTGGAAAAGACTCTGATGCTGGGAGGGATTGGGGGCAGGAGGAGAAGGGGACGACCGAGAATGAGATGGCTGGATGGCATCATCGACTCTGTGGACATGAGTTTGAGTGAACTCCGGGAGTTGGTGATGGACAGGGAGGCCTGGTGTGCTGTGATTCATAGGGTCGCAAAGAGTCGGACACGACTGAGCGACTGAATTGAACTGAACTGAAGGAAAGCAAAAAAAGTAAAGAAAGATTTTTCAGTTTGTTAATTTCTTTATTTTCATCTAGTTTTCACTACTAAATGATCAATTAAATAAATATTAAAGATGTATTATTTTGAAAAATACTTCAAAAGTACTATGATTAGCACAGGACTTTTAAAGCTGCAGTCCATGTTATAGCTATTTCTAACCCTCAGTCTTTAAAAACTAATACAAGGACAACTTAAAAAATAAATCAGCATTATGATTGCCATAATTACTAATGTGACAAGATATTTAAATGAAGGTAAAGGTTTAATCCTGTTCGATTCTATCTGTAGATATCAGAGATAGAACCCTTCATAAGTCCTGGATCTCACAGTTTAAGAAAAACAGGCAAAGATCAGTGAATTTGGAAAGGGGCTTACAAGTATCTAAAAGAAATAACACTGGAAGTATTTAGAATTTTAAATTGGAGTAAAACAAACAAAAGATCCTCAGAACAAAAGAAGGATGATTGTTTAACAGAACAATTGCATTTGTCTCATTTAATCCCCCCAATACAGAATTTAAAATAATGGTTTTTAATAGAAGTTACAGGGAGATACAGGCTTACCTGGTAGCTCAGCTAGTAAAGAATCCACCTGCAGTGCAGGAGACCCTGGTTTGATTCCTAGGTTGGGAAGATCCCCTGGAGAAAGGATAGGCTACCCACTCCAGTATTCACAGACTTCCCTGGTGGCTCAGCTGGTAAAGAATCCACCTGTAATATGGAAGACCTGGGTTAGATCCCTGGGTTGGGAAGATCCCCTGGAGGAGGGCATGGCAACCCACTCCAGTATTCTTTCCTGAAGAATCCCATGGACAGAGGAGCCTGGTGGGCTACAGGCCATGGGGTCAGAAAGAGTCGGACATGACTGAGCGACTAAGCACAGCACATAGAGAGACACATTGTAATTAAATGTGGCGAATAACTTTGAAAAGGATTCCTAGCCAGTGATGAATAAGCCGTTTCAGAAGATTGCTTTCTATCATGGATTTCACCAGATAAAGGCTGAGAAAGTGGTTAGAGCAGGTTTAAGCATCAGAAGTGGAGAAGGCAATGGCAACCCACTCCAGTGCTCTTGCCTGGAAAGTCCCATGAACTGAGGAGCCTGGTGGGCTGCAGACGATGGGGTCGTTAAGAGTCGGAAGCGACTGAGACTTCACTTTCACTTTTCACTTTCATGCATTGGAGAAGGAAATGGCAACCCACTCCAGTGCTCTTGCCTGGAGAATCCCAGGGACGGCGGAGCCTGGTGGGCTGCTGTCTATGGGGTCGCACAGAGTCAGACATGACTGAAGTGACTTAGCAGCAAGCATCAGAAGCAAATTTCTCTTACTACTGAAATTTGGTTGTATGCATTCAAGATGTATCAGAAAAAGAAAAAAGAAATCATGTGAAATGTTAAGATTAATGAGAACTTGGGCTTTTCACATTAACATTGATGAAAATGAATGGTATATTCTAATGGTCACTAGTTGACAGCAGACAACAGGGGCAAAAAGGGAATTCTGGACTGCAGCTTGGCCAGCAAAGTCCTGGAGTTATATACTGGGACTACAAATAGTCTAATCCTATTAATTGAAAAAACTGGCATTTTTTTTTTTTTTACAATGCCAATTTTTCACACACACACTGAAAAAATGTGTGTGGAACTCTTTCACTCTTTGAGCCTAAAATTGAGTGGCTCCTTGGTTTGGATAAAGTTAGTTCTGCAAGGTGGGTGTAGGGTGCTCAAGGGACTTCAGGGCTGGACAAGGAAAAAGATATGGCCTCAAGGTGGCAGTAGTACACATAATTTTGTCTGATGACACTGCTTTTACAGATTCAGTTCAGTTCAG
Organism: Moschus berezovskii; assembly: GCF_049115385.1. Lineage (NCBI taxonomy): Eukaryota > Metazoa > Chordata > Mammalia > Artiodactyla > Moschidae > Moschus > Moschus berezovskii. The sequence continues at coordinate 100,248,472 of NC_142468.1, forward strand.
TTCAGTCGCTCAGTCGTGTCCGACTCTGCAATGCCAGGCCTCCCTCTCCATCACCAACTCCCGGAGTTCACTCAAACTCATGTCCATCGAGTCGGTGATGCCATCCAGCCATCTCATTCTCTGTCGTCCCCTTCTCCTCCTGCCCCCAATCCCTCCCAGCATCAGAGTCTTTTCCAGTGAGTCAAGTCTTCACAGGAGGTGGCCAAAGTATTGGAGTTTCAGCTTTAGCATCAGTCCTTCCAATGAACACCTAGGACTGATCTCCTTTAGAATGGACTGGTTGAATGTCCTTGCAGTCCAAGGGACTCTCAAGATTAGCTTGCAGGAAATCCCTCAGAGCAGGAGACCTTCCAGAGGCTTATAGACTTGGGGGCCACTAACAAGGGAAGGAGAGCTAAGGAACTTCTAGGAGAAAGAAGGAGAACAGAGAGAAGGCTTACTTGTCTAAGTGATGTCAGCCTGGTGAGGGTGAGGACTCTGTGCCAAAGATTTCTGAAAGGCAGTAATTTGGAACATTTACCTGTGGCCAGCAGGTGTTGGGCACAGTTTTCTGGAATGTGCCAAGTAGGCAGGCTCTAAATGGCTGAAAACCTGCATATCTGGACCACGAATGAAACTGGGGGATGAGTAACAATTTTGTCCTGTGTGAGTCTTCAAGCTAGTAAAATACAGTTTGCTGTGAAGAAGTAAATAACCTATGGGCCAATATGTGGAAGCCATCTTTGGTTCCTTTACATGACAAATGGTCTTTGAAATAGGTTGTTTGTAATGGCTTTTCACGGTTTCCTCCATTTACCTAGATTTCAGCATTCATGCTTTCTCTAAAACTCCCATTGTGTCACCATAAAGTAGAGATTACTTAATTTAGTCTGTATTAAGTGGTTTCACTTTTGAAAGAGATTTTATTTATTTTTATTATTAGGAAGTTCAGTTCAGTCGCTTAGTCATGTCCAGCTGTTTGCGACCCCATGAATCATAGCACGCCAAGCCTCCCTGTCCATCACCAACTCCCGGAGTTCACTCAAACTCATGTCCATCGAGTCGGTGATGCCATCCAGCCATCTCATTCTCTGTCATCCCCTTCTCCTCCTGCCCCCAATCCCTCCCAGCATCAGAGTCTTTTCTAGTGAGTCAACTCGTCGCATGAGGTGGCCAAAGTATTGGAGTTTCAGCGTTAGCATCAGTCCTTCCAATAAACACCTAGGACTGATCTCCTTTAGAATGGACTGGTTGGATCTCCTTGCAGTCCAAGGGACTCTCAAGAGTCTTCTCCAGCACCACAGTTCAAAAGCATCAGTTCTTCGGTGATCAACTTTCTTCACAGTTCAACTCTCACATCCATACATGACCACTGGAAAAACCATAGCCTTGACTACACGGACCTTTGTTGGCAAAGTAATGTCTCTGCTTTTTAATATGCTATCTAGGTTGGTCGTAACTTTCCTTCCAAGGAGTGTCTTTTAATTTCATTAATACCTACTTATTTTAAGAAAAAATGAATAAAACAGAAATATATAAGAAGTTTAAATTATTCACAATTCCATTTCTGGGGCCATTTCAAATTTACATTTCTAATCTTCTCTCTTCTGGAGGTGGTTTACTCACTAAATTGTGTCTGACTCTTGTGACCCCATGGCCTGTAGCCCAGCAGGCTCTTCTGTCCATGGGATTTTCCACCCAAGAATACTGAGTGGGTTGCTATTTCCTTCTCCAGGGGATCTTTCTGACTCAGGGATTGAACCTGGGTCTCCAGCATTGCAGGGGGATTCTTTACCAACTGAGCTACCTGGGAAGTCCAATCTTCTCTCTTCTACACATTTCCTATGTTAGGTACATATACAACTTTTTCAAAATTGGATTATAGTACATGCAATTGGTAAATTTTTTAAACATTTTTAAATTAGAGTAGAATGTTGGTTTCAGGTGTACAGCAACATGAATCAATTATATATATACATATGTCCACTATTTTTTAGATTCTTCTCTCATATAGGTTAATGCAGAATATTGAGTAGAGTTCCCTGTGCTATATGCTGTGCTGTGCTCAGCTGTTTCAGTCGTGTCCAATTCTGAGGCCCCATAGACTGTAACCCACCAGGCTCCTTTGTCCATGGGATTTTCCAGGCAAGGAGACTGGAGTGGGTTGCCATGCCATCCTCCAGGATCTTCCTGACCCAGGGATCAAACCTGCATCTCCTGTGTTTCTAGCATTTCAGGCAGATTCTTTACTGCTGAACCATCAGAGAAGCCCCCCTGTGCTACATAGTAGATCTTTATTAGTTATCTTTGCATAGAGTAGTGCATATATGTTAATATTATGTTACAAGTCTTTCCCCATAAAAGTACATATCCTTCAAGCATGATTTTTAATGGGTTCATGATATTCCATTTTAATCAATGTACTTAAACTATCTTCCTCTTTGGGAACACTTATAACATCATGCAATTTTCTGGTAATCTTTTAAATTTTTCTTTCTTTAAAAAATTTTGGGGAATTGATCCTATATTTGCATATTTTTAAGATATTATCCATATTTGCCTATTTTAACTTTTTTAGGAGGTCAAGTTGTCCTAGGTTAGAGATCACTGGAAGGCAGTAGAGTGGAGCTAAGCAGCAGCCTCTAAGAGAGGCCCAAGCCTCTGAAGTGGGAGACGGAGTATTTCTGAGGTTCAGGTTGCTCAGTGCCAAAACCTGTAACTTTAGAGGCAGCTCCTCAAGTAGCATCTCCAGCTTCACTGAACTTGGGGCATAGCACATCCAGGTCTCCCAGCTCCAACACTTGCGGCCTGGGCATCGCAAATAGACGTAGACCTTCTGTACCCTCATGATCAGACCAGCAGTGCAAGTGCTCCAGGAGCGGAAGCTGTGGGAGGAATCCCTAGATGAATGGCTAGAGAAGATGAAGGGGCTGCAGCCTCTCAGAGTGAGGTGACGCAGGGTGGACGGTGTCATCTGGATGCAGCGATGTGAGATTCTCCAGGAACAGGAAGGGGTCTCTATAAACTCACTGCAAACTTCTGTCCAGTCCTCCAAGCTGAACAGTGCTATGATGCCAAGGAAAATAGGTCTCCAACATCTCAGGAGAATCCAGTTGCAGATGGCTCAGGTTCTGGGAACCCTGGAGCTGCCTAAGATCCACTCAGGAGGTTCAGTGAGGTGAGGGCAGGAAGGGAGAAGAGTCAGCCTCAGTTTAGTTCCACCCCAGGTTTAGGGTCTCTTCAGCCACCTCAGTCCCTCCAGGTTCTTGTTGGGTAAATTGGAATGATTGTTACCACTCAGCCAGAGCTCCTGGAGTTGAGGGAGAAAGGAGGGGACCCCAGAGATTGTTGTGGGACAGATCTAGCACCCTCAGGCTGAGCTGAACTGGCCCACTGGGAGCCTTCTGGGCCGTTTATTCTTTATTAGAGTGAGCCTCTGTAGCTGGGGTAGAGCACTGAGGAGCCTGGAAGGAAGTGACTGCAAGCCATTGGCATGAAGTCTGAGGTGTTTCAGGGAGCAATAGCTCAGGAAATCCCTGTCCTCTACAGTTTGAATTTGGTTCTTCCCAAGGTCAAGTATACAAAGCTGGAAGCAGTAGAAACAAGTGGTAATCGCACGTCGCTCATCCCAGTCCAAGAAAGATAGAAAGAGACAGGCGACCAGACTGGTGCCCTGAGAGACCAGATGTCAGTTACCACAGTGAAGACACCCTCCTAAGAGGAATTTAGCTTTTTCAGTAACTCGAGACTTTGGGCAAAGGAGGATTTTGTATTGAAAGAAACAGACTTTTCCACCTTCCCTTCAGTTCCCCATGAAGACAACATGCTTGGGTGATCACAAAAAGGCTGACTCTGGAAGCACTAAACTACCTTTCCTCAAGCAACACAGTTGTATGCGTCTCAGACTTCAATGAAAAGTTCAGGGGAGGCATGAGGAGAAAGGCCTGGGGATATTTGTCCAGGTAACTTGACCTTGCAAAGCCACCAGCCTCATTGTGTCACTCAACATACTCCATGCTGAGTCCTTCTGTCTCCATGGCTATTCCTTGCATCCTAGAAAGACTGTTTCTTGAGCTCACCCCTATAGTCCTCTATACGTCAAGTTGCATGCCCTTTTTTTCTTGGACTTCCCTCTCTCTTCTAGTACCTACGAGATTTCAGAGCCTGGAATAGATCTCAGACTAGGAACACACAATGACCTTGGAATAGAGATCCAAGGAATACAGAAGAGTTCTGGACTGTGGAATGCCCTTTGCCCTTAGGAAATTAGCTTTGTTGGCATCACTTAGATTGTCCACAAATGATGGTTCCTCATTTGGCCAGTTAAATGTGGCAAGTTTCACCTCAAATGTTCCCCTTGAGCTCTGCCCAGCCCCTGCCTAACTTGAGGCTTCGGGCCTCCCCTGGAGAGGTCCAGGGTCTCTATGAAGGAGAGATTCTCCATTTTTGCTTTCACCCTTGTTTGTTTTCACTACTTACTCTTCCACACTGTCCACAAAGCTTACCTGGCACTGGAACAATTTTTAACCTTTGAACAGAGGAAATGAAGATCAGGGGAGAAAGGGTTGACAGTTCTCAGGAAGGCCTTTTTCTCATCTCTTCTATTTTTGGGCCTCGTTGGATCTTTGTTATGGTGCGTGTGCTAGTTGTAGTGTGCGGGCTTCTCTCTTGCTGTGGCACCCGGGCTATAGAGAGTGCAGACTCAGTAGTTGCAGAGCACGAGCTTAGTTGCCCCGTGGCATATGGGATCTTAGTTCCCTGACCAGGGATTGAACCTGCATCCCCTGCCTTGGAAGGTGGATTCTTCACCACTGGACCACCAGGGAAGTCCCTCTTTCTCATCTTCATTTCCTCTGTGATCTTTCCTTCCTCTCATCCATAAGTGTGACACCCTTTTCAACTGAAGGTGGGAAGTGTCAGGGCAAAGAGTAGGGTGCTTTGTTGACCTCTTAACTTCTCCAACTTACAAGGTTTTCTTTCTCTTTTCCCTCCTAATAGCCTTTTCTGTTTCACGATTTCTCTTTTCCAATCTGGTTTGGGGGTTTCAGTTCTCACTGCTTTCGTGTCATACCTCCTGATGTCTGAAATAATGAGATGCTTCTTTGTTTGCAGGAGAGTCTATGTTCTTCCTTATCGTAAGTACAGCCCACTGTCTTCACCATGTCCACCTCTTTCCACTGAGTCCTTTCACTAGTCTTCATACTGAGTCCCTTTGTATTAGGAAGATTAAAGATGGGCCCATGGCTTTTCTGGAGAGAGCTTGACCTTCACACTATAGATTGGGAGTGTAGAGGAGGAAGGAAGAAGAAACAGAATGGTAGATTTCTACCTGAATGGTGTATCTCCTTACCCAGAGGATATGGGCTATTGAGATACTTCTGTGAGGAAGTCATGAAATCAGAACCAGGGTTGGGTTTCGGTAACTTAGTGTCCCAAAGAGAAGGCTCCCTTGATTCACATCATGCTTGACTTGACTGAAATTCTTTTTGGATTTTTATTTTTTGGGCCTGTTTTTGGAGTAAGAATCTCATAAATTTGAATATGGATATATTGAAATATTTCTTTTACCACTTGTATCAATAATTCTTTTTTTTTTTTTTCAAGTACTATATGAGGTGATTTTGTTTGTTGAGGGTCAGGGAAACAAAAGTTTATTTTTTCCACATACATTCATGGGTTTTTACTGCTTTACAACCTTTGCACAGTATAACATTATAATTTGTATCTGACACTTTTTCAAGGCCAAACTATCCCAAAGACAGAAAAAGACAGAGAGAGATGGAGGGAGAAAGAGCACTAGGAATAACAGTAAGACGATAGTGTTCTTTTTGTCTGTTTCTCAGTACTTAAGCTTTCAAAAGAACACAGAAAGGTGATGTTTAAAAATAATTGTGATGGTTAGTGGTTTCCTCAGAGGAAATAAAAAGAAAAAGTCAGTATATATATATTTTTACCTTTAATTTGAGTCATCATATTTATTAGCAGCCTTTAAACCCTAAAGGAGATCAATCCTGGGTGTTCATTGGAAGGACTGATGCTAAAGCTGAAACTGCAATACTTTGGTCACCTCATGCGACGAGTTGACTCACTGGAAAAGACTCTGATGCTGGGAAAGGTTGGGGGCGGGAGGAGAAGGGGACGACGGAGAATGAGATGGCTGGATGGCATCACCGACTCTGTGGACATGAGTTTGAGTGAACTCCGGGAGTTGGTGATGGACAGGGAGGACTGGCGTGCTGTGATTCATGGGGTCGCGGAGAGTTGGAGACGACTGAGCGACTGAACTGAACTGAACTGAACTGAATGAGTCCTAAATTAGGTTTTCAATGTATCTCCATGGCAAATGTTTATAAAGGTTTTATTAAGGTACTTTTTTTACGATAAAATAATGGAAATAATATTCAAGAAAAAGATTGGAAGTGGATGGAACAGGATTCTGATTCCCTGAGTATTAATTCTTAAGCAGTCATTATTACTTAGTGGTAACATATATTTTTCTCTTAATATATGTTCTGAAAATTCCTTTTTATATCCTTCACAAGTCAGCTACAAGGGACTTGGAAGAACAATTTTCCTTCTAGGAGAATAGTTACTTCACTACATAAACAATCCATGAAATATATTTGAATGGAATATTATAGTTTCTAAAAATAATTATAAAGACTTGTGATAATATGGAACAAATTTGACATTATATTAAATTACGCATAAATACAAATGAAAATACCTTTATTGCAGGGATTGAATTCTGGATGCTTTTCTTTAAAATTGTCCCTCAATGTTATTTTAACACTGTTTTAGTAACAAATAACCTTGAACTGACATTCATTTCTTTGATCTTAAGTAGTATATCCTCAAGACTGTTTCCCTCTCCAGTTTCTAGATGGAGATGTTCTGTTAACCTAAAACCCCATTACAGGATCAATCTTTTGGTGACACTTTGATGAAAATATTAGTATTCAGAATACTGCATTTCTGAATACTTTGATTGATGCTGCTATTTAGGCATTAGAGCCTGCCCTTTAAGGCTTCAGAAAGAGGTAATGTGTAAAGGAAACAGCGTATGTCTGGATGGCATTAGGCTAGCATTGACCAGTACTGTTTGACAGAATTAAACATTTTTTTTTAAATTTGTACTGGGGTATATTGCTAGTGGTAAGGAAACTGCCTGCCAATGCAGGGGATGAAAGAGATGTGGGTTTAGTTCCTGGCTTGGGAAGAACCGCTGGAGGAGGGCACTGGCAACCCACTCCAGTATTCTGGCCTGTAGAATCCCAAGGACAGAGGAACCTGGCGGGCTACAATCCATAGGGTCACAGAGTCTGACAAGACTGAAGTGAATTAACACACATGCACACACAGCTGATTAACAATGGTGTGATAGTTTTAGGTGGACAGAGAAAGGACACAGCCATATATACAGACGTATCTATTCTCCCCCAAACTCCCCTCCCATTCAGGCTGCCACATAACATTGAGCAGGGTTCCATGTGCCATACAGCGGGTCCTTGTTGGTCATCCATTTTAGATAAAGCAGTATATATAGGCGAACATATGTTCTCTACAGAAGTTTTGGATAATTGCTTTTAAGTGTTTATAATAAACTGAGAATAATAAAGTCAAATATGATAAGAACTACAGTTGGAAAATAATATATTAATGATTCCTTTTTTACTTTACAACTAGCCAACTGAACAAGCAAAATGACATAATTACAATTTTATTGATCCCAGAACTATTAACCTAAATTATCAAATAGAAGATAGGAATTTTGACCACAGGTGAGTCATATTAACTCTTCAAAAACACCTAAGTGTGGTGTACATTCCTTATTTAACATACAGCTAAATGCCAAGGAGGAACCCGACACTATCATTTATCTAAAAAATCTCAGCATTTTATGATTGTAAGTGGCCTTATAAATGTTTTATTTCACAGGTTGATATAAGTTAATATCACTAGACCCCCATTTGAAGCTTAGATAACAATATAATTCTGGTTGTTTCATGTTAGACTATACTGACCTGACAATGGATGGATCATCTAATAAGTCTTACATTATGTTGAAACTCCTGAGAAGTTTCCTCAAGGCTGCTTTATCTCCTTATTCTGGAAGCTATAGATAAAAGGATTGAAGAGTGGGGTCACCATAGCATAGAACAAAGTTGCAACTTTCTGCATCCCAGCAGAATGTCCAAGTACTGGGCTCACATACATGACCATGAGAGAGCCATAGAACAGGGATACCACAGCCAAATGAGACCCACAGGTGGAGAAGGCTTTCTGTCTCCCAGTAGCTGAAGGCATACACAACACAGCTGTTAGGACAAGAGAATAGGACCCCAGGATGAAGAGGAAGTTACCAAAGATAACTATTGAGCTTAGACTGTAGCAAAGCAATTGGGTTTTGGGGGCAGAGACACATGCTAATGCAAACAGTGGCCCTGGGTCACACACAACATGGTCAATAATGTTTGGTCCACAGAAGGGCATCCGAGAAATGAGAACAATGGGGATCAGGAACCACAGAAACCCACAGACCCAGCAGATAAGGACCAGTTTGGTACAGAGATGCCCATTCATGATATTAGGGTAGTGCAAGGGACGGCAGATAACAAGGTACCGATCAAAAGCCATGACAGCCAAAAGTAAGCATTCAGTCGTTCCCAAGGAAAAAAAGAAATAAAATTGTAGGAAACATCCAACAAAGGAGATGGTCTTTTTGCCTGAGAAAAAGTTGACCAACATCTTGGGGACTGTAGAAGAGACATACCAGATCTCTAGAAAGGAGAAATTCCCCAGGAATATGTACATGGGGATTTGGAGTCGTTGGTCACACCATCAAGCACAAATAATGGCCCCATTCCCTGTTATGGTCAGAGCATACATCGTAAGGAAGAGTGAGAAGAGGAGGCTCTGAATCTTCCACTCACAAGAAAAACCTAGGAGTACAAATTCTCTTACAAAGACAAAGCGGGAATCTGGCTCAGAGATGTTCATTGGGTCAGTAACCTGCAAGTTCAAAAGACATATATTTATCATTTAGAATTAGTTTCAAATGTGTTCTTGTTTGAGAATGAGGAGAAGATATTTCCCTAAATTCATCAGTCAGGAAGAGAATATAGTCCGCTTGTTCTTGGCTATATACTCTGAGTTCTGGGCATAGTAGGTAACTGGTGGCACAGAAACAAACTTTTGCCTGCTTCTGAATTTCTCCCTTAGTTTGATAGAACTAGAGAACTTTAAACACATTTTGTCAGCTTGTTATTTTGGGGACAGAGATGATCTGTGACAGTTTCTGTATAGCATGTAACACAAAGTAAACCCCATAAATCCATAAATGTACTAGTTTTTTTTTTTTTTTTAACTAAACCTATCTTATGGTGAAATACTCAGCAGAGAAGGTGTGACAATTTACATCTCAGTTGAATATATTCCTTATCATATCATTAAAATGTGAAAAATAAATGGATATATTTTACAGTAAGTTGGTAGTAACCATTTTAAAGGCAATAACTCTGCCTTTCTGCAACATAAAATATATAAGAGCATAATGTTACTCACCGACATTAGCTTTTGTAATGTTACAGTGATTCTCTAGAAATCAGTGGCTTTCAGTTTGCACTTAGTCTTTTACTTAAAATTTTGAAGAAAAAAAAAGCTAGGTATGGGACTATATTTTGTAGTATTTTTTTTTTCACAAGGTTTTAGGATTGATTTTACTTATAAGCTAGTTTAAAGTAAAACGTTTCCACAATTCAAGAGAAGGCAAATGCTTTCTTTTGTTGTAAGCAAATTTATTTTTACTCTATATTCTCATGGAAACGATGCCAGGTATCTGAGCTTCTTGAAATGTTTTTTTTTGTGTGTGTTGCAATATGCAGGGATGTGAGTCCTAAAAGTTATGAAGGCTTATATTTTCAGCACAAACACAACATTTTCAAAAGTAATTTTCTTCCACTTATTTTCCACACCAGTGTTCTGAGAAGTCTTTCATAATGATTTCGTAGAAGTTTGTGCATCTTTTAGTAATCTAAATCCTTTTAAAGTCACTCTAAATCAAAAGCATTAAAAAATCAATGTAAGGAGATGGGGATAAAAGGGGATTGGACTAATGGTGTCAGGACTCTGCTATTCTCGAAAGAAAGACCTGTGGTTTTGATGTTGACCAGATCTCTAAGGACCCATTTAATAAATCATATCCTTCTGTCTCTAGCTGGATAAAGAGTTTATTGCTTCACAAGATTAAGATTTCACTTTCTTTATCACAGGTTCTCTTGAGACGTGGCCTCTGTGGCTTTAGGGAAGTTCTCTTCCAAGCCAAAGCTTCTTTATAAAGTTAAACTAGTGCGCATTCTCTGAGGGATCAGTAAAGGGAAGTAGCAACTTCTCTGAGACCCCATTATTTACAAATAACTTGCCCACCTGAAATATGGATTCCAAAAGTTTCCAGAAAACACAGCTTGTGGAGCAAAAAAAGACACAGTGTGTCAGCCAAAGTTCTGATAGGAATATTTCAAATATCATTGTGCATATTTTGCAGAATAGAGAGGGGATGCGCAGAGACCCCAATGAGGCAAATGTTGATATATAGAAACTGTAGGACACTGATGATAAAGATTTGGAGAATTTAGAAGTATCTTTTAGAAGGGTATTATGGCAAAAGTCTTTAGATATGAGAGAAAAGAGCGAGAAGTATCAATATTTAAGCTTATTGACTAAAATACTTCAGAGGAACGTGTGACTTCCCAATTAACACATAAAAGCAAACTCTTTACACTGAAAGACTAAAGAGGAAGATTACTTAGACTTTATTACCTCTTGGTTATATTCAGTTCAGTTCAGTTCTGTCGCTCAGTTGTGTCCGACTCTCTGTGACCCCATGAATCACAGCACGCCAGGCCTCCCTGTCCATCACCAACTCCCGGAGTTCACTCAAACTCATGTCCATCGAGTCGGTGATGCCATCCAGCCATCTCATTCTCTGTCATCCCCTTCTCCTCCCGCCCCCAATCCTTCCCAGCATCAGAGTCTTTTCCAGTGAGTTAACTCGTCGCATGAGGTGGCCAAAGTATTGGAGTTTCAGCTTCAGCATCAGTCCTTCCAATGAACACCCAGGATTGATCTCCTTTAGAATGGACTGGTTGGATCTCCTTGCAGTCCAAGGGACTCTCAAGAGTCTTCTCCAGCACCACAGTTCAAAAGCATCAATTCTTCGGCGATCAGCTTTCTTCACAGTCCAACTCTCACATCCATACATGACCACGGGAGAAACCATAGCCTTGACTAGACAGACCTTGGTTCCCTAAAGCAGTCTTGATTCTATCATTTGCCTGCTTAAAATCCACCATTGGTTTCCTTATTCAAAATTTTCCCAGTTCTCTACAAATAGACTTCTAGTGACTTTCTTTCTTCCCTTTTCCTACTCTTTCTCTCAGAATAATTTTGGGCAGCATTTCATTCTCTGAGGCAGCTTTCAGTTTTTCATATTTGATTCTTTGTGGCCATTTTCTCTGTATGGAATTCTCATTACTTCCCTCTATACCTGCACACTGATGCTTTTGAGCTGTGGTGTTGGAGAAGACTCTTGAGAGTCCCTTGGACTGCACAGAGATCAAACCAGTCAATCCTGAAGGAAATCAAACCTGAATATTCGTTAGAAGGACTGATGTTGAAGCTGAAACTCCAATACTTTGGTCACCTGATGCGGACAGCCAACTCATTAGAAAAGACCCTGATGCTGGCTGGGAAAGATTGAGGTCAGGAGAAGTGGACAACACAGGACAAGATGGTTGGATGGCATCGCTGATTCAATGGACATGAGTTTGAGCAAACTCAAGGAGATGGTGAAGGACAAGGAAGCCTGGCATGGGGTCGCAAAGAGTTGGATACGACTGAGTGACTAAACAGCAGTACCTGCAAAGCCCCATCTATCCTTCAAGGTCTAGTTCAAATGACATTTTCCCATAATAATTCTCCTTATTCCCCTAATGGAAGCACTTTTTCCACCTCTGAATTTTTATTTCACCATTTGCGTATCTTTCTTTTTACGCTTTTCATAAGCTGCTTTATGTTTGCTTGTTTGTATACACATCTTTTCTCCCCTCCCAGATTTTAAGACATAGACAAGAGGTATTATTCAAGTTTGAACTAAATCAAGATGATAAAAATACATTGTATTTACTTATCCACATTAAATATTTGTTGAATATATGGAACTCTTGTTTTATGTTATCTGAGTTTTATTATTTGTATTGGCTTCCCTGGTGGCTCAGTAGTAAAGAGTTTGCCTGCTAATGCAGGCAACAGGGATTTGATTGCTGGGTCAGGAAGATCCCTTGGAGAAGGAAACCCACTCCAGTATCGTTGTCTGGGAAATCCTACAGAGGAGCCTGGCAGGTTACAGTAAGACACGACTTAGTGACTAAACAACAACCACAATTATTTGTAAAATCAACACCTGGTGCACCAAAGTAAAAAAAGACAACACCAAGGTGCCTGACAATATTACATTATATTCACAGATGGGAAAGAAATTCAGAGGGAAAGAGAGATGTATGTAGGTTACAACTTATATTGAGAGACTTCTTAGGACGCTCATTGAAGAAATGGCTTGAGATCACATATAAGTGATAACACACAGTATTTGCCTTTCTCTGTATGACATTTCATTACATATAATACATTTCAGTTCATCCATGTTGTTGCAAATGGCAGAATTAAATTATTTCATTGACTGAGTAATATTCCATTGTGTATATATCTATATTTATATATAGAAATGTCACATCTTCTTTATCCATTCATATATTGATGCCTACTTAAATTGTTTCTGTATCTTGGCTACTGAAATAATTGTGCAATGAACATCAGGATGCATGTATCTTTTCTATTAAAGAGGGATTATCAAGGAACATAAAGGCTGATGGATATATTCACTATCTTGATTGTGATGATGTTCATTGTTGAACACATGTCAAATTTTATCAAATTGCACACTTTAAGTATGTGCTGTTTGTTATATATTAATTACACCACAATAATTAAAAAGACCTAAAATATCAAATTAAATGCATTTTATGCTAATATCAGTGTTCTTTTGAAGATATTTTAATAACTTGACATCCAGTGCATAACTATCAGGACCTGAAGTAATCATAAATAATGTTGAAACTAATTAGTCAGGTAATCAACATTACCTGACTATTTAGAAAACATTAGGCATGCATTAGAGCATGCCATCCATATCAAGGTTTTCTGTTGGTGGTCATATATCTTAGTGGTCAAGATATGATTTCTCTTGGAACTGGAACTATTAATAAAACCTTAACTGTATCTAATGATTTAGATTTAGTTAGAGACTAAGATCGCAGAAGACATCTGCCTAGTACTTATACGTTAAATGAAAAATAATCTGAAACTTCACTTATGGTTAATGCTTAGCTGCTTTATATGTGGATTTTCTTGTCTCCCTCTTTTGATTCTCAGAATATGCAAAATTTATTGCTCTTAACAGAGAAGTTCCCAAGAGATGTCCAGTGCAAATTATTTTCATGATTCTTGTTCTGTCCAAAACAGAGAATAGGAAAATTTCACTCAAGGGATTCCTTCCAGTGGTGAATATGTGTCAGGCTGAGGGAAAGTTCTCTCATAGATACTGTCTCTACCCAACAATGGAGATTATCTCAAGCATATATCAGAAGAGAAGAGTGAAAAGTAATCTGGTCTTAGAGAGAATTGTGTATGGTAAGTTATCTCATATTCTCTGGGACTATCTTTTTTAAAAGAACTTTAAAAGTATATCTGTTTCTGTCTCACACATGCCTGTTATGCTTGGAACTGAGTATGGCTCGTTTAACTTCTGAACTTTAAAGAGATCATTCATGGGTTTTCTCCTTGTATTCTATTCCTACTGAAATCTCTGCGGTTTCTTTAACAAATGTACATATCATCATGATGCTGTGTCTGAGATGCTCTCAAGTCTGCTTTGGGAGATCAGAGGGCTTTGACAGCTACCTGATTATGAGCAACTTCCAGCTATCCTGGCTAAATGGCTCTTACCATTTAAGAAAATAAGTGTTTATACCAGAGAGAGTATTGCATACTAAGACAAATTTTAGCATAGAGACAGAAGTGAAAAGTTATGTATCCAGTGAGAAGTGGTATAAAACTCATTTATTATGGGATCAACAGGATTAAAATTTGTAACTTGAGAGAAAAGGAAGGCAAATTTAGTTTAGAAGAAGGAACTTGGAATATCTCCCTGTGTACCTCATCCAGTGTTTATATCAGGCAATCTATTAAATTCTCTGAGTTCAAGTTTCTCTTTGTAATATTATAAATGTTGAGAATCTCACAGCTGTAGGATTAATATCATGAAAAAATTAATGGAAGGACATTGGATCCAGACTAGGATAAAAAATATGTTGTTATATTTTAATACTCAAAAAGAGTAACTCAGTTTATCTCCTTTCCCTCATTCTTCACTTTCACTAATCCCAACTGAAAAATTCAAAATTTTCAATTTCACTACCTCCTTTTGTGAAAATCCACCTTAAGTTACAGAATTTCAAAGGTGCTTTAAAAGAATGTGTAACTACCTTTTGTCAGTCTTTTTAAAATCTTAAGTGCCTCCTGGATAAAAGCAGAATTGAAAGGTAAAAAGGTTGTTAAGTTTGTGGAAAGCAAGAAGCAAGTCTGATAATTCACTTGCATCTACATCCTATAGGGTTGCTAAGCATCTACTTATTACTTTAGAGAAAATATAAGCAGTAGGTATTTTAGGGTCAAACTGGGGTCTCCTGCATTGCAGGCAGATTCTTTGCCAGCTGAGCTACCAGGGAAGCCCACAAAGAAAGGTTATCCCATGTATTTTGGTTACAGAAAGTGGTTGGCCATTCACTAAGATTTTTGCCAGTAAGTTCTGGAAACTGTAGAGCTTTAGGTTGCATTTTAATGAATGAAGAAGGGAAATAACTAATATTTATTAAACATGCACTATCAAAATTTTAATTGCTTTTGGTATATTTTCTGACTTGACTACCGGTCTATTAGATTGAGTGTTATTTTTTTTACAGATGAGGAAATGGAAACAGAAATAAATTTAGCTCAAAGGCATAAGGTCAATATGCAACAGGGTTCAGACTAGATCTGACTATTTTAAAAAGTCCATGGTTATTCTATGAATTATCCCAAATGTTGGACTGATATTGATCGAATAATATCTCTACTAACATTGTGAAATATTAGCAATTTCAAAACTCATGAAAAATATGATTTCTTACTGATAAATTGTTCCATTGCAATGTACATATTCATCTTTTAGCAAATTTCTCTCTCAAACACAGTTGAAATTCTACTTTTGTTATTATCTATCTTCCATGTCTCTTATTCCAACCGGTACAGAACTAATTATTGAAAACCAGTTTTGGAAAGATTTACCTTGACGAAATTTAAGTTCAAGGTAAAGGTCAAATTATTCAAATTTCTAAAGAGACATAGGCCTTCTTTTGGATATAATATCAGAATATTTTTCTTTAGAAATTAAATAAATATTATGGAGGTTATATTTATTTGTTAGTTTTGAAACTATTATCACATGTTCCCATTTTCACAGCAAATATGTGACTTACATAATTCCTTTAAGAAATTCTTCTTTCTTTCCATTCTTTATCTATGCTTCATAGTTCTCAGTATAAGGGAAGGGAAAACAAGTGCTCACGATGAGGTAATGGTTTTCACTTTTGCTCACCTGCTCTCCTTGGTACCACCCTTGAGATTTCAAAGGATAAAAGAAGATGCAACATACGTACAAATGAGCTTATATACAAAAGAGAAATAAACCCATAGACATAGAAAACAAATTTATGGTTATAAAAAGGGAAAGGGGTAGGTTGGGATAATTAGGAGCTTGGGATTAACATGTATGCACCATTATATATAACTAGATAGCTAGTAATGACCTACTGTATAGCACAGGGAACTATATTCAATATTTGTAATTACCTATAAGAGAAAGAATCTGAAAAATATGTGTGTGTGAGCATGTGTGTATACAACTGAATCACTTGGCTGTACACCTAAAACTAATACAACGTTGTAAATCAACTATATTTTAATAAAAAAAATTTTAAAAAGGAGGTGTAACAGCCTAAAAGTAAAATGAAGTCAAAGGAAATAAATAAAATGGAAAGAGAGAGAAAAAGCTATCTTTCCACCAGGCAGCTTGAGAGGAATTCTCAATTTACTTCAGGATGAATATAAGCAATATCATTATTCATTTAGAAGTGATCGCTAAAGTTTTAACTTCACATCAGTCAGTACTAACAAAGACATACTTTGCTTACACATGTCAGTAGCTTATTTTCACTTCAGTAAAGATACATTTAAAAATTTTATGTCAATATTTCAAAGAACCCATTGGCATAGTAGAAGGTAAATATTTTCTATTGATAAACCTGAGTTATAAAAAACCTCTGTTCAGAGGTCATTAAATCAGAATGTGAGTCTGGGTTGCCACCAAAGTGGAAACTTTGGTCCATCCCTTTCTCACATAACACTCCCCTGACATTTTTTTCCTAATAGATTCAGTTTACTAAATGAATTGCATTTAATTGTGATCCTAATGGTAAATTATGTTTATTTTGCATTTGAATGGTCATGCCATGATATTTTTATATGGCCTTCTGTGCAGTTTCTCTCCTAAAAAAGCTTGTTCAAACATATACTTGAAAAGTGAAGTGGAAGTGTTGGTTGTTCAGTCATGTCCACTCTGTGCGACCCCATGGACTGTAGCCGCTCGGCTTCTCTGTCCATGGAATTCTGCAGCAAGAATGCCGGAGTGGGTTTCCATTCCCTTCTCCAGCGGATCGTGAACCTGGGTCTCCTGCATTGCAGGCAGATTCTTTACTGAGCCACCTGGGAAGCCCATATTTTAGAGTAATAAACTAAAAGTTTAGTTTAAGTTCATCTGAGGCTTGAAGAAATCATTATGCTTAACACAGAGAAACTGTAATTTTGTGCCATGTCGTTTATTCTGGATTTCAGTATCTGTTCTCCATCATCTTCCTAAGTAGACTACTTATATTTTAGTTATTAACTTATAACGGTTTTTGTTGGTCACCCATCCAGATTCTTTTCACTGGAGAAGCAGACTGAAGCTAGATTCTAGGTGGCCCAATAATCTTTTCTCAGCCTTTCATTTTGCTGTCCACCTTTCTCACTTCCTCATTGTGAAAGAACCCTCTCAATCATTCATAAGAATCCGATCTTGGAAAGCCAGCTTTATGCATTTTACTTCTCTTTTGGGCACACTACCCTGAGTATTTTACCAATATTTATTTTCTCAATTATACTTTTCACTTTCAGATGTAGATGCTAAATTTCAATGAAATTTAAATGTCAGTGGATAAATTTTAACCAAAGTCTAGACAATAAGTACCCTTTTCCATCCTACTAACTGACAATCTATCTTTCTCTCTAGGTTATTTTAGATGACATGCTGAGTAAAATGGATGAAAGAAATCTGTCTGTAGTGTCAGAATTCATGCTTCTGGGACTTTGCCAGTCATGGAATAAGCAAGTCTTACTCTTACTGATATTTTTTTATGCTATATTTGATCATTGTATCTGGAAATATTGCCATCATGATCTTAATCATCACTGACTCCCATCTGCATTCCCCCATGTACTTTGTGTTGGCCAACCTTTCCTTTGTTGATATGTGGCTTTGCTCAGTGACCACTCCTAAGATGATTACAGACTTTGTCAGAGAGAACAAGACTATTTCCTTTGGAGGCTGCATGTGCCAGATCCTCTTTGTGCATTTTGTTGGAGGGGGTGAGATGGTGCTATTTGTGGTAATGGCCTATGACCACTATATAGCCATCTGCAAGCCACTCCACTATTCAATAATAATGAACCTGCAAAAGTGCATTGGGCTTGTGGCAACTTCCTGGACCATTGGCTTTGTGCATGCCATGAGTCAAATGGCTGTGATTATGTGATTGCCTTTCTGTGGCCCCAGGGAAATCGACAGTTTCTTCTGTGACATACCACTGGTAATCAAGCTTGCCTGCATAGACTCTTATAACTTGGGAATATTAATGAATGCTGACAGTGGGGTTCTGGCCATGACCTGCTGTAAAATAAAAAATGATTGACAGCAAGTAGTTGACATGATCAGATTTTTTTTTACCTATGTTTTGAGCAGGAGCCGTAGAGATTTTGTTGATGATTTGGATGTGGACTATTGAGAGGTGTGGTGAGGATGTGGCCAGAGTTTGTGGCCTGAATAACTGAGTAAATGGAGGTGCCATTGGATGATATGGCAAAGAAGCAAGGACCCACCAGTTCGGGGTGAGAGGAACCAAGAGTTTTGTCATGGGCTTCTTGCCTTTGGGGCTTCCCTTGTGGCTCAGCTGGTAAAGACTCCACCTGCAATGTGGGACACCTGGGTTTGATCCCTGGGTTGGAAAGATCCCCTGGGGAAGGGAAAGGCTACCCTCTCCAGTAGTCTGGCTTGGAGAAATCCATGGACTATATAGTCCATAGGGTCGCAAAGAGTTGGACATGACTGCGTGACTTTCAATTTCTTGCATTTTTGTTACATTCAGTAGCAAATGGAGACGTTGAATACAAAATTGGGTAGATAAATCTAGGTTGTAGAAGAGACTCCACAGTTAGGGAGAGAAAATGTGATTTCATCTCACATGGGTGGTTTTTATACATGTGGCTAGTTGACTGATCACTAACAGAGAGAGCATAATTGGAAAAAGAAAATATCAAGGACTAGGTCCTGAAAAAAACATGTATAGGTCAAGGGAACCTGAAGGAACTCTAACATAGAAGTCTCAAATTAAAGAGATAGGGAGAGAAAAATGAGAATGAATAGTCCATGAACAGATCTTCAATTAATGTAATTAGAAACTCAGAGTGCTTTAATGACATATATACCACAGTAGCTATTTCTGCTCTATGTGGCAAAATACATATAGAGAGAAAGTACCACCATGAGGTACTTTCCCATCATGTGACAAATTTCAACTGAGCACTGAAGCCTGTGTCCTCAACTTGAGATAAATTTTCAATTAAAAAAGAATAATGTTTAGTTTATAGTCTGAACCTCATTCATGCATGCAGGTTTCATTTAAAATGTTGTTCAAGGTGACTGTGCATGAAGCTTACTCCTCTTAAGCAAGAAATTTTTGCCTACAAAGAAGTGCAGTGACGTGACATTCGTTCAGTCATGTCCAACTCCTTTTGACCCCATGGACTATAGCCCACCTGGTTCCTCTGTCCATGGGATTTTCCAGGCAAGTATACTGGCAGGGATTGTCATTTCCTTTTCCAGGAGATCTTCCCAATTTGGGGATCAAACCTAGGTCTCCTGCGTTGCAGGCAGATTCTTCACCATTTGAGCCACCAGAAAATGTCTTTGCCGGTCCTCTGCCTACAAAGAGGAGCAAGTTAAAAATGAAGAGTACATTGGAGAATTGTACATATATCACTAAACATTGAGAGAAATTAACAATGAAAATTGTGGAATCTTTTTACAGAGATCTTAAAAATAAGAGGGTACATGAACTTCATAATTGGCCTTTCTATAAGCAATCACTGATAAATATTGTGTTCTTCATCTCTTTTCCAACACTTCCAATAGTACATAAACAGAAATCCCACCTAAAACTATGCATGTGTTATTACTAAAGTTTACAGTAATAAACAAACTCTTGCTTTATGGCTATATATTCTCACAGCATTTTCTTCTATTTACACAGAGAATGATCTGTACAATTGTTTAAACATCTATGTGTCCTTATGTAGGTTTGGCTCAGGTGGACATTTCTGAACCACAAAACTAACATAATATTGTAAAGCGACTATACTCAAAATTAATTCTAAAAATAACAGAAATTTTTAAAAGGAATGAATAAGGAAATTATTGACTGAAAGATGTGTCAGACATAGGAACCAGTGACAAAATGTGAAATTTATTTGGCTCCTACTTCAAACAAACTGAAGAATTCCTTTCCTTCCAGTGGTTAGGACTCCATGCTTTCACTGTTGAGGGCCTGAGTTCAATCCTTGGTTGGGGAACTAAGATCCCACAAGCTGAGTGGGCATGGCCAAAAAACAAACAAACAGATAAATTGTAAGACAAAACAATTCTGACATAAAGCAATTGGAAATTTTAACTCTTTATAAAATTAAGGAATTATCAATTTTTGGATTATATAGAGATATTTTGATTATAGTTTTTAAAATTTTCCAGGGTTACATGCTGAAATATTTTGTAATGAAATCATACATTTGGTATCTGCTTTGAAATAATATGGGAAGTATGGAAGAAAGTAGAGTTACAACAAGTTTGCCCATGAGTAATTGTTAAAGCTATGTGATAAATGTGCAGGGATTCACTATACTCTTCTGTTTGCTTTTGCATATCATCCATAATCAAAAGTAAAAAAAAAAATTATTCTTATCAAACCTTGCTTCCCATTCGCTGGGAAAAAAAAAAAAAGCCTCTGAATGGCAAGGAGTATCTACCTTGGTTTATGTATTGCTGAGGACACAGACAAAGGAAGACATTAAATGGACCATGACAGGCATGATGATCATGATGATGAGGCCATAATAAGCCCCCACACTCCAAGTTCTTTGTTTCCTCCCAGTGTCACACTGTGTCAAAGAATGCTAAAAATCTTTAAGTAATCTAAAATCATGCTGCTCGTGGAATTAATGTAAAGAAGTTCAGAAATATCTTAATGAGAAAACTTCTGTAGAGTTCTGGACCTGATACGTATGATCATTTATAATGTTTTCTTGACTTCTCAGCCCTCTGCATACAAATCAAATGCTTTTCTACCATAGGCCTGATCCTATGCTAGTTTTAGAAATTAATCCAATTGTCAGGTTTGTAGACATGTAAAAGCTCATTCTGCTTATACAAAAACTCTGTTAGACTTGTGCCATCCTAATGTCCTTAAACCATGGCAACAGTCTGCTTCTAAATTGGAAAATTAAAAACAATAGCTGGAAATCAGAGTCAGGGCTATGGGAAATCCAAGATGGCTGCTTGGCTTTTCCCAGCTCCCTGACAAACCTCATTTTTTATTTGATGGGTTAAAGCCTCCCTGGCTACAGGGCCTCCATAATGAAAAATCACGGAATATTAAGTTTTGTAAATTGTTAAATTAAGTTTCTAGTTTTGTTAATGTCTAGTGTTTACTAAGACTCACTGCTGAGACAGTTCCTTGTTACTTGATACTGCTAAAAGATTTAATTAAGTTATTAAAAAGGACACTCTAGGTTAGTTTCCAAGGCTTATCTCAGTAACCAATCTTCAGATAAAGGTCGGATGCTCCATAATGTACAACCAGGAGATTAACACCAGACTATAATCATTTAACGAATGAAATCAGGTGACTTGGGGTATACCAGGCTTTACCTAATGAAAGTTCTTGACTTATAATTCTTATTTTACTCTTAACTGCTAGCTATGGCTATATTATTTTCTATGTCACTTGTTTCACTGAGCCTGTGATATAATGCTGAACTGACAGTTCCATATGAGATCAATAATTGTAATAATGTGACTCTGGGTATGGGAAAAAGCAACAAGAGGAAATATTTTCCTGGACCAGGAGGCTAGTAAGACAGTGGTCCAGAGACTTTTGCTACTTGCAAGGCCTGGTCCAATTTTAGCACACTGAGTGGCCCATCACTTCCCTAGACCTGGGAATGAGCCTTCCCAGCACCGTGGGACACAATGGCCATGAAACGGTGTCACATGGTCAGATATGTGGCTATGAAGGGACCCTGCTGACTGGAAGTTGGTACTTGCCAGCTGCCTCTACAAAGATTACATCATGACCATTGCAAGCTGCTGACCTTCAACACCCCCTTAAAGAAGTTCAGGGTGAAAATCAGGAATGAGGCACTCTGTGCTCTGAACAACAACAACAAAAAATAAACAGAACAGGTCTTCAGATAGTTAGATCTTTTCAGAAAAAGGTTTTATGAGTTCCAATTCTTGCATCTTCTCATACCTAGAAAAACACTGACATCATTAATGGTGAAATCTGCTTTGGCTATTTTAAAAAAAAATTTTTTTTTTTTTTTTTACAATTAAAAGTCAAAATAGAGTAGCTATGGTTCAGACATCCTGGGAAATAACTATTTCCCAGATATCCTGAAAAATGATATTATGAGTGTGATTTCAGATTAGACGCTGTGACCTAATGTAGAACTTAATGCTCCTGTAATGCACTTTTGCTTCTGTACTTTGCTTGCTGCTTGTAAAACCAAAGTTACTCCATTTTAAGATAAGGTTGTTTTTAAGTAAAGATTCCTAAAGTTGTTTTTGAAAAAATAAATAAAAAATAAAATAAATAAATACAAGGGAATGAGAAAAAAAAATAAAACAGCAAAAAAAAAAAAGAATAGGGTGGAAGTTAAAATCTCAGGATATTTTTAAATTCAAAAAAGTACTTACTAAACTCTATGTATGAAATTAGACAAGAAATGTTTTATTTCTGAGTTGAGGAGGAGAAAGAAAATGAGAGTGCTTGATAAAAAGTAAAAAGTAGACTGCTGTGATATAACTGATATCCAGTTCAATATCTAAAAATAAAACACACTATTGGAGTGTGGAAAAAAATTATTTATTTATTCTTGGCTGTGCTAGGTCTTCATTGCTGTGCAAGCTTTTCTCTAGTTGCATTGAGCAGAAGCTACTCTCTAAGTTGCAATGCATGGGCTTCTCATTGCAGTGGCTTCTCTTCTTGCAGACTCGAGGGCATGTGGGCTTCAGTAGTTGTGGCACCCTGGTTCTAGAGCACAGGCTCAGTAATTGTGGTACAAGGGCTCAGTTGCTCTATGGCAGGTGGCATCTTTCTGGATCAGGGATGGAATCTGTGTCTCCTTCATTCTTTACCACTGAGTCATCAGGGAAGCCAACTCTCAATCTTTTGAACACAATTACGACAAAACAAGGCAACACACTTGCACGGGAGAAAGCCTCAGTCCGTGCAAACAAGATCCATGAAGGGCGCCTACTCAAGGCAACCTCCCCCAACTACCTCTCTCTTTGAATCACCTTGTCTCTCTTTATATCCCCTCTATCCACTCACCTTCATGCTCTGTGCTTTCTTATTGTTGCTAAGTTATGATCATGCTTTAAGGTGTTTGTTGGTGTGTGTCTGTGTGTGCGTGTGAACAAACACTCTGGTTTTGCTGTCTGTTCTTTCAGTATTTTCCTGTGTCTAATTATAAACATTTTAATTGAGTGACTTTTTAAGTGGGTAAGTGAACTGTTTTATATTTCTCCCTCTTAAAGAAAATGTGTTTACAGTCTATAACTGATTTTCCCCCATGTGGTTAGCCAAAGCACTTTAATAGAAAAATGTACTTTTCTTACTGTCTCATATTTTCTTGTCTCATATTCAAGGTCAAGAAATCTGGTATATGTGACTTGAACAAGTAATAAGATATAGAATAAAGTGATCATTCTACAATTTATTCCTGGCCTACGTGGTTTTGTGGTTCAGTTAACATCTCAACTTAAGTGAGATATGATTTTTCTTAAATATATTTACTTATATATTTATAAATAACACACATATAATCTAACATTTAATTAAATCAGTTTTGATACTAGATGCTATGTTACACAGTTGAGAATCTGACCAATCATATGCAAGCTATTCTAGTTTACATTTTTATATGAAGAAACTACAGTACAGGATTAGAGAAAAGTGAAAAAGACACTATGAAAATTTTTGAATTGTATCTTACCTGAAGTTTTCATGTGAGAATTATAGTATCTGGTAGAGGCAGACTCCAAATTTATATTTCTCTCTCCTGGAGTATGCAGTCGGCCTCAGTCTCCTTGTTCTCTCATTTCAGCAGAAAGAAATGCACCACAAATTCGAACTGGCATCCGAGTATCTTCTTAATGGAGTGGGGTCGGGGAGGTAAGTGATGGAATGTAATATTATTAAGTATAGCAATTATTTGAAGCCCACAGAATGACCATATTATTTGAACAATTTGAAAGGGTGATTCCATGTGGTTATAAATGGCAATGTGGTCTTTCCTGATTTAAGAAGAACCAATCACACCCTTGTCTCTAAAGAAGAGTATGTATTAGTAGCAACCACATTCTGAGACATGGTTATTTTGTTCTCAACACTCTACCCTGGGAGGAGATGATCCAATGTACCCCATGTGTGCAGTCAGGCCTTACTACTGAACTCCTGTTCATAGCATGCTTTTTAATAAATATATGAAGATTGTGTCTGACTCTCCTAGATCACCAAACTTCTCCCAGTGGCTTCATCTAGGGATAAGGATGAGAAAATTTTGGCCAGATGTCAGAAAGTGTTGGTTCAACCTTTAGGGGAAAAAGGAAAGATGATGAGGCAGGCCTGAGGTCCAAGTTGAAGAATAACTTGGCTTTAAGCCTTGAATCAGAGCATTAAATACAACCAGCAGCATCTGTATATATTTTTATAGTAGTATAGATATGTTTCTCCACAATAGAGGTGATATTGGCTTTAGGAATGAGAATGTAAAGGCAAAAGTTCCACGAAGTCAACAGATATAAAGACAGAAGTTAACTATTGCAAAGGATTTACAAAACACTCCAAGATCTTGCTCCATCTGTTCCCTTCTTTCCACAATTCTACCCCTGAACCAACCCAAGTATGCTATGGTAATGTTTAAGTTTTGGGATCAGTAGCAAGTGTTCCAGGCTTCCCAGGTGGCACTAGTGGTAAAGAACACACCTGCCAATGCAGGAGATTGAAGAGACATTGGTTTGACCCCTGGGTGGGGAAGATCCCCTGGAGGAGGGCATGGCAACCCACTCCAGTATTCTTGCATGGAGAATCCCATGGACGGAGGAACCTGGCGAACGATAGTCCATAGGATCACAAAGAGTTGGACTGTAGCTACTTAGCATGCACACAGCAAATGTCCCATCTCTTCAGTTCAGTTTAGTCGCTCAGTCGTGTCCGTCTCTTTGTGACCCCATGAACCACAGCACACCAGACCTCCCTGTCCATCACCAACTCCCAGAGTCCACCCAAACCCATGTCCATTGAGTCGGTGATGCCATCCAACAATCTCATCCTCTGTCGTCCCCTTCTCCTCCTGCCCTCAATCTTTCCCAGCATCAGGTTTTTTTCAAATGAGTCAGCTCTTCGCATCAGGTGGCCAAAATATTGGAGTTTCAGCTTCAGTATCAGTCCTTCCAATGAATATTCAGGACTGATTTCCTTTAGGATTGACTGGTTTGATCTCCTTGCAGTCCAAGGGACTCTCAAGAGTCTTCTCCAACAGCACAGTTCAAAAGCATCAATTCTATGTTCAGCTTTCTTTATAGTCCAACTCTTACATCCATACATGACCACTGGAAAAACCAGAACCTTGACTAGACGGACCTTTGTTGACAAAGTAATGTCTCTGCTATTTAATATGCTGTCTGGGTTGGTCATAACTTTCCTTCCAAGGAGTAAGCATCTTTTAATTTCTTGGCTGCAATCACCATCTGCAGTGATTTTGGAGTCCCCCAAAAATAAAGTCAGCCACTGTTTCCACTGTTTCCCCATCTATTTGCCATGAAGTGATACTTGAATGTAAATATTACTCCACTTGTTTTGTGATCTGTCCTTTCAATATTACTTCAGCCAGAGAAAAGTAAACATTGAAATCAACACTATGATCGCCACAACTAATAACATGATATTAAAATATTCAAATGAAGGTAAAGATCTAATTCTATTTGATTTTATCTGTAGATATCAGATATAGAGCCCTTCACAAGTTCTGGGTCTCATAATTTAAGAAGACCACGGGCAAACTGCAGTAAATTTGTAGAAAAGAACTTAGAGATCCTTAGAAGCATGACATATAAGTAACAGTGGAAGGAATTAAAATTTTAAATTGGACAACAAAAGATTCCATTCAGACAGAGGAAAGATGACCATTTAGTAGAACAATCCAATCTGTTCCATTTATCCCTCAAAGTAGAGAATTAAAAATAATAGTTAAATCTATAGTGAGACACATTGTAATTCAACGTGGAAAGTAATTTTGTAACAATCTTACACAGTGCTATTTTCTATCAGAAGACTACTTTATAGCATGGGTTTCATCAGATAAAGGCAGGGAAAGTGGTAGAGGGGGTTTAAGCATCAGAAACAAATGTCTTTCAATATTGAAATTTGATTATATGCATTTAAGATGTGTCAAAAACAAAAAGAAAAGAAAACCTATCCAGGCAAAGTTAATGACAAAAAAATGTAATGGGAAATATTAAGGTTAATGAGAACTTGAGGTTTTCATTTATATTGATAAAATGAATGGTATATTTTAATGGTTGTTAGTTGACAGCAGACAAAGGGAGGAGAAAAGAGAATTCTGGACAGTGGTTTGGCCAGCAAAGTCCTTGAGTTATACCCTGGGAATACAGATAGTCTAATTCTATTAATTGAAGAAATTGCATTTTTGTTTCCTGAAAAAATGTGTGTGGCTCTCTGAGCCAAAAACTGAGTGGCTCCTCAGTTTTGGTCAAAGACGATTCTACAAGGAATGAGTAGGGGGATCAGAAGAACTTCAGGTCTGAACAAGGAAAAAGAGGTGGCAGTAGCACAAAAAGTTTTATTTGGGGACACTGCTTTGGCAGATTTGCATGCAGGAAATCCCTCAAAGCAGGAGACCTTCCAGAGGCTGTAGACTTGGGGGCTAGTAAGAAGGGGAGAAGGGATAAGGAACTCCTAGGAGAAAGAAGGAGAAGAGAATTTACTTGTTGAGGTGATGTCAGCCTGGTGAGGCTGAGGACTCCGTGCCAAAGACTGCAAAGGGCAGGAGTAACTTGGGATCTTTATCTCATCTGCGTTGGCAGAGGTGGGGCACAGTTTCCTGGTATATGCGAAGCAGACAGGCCCTAAACAGCTAAAAATCTGTACGCTGTGCCATGCTCAGACTCTTCAGTCATGTCCAACTCTTTGCAGCTCCATGGACTGTAGTCTGCCAGGTTCCTCTGTTCATGGGATTTTTCAGGCAAGAATATTGAATAGGTTCCCATGTCCTCCTCCAGGGGATCTTTCTAACCCAGGGATCTAACCTATCTCCTGCATCTCCTCCGTTGCAGGTGGATTCTTTACTGATGAGCCACCGGGGAAGCCCAAAACTCTGCATATTGGGGCTACATATGAAACAACTGGACATGTTCAATTTTTAGCCCTGGTGGGTATTTGAGTTAACAGGATTCAACTTGCTGTGAAGAAGTAAACAACTTACAAGTCAATATATAAAAGGCATCTTTGGTTCATTTATATGACAGGTGGTCTTTGATATAGATTGTTTTGGGTGACTTTTCACTCTATTTTCTCCATTTATTCAAATTTCAGCATTCATGCTTTCTCTAAAGCTCCCATTGTGCCACCACAAAGTAGAGAACTACCTAAACTGGTCTGCACTAAAGGCTGTTACTTTTGAAATAGAATTATTTTATTTTTATTATTTTGAAAGTAACATGCTTATTTCAGAAAAAGATGAACAAAACTGAAATATATAAAAAGTTTAAATCATCCATGAAGGGCCATTTCTAGTCTTTTTTCTCTTTCTACATATTTCATATATTAGGTACATATGCAACTTAAAAAAATTGGAATTATAGCACATGTGGTTTGTCAATATTTTTGTTTAGTATTATGTCTTGAGTTTTTTTTTTTTTTTCCATAGAACTAAATATTCCTTAAGTGTGATTTTTAATGGGTGCATGATATTCCATTTTAAACAAATGTACTTTATCTTTCTCTTTGGGAAGACTTATTTTATATAATTTTCTGGGAATCTACTTTCTTTTCCTTTAGAAAATATTTTTGGGACTAGATCACATGTCTATGTCTTTTTAAGATGTTTGACTCTTTTAACTTTGTAGCAAGCTAAGCGGTCATAAGTTAATGATCACTGGAAGATAACTGCATAGACAGAATACTGGAGTGTGACTTAAGGAACTGGGGCCAGATCTAAACTTTAGTGATACACTGGCTGTGCCCAGATAATAAATCCCTAAACTTCATGTACTTAGATTTTCCATTTGTAATATAACATCAAAGATAATATTCTGACTCATGTAATATTGATATTGTGAGAGCCTCATGAGCTAGGGAAACTCTGAATTTTTGGAGTTTCGGTAAATTGCAAATATGATTTCAGTCTAGCTTCAGAACACTGACAAATAGCTCATTGATTCTTGCTACATTCTGCTAGAATATGTATATATATATGTGTGTGTATATACATATATGTGTGTGTGTATATATATATATATATATATTTGCTTTTTAACCAGACAAATAAATACATTCCTTTCATTAGGCAGAATGAATTTATTATGAAAAATGTATATTTTATAACATAGTTTTGTATATTCTCCCCCTCAAACAACAGAATGCCTTTTGTTGAAAGGACTGGCAGCTATCAGAACTGTTTTTTGAGTGAATACCTTGTTTCCAAGTGATTTCTAATATGTTATTCCATTGGGATTTGGTTTCTTCATCTGTAATTTTTAGTGTGGAAAATGAGCTTGAGCTAAGCATTGCTTATAGATTGTCTTTCTGATTATGTCCTCCAGTGATGTGATAGCATACAGGCCCTAGCTGATTGTTATTATTCTCAGCATGGCTGAATCTCTTTCACATCCCCTAATCCCCTCTCTCTCCCAGCTTTCCTTAGCCTTTTCCAGAGCTGCTCACAGAAACATCACACTCCACCCACCCTTCCTTAGGACAAATTGAAGTAGTCCTTCTTCTGCAGCCACAGGGCAAGTTTGTGGTACCTGTGCAGCTGCCACCGACAATAGGTTACAGAAATAGCAGCAGGAGGTGAGCAGCCCTAGGCTTGGCCACCTAGTGGTAGGTGGTGCGTCTTAACCCCAGATTGTACCAGGAACTTTCCAGGGCCTGGCAGTTGAGCACATAGAGGCTGGGTCTGCTACTCTCCATGCTCGAGGACATAGCATCCATCCTCTCCCGCTCAACGCCAAATTCCCTCTCAGGCAGACATTGCCTTAGACCCTCGGCAACTGGAAAAGATTTCTCCAGGGTGGGAACCAGATCTTCTGGCACCCAGGCTTGGTTTGATTCTTAGCCACGTAATATATATTAACCCATATTACTATCCTTATTCTACTGATGAGGCAACTGGGTGTTAAAGAGGTAAAAGTGACAGTGTTTTAACTACAGTCCGGGTTTTCTACCTCTATATTCAGTGGTCTTTCCACAACAGAAGTCCTCAGGCAACACTAAGGGAGTATTTCAAGTGAATTCTCCTTTTGAGTTCATTTTGAGTTTATAAAGAGAATCACAAAATTTATTTCAGGTAAAATATAAAGAAAGTATAGAAATTAATAAGGTGAATGGAGAAATCTAAAGAGCAGTTGAAAGAAAATGAAACTTTGATAGTTTTATGCTCAGAATATAGTGTGGAGGTAGGAGCTCCCATTGACCCTTTTTCATTGCTTAGTTATCCTCCTCCATAGGAAGAACTCCATTTCCTCTTTAAGAAACGGGCCATAAACATGTGTCCCTCATCTAGGTCCCAGAGAAGATAGAAAAAGGCAGTGGACCAGATGGCTGCTCTGGGAGAACAGATGTCAGTTAACTGCAATGAAGGGTGCCACTCTCCTGAGAGGGATTGAGATTTTTCAGTAGCTTATGGCTGGGCAAGGAGGATTTGATAGGAAAAGACACAGACTTTTCTGTCTTTCCCTTGAGTTCCCCATGAGGATAGCATGCTTGGATGATCACAAAAATGCTGGCTCTGGAAGCTTTGAAGCTACCTTTCCTCAAGCACACTGTTGTATATGTCTCAACTTCAATAAAAAGTTTAGAAGAGGCATGAGGAAAAAGGCCTGGGGAATATTCACCCAGGTAACTTGACCTTGTAAAACCATCAATTTCATTGTGAACATTTCTCAACACATTTCATGCTGAGTCATTCTGTTTCCATGGCTATTCCCTGGTGTATTATCCCACAGGTGTGTCACCTGCAGTTCAACCGAAGGTGGGGAATGCCAAGGCAAAGAGGAGGGTACTCCATCAACCTCTAACTTTTCCCAAATCTACACAAATTTTTCTCTTTTTCTTTTTAACAAAGTTTTCTATTTCATGATGTTCTCTTTTCCAATCTGATTTGGGGATTTCCGTTCTCACTACTTTTGCACCATGTCCAAAGAACAAGATGCTTCTCCACTTTCCTGGAGAGTTTTCTCTCTTGCTTCTATTAATAGCAACACACCATCTTCTCCATTTTTATCCCTGGACTCTGAGTCCTCCCAATGTCTTAACATTAAGCCCCTTTGTGTGAGGAAGATTGAAGATGGGCCCATAATTTTACTGGAGAGAACTTTATCTTCAAAGTGAGACTTGCAGTGCAGAGGAGAGGAAGAAGAAAGGAATGGTAAATTTCTATATGAACGGTACTCCCTTCCAGAGGATATGGGCCATTGAGATACTTCTGGGAGGAGGCCATGGAATCAGAACCAGGGCAGAGTTTTGGTAACTTGGCATCCAAAGAGAGATGGTCCCTCCTCCTCTTCTTCCTTTCCTTTACATCATGCTTGATTTGATTGAGGGGCTTCCCTATAGCTCAGTTGGTAAAGAATCTGTCTGTAATGCAGGAGACCCCGGTTCAATTTCTGGGTCAGGAAGATCCACCAGAGAAATGGATAGGCTAGAGAATTCTGGCCTAGAGAATTCCATGGATCCATGGGGTTGCAAAGAATCGAACATGACTGAGTGACTTTCACTGACTTGATTAAAACTCTTTTGACTGAAACTCTTTTTTGATATTTTTGTCTGTTTTTAGAGTAATGATTTCATAAGTTTGATTATGGATATATTAAAATATTTCTCTCATGTCTTGTACCAAGCATTAAATTTTTGAAGTACCACATGAGGTGCTTTTGCTTGTTGAGGACCAGGAACACAAAGTCATGTATATTTTTTCCCACACAGCTTCGTGAATTTTGGTTAAAATCATAGGTTCTGTAGTGCCTCATTTTTTTGTTTTAATTAAAATTTTCATCCTTCAAAACTTTTCTGACCACTAGCTCTTCCAGCCACTATCTTTCTTGCTGTTCCTTTTATATAAAAATTTGCTTGAATATTGACTTCCAAAAGTGGTAGCATTGAGAAAATAGGCTATTTCCAAATTTCCACCCTTATATTCATTTTTAAATTTTATGCTCAGTACATGTGTGGTTGAGTGTATTAGTGCATAATTACTACCAATTTTTCTTATGTTCCTGCCTAACACAATCTCCATTCTCTTATGGAGGCAATGTGCCCAGGTTGAAAAATCAAATGTTACAACCTCCCTAGTAGATAGGAGCCATTATGTGGCACAATCTGGTCCATCAAAAAATATATGTAAAATATATGTGGCCGCTTTCCTGTTGCAAAATTCAGCTGAATTATATATATATATATATATATATCTGAAAATAGCAGCTGAATATATATATATATTCAAATTCATCTTATTATCTAAAGATTTAAATATATATATGAATATATATATGCACACATACATACCTACATGTATATAGCAAAAACAAGAAAACAAGACCTGGAGCTGACTGTGGCTCAGATCATAAACTTCTTATTGCCAAATTCAGACTTGAAGAAAGTAGGGAAAACGACTAGACCATTCAGGTATGGCCTAAATCAAATCCCTTATGATTATACAGTGGAAGTGACAAAAAGATTCAAGGGATTAGATCTGATAGAGTGCCTGAAGTACAATGGACAGAGGTTCGTGACATTGTTCAAGAGACCGTGATAAAGACCATCCCTGAGAAAAAGAAATGCAAGAAGGCAAATGATTGTCTGAGGAGGCCTTACAAACAGCTGAGAAAAGAAGAGAAGTAAATGGCAAAGGAGAAAAGGAAAGATATACCCATTTGAATGCAGAGTTCCAAAGAATAGCAGGGAGAGATAAGAAAGCCTTCCTCAGTGATCAGTGCGAAGAAATAGAGGGAAACAATAGAATGGGAAAGATTAGAGATCTCTTCAAGAAAATTAGAGATACCAAGGGAACATTTCATGTAAAGATGGGCTCAATAAAGGACAGACATATTATGGACCTAACAGAAGAAGAAGATGCTAATGTTAAGAAGAGGTGGCAAGAATACACAGCAGAACTATACAAAAAAGATCTTTATGACCAGATAATCATGATGGTGTGATCACTCACTGAGAGCCAGACGTCCTAGAGTGTAAAGTCAAGTGGTCCTTAGGAAGCATCACTATACACAAAGCTAGTGGAGGTGATGGAATTCCAGGTGAGCTATTTCAACTCCTAAAAGATGATGCTGTGAAAGTGCTGCACTCAATATGCCGGCAAATTTGGAAAACTCGGCAAATTTGTCACAGGACTGGAAGAGATCAGCTTTCATTCCATTCCCAAAGAAGGGCAATGCCAAAGAATGCTCAAACTACTGCACAATTGCTCTCATCTTACACTCTAGCAAAATAATGCTCAAAATTCTCCAAGCAGGACTTCAACCTTACGTGCACCGAGAAATTCCAGATGTTCAAGCTGGATTTAGAAAAGGCAGAGGAGCCAGAGATCAAATTGTCAACATCCGTTGGATCATAGAAAAAGCAAGAGACTTCCAGAACAATGTCTACTTCTGCTTTATTGATTATGCCAAAGCCTTTGACTGGGTGGGTCACAACACATTGTGGAAAATGCTTAAAGAAATAGGAATACCAGACTACCTTACCTGTGTCCTAAAAAATCTGTAAGCAGATCAAGATGCAATAGTGAGAACCAGACATGGAACAATGAACTGTTTCCAAATTAGGAAAGGAGTACATCAAGGCTTTGTATTGTCACCCTGTTTATTTAACTTATATAAAGAGTACATCATGCGAAATGATGGGCTGGATGAAGCACAAGCGGGAATCAAGATTGCTGGGAGATATATCAATAACCTCAGATAGGCAGAACACTTGTGACAGAAAGTGAAGAGGAACTAAAGAGCCGCTTGGTGAAAGTGAAAGAGGAGAGTGAAAAGCTGGCTTAAAAACTCAACATTCAAAAAATGAAGATCATGGCTTCTGGTCCTATTCAGTTCAGTTCAGTTGCTCAGTAGTGTCCGACTCTTTGCGACCCCATGAATCACACCACGCCAGGCCTCCCTGTCCATCACCAACTCCTGGAGTTCACTCAAACTCATGTCCATCAAGTCGGTGATGCCATCCAGCCATCTCATTCTCTGTCGTCCCCGTCTCCTCCCACCCCCAATCCCTCCTAGCATCATACTCTTTTCCAGTGAGTCAACTCGTCGCATGAGGTGGCCAAAGTATTACTTCATGGCAATTAGATGGGGAAAAAATGGAAACAATGACAGACTTTATTTTCTTGGGCTCCAAAATAACTGCAGATTGTGACTGCAGCCATGAAATTAAAAGACGCTTACTCCTTGAAAGAAAAGCTATGACAAACCTAGATGGCGTATTAAGAAACAGAGACATTACTTTGCCAACAAAGGTCTGGATAGTCAAAGCTACGGTTTTTCCAGTAATCATGTGTGGATGTGAGAGTTGGACCATAAAGAAGGCTGAGAACCAAAGAATTGATGCTTTTGAACTGTGGTGTTGGAGAAGACTCCAACATGATCATATTGCTCTATTTTCAGTTTATAAAGGAACCTCCATACTATTCTCCGGAATGGCCACACTAATCCACATTTCCACCAACAATATAAGAAGTTTCCCTTTTCTCCATACCTTCTCCCGCATTTTATTGTTTGTAGATATTTTGATGGCCATTCTGACTGGTGTGAGGTGATACCTCATTGTAGTTTTGATTTGCATTTCTCTAATAATTAGTGATGTTGAGCATCTTTTCATGTGCATCTTAGCCACCTGAATGTCTTAAATATCACCTTGCAGTGTTCTTTTGAAAGCTTAACTACCAAGAGACAAACAAGCAAATAGAACACTATCTTTTCACTGCTATTTCTTGTGCTTTTTCTCTCTTCATTTCTTTCTTTGGGAATGCATGTAGGCCTTTAAAAAATATCCTTTACAAGTTGTAATGTTATACTATGGAATTGGTTGTGAAAATATCATAGTATTTTGGGTTTTAAGAAGGGATCATTGAAAACCAGAGGATGCACAAACATATTAATTTACTAATCCAAGGTAAGGAGTCTGACAGTATGGTGGAAGCATTTCTTGCCTAGTCAACAGGTCATCAATCCCTTCTTCTTGAGCCCCGTGTTTATCTAATCTCAGAACATTTAAATGTTGTGTACCCTGGAAAGGGGTATAGAATTAGAATACTTCTTCAGTGGACTAGATAAGCGAGAGATATATGGTCGAGGTTTGAAAGTAAGATTGACTAAGGAGCTTAGCAAGTTCTCAAATCAAAAGAAAAATTGTCTTACCCAGGATATCTGTTTCAAAACTCACACTTTATTCCTATCTTTTGAACCAAGTGCTTCCCTGGTGGCTCAGACAGTAAAGCGTCTGCCTGTAAAGCTGGAGACTTGTGTTCGATCCCTGGGCTGGAAGATCCCCTGGAGAAGGAAATGGCAACCCACTCCACTACTCTTGCCTGGAAAATCCCACAGACAGAAGAGTCTGATAGTTTACCATCCATGGGGTTGCAAAGAGTCTCACTGAGCGACTTGACTTTACTTTTAACCAAGTCATTCATCTCTTTCCCAGGAAACTGTTCTAAGAGAAAAATTCTACAGGGAAATTGCTACATGCACAAAATATTCTTATATCTTAGATTTTCTGGAGCAGGTTTGTTTTTGGACTAAATGAGTCCTAATATAGATTTGCAATTTATCGTCATAGCAAACCTTTTAAAGCTTTTATTGTGATAATATTTTTTTAAGTTTATTTATTTTATTTTTGGCTGTGCTGGGTCTTCGTTGCTGCATGTGGGCTTTATCTAGTTGCAGCAAGTGAGGGCTAGTCTTTGTTACAGTGTGCGGGCTTCTCATAGTGGTGGCTTCTCTTGTTACAGAACCCAGGTTCCAGGCATGTGGGCTTCAGTGGTTAAGGTGAGTGCATTCATTCATTGTGGCCCATGGGCTCCAGAGTGCAGGCTTCGTAGTTGTGGCACACAGGCTTAGTTGTTTTGTGGCGTGTGGGATCTTCCCAGACCAGAGATCAAACCAGTGTCCCTTGCATTACAAGGTGGATTCTTAACCACTAGATTGCCAGGGAAGCCCTTGAGGTGCTATTTTTAACATTGAAAGAGTGGAAAGACTGTTCAAGGAAAGGATGGTACTGAATGGAAGAGTCTGATTCTCTGAGCACTAATTCTGTAAGCAGTCATTATTGTATATTGATGACATTCTTTTTTTTTCCTAACCTCTTTTCTTATACCCTTCACTTCTGAGTGCCAAAGAATTGATGCTTTTGAACTGTGGTGTTGGAGAAGACTCTTGAGAGTCCCTTGGATTGCAAGGAGTTCAAACCAGTCATTCCTAAAGGAAATCAGGCCTGAATATTCATTGGAAGGACTGATGCTGAAGCTGAAACTCCAATACTTTGGCTACCTGATGCAAAGAACTGACTCATTGGAAAAGACCCTGATACTGGGAAAGATTGAAGGCGGGAGGAAAAGGGGATGACAGAAGATGACATGATCAGATAGCATCACTGACCCAATGGACATGAGTTTGAGCAAGCTCTGGGATTTGGTGACGGACAGGGAAGCCTGGAGTGCTGCAGTTCACGGGGTTGCAAAGAATCGGACATGACTGGGTGACTGAACTGATAGCCTTCTCAAGTCAACATCAAGCTACTTCGAAGGCGAATCCTCTTTCTAGGAAAATTTCACTTCACCACATAAAAATCTACAACCCATACCACATTACTTGAATGGAATATTATAGTTTCTAAAAAATAATTATAAAGGTTTGCTATAATAAGGGACAACTGAGACTTTATAGTAAATAAAATATATATATAAATGAAAATAAAAATATTGTCATTTATTACAGGGATTCAATTCTGGATGCTTTTCTTCTTTAAAAATTTTCCTTAATGTTATTTTAACACTATTTCAGCAACAAGTAACAATGAACTGTCATTTTTCTTTTAAATATAAGTGATTTATCCACAAGATCATTTCCCTCTTCAGTTTTTAGGAGGAGAGGTTCTATTTCCTAAAACCCCATTATTGAACCAATCAGATTTTTAGTCACACTTAATTTTGGTGAAAATATTATTTTATTAATATTATTATTAATTTATAATAAATTAATTTATAAATATTTTTATATAATATTTCTGAATACTTTGATAGATACTGTTATATATGGAATTAGAACCACCTTTTAAAGGTTTCAGTTCAGTTCAGTTCAGTCACTCAGTTGTATCAGACTCTTTGTGACGCCGTGAATTGCAGCATGCCAGGCCTCCCTGTCTATCACCAACTCCCTGAGTTTACCCAAACTCACGTCCATTGAGTCGGTGATGCCATCCAGTCATCTCATTCTCTTTCGTCCCCTTCTCCTCCTGCCCGCAATCCCTCCCAGCATCAGGGTCTTTTCCAATGAGTCAACTCTTCACGTGAGGTGGCCAAAGTATTGGAGTTTCAGCTTCAGCATCAGTCCTTCCAATGAACACCCAGGACTGATCTCCTTTAGAATGGACTGGTTGGATCTCCTTGCAGTCCAAGGGATTCTCAAGAGTCTTCTCCGACACCACAGTTCAAAAGCATCAATTCTTTGGTGCTCAGCTTTCTTCACGGTCCAACTCTCACATCCATACATGACCACTGGAAAAACCATAGCCTTGACTAGATGAACCTTTGGTAGAAAGGGGTAATGTGTAAAAGAAGCAAATTATGTCTGGATGTCATTAGGCTATCTTGACTTTTATTGTCCAACAGAAATTTTGGATGATTGCTTTTAAGAGCTTATTTACTAGGAATGACCATCACAAAATAATAAAGTAAAAAATGATAGGAACCACAATCAGAAAAGAATATATTTCCTTCTTTTATTTACAACTAGCTGAATAAACATAAAAATGACATAATTATAATTTTATTGATCCTAGAATTAACAATCTAAAATTCCAAAAAGAGTATAAAAATTTTTATCCCAGATGAATCACACGAACTATCAAGAAAACACCCATATGTGTACATTTCTCATTTAATATGCAGTCCACATAATAACCCAACACTTCTACTTATCTGAATAATGTTAGCATTTTATCATTATAATGACCCTATAGATGATTAATTTCATAGGTTAATATAAATTATTATCACTAGACCCATTTTTGAAGATTAGATAACAATATAATTCTGGTTGTTTTATGTTAGACTATACTGACCTGATAATGGATGGATTATCTAGAATGTCTTACATTATGTTGAAACTCCCCAGAACTTTTCTCAGCTGTCTTTATCTCCTTATTCCAGAGGCTATAAATGAGGGGGTTGAAGAATGGGGTCACCATAGCATAGAACAAAGTTGCAACTTTCTGCATCCCAGCAGAATGTCTGAGCCCTGGGCTCACATACATGACCATCAGAGAGCCATAGAACAGGGATACCACAGCCAAATGAGACCCACAGGTGGAGAAGGCTTTCTGTCTTCCAGTCATTGAAGAAATATGCAACACAGCTATTAGGACAAGAGTATAGGACCCAAGGATGAAGAGGGAGCTACCAAAAAGCTTAGACTGTAGCAAAGCAATTGGGTTTTGGGGGCAGAGACACATGCCAATGCAAACAGTGGCCCTGGGTCACACACAACATGGTCAATAATGTTTGGTCCACAGAAGGGCATCCGAGAAATGAGAACAATGGGGATCAGGGACCACAAAAACCCACAGACCCAGCAGATAAGGACCAGTTTGGTACAGCGATGCCCATTCATGATATTAGGGTACTGCAAGGGACGGCAGATAGCAAGGTACCGATCAAAGGCCATAACGGTCAAATGCAAGCATTCAGTTGCTTCCAAGGAAGAAAAGAAATAAAATTGTAGGAAAAATCCAACAAAGGAGATGGTCTTTTTGTCTGAGAAAAAGTTGACCAACATCTTGGGGACTGTAGAAGAGACATACCAGATCTCTAGAAAGGAGAAATTCCCCAGGAATATGTACATGGGGGTGTGGAGTCGCTGGTCACACCATAAAGCACAAATAATGGCCCCATTCCCTGTTATGGTCAGAGCATACATCGTAAGGAAGAGTGAGAAGAGGAGGCTCTGAATCTTCCACTCACAAGGAAAACCTAGGAGTATAAATTCTCTTACAAAGACAAAGCGGGAATCTGGCTCAGAGATGCTCACGTTCATTGGGTCCGTAACCTGCAACGTCAACAGACATGTATTTGTCAGTTAGAACTACCTTCAAATGTGTTCCTGTTTAAGAATTAAGAGAAGACAAACACAAATTGGGGCACAGGAGATAGTTGGCTTCACAGAAACAAGCTTTGGCTTGCCTCTGAACTTTTTCCTTACTGTGATATCACTAAAGAACTTTAAACTCATTTTGTAAGCTTGTTATTCTTTGGGGAAAGCATGATCTATGATAGTTTCTCATAGATATGATAGCATATAACAGAAAGTGTTAATTGCTTAGTAGTGTCCAACTCTTTGCGACCCCATGGACTGTAGCCCTCCAGGCTCCTCTGTCCATGGGATTCTCCAGGCAAGAACACTGGAGTGGGTTGCCATTCCCTTCTTCAGGGGATATTCCTGATCCAGGGATTGAACCTCGGTCTCCTGAAGTGCAGGTGGATTCTTTACGTCTGTGCCACCAGGGACACCCCATAATATAAATTTGCTCTTAATAAATGTACTAGTTTCTTTCCCTAAACCCATTTTGAGGAGCAATAGACTCAGTAAAGAAGGTTTTAATTTTACTATTTATCTTTCAGTTATATGTGCTACTTAACATACCATTCAACATTGAAACAATTGACAATGTTTTACCAAATTGTTAGAAATCATTTTAAAGTCAATACTTTTGCATTCCTGCTTAAGCACCATAAAAATATAAGACCATAATATTACTTACTGATATTGACTTTTAATATTGTAATGTTGCAATGTCTTCTGTAGAAAGCAGTGGCTTGAAGTTTTTGCTTAATCTTTCACCTAGATGGAAGTTTGTAAAATTAACCTAAGTATGAGACTAAATTTTTAAGTATTTTTTTTCCACAAAATTTTGGGATTAAGTTTCTTTATAATTTTGGCAACGGGGTCACAAAGAGTCAGACATTACTGAGTGACTGAACTGATTCTTTGTATACTCATTTAAAGTAAGCAATTTCCACTCTATGAGAGAAATCAAATGCTTTCTTGGTCACAAGTAAACTTCCTTCATCTTATATTCTCATAAAACTATGACAAGGATATGAATTCCCTGAAATATTTTGTGTGTGGCAATATGCAGGGATGTGAGTCCTAAAAGTTGTGAGGGTTTATATTATGGACACAAACACACAATTTTTAGAAGGAATTTTTCCCCCACCTATTCTCCACACCAGTGCTCTGCGAAGTCTTCTATAATGATGTGGTGGAAGGAATTAATATTCCTTTGTTTAGTAATATGAATCTTTTCAAAACTGCTCTAAATCAGAAACGTTAATAAATCAACATGAAGAAATCATAGTTAAAGGGACTGACAAAGAGGTGTCAGGACTCTCTGCTGTGCTCAAAAGATAAAGGTGTTGTGGTTTTGATATAGATTGAATCTCTAGGGATCTGTCTAAATAATGATATCTTCTTGTCTTCAGATGGATAAAGAGTTTATTGCTGCACAAAAATTAAGATTGCACTTTCTTTGCCACAGGTTCTTCTGGGATTTGTCCTCTGTAGCATTATGGAAGTTCTCCTCCAAGCCAATGGTTCATTAAAAGTTAAACTATTGCATATTCTCTGAGGAATCAGTAAAGAGCAGTGACTATTACTCTGAGGCCCTATTGTTTACAAATCACTTGCCCATCTGAAATATGGATTCCAAAAGTTTCCAGAAGACACCGTTTGAGGAGAAATAAGATACAATGTGTCACAAAAGATTCTTATAGGAACATTTCAAAGATCATTGGGCATATTTTGGAGGATAAGGAAGTGATGGGCAGAGAACCCAAAGAGGCAAATGTTGAGGTGAAGAAACTGCAGAACACTGAGGATAAAAATTTGGAGAATGTGGAAATAGCTTACAGCATAGTATTCTTTAGATATGAGAGAAGTATTTAAGTTCGTTGACTGAAATACTTCAGAGGCACACGTGACTTCCTGATTAGTATGAGACATCAATATTTTTTACCCTTCAATTTTTACCTTAAGCCATTTAGGGTTTACCTAGTATACTAAAACACCCAGGTGTGAAAGAAAACTCGTATCATGGAGCATAAAATAATTGAGGACGTAAGGAATATATGCCTTGGAACGTTGGTCTGTGAACCACAAGCTGCTTATGCATGCACATGTGCTCAGTCACTAAGTCGTGTCAGACTCTTTGCGACCCCATGGACCACAGCCTGCCAGAATCCTCTGTGCATAAGATTTTCCAGGCAAGGATACTGGAGTGGAAATATTTAAACGTAAATTGCTCACACTAAAAGTGTCATTCCATGGTGGTTCAGACAGAAAAGAATCTACCTGCAATGCAGGAGATCTGGCTTCAATCCCTGGATCTGGAAGATACCCTGGAGAAGGAAATGGCTACTCACATCAGCATTCTTGCTTGGGAAATCCCATGCACAAAGGAACCTGGAGGGCTATAGTTCATAGTGTCACAAAGAGTCAGACAGAACTGAGCAACTAACACTTTCAAACTGAGAGACTAAAGGGGAAAAAGATTACTTAGACTTTCATTACCTTTTAGTGACACTACTTCAGTCCTTAGAAACTCTTAAAACATTGCTTTGATCTTGTTATTTGTCTGCTTAAAAACCACCACTGGTTTCCTTATGCAAAATTTCCCCAGTTCTCCACAAATAGACTTCAAATGCCTTTCTCATCTTACCTTTTCCTACTCCCTCTTTCAGATAAATTGAATAATATTTCATTCTGTGAGTACCTTTCAGTTTCTCATATTTGCATCTTTGTGGTCATTTTGCTTATTGGAAATCCTCATTACCTCCCTCTGTACCTGCAAAACCCCATCTATCCTTCAATCTCTAGTTCAGATGACATTTTCCCATAATACTTCTCCTTATTCCCCTAATGGAGCACATTTTCCATCTCTGAAATTTTATTTAACTGTATTTGCATTTTTCTTATGATGCTCATCAGAAACTTCTTTGTGTTGTCCTTAGTTATACACTTATTTTTTCTCCCTTCCCAGGTTATAAAGTGTCTGGAGGCAGACAATTATTATTGTTCAGCTTTGAACTAGCAAACGGATAAAAATACATTGCATTTATTGGCCCTCATGAAATATTTGATTAAATGGCATTTTTTTGGCTATATGAGTTTTGTTATTTGTAAAATCAGCACCTTTGAACCAAAGTTATGGCAGAAGGTGAAGAAGAACTAGAGAGCCTCTTGATGAAAGTGAAAGAGGAGAGTAAAAATGTTGGCTTGAAGCTCAACATTCAGAAAACAAAGATCATGGCATCCGGTCCCATCACTTCATGGCAAATAGATGGAGAAACAGTGGAAACAGTGGCTGACGTTATTTTGGGGGGCTCCAAAATCACTGCAGATGGTGACTGCACCCATGACATTAAAGACACTCACTCCTTGGAAGAAAAGTTATGACCAACCTAGACAGCATATTAAAAAGCAGAGACATTACTTTGCCAACAAAGGTCTGTCTAGTCAAGGCTATGGTTTTTCGAGTAGTCATGTATGGATGTGAGAGTGGGACTATATAGAAAATTGAACGCCGAACAATTGATGCTTTTGAACTGTGGTGTTGGAGAAGACTCTTGATAGTCCCTTGGACTGCAAGAAGATCCAACCAGTCCATCCTAAAGGAAATCAGTCCTGAATATTCATTGGAAGGACTGATGCTGAAGATGAAACTCCAATACTTTGACCACCTGATGCAAAGAACTGACTCATTTGAAAAGACCCTGATGTGGGGCAAGATTGAAGCCAGGAGAAGGGGATGACAGAGGATGAGATGGTTGGATGGCATCACTGACTCAATGGCTATGAGTTTGAGTAAACTCTGGGAGTTGGTGATGGACAGGGAAACCTGGCATGCTGCAGTCCATGGGGTTGCGAAGAGTCAGACATGACTGAGCAACTGAACTGAACTGAACTTGAACCAAAGTGAAAAAAAAAAAATTCAAGGTGCATTGCAATATTACTCTACATCTACAGATATTAAGGAGATTCAGCCAGGGAGAGCTCTGATGCTGTTGCTACTGCTTAGTCGCTTCAGTTGTGTCTGACTCTTAGCAACCCCATGGACTGCAGCCTACCAGGCTCCTTCGTCCATGGGATTTTCCAGGCAAGAGTACTGGAATGGGGTGCCATTGCCTCCTCCGAGGGAAAGCTCTATATAGGTTTAAATCATTATGAGAGACTTCTTAGAAAATTCATTCAAGAAATGATTTGAAATGTGACATAGAACAGTCCTACTCCAAGTGCAGTTAAAGGATTAGCATAGTCCTCAAATTGTTAGCTGTCTGTGATAAATTCAGATACTAAGATGAAGCATTTAGAAACTTTCATAGTTGACTAGTTTGTGATGTGTTGAATCTAATAATATAAAAGTGAGCTATATTTGTGGTTTTATATTTCATTTTCTAGTTATTTTTTAAAAATTTTATGAAGCTATTAATCTTAGCTGTAATGAATTGGGTTCTTTCACTTCAGTTAAAGGCACTGACTTACAAGACAAGTAGAATTCAAACTGAATGATGAGGGCATTCTAAATAGGAACTGTGTGTGGGGTACATGGG
The DNA here is from genome assembly GCF_049115385.1 of Moschus berezovskii. Lineage (NCBI taxonomy): Eukaryota > Metazoa > Chordata > Mammalia > Artiodactyla > Moschidae > Moschus > Moschus berezovskii. The sequence continues at coordinate 100,291,384 of NC_142468.1, forward strand.
TTGTTAGGCTGTGATGTGTATCTTTGAAGTTGATAACAGAGAAGAAAAAGAGGGCAGTGGCGGGTGGGAAGAAAACCTTACTCAGGGTGAGGAAAATGCTTTGGTTAAGCCAGAGAATTAACGAGGAAGAGGCAGAGTAGAGACCGATCAGATTAACAAAATGCTCCCCTAAAGGAATGTCTCTGAAAGACCACGGTACAGAAAGACTGCTTCCTGAAGTGTCTTTTCTGTTTGTGCTGCTTCAACGAAATACTTTAAACTATATGTGCCATATTAACAGAATTTTATTTCTCACACATCTGGAGGCTAGGAAATCCAAGATCAAGGCATCAGCAGTTAGAGTATCTGGTGAAAGCATGCTTCTTGTTTAGACAGCCTTGTTAACACTGTAACCTTACATGGTGGGAGGGATGAAGGAGCTCTCTGGGGTCTTTTTTCAAAGGGTACTAATCCCATTTATGATGGCTCCACTCTCAACGGATTCACCTAAAGGCCCCAAATCCTAATAGCATACCATCACACTGGGGGTGTGGATTTCAACATTTGAATTTCAGAGGGACACAAACATTCAGGTTATAGCTTAAAGGTTATAAAGATTCCAAAGAAAAGGAGTATAGCCATCCCTCCATATCTATGGGGGGATGGTTTCCAGGATCCCCTAAGGTAAAAAGCCAGGGAATGTCAAGTCCCTTACATAAAAATGGCACAGTATAGTCAGGTCTTTGATACTGCAGATTCTCTACCCCCAGGGCACCAGACACAGAGCGCTGACAGTATTTTCAGATTTAGCAGTGGAAGCAATCCTGATTCACAACTAACAAATTGTTTTGTTCTGAAATGTGAGAGCATTTATATTATAAGATAGAACACTGGGTTGCCAGATTTCTGTCATGCAGCAACAGAAACATTACATGATATTGAATGATATCTGTACAGTGGAGAAGAGTGTTTTCAGGAACTGCCCGATTTGAAGGCAGATTCCTTTCCTATCAAAAGTCAGAGAGGTCTGTGATCCCTAAGAAGCAGAACAGAGTATGTGGAGAGAGAGAGAGAGAGAGAGAGAGGGCATGAGAAGAGAGGAAGCGGGGTGAGGAGTGCAGGAAACTGCAGTCTGTAATTCTGCGTGTCTCATGTTCTCTTATACAAGGACATCGGTGTTTAAAACTGGTGATTCAGTGTCTGCGTGTTCATTTGCTCATAACTCATGTCATGTCTCTGTCAGTCATATTACTAAGAAAACCATCTTGTTCTTCAACACAGTAACATCTCTGCTTTGTGATTCAGCAACATCTGTGTTATTGATATACTCTTCATTTCTCTCTAATCCTTGTATACAATGTTTTGACTTGTTAACTCTTTATTATACTGCCCACGTTTTCAGCTACATTATAGTAATTGGGAATTTGGGGTAGAAAATTAACTTCCAAATTAGAACTTGTAATGAGAGCAAATTCCCTGTGAACTAAAGCATGAAGTATTATAATGATGGAGATATTTTAGGGTTTACTCTTTGCTAGACTCTCTGATAAGCAGATTGATTCATTTCATCCTCACAGTGGCACTAGGAAGAAAGCTCTATCATTATTGCTTATTTAAATATGAGTTAATGGAGACATATACGAAGTCATTCAGTCAGTGGAGACAGAATTTGAAAAAGTTTGGTTCTGACCGTTACCACATATTGCCTGTTAACTGCAAATTATTTGTAACCTGCTATCAGGATAGTTAAGTAGCCTGTGTAGTGAATATTTGTGAGCTTCCTGACCTACCTCTGATTTTAGTTTCAGAGGTGGTGGGCAGTCCCTTGGGAGCTCAGAATTAGTCTTATGGCATCCCTCCCATCTCAAGCCCTATCCAGGAGTCTTCCTGCTTTCTTCCCAGGGCCTTTTCTGAAGACATAGTGGCTCATTTGGTGCATCAGTCAATGTGTTTTAGGAAACATGAGTAGTCACTATCTCCCTGTGCAACCATGGTTAGTCAATAAATATCTTAGACCTGTGCCATTCACACGGACCATTCTCAGAGGTTCTAGTGGAATCAGATTTTCATTGGTCATAGTAGCTTCTTCTCCTTCCTCATTCCTACTACCTGAAACCACCTTCTATTAATAATAAACTACTTGCACCCAAGTCTTTTCTCAGCTTCTTTTATGACAACCCAAAACAAGACACCCTTTTTTAGTTGTGTTGGAAAGAAAAAATTGTAAACCATTTGTTACAAAAGGATGTATTATCTGTTAGATCCACTCACTTTCACAGTAGAGTGATCATTATTTCAAATTATTTGTTCAGTGTCCCAACTAGAAGCTTATATACCCAAACAATGCAAAATATTGAGGTTAGAATTGGTGAATGGCAGTCTTTATATCTGAAGTGGGAGAAAAGCAATTGTGAAAGAGGATGTGTGAAATAAGTCCATGTGAAACTTCAATAAGAGATGTGTTCTTAGGCACAGCAGCTTTAGGAAAATGTGCATATGTAAGTTGAGGATCCAGAAATTGAACTATGCATGCTTGTGTGCCTTTTGGAAAGTCTTCATGTATCCCGGGGGTAAACAAGTCCCAGTTTCAAAGACTTAATTCTCTAGAACACTGTAAACACACACACACACACACTCCCAAACCAAAATTAAACTAAACACATGGTATTTTGGCTATAAATCGAGAAAACATAATTTAGTTTATGTCTCAGGGAAAGTTGAGAAGGAGAGCCGTTGTAGAAGGGCTTTGCCAAAAGTTATAGGAGGTGACTTTCATGGAGGAGCTGAGATTTTGATTCCAATAAAGAACATGAGAACAAAGAATTCATTAACATTCAAATTTAATTGATATTTATTATGTACTTTCTATGTACTGTTTTAGGAAATTTTGGATTCATGATTTATTAAAACACCACACTAATTGTTCTCTGGGGGTGGCAATTACCATTTTAATTTTAGTTGAAATGAAGTTACCTGCCAAAATCACAGTTGATTAATGGAAGAATTGAGTTCCTCCAAGATCTTTTGATTTTAAGTCTCACATCCTTTCAAAGACATCAGAGTAAGATTGAACAGAAATCTATCTCTAGCTTTTTAAGGAACATCCATACTGTTGTCCATGGTGGCTGAATCAGTGTACATTCCTACCAGCTGTGGAGGAGGGTTCCCTTTTCTCACACCCTCTCCAGCAGTTATTGCTTGTAGATTTTCTGATGATAGCCATTCCGAGTTGTGTGAGATGACACCATCTTGTAGTTTTGATTTGTATTTCTGTAATAATTAGTGATACTGAGCATCTTTTCATGTACTTTATAGCAATCTGCATGCCTTCTTTGGAGAAATGTCTCTATACATATTCCGCCCATTTTTTATTGGTGTTTCTTTTTTCACGTTGACATGCATAAACTGTTTGTATATTTTGGAGATTAATCCCTTGTCAGTTGTTTCATTTGCAAAAACTAAAAACAGAACTACCATATGATGCAAAAATCCCACTCCTGGCATATACCTGGAGGAAATCATAAACTGAAAAGATACATGCACCCCAATGTTCATTGCAGCACTATTTATAATAGCCAAGACATGGAAGCAATCATAAATGTCCATCAACAGGGGACAAGATAAAGAAGATGTAGTACTATACATAATGGAATATTAGTCAGCCGTAAAAAAGATCAAACAATGCCATTTGCAGTAACATGTATGGACGTAGAGATTGTCATATTGAGTAAAGTAAGTTGGATACAGAAAAACAAATTTCATATGATATTGCTTATATGTGGAATCTAAAAAACAAGGGTAAAAACGAACTTATTTATGAAACAGAAGTAGAGTCACAAATGTAGAAAGCAAACATGGTTTCCAGGGGATAAGCGGGGTGGGGAGGGATAAATTGGGAGATTGGGACTGACATATACACACTACTATATATAAAACATAACTAATAAGAACTTGCTGTATAGCATAGGGAACTCTACTCTGTAATAGCCTATATGAGAAAAGAATAAAAAAAAAAGAGTGGATATATGTATATGTATAACTGTTTCACTTTGCTGTAAGCCTGAAACTAACACAACATTGTGAGTCAACTATTTTTTATGAAAATTTTAAAAATATTAATAAAAAGAGAAAAAAAAGAAATCTAGCTAGAAGTTAAACAGAACACAAGGTTTCCCCAATTTCATCACAAAATATACGTGTCTGATATGATGTTGACTGAAGTTTTCCCTAACACTAATCCTGGCTGCCCACAACCCTGTGCAAAATTAGTTGCTTTTTCCTTGTGTCTCATATATTGTACATATATTGGTTAGAATATTTATTGCATTTAATGTTAATTATTTTCTTACTTGTCTGCACCATTAGGATGCAATTTGAGGAAGAGATCGTGTCTGCTTTATCTTCATAATTATGCTCACAATACAGTGCCGAGTGCAGTGTCTAACATGGAGGAGGCATTCAGTTTCTATTTACTGAATGGATGATGGTACACATGTGTGAGAGTTCAAGGGTGGCCATTTTATCCACATCATACTAAACCAGATTATCCCACATTCCTCCTGCGCCTGCTGCCAAAGACTTTTAAAGAAATTTTAAACTTTCCCAGAACTTTCCAGAGAGCTTTCTTCATATCCTTATTCCTGAGACTGTAAATCAAAGGGTTGATGAGTGGAGTCACCATGGCATAGAACAAGGTCATGATTTTTGGCAACAAGGTGGAGCGGCTGGATCCAGGGCTCACATGCATCACCAAAATGGTCCCGTAGAATAGCAACACCACAGCCAAATGGGACCCACAGGTGGAAAAGGCCTTCTGTCGACTGGATGCCGAGGGCAATCAAAGAACAGCAAGTAGAACCAGGGCATAGGAGATGAGAATGAAAAGGAAGCTAAGGAGGATGATGAGGGAGCTTAGAGTATAGCTGGTGAGTTTGGACATGGGAGCAGGAACACATGAGAGGGTCAGCAGTGGGCCTGAGTCACATACAAAGTGATCAATTGCATTCAGTTCAGTTCAGTTCAGTTCAGTCGCTCAGTCGTGTCCGACTCTCTGCGACCCCATGAATCACAGCACGCCAGGCCTCCCTATCCATCACCAACTCCCTGAGTTCACTCAAACTCATGTCCACACAGTCAGTGATGCCATCCAGCCGTCTCATTCTCAGTCGTCCCCTTCTCCTCCCGCCCCCAAACTTTCCCAGCATCAGAGTCTTTTCCAGTGAGTCAACTTGTCGCATGAGGTGGCCAAAGTATTGCAGTTTCAGCTTTAGCATCAATTGCATTAAGACCACAGAAAGGCAGTTGGGAAATAAGAATAACAGGCACCAGATACCAGAGAAAGCCACACACCCAACAAGCAATCACTAGGTTGAAACAACGTCTGCCAGTCATAACTGTGGCATAATGCAGAGGATGGCAGATAGCAAAGTATCGATCAAACGACATTGCTGAGAGAAAGAAGCACTCAGTGGAGCCCATGGAAAAGAAAAAATAAATTGAAGGAAGCAACCAGTGAAAGAGATGGCCTTGCTCTCTGAGAGGAAGTCGATCAGTGTGTTTGGAACAGTGGAGTTGACATACCAGATCTCCAGGAATGCAAAATTCCCCAGCAGGATGTACATGGGGGTGTGGAGATGCTGGTCCCAGCACACAGCACAGATAATGGATCCATTTCCTATGAGAGTCAGGAGGTAGATGATGGAGAAGAACATAAACAGAATGACCTGAATCTCCCTGCTGCAGGGAAAACCCAGAAGGATGAATTCACGCACTGATTCAGAATGGGATGCTGATTCGGAGATGTTCATTTAGTCTGTAAGCTGTGCTGCAATGAAACATTATTATTGTGAAGCCAAACACAAACAACTGAGCATAACATACAAGGCCCTTCACAATCTGATCTTCATCTACTTATTTAACTTCACCTCTTGAGTCCTATGTCCCAGATAAGAAAAGAATAATCACATTTTTGTAAAGTGACATGCTATTCTTCCCACCTAAGATAGCTGTTGCTCCTCCTTTTGGGTTTCCCGCAGGTGGCGCTAGTGGTAAAGAACCTGCCTGCCAACGCAGAAGACGTGAGAGACAGGGGTTGATCCCTCGGTAGGGAAGATCCCCTGAAGGAAGGTCATTTTGCCTGGAGAATCCCATGGACAGAGGAGCCTGGCAGACTGCTGTCCATAGGGTAGAAAAGAGTCGGACACAACTGAAGGAACTTAGTATGCACACAAGTAGCACCCCACACACCTTCCTTTCTGCCTCCCTCGCTTTCTCCCCTCCCTTTCTTCCCTTCACCCTCCCTCCACCCTCCGTCTTTCCTTCCTTTCTTCTTTCTTGCCTATCCCTTCTGGATCCCTTCCTTTCTCTTTCTCCATCTTTTTACTGTTTATTTACTTTTTTTTCTTTGATTGAATAACTTGTACTTGAAATCTACACCGTTTACTGATTGCCACCTTCATGAAATATTACTGGACTTCACCATCATATAGTAATTCTTTGTTTTTGCCATAGCATCTGACATATGTGTATGTAAATTTATACTATGCCTTCTTGTAACTGGTCACTTTTCTATCTCTTTACCAGTCTGAGCTTCAGGAAGGCAAAAATGTATTTTTCATCTCCATATTATGAATTCTGAGCACAGTTCAGTTCACTTCATAGGCATGCTAACATATTTCCTGAATCAACATTAAAGAAATGAATTGCTATTTTTTAAAGGTTGAAACAGCATTCTAAAGTGTTTTCCAGAAGGAATGAGAAAACACTCTAAAAGCTACAGCATTTTTCTACACTAAAGAATTTTCACTTTATACTTTGCATCATTTTCTTTTTTTATTTTGCATGTCTTACTATACCGACTAGACTGTAAACCTCTGAAGACAGAGGCCAAGTGTTAATCATCTTTGATCTTTTTTGGTATCTACTACATCAGCTGGTAAAGAATCTGCCAGCAATGCGGGAGACCTGTGTTCAATCCCTGGGTTAGGATGATCCCCTGGAGAAGGGAAAGGCTACCCGCTCCAGTATTCTGGCCTGGAGAATACCATGGACTGGGGTCACAAAGAGCTGGACATGACTGACCAACTTTCACATAATTTTTTAGGCAATATGTACATTGTAATTATTAAATGAATAAATCATTATTTCTGTCCCCCCATTTGAATTTTAATTCAGATAACTTTCCACTTGAAAGCCTTAATCATTTCACATATGCAAGGAAAGAACCATACCATTGGACCTTGGAAAAGAAAGTGGGGGACAGATGCGTGCAAGGATATGGCAAAAAGAGGAGATGATGGATCAATGTGGTATGAGACTAGAGAAACCAAATGTGCCAATTCGCCTGGGACTGGACTCATTTCAACCCTGAAAGTCTTGTAACTCAGGGAACCCTCAGCCCCAGGGAAGCAGGGATAGCTGGTCACCCAAGTGAGGTCCAAATTTGACCCAGCTACCTCACAAATGCATGTGCACTGGTCCCCTTGGATCTTACTGAAGTCCCTCCTTTCTCTTATTTGTCCGCAGAGAAAAAGGAAAGGGCTTCACCATGACCATGAGAGTATTCAGAGGACGTAAAAACGTACTGAGAAGACACTTGGGAACAACAGCGGGGCTGTCCAGATGGACTTCCAAGAAGGCTGGATGTCCTGTGCAGCCAAGTATACTCATTATCAACTGATGTCACACTCCAGAAATGCAGGCTGTGTGGAAATATATGGCCAAGGTCCTTGGGTGGGTAGATGCAGCCCTGATACTCTTTCCACTCTAAACTAAATTACTCAGTAATGCTGCGTTTTTTTAACCCACATTTCCTTTGACTAACTCTGCTTTTTTCTCTTCTTTCGGTTATCTGAAGGCAGTTGATTCTTTCAATCAAATTTCTCTGAAGAAGAAAAAGACTCCATGAAGACCTTGGAAATGGGGAAATATAATGGGAGGAAGCAGCAGCCAGTGAGACAGATTGACTTGGCATTGTATTTAAGAAGAAACTGGGGCTGGTATTCTGATCTAGATTGAGTTGATGATTTTTCAAAACATTTAATGATCTGGTTTCTGATGATCAATATACTGAAGAAAACATATAGCAACCTTGGAAAAAGAAAGACCTAAAATAGTTTAATTTGGTTTCCTTACTTAAGGGAAAGAAATACTTTATTATTCCTCAGGGACACTCTGGTATTGGTATGAACCACACTGATGTCTGACACTTCCTTCAGAAGAACTTTGAATGTCTCCCTGACAGTCGTTAGCCCTGGTTTGGCCAGGATCTGTGTCTCTGTCTCTTCTTTCTAAATGCAGTGATATCATGGAATCTATTTTATCAGATAAAACCATTGTTATGATTTCCCAAGACTTGATTACTCAGTAGATAGACAATTATATATACACGTGAGCAAAAACAAAACAGAGTTAGTATTCTTTGAGTTTTAAAAAGAATTTGTGAAACATTCCCAAACTGATTTGCTTTTCCTAATTCCTTAACCTACCTGGACTTCCAAGTGGATGGTAATTATTGTAGTTTGTCGTCGGTTTTGTCTCTCTGAAACAATGTAAGAATATGTAGATACAGCTCCTATAAGTGGAACCAGGGAAGCAATACTTTTAATCCTATTTGACATCATCTCCTATGAATTGCTAGTCATAACTCAACTCTTATCTTGCTTTCAAAAGAGAGCATACTGTTACTTAGAGTTGTGAAAAAGCTAGCAAAAGGATTCATCTATACTTCCTTTAATGTCAAACGCCACAGATTTGCCTGGGAATTGAAGCTATTTGGATTTTTGGCCCTCAGATCTTTTATCAAGAATACCACCACCACCACCACCACCACCAAGAAACAAATTTAGGATCATTTCTTGAGGAGAAAAGAAAAGATAGGGACATGATGTGATTTCTGCATACCTGCGAGCTATGCTCAGGAGGAACTGAGTCAGCTGTGTCCTTGCTTCTTAGCTCCTATCTCAAAAGTGTTATTCCCAGGACTTTCACTGAAAAACAAACCTCCTTTTGTACAATTAACTTGGCAGTGACTGCCAAGATTCTCGTCAGGGGAGATGTCTGGAGGATGATGAAGGTTAGACTTTGGGAGTGGTTTCTAGTTTCTAATTTGGAAGAAAGGATTCAAGTACCATCTACGTAAAGTTTTTAATCTAAAAAAATGGAGTTCTGAACCAACACAACATTGTAAAGCAACAGTTCTCTAATTAAAAACAAATTTAAAAAATGGAGTTCTGGAGAGCATCTTATTCTCTATTTTTGATCAGTATTTCCAAAGATTTGGTTCTTTGTATATTTTGAAAAGTTGTCCTTTGGGAAGGCTAGTCTCTCAGGCCAATATCTGCCTTTGCCATCTGTGATTAAATACCTTTTAGAGAGCAACTAGGAAAAATAAGTAGTTGTGTGAACTGAGCATATGGTTGTGTCTTCTGAACTCAAAGTTAATTATGAAATATCTTTTTATTCTGTAAGACCATGGTTCCTCAAGGGAAAGGTGACAGCCACATAATTGATCACCAGAGAAATGTAGAAAATTGAAAATGTTTTTCTTATGAGGAAAAAAAGGAAAAAACTTAAGGAATATGAGATCTTTCTAGTGGTGCCATTATGGTTTATTTTGTTTCCTTCAGAATCATTAGTCTAACTGTATTAGCTCTGTACTATCATAGTATGAGGCCTTCCCAGGTGGAGCTAGTGGCAAAGAACCCGCCTGCCAATGAAGGAGATTTAAGAGACATGGGTTTGATCCCTGGGTCAGGAAGATCCCCTGGAGGAGGGCATGGCAACCCGTTCCAGCATTCTTGCTGGAGAATCCCATGGACAGAGAAGCCTGGCAGGCTATAGTCCATGGATTCGCAGAGTTGAACACGACTGAAGCAACTTAGCACACATCATAGTATGATGAGGTTTCTGTTACGATTCTTGAAATTATTCCCAACATTATTCTAACTTTTTTGTGTACAAAAAATAATTATCTTTTTTGATCAATATAATAGGCCCAATAATGCTATCCCAAAAATATCTTCCCTGAGGTGTTACCTACATATATTTTCAGAGTCACTCTCTGAATGACCATTTATTTCTTTAAACAAAAATCACATTTCATTTAGGTTGAAATAAACTTTACAAAATTAAATTTTTCACCAAAAAATATAACGGGACTATTTTCTGCATTATTCCTGGATAAACCACAAAACACTTATTTTTGTAGTTTTGCTTGTAAATCAAGATGAGGCAGTACATGTAGACATGGAAAAAGACAGAAGAAAACACAAAAATCAGTTGTGAATGACCATTTTTTTATACCTTAATTTAAAAAAGTAACTTTGGTCATGCTGTGCACCATGTGTGGTTTTAGTTCCTCAACCAGAGACTGTACCCAAGCCCTTTGCAGTGAGAATGTGAAGTCCCAACCACTGGACACATTCCTTGAATGACCTGTTAGAGGATCTCTGGAGTCAGCTATAGTAACACAGATCGATATAATCAGTCTATTAGTGTCTATTTCTATGTGGTAGTGAAAGGTTGAGCAAAAATATTAGAAGTTTAAAGTGTTTATAGGTCATTATAGTGCAAGGTGGGGAGCCGTGAGCACCCAGAGCCAGTCTGAGGAGGCAGAACTACAGCATGTGTATGACTTAGAATGGAGGACCCAAGGGAGCGTGAACGTGACCAAGACGCACTTTCCCTCCTGAACGGTTTTGTCGGGTCGGTTCCATCTTAATTCCTTCTGTGCTAGGCACGCCATAGGTTGCCAACTCTTGGTTTTTACCCTGTCCCCAATAAAACTCTTTCTGCGTTGTGATGAAATAAGACCAGTGTTTCAAACTTCATGTGCATTGTGGTGGGAGGTTTTCCACTGTGACGCAAATATTTTTATTAGTATCAAGTGTGCAAAGATATCTATTCTATTTCACAAATTGGGAATTCATTGGACGTATCTTCTGTTTAGTGGACAGAAACACTTGACATGTAGATTTGTTTTCTATGATATTTAGAGTCATTTTAGCTGACACCGTCCCTCTTCTTGCTGCTGGGGGAAACCACTGCTCCCTAGCATTGGGTTTAGCAACCAGAAGGCATCTTTTTCTCTTCTCCCTAAAAGCTAAGGCTCAATGGTAAAGAATTCACCTGCCAGTGCAGGAGATGTGGGTTTGATCCCTGGGTCAGGAAGATCACTTGCAGCAGGAAATGGCAACCCACTCCAGTATTCTTGGCTGAGAAATCCCATGGATGGAGGAGCCTGGAGGGTTACAGTTCATGGGGTGGAAACGACTGAGCCACTGAGCACACACAGACATCGTTTTCTCTTCTCCATAAAAGCTAAGGCTCAGCATTTTTTTTTTTTAAACTTCCACCTCTTTCAGTCCTAAAAAGGCAGAAAAAGATAAGAAAGTTAACAAAGGGAAATTCCCTGAAGCCCAGGGGTTAGCTCTCTCCGCTTTCACTGCTGAGAGCATGTGTTCAATTCCTGGTCAGGGAACTAAGATCCCTCAAGCCAAGCTGCTAAATAAACAAGCCAAAAAAGAATGTCAACATATTTTTTAAAAGGCTAGACATCTGCTTTCCTAATAACTTTTCCTTGGAAGGGGACAGAGACCTTCTTGCATTCTATCATGGCAATTGATTTAAACTTCTCTGTCATTTAACATCTTTACCCACTAGCTTCAGGTAGATGTGTCAACATGTTGATTAATGGATGTGGAAATATTCTTTGGAGAAAAGTTAATGACCATCCAGAAATTTAAAAGAAGAAATTTAATGGTCTAGTTTAACAGCAGATCGGAGAGCAGATAAAAAAATATATTAACTTGAGACTACATCAGAAGAATAAGTAATGCATTCTGAATAGATAAAAAAGGGAAAAATGAAAGAGAAGTTAAAGTGGAAGTCCAATATTAGTTTGACAACTGAGAAAGATGAGAGAAGCAGACAGAAGCAAATATTTAAAGACAAAATGTTTGAAAATTTTTATAGATTTGGTCAAGCACAAAAATTTACAGTCTCAAAGAGCAAGCCTAACACATTACAAATAGTATAAATAAGAATATAACTCATGCTTATATGAGTTATATGTAAGCAACAGAAAACTAAAGACAAAAATATTACTTGAAAAGGAACAAGAGGAAAAAATTGATTGATTATGTCTCCAGAAGTAGGACTTATGCAGAGAGTTGATTTCTCTATATCTACAGTGGAAACCGGATGTGGAATTATATCTTGAATATCCTGTGAGGGAAACTGCCAAATCAGAACCGCATCAGCTGGAGCAACATCCATGGAGGATCGGTGTTAAACAAAGACACGTTAAATAAAAGCAGTGTGGAAAAACATGTGAGGTGTACCCTTCCTAACTCTAATAAATATCCAAACTTTGTGTTTTACTTCTTTAGATATAATTTTTAAACCATCTATATCTGAGAGTTCTTTTATAAACCACGTGTGATAAGCCCCAGTGTCTGAAGTCTGGGAGTCTGTCTCTGCTGTCTGAGTTTTTTGTTGGCTGTAGTTTGTGACACTTTGTTATACTGTATATTGTGGTAAGAAAAATAACAGCGCCAAAGATATCAGAGGCCTAATCCTCAGACTACCAAACCTGTGAATCTGCTACTTCACCTGGTGAAATGGACTTTGATGTACTAAGATAAGGAGTTTCAGCTGGGAAAACTTTCAGTTTCTAGGTGGCCCCATTCAAGGTGTATCCTTGTGTCCTTGAAAGCATTGAACCTTTCCTGGTTTCAGGAACCAGAAAGATGGTAGGTGTGAGACAAGGCTTGATTTAGTGTTGCAGGCTTTGAAGATTCTTGCCAAAGCCTCCAGAAGGGACTATAGCCCTGCCCACACTGATTTTTAGCACAGCAAGACATTGTTAGACTTCTGACCTATAGAATTGTAAAAATAATAAATTTATTTGTTTAAGCCACTGAGTTGGTGGTAGTTTGTTGCATTACTGTAGCAGTACAAAAGTATTACAACTAAAAAAAATTTTTTTAAGTAATACAGTTATCTTTGGCTTTGTCTGCTCATTGTCCTTGAAAAAGATGTTAGTGTGGATCCTGTGAGACAGAGGAGGAAAATCCCTTCCTCACCCAGAGTTTGGGCTTGTGGCTGTCAGGCACCAGAGGACACTGTTTGTTAAGGATATCCTTAAATGAAAGCAAAGTCTGAGATTCCTGATATGTAAACTAAGGCTGCCACATTCGTGAGGGCCTCTCTGTAACCCCAGCTTCTCAAGGGCTTTTTTTTCTTCCCATCTACTTATTACCAGAACAAACTTCCCTGTATACAGTTCCCTAGAATTGGAGTAAGAATCATGCTCAGTTCTGATTTTTCTATCTTTATGCATTATATATATTATAGAATGGCTATTTGATAACAGTTTGATAGGGTGTTTAGCTACTCTGAAACCATGTTATGGCACATTTTTATTTTCACCTCTTTAAGAAACAAAAAGGAATTTTTGTGACTATAGGAATTCATGAAATGTGTGTTTATTCCTAATCTGCTGAGATGTTTGTGTATGACAAAAATCCTCAAGTATCGTTTTGTTGACAAGTGTAAGTAATATAGCTGGTTGAGACTCTACTAGATACATAGGTGGCAAGGAAATACGAATGTATGTGCAAGATAATAGATATGTTTTTACTTATTAAGAGCAAAGAAGAGTAATTTGTTTGAAAACATAAATGGCTAATTCAGTTCAGTTCAGTTGCTCAGTCGTGTCCAACTCTTTGCAACCCCATGAACCGCAGCACGCCAGGCCTCTCTGTCCATCACCAACTCCTGGAGTCCACCCAAACCCATGTCCATTGAGCCGATATGCCATCCAACCATCTCATCCTCTGTTGTCCCTTTCTCCTCCTGCCCTCACTCTTTCCCAGCATCACGGTCTTTTCCAATGAGTCAGCTCTTTGCATCAGGTGGCCAAAGTATTAGAGTTTCAGCTTCAGCATCAGTCCTTCCAATGAACACCTGGGACTGATCTCCTTATGCTGGAAATATATAAAATAAAAATGATAAAACATAAAACTTGAGATGAAACAGAAAGATTTAGAAGTTTGAAGGAAAGTAAATTATTCACTTTAGTTCAAAGTAACTGCAATAATTTTTCTAAATAAATATTATTTTGGGTTAATTTTCTATCTCTGTTCATTGAAAACCTAAAAATGGTGGAATGTCAACTATGTTAATGGGAAGTAATTCTCAGGATAAAACTGATTTGGAAATTTTTATCTCGAGTAAGAAGATAATGAATGGCCTATTAAGAATCCATAGATGAGGCCGATGAGAAGCCAAAGATCTGGGCATTCTGGAGAGCACTGACTCTAATGACTGGGTATGTTTCTTTCAGGGACCCTGGAAGCTCTGCTGATGCAGTTGGATGGGCAGTATTGACCTTTACAATGCCTGAGTGATCTAACTCGGTGTGGGTCCTACTCTCACCTGCGTGTATCTCATCTTTTCCCTTGAACTGTCACTTTTCAGTGGGAGGGAAAAAAAAAAATCTAAAAACCTGTCTGCCATGAGAACTTCTGCAAAAGAGACATGTCTGATATTATCCTGTTGGTGTGCTTTATTTCTTATTCTTATCCTAAAGTGAAATCTAAGTATAAGTGTGACCTTTTAATGTCATGTTAAAATATTATTTAACAAGCCTACTGAAGTCTCGTCTAACTCTAGAAGGATGTAATTTTAACCTAGTATTTGCTATTTATGGGATTTCAGATGTGTACAATTATATAGTCAGATATATTAGAAAACTGCTAAACTGTGTTAATTTTCTTGTTAGTGTGGGGGGAAAGTCCCAAATGTTAAGGTTATGTTTTCCTTTAGGGCATTAACTGGTTTAGACTCACTAGAAAAGAGTCTGATGCTGGGAGGGATTGGGGGTGGGAGGAGACGGGGACGACAGAGAATGAGATGGCTGGATGGCATCACTGACTCGATGGACATGAGTTTGAGTGAACTCCGGGGGTTGGTGATGGACAGGGAGGCCTGGCGTGCTGTGATTCATGGGATCGCAAAGAGTCGGACACGACTGAGCAACTGAACTGAACTGATATACCTTAGAAATTTTACTTCAGTTCTTTTTTATACTGTAATTATACACAGTCATTGTTTATATTGTTTTTTGAATTGGCTTTGTCATCCTACCATCCCTCATAAAAGAATTAAATACAATTTTGACATGTGTTCATCATCAATTTCAGAATTATGTTTTTTTATTTCTTTTTTATTGAAGGATAATTGCTTTACAGAATTTTGTTGTTTTCTGTCAAACCTCAACATGAATCAGCCATATCAGAATTATGTTTTATAACATAAAAAATTTTACTTTGACAGCAACACAGTCAGTTACTAAAGATAGGATCTTTGTTTTCTGGATAAGATCCATATATAGGCATCAGTTGGAGAAGATGCTTGAAGTATCATCAAGAGACTTGTGTTGTATTAAGGCTCTGTAACACCCTGAAGGAAGTGCTCCTGCTTGTACAGCTTCCTATGGTAACATGGCACTTATCATTCAGCTAACCCACTCTAGGAAGCATGGTTGGGAAACCACTGAGAATTGTTTTACTCAGATAACAGACTGACATATGGAAAACTGGTAGTACACGTAGTGTCAAATTAATCAACACGAAGTAGGTAAATGGGACGGCTGTGTTGTACAATAAGGTCTGACTGTTTCAGAACCTTCAGAGCCCTGGTCAGCTTTCCAGCAAGAACTGACATACAGACAACTCAAACAACAGCAGCCCAGGGAATCCCAGGGCTCATTACTGAATGGTGGCATAAGGACCATAAAAGCTTCAGATACAGACAAAGCCCAAGGGAGAGGAGATCTCTCCAGTCCTTACAGCCAGCCCTCAGTTAGGGCTTGACTCATAAGAACACCATTAGGGCACAGACAGGGCAACTTTGATGGTCATCTGAGGATTTCTCATTTTGCTCGCCTGAGACTATGAAGAAGGGGCTGGTGGAATGAAGAGCAGGGTAAAATGTTTTTTCTTTGAAACTGCATAGATCCTGATATGCAATGATGTAAGTTTCTCAGATCTCCAGTCTCCTCCCTTACACCTCTTTCTGACTCTGAAAACCTTTTTATACCTCCTGTTGTTCATACTCTTTTTCTCTATACACTGACTTTTATCAATCTTAAATTTAAGAAACCATTTGAGACTTGTTCTCTGTTTATACACTTAGAAGCATTCATAGAACCGTGAAATTCCCACAGCATCAGGGAATTCTAGGGATAGTAGTATTTTGGAAGGTGACTACAGGATTTGGATAAGATAGGATCAAACTTACATAACAGAAGGCACTGGATTCATGGGGGCTTCCCTGGAAGCTCAACAGTAAAGAATCCATCTGACAATGTAGGAGATGCAGGTTCAATCCCCGGGGTGGGAAGATCCCCTGAAGAAGGAAATGCTAACCCACTGCAGTGGGTTCGTCAACTGGGAAATCCCATGGACAAAGGAAGCTGGCTGGCTACAGTCCATGGGGTCACAAAAGAGTTGGACACTACTTAGCGACAATACAGCAACAGCTGGATTCGTGCCAATTCTGTCCTGAGCCTACTTAATTCTAACGTAACCCATCTAGATCCTAATTCCCATTTCTTGAATTATTCCAGCTACCTCATTTTTTTTTTTTCCTTTTGTCTAGCTTAAATCTCTCTTGTTCTAATTTAGTTCATCTTTCTTAGGTCACTTGGTATTCTTGACCTGATGAAAAAGAAAATGATTCTAAGGTGACAGAATTTGTTCTTCTGGGTCTATCATCATCCTTGGAGCTGCAGCTATTTCTCTTCTTAATATTTCTGTTGTTTTACATGGCCATTGTCCTGGGAAACCTCTTGATAGTGGTAACAGTGAGAGTTGATACTCACCTGCTCCAAACCCCTATGTACTATTTTTTGGGCCACCTGTCCTTCATTGACCTATGCCTGAGCTGTGTTACTGTGCCCAAGATGTTAGGAGATTTTCTACAGGAGGACAAGATCATCTCTTTTTCAGGATGCCTGGCCCAGATCTACTTCCTGCACTTTCTGGGAGCCAGTGAGATGTTTCTGCTGACAGCCATGGCCTACGATAGGTATGTTAACATATGTAATCCTTTGCACTACCTGACAGTCATGAACCGCCAGCTCTGCTTTCAGATGGTTTTTGCCTGTTGGTGTGGGGGTTTTGTCCACTCTATCACACAGGTCACACTGGTCATTCAGCTGCCCTTCTGTGGGCCCAATAAACTGGACAACTTCTATTGTGATGTCCCACAGGTCATCAAGCTAGCCTGCACAGACACGTCTGTAGTAGAGGTGCTGATGGTCTCGAACAGTGGTCTGTTGTCTCTTGTCTGTTTCTTGGTCTTGCTCTTCTCTTATGCTGTCATCCTGGTCACCCTGAGAACTCGCTTCCACCAGGGTCAGAGCAGGGCACTCTCTACCTGTGCCTCCCCCTTACAGTGGTCAGTCTGATCTTTGTGCCATGTGTATTCATCTACCTGAGACCTTTCTGCAGCTTCTCTGTGGACAAGGTTTTCTCTGTCTTCTACACAGTGGTCACACCTATGTTGAATCCCCTCATTTATACTCTCAGAAACACTGATATGAAGACAGCCATGAAGAAGCTGAGAAAAAAACATGTCATGTCATGACATGTCAAAGAATGAACAGGAAGAGGTGATTTAGAAAATATATTCTTTCTTAACACACTCTTAACTCATCCTGTACCTGAGTACATGCATGAGAACAAATTTGATGACTTTGGTATAAAAGAGAAGGTAGTATAAAAATTATAATGCATTGTTCTTGATTATAGTTGGGAGGCATAGGTGACTTTATCAGCTGTTAACTATTAAGCAAGGACCTCAGTAGTATTTGTTGCTGCTGCTGCTACTAAGTTGCTTCAGTCTTGTCCGACTCTGTGCAACCCCATAGATGGCAGCCCACCAGGCTCCCCCGTCCCTGGGATTCTCCAGGCAAGAATACTGGAGTGGGTTGCCATTTCCTTCTCCAATGCATGAAAATGAAAAGTGAAAGTGAAGTTGCTCAGTAATGTCTGACTCTCAGTAGTGTTTACTGGCCCACAAATGATAATAGGAATTGAGTACTAGGGTCAAAGGGACACGTTGAAAGATCAACTATTCTAACCTTTTGCCTATAAGTGGTCTTCCTTTATTCATTTCCCTTTTAAGCTCTTTTCAAATGAAAGGAGATTGTACAGCTCCTTTTGTGTCCTACTCCTCTAGGGTATAACATTTCCTGGTGTCCAGAAGTTCCTTCTGAGGTCTCATCAGAGTCCAAGGCAATGTGAATCCCTTTTGTCTTGTCCACAACAAATCTTGAAAACATCACAAACTAGCCTGCGTATTAGTGTTCACCCAGGAGCTATGTTGTGCATTGTGCCAATTTTTAGAAATGCAGTTGAAAAACTCGTTTGATTGAACATAAGCTCTTAATGAAATTTATGTGTAAAGGAAAGAAAGTCTAAGGGTGCTGGAGTGAGGGAAGCTCTCAGCATTCTGCTGTAGAGAATTCTTTAGAAGAGGCATTCCATTTCACCTAGAGTTTTTCTTTTAGCTGAATTATTGGGAGAGAATTGATAAGATTGTTCTTTAACTGTTCACAATGTTTAAGAGCTCTGAACTCTAAAGGAAAAAGAGAAAGAAATGAACTATGGTTTAAAGCACCCACCTACCTGGTTCCTACCATTGAGGAAATATTGCTCTGCCCAGAAGTGCTTTGAAAAGTAAGTAATATTATTCAACTTTGTTTTTACCAACTCAATTTTGTTAAATAATATCTTTCCCAAGATCATGTAGAAAAAGTATAATTAACCAAGAAAGCTAGAAACTTTATTAAGTCTAAATTAATATTTTTTCTCCCCAGGAAGAGTATTAATACAATCAGATGAACTAACTGCTTTATTTCAATTTTACCTGCATAGGATCGTGAGACCTAGCAGATCCTTAAAAAAATATTCACCAGAACATTTATATTTAAGATTATCTTGAAGCTGCAATACTTTGGCCAACTCATGCGACGAGTTGACTCACTGGAAAAGACTCTGATGCTGGGAAAGGTTGGGGGTGGGAGGAGAAGGGGACGACGGAGAATGAGATGGCTGGATGGCATCACCGACTCTGTGGACATGAGTTTGAGTGTACTCCGGGAGTTGGTGATGGACAGGGAGGCCTGGCGTTCTGTGGTTCATGGGGTCGCGGAGAGTCGGACACGACTGAGCGACTGAACTGAACTGAACTGAACTGAGGTGACTCAGTGGTCAAAATCTGCCTGCCAAGCAGGAGATGTGGGTTCGATCCCTGGGTCAAGAAGATCCCCTGAAGAAGGAAATGGGAACACACTCCAGTATTTTGCCTCGGAAATCGCATAGATAGAGGATCCTGGAAGGCTACAGGGTCGCAAAGGGTGAGACATGACAGCGATAAAACAACTATAACAAACCTATGACATAAGGCTCTTTGCAACTTTTTATGCCTATGGAAGGAATTTATTCTATTTACTAAATAATAATAGATGGACTTTGAAGAATATTTTTATATTTGTTTTCTTTATTTCCCAATTGCTATAGGGAGGCTTTTCTGATTACTTAGTTAAAAAGCATACTTCAGGAAAAAAATGTCTGAAATTCTACCTAATACCATGATTTTTTAGATAATTTGCAACACTCCTCATCATATAAGAGTTTTCTTTACATTGGAATAAAGACTGGATTTTCATTTTTATGCTGGGAGTTACTGACTTTATGTTTAAGAAACTGTTTATATGTGTGTGTGTGTGTGTGTGTGTGTGTGTATGTGGTTACAGAAGGAATTCTCAAAGACCAGGAACAAAGTTACCACTTGGGTGATTTCTTAACAGGATGAATGAGGGTGCATGGCATCCTGGTACAGATTACGCCCTCCTCTTTCCCTTCACTCCGTGATATTTCCACAGAGAACTATTGTCTACCATAGACATCCAGAAGGGCTGACATGAGGAAACTGCCAGTCAGAGTAGTGTATGAGTTGACAGGAGGGACTAAGTGGTGCTGACAGTCAGCCAGGCACATTGCAGGAACATTGCGGGCACATGAAGCTCCAGGCTTTCTTATTGTATCAGATAACTGCCAGAGCCCCTCTTGCTGATGTCTCTCTTTCATAGGAAAGTTGAAGGCCTTAGGAAATCACAAGCATTATTTTGTTTAACTTTCCTGAGAACCCTGTGGGGAAGGTACTATTATTTTATTGTCCTCATTGAACAAAGAGATAATTGAGAGGTTAAGTCTCTTGTCCTCTGGTAAATAGTGGAGCTGGACCATGATGAGGATGTCAAACTCCAACGTCCACACTTCTCACTCTCTGTTCTACTCCCCCAGGCATCTGCGCTCACATACTGTCTTCAAATACTATTCACCTTCCCCAGTGGATAGTGAGAGCCTTACAATTAGATATTTGGGTGACCTGTTGATGCCTGGGGGAACCCCCAAATGGCAAAATGACTACCACATTTCCAAGCACATAATAGGCTTTCAGCAAAGAGCTGCTCAATCAATGAATGGATAATAAATTACTAGTGAATTCACAAAGGAATAATGAATGAATGAATATAAAAGGATCCAAAAATAGGATTTATTTACGAAAGGAACACCTGCCTGGAAATGTTTCTACTAGATGAGGAGTGAACACTGTGAAGGCATGCTGACTTCTTATCCATAACGCGTCATAGTTTCTAGGGCTCTGAGGGGATAATTTGGCAATCAGAAAGTTTCTGTTGTCTTATGTATTGTGTATGTGTACACACAGACATACATGACCCAACATGTGATTTCCTGTGTTCTGACCACATTTTAAAAGTCCTGTTGATATCTGGAACTGGACGTATGATATTCAGAAAAGCAGGATACTGCCTTTGCGTTATCAGCTCTCTGCTGAGCGCTGGTTGCTTCAGTGTGTCCGGCTCTTCGCGACCCTGTGGACTGCAGCCGGCCAGTCTTTGTCCATGAGACTCTCCAGCAGGAACACTGGGCTGGGTCGCCATGACCTTTCCCAGAGGATCTTTCTGACCCAGGGATTGAACCCACCCACGTCCTGTATGTCTCCTTATTGGCAGATAGGTTCTTTATCATTAGCACCACCAAAATGTTTTATTAATAGCCTTATAAAATTTCTGTTTTTCAGACTATGCATGGTTGATATTATCTACAGAATTCACAGGGCTTCTCAGGTGACGCTAGTGGTAAGAACCCACCTCCCAAAGTAGGAGACATAAAAGATAACAGGTTTGATCCCTGGGTCGGGAAATCCCCTGGGGAAGGAAACGGCAACCCCTCCAGTATTCTTGCCTGTAGAATCCCATGGACAGAGGAACCTGGTGGGCTACATTGCATAGGATCACAAAGAGTCAGACAAAACTGAAGTGACTTAGCAAGCATGCATACACAGAGTTCACAATTCACATGCCCTAAGCCCACTTCCATGGCTGGCTTGCCTGAGCTTCTTCAGGTTTACCTCCCTGAGGCTGAATC
Organism: Moschus berezovskii; assembly: GCF_049115385.1. Classification (NCBI taxonomy): domain Eukaryota; kingdom Metazoa; phylum Chordata; class Mammalia; order Artiodactyla; family Moschidae; genus Moschus; species Moschus berezovskii. The sequence goes on from NC_142468.1 coordinate 100,312,890, forward strand.
ATAGCACTGTTTCTGTGTGCACCTTCGGACTGAAGGGCAGTGAGTGCAAAGTGTGTGACTAGAGCCTGGACATCTGAGCTGCAGAATCAACATTCATACATGAGAGATCTCTTGTATTGGGATTTGGAACCAGAAAATGTGGGCTGGGGACTGAGAACCAAAACTTGCTATATCCATACTGCCATGTCTGATGGGTTTTAAATTTGAACCTGGCCTTCCAGTAGTTAGTTACGAGTATGAGAACATTATTTTCTATGATAAAACTAAAACTCATTTAAATTTTGTTACCTTGATTCATAGTTTTTTTTAAAAATTTGTTGGATATTTTTTTTTAATTTTTATTGGAGGCTAATTATTTTACAATATTATATTGGTTGGTTTTGCCAGACATTGACATGAATCCGCCCCGGGTGTACATGAGTTCCCCCTCCCAAACCCCCCTCCCACCTCCCTCCTCCCCTTATCCTCCCGATTATATTTGATTTACAGCGCTGTGTCAGTTTCTGCTGTACAACAAAGTGAATCAGTTATACATATACATATACACGCTCTTCTTTTTGATTCTTTTCCCACATAGGTCATTACAGAGTGATGAATAGAGTTCCCTGTGTTATACATTAGGTCCTTATTAGTTATATATTTCTATAGTAGTATTTATATGTCAATCCTAACCTCCCAATTAAATCTCCCCTCTCTCCCAGTCTGCTTCTGCTGCTAAGTCATGTCAGTCATGTCCGACTCTGCGTGACCCCATAGACGGCAGCCCACCAGGCTCCCCTGTCCCTGGGATTCTCCAGGCAAGAGTACTGGAGTGGGTTGCCATTGCCTTCTCTGCTCTCCCAGTCTATTCCCTCCTTTATTCCCTTGAAATGATATTTATTTTCTGTAACTCTTTTTCTATTTTGTAGATAAGTTCATTTGTACCTGTGTTAGATTTCACAAATGACCAATAGATTTTAGACATGGTACATGGGTTCTATTTGTACTCTTGCTTTAAGTCCCACAGATATTCGAGCTGGGTCTGCCCCTTCTTTCAAGCTCTGGGAGTCCTTTGGGTACTGAAATAAGTGAGAGATGACAAAGACAAATCTGATCCGTGAAGTCATGGGAGGATTCTCGACTTCACATTTCCAGAACACGTGGGAGCCAAGACTGCACATTTATGGCCTAGCTCTAAACACCTTGTGAATGAGTCAATAATAGTAAAAATAAAGTAAGGAAGCCAATAATAAGAAAAGCAAGGTTTTCTTTGTTGTTGTAGGATTAGTGGTCCAAAATAGTAATTCTGAGTACCATCCTTCCCTTTACCTTGTGCCAACTTTGAGCAAATTGTGCACAACTATATAGGAATGATTTGAATTTTAATTAGCTATTTACCAAGTCATCTTCAATATAGTTTTACAGAGTCATTTATTTGGGAGAAACGGAAGCTTTCTTATGGTCAAATTATTCCTTCCCTTTTAGAGCCCTAGGAATTATTCAGTGTTATGGAAAAGAAGTCAGCGTGCTATCACAGTGTTTACTCCTCATCTAGAGGAAACATTTCCAGGCAGATGTTCCTTTAATAAATAAATCCTATTTTTGGATCCTTTTATATTCATTCATTCATTATTCCTTTGTGAACTCATTATTAATTTATTATCCATTCATTGATTGAGCAGCTCTTTGCTGAAAGTCTATTATGTGCTTGGAAATGTGGTAGTCATTTTGCTATTTGGGGGTTCCCCCAGGCATCAACAGGTCACCCAAATATCTAATTGTAAAGGCTCTCAATATTCACCAGGAGGAGGTGAATAGTATTTGAAGACAATATGTGAGCCCAGGTGGCTGGGGGAGTAGATATGTGAGAAGTGTGGATGCCGGAGTTGGACATTTTCGTCATGTTCTAGCTCTACCATTTACCAGAGGACAAGTGACTTAACCTCTTTATATCTCGTTGTTCAATGAGGAAAATAATAGTATCTGTCCCACAGGGTTCTCAGGAAGCTTAAACAAATAAACAACTTGAAATGATAACAAAAAATAAGACTTGTAATGTTCTAAAAATTGTGTCTACAGGTGGTCAGAACTTACTAAAAACTGACTGGTTATATTAACATTATTGCTAACTGTTCTGTTCAATGGGAAATAAAAGCTGAAAGAAGATTCTACAATTTTTTGACCCTAGAGAATCAAAGGAAATAAGGAGGAATTAGAGATTTTAACCCTAGACCCCTGCCACATGACAATAAAACTCCTGATAACTCCTTCATTCATACTGCAACTAGCTTTGATTTAGGAAATTTCATGTTAGGTGATATATGTGTACTCAAAATTAGGTAAAAATAATCACATTTGGAATATTAAACAGTGTTCAGTACTTTCAAGGCTTTTATACCATCTTTTTAAAATCTAAGTATTTTGTTAAAATTTCACAGCAGTTTGAAATTTACAGAATAGTTGCAAAGACAGTGCAGACAGTTTCTGTATACTCCACTTCATTTCCTCTATCATTATTTTCTTACATTACTATGGTACAGTTGTCACACTAATCAACCAATACTGCTACATTAACTAAACACCCCTTTATCGTTACTCTAGCCCTATCACAGAACAATCAACTGTTGACACAACAACAAAAGACACTTTTTTTATGCTGCAACGTAAGTGCTTTTTGCCTCAGAAAAATCACTAGCCAAGGTGCATTTTCACGTTATTTGGGTTATTATATCTTTCATGGTGTATGGTGGTACCATTCAAACACACGGAACTTTAGCCTCGATCTGAAAGTTCACACTGTAATTCACTGAGTAAATTTTATACTCAATTTTAGTGGTGTAACCCTCAACTCGAGTCAAGCCTCCCTGACCCAGATCCCTAAGAAGCTGGTTCATGTACTAATAGGACTGTCTTCATAGTGCTGTTAAACACTTTGCTTATCTTCCAGAACTTCTGCAAATTTTAAAATGAAGTAAAATATTCTATTAGTCTTCTAAGCAAATATTTATAGCTGAGAAAGGGACCAATACAGTGATACTGAGAATCCCCTTCTCCCTTCTCTTGCCCCGATTTTGAGTAAATTGTGTAAAACTGTGGAAATGGCCTGTGTACTTATTACCTAGTTATTTATCATGTAGCCTTCAATATAGTTTTATACAGAGCGGTTTAGAGGTTATTACACTTGTACTTTGTCTTTCCAGCTGCTACCGAATCACTGGCCCCACAATTCCCTCCGGGTTGTGATGAGGCATCAAGATTGCTGATGGTTTCTTTCTTTTGGCAGACAGGAATATAGAAAGAAGTTCTTGCAGACCAAGATCAGAAGCTATGGCATGGTTTTAAACTCATGAAGTTCTGTCTTTGAGAAAGAAAGGGAGAAAGAGAGAGAAGAAAAACAAACAGATTATCAAACTCAGGACTTTATCTTAGGCTGTGGGGTAGTCCTTTCTGTGAAATGTGGCACATACATAAAAGAAGCATCACTATACAGATCTCAGTTTTTTAGTGTGGATATCTGGATATATGTCACATTTTTATCTCAGAAAATTTTATTGATCCAAGAAGATCTCAGGTCGTCCAAATCCATGTCGTGAGACCACACTCAGGAAGACAGCCAGAGTAAGTTTTTACCTGGAATGCCAGGTTAACAACTGGTGAAAGAGACAGAGGTAATGTTATTGATGTAAATCATATTCACGCATAAAGGGAAATCTTAAATTCTTCATCCACTTTGTAATTTTTGTTCTAGTAATGCTGTTAATTAAGGAAGAAGTTTATTGCAGTTTAAAGCGTCTATCCTATTATTCAGTTGGAGTTTAGTCCTAGTTTCACCACTAACAGTGGAACCTCGATAATTCATTTTCCTCTCTGCATTTCGTTTGTTTCACCAGTGGTTAAAGAAGTGGCATAAAGCAAGTCAAGCGACCTCTCAGATTATTTTTACTTATTGTTGTTCAGTCACACAGTCGTGTCTCACTCTTTGCAACCCCATGGACTGCAACATTCCAGGCTTCCCTGTCCTTCACCATCTTTACATTTAGATTTGAGATTTTACATTAATCTATAAGGCTTTGAGAAAGTCTTTTAAAGGTATTACTCTAAAATGAATGGTTTTATGTCAAGAATAGGTTTTTATTCATCTTTTTATGTTCACAACACAGTACCAGAAATGCTCAATAAATAATTACAAAGTGACTGTTTAGTTGCTAAGTCATGTCCGACTTTTGTGACCACATGGACTGTAGCCTGCCAGGCTCCTCTGTCCATGGTATTCTCCAATCAAGAATACTGGAGTGGGTTGCCATTTCCTTTTCCAGGGGATCTTCCTGACCCAGGAATTGAACCCAGGTCTCCTGCATTGCAGGCAAATTCTTTACCATCTGAGATTGAGCAATTACTAAGTGAAAGGACAAATAAATATTTCTGCTGTGTGAAATACAGAAATGCGTGTATAGTCTGCATTGTGTTACATTAACTCATTTGCAGATGTTTCAACTCTACTTTTGTTTAGACACTATTGTATAAAGAAAGAATTTGCTGTGGGATGGAGCTTACTGTTAGGAAAAAGGTCCAGAATGTTTGGTCTCTGTCATTTGCAAATTGCTAACAGGAGAAACTAAGACAGCCTTTTCTCTCAGAAAATTTTAGGGAGTTGCAATCTTGCTATTTGTTCTATTTGAAATGATTTAGGTAGGTCTGTGGAATAGTAGCAACACTGTTTCTATAGCAGCATAGATTCCATTATACCTATACCTATACCTATATACCTTTGGCATCTTTGTGGAGAGGCCAAATTTGACCTAGTCTGATACTAATGCTCCTGAAAAGGTAGACTTTGCACCAGTCTCATACTGATGCTCCTGAAATTCCATCATGAAAATGATCTTGACTTAGATTTGCAGATCACATTGTTTCTATATCTGTTAATTGACTTGATCCTCAGCATTTGTGGAATTGTTCTCTCACAGAGGAGGACTGAAGTTAATAGAAGTGAGGACAATCTTAAATCACACAGCCTGTAAGAAGCCGAGCTATGAGTCAAGCCGTTTTTCAATTTCTGTGCTCTTTCCCCTAATGAAGATAGTAGAAAGGCTCTTGAGCCTTAGACTTGGATTAATTTCATGGGCTACTGAGGTAGATTCAAAATAAAGTTGAGATAGTCACTATTTAGGAAAAATGAAACAGCTGTATAAGTATCTTTGGGTATCCTTGCTTGACTCCTAAAGAAAGCCTTGCAGGGACATAAACTACATTGTTCTTTTTTGTTCAGTTGCTCAGTAGTGTCCAGCTCTTTGCAACCCCATGGACTGCAGCACATCAGGCTTCCCTGTCCTTCACCATCTCCCGGAGCTTGTTCAAACTCACATCCATTGAGTCGGTGATGCCATCAAGCCATTTCATTCTCTGTTGTTTTCTCCTCCTGACTTCAATCTTTCCCAGCATCAGGGCCTTTTCTAATGATTTGGCTATTCGTATCAGATAGCCAAAGTATTAGAGTTTCGGCTTCAGCATCAGTCCTCCCAATGAATATTCAGGATTGATTTCCTTTAGGATTGACCAGTTTGATCTCCTTGCTGTCCAAGGCACTCTCAAGAGTCTTCTCCAGCACCACAGTTCAAAAACATTTATCTTCTTCAGCACTCAGCCTTATTTATGGTCAAGTCTCATCCATACATGACTACTGGAAAAACATTGTTCTTATTTCAGCTAAAAATGTATTTGAAAGGTTTGTTGCAGAAGTAGATGTATTTTCTAAGATTTTGACAAGTTTGGAAATGAATATAAATGGGAATTAGGAGATGGACACGGTGAGAAGGTTAGTGTCCTAAGTTGGCTGCTGTACAGGCTTCCCTTCCTCCAGTCACAGGTAATGCTAATTATATATTCGCTTAACACTGTGCTATGTACATAAGTGCTTTATATGGAACACATATGTAATCTTTACAATACTTATGAGGTATATATTAATCTTATCCACCTTTTGCATTTGAAAAAACAGGCAAAGGGAGTTAAGTAACTTTCCTAAAGTCATAGTGCTAGCAAGAATTGTAGTAGAGGTAGAATTTGAATCTAGGAAAACTCAGTTTCAGACCTCTTTTAGCAAGTGTTCTTTACCACCTCCTGTTCCTGCTGTCCTCCTACCCTGGGAATCTTTACTTATAATCAAGTCATCCAAAATAAATTCCAACACTTCAACTTAACTCACAGGCTATTTTATGACATGAGAAACTCTTCCTTTTCATTCGCAATTCCTGACACTTCCATCCATGGATTCTGTGCTGAATCACATCAAGCTTGTTGACATAGAGGATGCTGTGATGATTTACATCCTATATTTGCATCATATATTCGATTCACTATTCACTTCCTGCCTTGTCCACTTTTCTGCGCCCACACCCTGCAGGGTCATCTTCAGGTTAGCTCTAATTCACATTCCAAAATCCCCCTCAGTGATGACCTTGTGTGGGAAGGTGTTCCTGACTCTCCTGGACTTGTTTACCCTTATCTCAGAGAACTGTGATTGTAAGTTTTTGAGTGGACCTCCTCTATTTGATTGTCAGTTCATGGCAAATAAAAATGATATCTAGACTAGTGATCAGTACCACATCACTTGCTATTGCATTCTCATTGTAAATTAAATTTGAGCAAAGATGGACAGCAACTTGTATGTTGTGATGATCTTGCCAGTTGCAACAGTAGTCTTTCTCTCCAAATATTATATATAATTAAAACATAAATAAACCCTTCATGATTAGCAAAAAAGTGATACAGTATTTTGACTATGCAGAAGGTTTAAGACTTTCCAATGAGAAAGAAGATATGGTGACTTTGATGCCATCAACCCCAGAAGCATGAATATTGATTTTAAAAAGTTGAGTTCCCATTTCCTAGGTTCAAGTAGTAATGCCAGTCACAAGCTCCATCACCTTGGGCAAGTTATTTCCTCTCTTTGGTCTTCAGTTTCCTCATCTCTAAAGTGGGAATAAAGATGACAGCCTATCTCATAAGACTTGTATGAGAATTAAATGTGAGCAATAACTGGCACATAGTAAGTACAATATAAGTGTTTTCTCTTATTATCTAAATATTTTTCAATCCTTATGATCTTACCAGCTGGTGATAACTGAGTACAGGTTGGCTTTACTGTTATAGTGTCAGTGTTTGAAGATTTAAGGACACAGAGCATATCTTCCTATCAAAGGATTTTACACCATAAGAGAACAATTGTTTTTTAAATGCAATTGTTTTTTCATGAGAAGTTTATCTTTCTCTGATCTATTTATCATCTATCATCTATCTGTCCATCTGTAATCATCAAACTATCATTATCAATTGTCTGTCATCTTTCTATTTATCATTCTGTCTTTCATCATTTATTTAAGAGCTCATGTATTTTGTGGGTTCTAGGATCAGAATAAAGCAATTCAATTATCAGCCCCTTCTGCTCAGTGGTAAAGAATCCACCTGCAATGCAGGAGACTCGGGCTTGATCCCTGAGTCAGGATGATCCCTTGGAAGAGGGCATGGCAACCCACTTCAGTATTCTTGCCTGGAAAATTCCATGGACAGAGAAGCCTGGCGGGCTACGGTCCATGGGGTCACAAAGAGTTGGACACAACTGAGTGACTTCACTTTCACTTTTCAAGGCAAAAGTATTAAGGATGATAGAAGTTTCAGTAATTTAAAATTTTTTCATCTCTTTAGCACAAAACGAGTATGCTAGTCGTTTGGTCATGTCTGATTCTTTTCATCCCATAGACTGTAGCCCACCAGACTCCTCTGTCCATGGAATTCTCCAAGCAAGAATACTGGAGTGGGTAGCTCTTCCCTTCTCCAGGGAATCTTCCTGACCCAGGGATTGAATCCAGGTCTCCTGCATTGTAGGCAGATTCTTTACCATCTGAGCTACCACATAGGACAAACTACTTTCCTATGTAAAATACTTTGGGTTGTATGGTATTCTGTCCAATACATAGGACAATTTATTTCTCTGTGCAGTTTGATGTATTCCTTACTGGCAAGTGAAGCTGAACTTCTTCATGCAGGTCAAAGACTAGGACTCAAACTCTTCCAATGTAAATTTACAAGCATAGGTTGTTGGTGACCCAGGGAGTCAATGTATATGTGGTTCTGTCACTAAAATTAACTTAATTTTTAATTGCATTGAAACTTCCAACCTAATTTAGAAACTAGAAACTGAGTCATTCTCACTTGATTAAGTAGAATGTTATTCTTTTAAAGTTGATCTGTATGTATTATATTAAAAGGTTTACTTAGGAATTTTAGACATCAAATCTAAAATGCTAACTCCTTGCTTGTATCTTTAGCCTCAAAAATTAATTTATCCATTTAATACTTAAAGTGTTTTCATATCAAAGAGAATTTCTGATGTGGGGGTGAGCAGTGTGAGATCAGAGAGAGAGAGAGAGACTGAGGGGAAAAGGACAAGATAATTATGAAGGAAAACATTTGGGAGAAAGGAACTGTAGGTCTAAGCATAATAGAAAATCAAATGGGAGTCAATAATGTGGTAAGACAGTTAATGATGAAAAAATATCCATGAACTATACTCAAGAAATATAAATATTTTCCTCTGCTATATTTAACATCACTTAAATGTTTCCAGAAGGCTGTTCCTGTTAGGCTTTACTTGCTTACAATGGTTTATAACATTTATTTTTGCAGAGAACCAGAGCCACTCAACCAGAATGCAGGAGCCTCAGGTTCCTTCCCTGGGTGGGGAAGATCACCTGAAGGAAGGCGTGGCAGCCTGCTCCATTGCTCTCGCCTGGAGAGTTCCAGGGACAGAGAACCTGGCGGGCTTCCATCCACAGGGTCACAGAGCTGGACAAGACTACAGTGACCGAGCATGGACCATAAGGCACAAGATCCAATTTCACTTTTTCAAAAGTGGTCAGCGAGCTGCTTCAACACAACTCATCAAATTATTTGTCATCTCCTAGTTAATTTGAGGCCAAAATCTGTTGTGCTGACTAATGAATTTTATTATTTCTCAGATAGGTTACTGTATTATTCCTTTAATAGTTCTTTCTACTTTGATGACAATGCCACATGATAGTTTATTTTTTGCATTACAAAATATCTTGATTTTTTAGTATATTTCTTTTCAGATTTGAAGTTTGGAATAATTCTTTTAGTATCCCCAAAATATGTTCAATATGCTTTGTACTGTTTATATATTAAGAAAAATTATCATTTTTCAGTATTACTTTTGTCTATTCAAGACTATGTTATCTCTTTCTGTTTATTCAAGTTATTCATGTATTCTAGCGGAAATTGTCACTTAGTCATATAAGTCCTTTGTGCTTTTTAAATTAGGCATATATTTTGCTTATTAATTTTCATGCTAAAGTTGGTTAAAATATTGCAAATTTTAGAGTCTGCAAATATAATTAGAAATAAAAATGGATATCTACTCTCATGTTTGTCAGTCAAACTTTGTATGAATATTTAGCAAAGCAACAACATAAAAGATACTGTTTGTAAAAGTGGGAATTAAATTATTTGTATAATGATGCAAGCCTAAAGCTTTCATTTTAATAAAAAAATTGTTTAGAGCATTTTTCTACATGTATTGTCTTTTGTTTAAACTTTCACACTTTTCTTTTCCATTGTTCCTAATTGCTTTTCTATTAATTTCATACTACTTATTTTATTCTAATTCAATCTCAAACAAGGACTTAAGTACTTAGACTCTATATCCTGCTTGGATGTCTCTATAACCTTCTTCTCAAAAATATACCTGAAGAACCAATTTTGGCAACTAGTCCAGTTTCCAGGGACTGGCATGATTTAAATTTGAGTACTCCTACTTTGTTATTGATCTGTCTTTCTCTTATCTCAACTGCTGACCTCATTACTAAGCAAATCTGACACAAGAAAGATGAGTCTTCCAGCCTGCCTTACAGTCACAATCCTTCCTCCCACAGCTTACACTTATGGCACCATACCTGTACAGACTAGATATGATCTACCTCTAACTTTTCCTAATTTGTTACTGGAATTATGTTACTGTGATTGTTTTTCCTTCAAAGAACATTTGGAAGAGAAAGAGGATGATGACTCAGGTTCTCTGGTCCAGGGCAACTGCCATGGATTCTTCAACTGGTCTCTATTTCATGAAGCAGTCCTAGGGCGTGCCACATGCTAAAATTTAGGTAGATTTTTAACACAGTCAATTTGGTAGTGTTTCCTTGTTAATCAATGTTTATTCTCACTTGAATTTGGAATATATTATCTTAAGTCTTATTGACACTCTCATTATTTCTTTTGTTTTTTCATTGTCATGGTTACAATTTATGCCTCTAATATGCACCAGACTCTGCTGGACTTGTGACATATGGCTTTTCAATTTTACTTTATAACAATTCTATATGTTCTTAGCATCTCTAGTTCTCAGATAAGGAAAATTAAGTTCTAAGAGATATTAACTTGCCCAATGAAATGGAGTTAGGAAGTCTTCTAAAAAAAAAAAAAGATGGAAAGAAGCATGTTTTTTTTTTCTACTATTTTTGTGATCATTTATTTTTGTCAGAATTTATACGTAACCTGATACTTTTATTATTTCGTATCTTCCTGTACCTTTAGTAAAAATTTGGAAGAAAGTGAAGTGTTTTTCAACTATTTAAAACAAAGTTTTTGAAAATTTCTGTGTCTAACCTCTCTAAAAATACATGTTTGTTCTGTTTGTCCTTTGAGGCCATTCAGAACAAATTATATTTTAAGCCCTCTCTGTGTCTTTTCATTTCCAGTTTAAATCTTCAACAGTTTGTGGAAGAATCCCCAGATCAGTGAGAATGTATTTTTTTTTTTAATTAAAACAAAATTCTGTTATCCTCACTACACAAGCATCAGGTATGGTTATTGAGAGTAAAATATGAAGATAATTTGGGGAAAAAATTCTGAGAAAGATGAGATAGCAATCAGGCTGATGGAATAAAACTGAGATAGAACCTAATGTTAATTATCATAGAACATTTCTGCGTGAGTGATACAAGTATTTAAGGATTCATAATCAACTTATTTAGAGAAATGAGGGCAGTTTCTCTCTTGTTAATCATTGTATACCTGGTGCCTAGTACAGTGACTGACAAGTAGTATTGAATAGATTAATACTAAACACATATCGAAGACATTGAATAAAGTTAGAAATGTTATAGAATTATCATTTAAGGCCCTCAGTGCAAACATGGATAAACTGTTCAAGAAAATTATGTAGTATTAATAACGGTTTGGACAGGTCCCAGTTTTCCTAATGACCCAGTATCTCTAAGTGATACAGTTCTATAGGATAGTGAAATTAGAAATGAATGTCATAGTCTAGAAGGCATATCACACATCACAACATTTTCCACCTCTAATCCTTAGCCATTTTCCTTGGGTGGGCAATTCAGAAATTGTGTTTCCATGCTTTTTGGGTGAAATACACATCAACTTTTAAATTATTCCCTCAGGGTTTTGATTCCTAGCTGGCTGGTCCTGTCCTCCAGAGAATCAGTTTTCTTAGTCACAACCTGCAGTGGTAGTTAGCTCATTGTTACATCAGGGAAGGAACTGACACACACCAAAATATAGAAGACAAAGCTTTCTGTTGTGGATGGGGAAAGAGGCACCTTCTCCCCCGTCTATAGTTCCTGACTACACCAAGACTGGCACCTCTGATGGGTAGGTAGAAAATGGTGCTGGAATAATTACATAAACCACTATATTTTTGAGACATGGGGTGAATATAATGATGGGGATGATTAAGTAAAATACTCAGAGAACAGTGGTAAGAAGCAGAAAGACTCAAGTAATGAAATGTCTTAGGGAAAACATGGTGGTCATATAGACCAGATCTTAAGCATGGGCTTGGACAAACGATGCCTTTTGCTTGATCTTCATAACTAAAGGCTCAGCAGGGGACTGAGAAGATACTTTAGTCATCTCCTGCTTACAGGATCAACCATTCTTACTCTCAGAGAAGATTCTTGGAGATGAATTCTTTTGAGATTCTTAATCTCAAAAGAAGACTCCAGGAAACAAAGCCAGGAATCATGAAGCAGAATCAAAAAAACATCAAATGAGTTAATAAAACAATTAGATTTGGAAGTATTTGACAATTTTTTCTTAATAAGTCATTGATGTATTCACTTAAAATTGATTTAATCATTCATTTATTTATTCAATAAACATTTATTAAAGACCTTAGTGTGCTAGGAATAATCTAAGCACTAGAGAGATGTATAAAGGAGACATGCTTCATGACCTCAAGAGGATCAGAGTGTCTGTTCTACTCTGGCCAAAACACAAGTTGAAAATTACAATGCAATGGATAAATTGCTATTGGAGATGTGAACAGAGTCCTGCTACAGGAGCCCAAATTTCTATGGCGCTTGTTAGAAATTATTCATGCAACCTTCCAGGTGTTTTGGAAAGAAGGGCTTCTGAGAATAGCTGGTAGATTTAATAGTAGTGATATATCAACAATCACATAGGACTGTAATCTGGGGAAAACAGGAGGAGATGGTAGCATGTAGAAATCAGATGTTCTTGTCCTCCTCTCTAAACTTGTTCCTAAACTTGATCTTAGTCTTCCAAGTCCAAGGATAGTAGCTGGGAATAGAGAAGTATAAACTGATGTTAAGGATAATACTCTGGGAATCATATATTAGGATGATAGTTTCTCTACTGGACTTGCTATTTTGCTGGGGAAATATAACAATGACAGCAACAGCAATAATGATAATAATTTAAGAAAGTGTGAGCTATTTGCCTGACATTTTTCTGAGTTTTGTATGCATTGGCTCATTAATCCTTACAATAATACCTATGAGCAAGATATGATTATTATCTCCATTGCAGCACTGGGCATTTCAGGCAGAGTGAAGCGAGTTACTGATGATCACAGGAGCTACAGGAGCTAGTAAGTGGTCAGCTGTGTTTCAAACCAGGGCACTGATGCTCCGTATCTAAGTCTATTACACGAGAAATGCTCAAGCAGCAAATAATCCTCAAAACACTCATCCTGGGATCAGCCCTTCTCTGATTCTAAGCCTTTCTTCTTCCTTAGCTTACTGTGGGCAACAGAGTATATAGGAAATCTAGAGAAGTATATATTGGTATTTTCTGCTACTGGTTTAATTATGAGACTCAGGGAACTTGGTCTCCACATACCCATCTATATGGGGAAAATTTTTCGTATACTACCTCTTCCCTATCTTATAGAAGAAGATAGTTGAGCTTAATATCTAGGGAATAGGAGAAATTAATTCAAATTTCTTTTATATATGGATATATTCAGAAAGATTACATTACTGTCCCTCCAAAGTGCCAACCACAAAAAGTTGTTAATTAACTTTTCTGGGACCTTTACTTTCAATCTACTTTTATTTTCAGAGAATATTAGGATTATAGAGCTAGAAAATTTCTTAAAATTCTAGTGTTAAAATCCATTATGTTGTTAGGAAGAAACTGACACAGCGGGAGGTCGATGACCTTTCCAACATCACACAGATTTTGGTGGCTGAGATCTAATGAGAAGCCGAGTCTCTCAATTCTTGCTCAGTGCTCTTTACAGCTGCTTTTCAAACTGGAGTGTGTGTCAGTTAAGACCCTACACTTTTGTATAAGAGGCTCTAGGTTATGGCAAAAACCAACACAACATTGTAGAGCAATTTTCCTCCAGTTTAAAAAAAAAAAATCCTACACTTTCTAAAATGTGATTCTTTGTGAAGAATTTGGAGAATTTTTTAAAAAGTATTGAGCTTGTAAGAAGCATTAGAAGAGTTATAAAGATAAAAGCCTTTAAATAATGACTTTATTCCTCATTCCATTGTTATAAAAAATGTATTTTTTGAGTGTTGTGCTCTAACACAGATCTTACTCAGGTGGAATACCCTCTAAAAATAAACATCCATATCTTTAAAGTTTCTAAATATCTAGCACCTTCCTGCTGTACTTACCTTCATGCCCTCCCCAACCCCTAGTCTCCGTTTTGGTGTTTTCTTTGCTCTTCTTGACAATGGCTCAGTGAAGTGAAAGTTCTGCTCCCCAACCTGTACCATATTCCCCTAATTAGCAAGTTTGAGAGGCTTTAAAGTGCCCTTTTTTCTCTATAAAATGGTTTTCAATTAATCAGAACTTGAAATTTTATAGTTTTTTTTAAATTGTTTTGTTTCCTTTAAATGAACATTCCACTGGTGGCAATGTAAGCCATAAAGATGGGCTGTTTTCATCTGCAGAAGAAATACAGGATAATAACTTCCTCTTTCTTTCACAGCTTCCTTCCTTCTCATCAGTATAACCTTTCCTTCTCTTCCATTTTCACCCATTTCTCAGTGACATCACGATCCTTCTACTCAGTGCTATTGAAGTACAATCTAAAAGCATTTCTTTCAGTTGTGAGTTTTTGGGTTTTGGTTATCAAGATGGGCTAGGATAGGTGACTTTTACTCTTAGAGATACTACTTTCTTCATTCACATCCTCATCTAAGCAAAGAGAATGGACAATGGTTGTAGATGATAGCTAATTTCTTTTAAGCCTCTAGTATGAGTGTAACTTGAGTCGTTTAATCTTTTGCCATTTCAAGATCTATGTGAAACCCTCCCTAAGTTACTTAAATTGGCTATAGAGAGCTTGGCTAGGTACACGAATGAACATTATATTGTTAGTAACAAAGAAATTCTTCACAGATTATTGTTTTTCCCCAAAGCATTTACTCCCTTGAGGAGAGTTCACAGTTCACCCATTTATAGGGAGGGCCTCTGTACCCCTAGGTATCTCTAAAGTCATCCTCCAGATACTTCATCCCTGCAGAGTAAACACAGAATGGAAATTCACAAGATACTGTTAAAGGAGGAGCAGACTTTTTAAAGATTCTACAGATAAGATTATGCAATATTTTTTTCTGTCTTTGTCTGACTTACATTCTTTAGCATAACATCCTCCAGTTTCATCAATTTTTTTTTTTGCAAATGGTAGGATCTCCTTTTTTTTTTTAACACTGAATAATATGTGTGTATAGATGTATATACACAATCATAATCTCTTTATCCATTTAAAAATTGTATGGCAGTTATCAGAGGTAGGGAGGTGGGGGAAATAGGGAGATACTGGTCAAAATGTACAAAGTTGCAGTTATGCAGAATGAATAAATAAGTCTAGAGATCCAATGTACAAGATGATTACAGTTAATAATGCTCTATTGGGATACTGAAAATTTGCTAACATGATAGATTTCAGGTGCTCCCATAATAGGAAAAAATGATAACTATGTGGAAGTGATTATGTATTCAATAGCTTATCATTTCACAGTGGAATGATTTAATCTGTATCAAAGCAAAACTTCACACATGACATTGAAAGCTCTGTCTCAAAATGTATAACTTCTCTGTCATTTCTACAAAGTGTTCACTTGTTTACCCTATCATTTCACTGTGTATATGTATATCAAATCATCATGTAGGACACCTTAATGTATCAAACTTTTATCTTTTATAAAAGCCCCCCCAAAAAAAAAACAAAACAAGCAGACTTGCATCCAGAAGCTTAAGAGGTATAGGTGGGTGAATGCAGAATGAAGTAAAACCCTCTTGACCCCTGCTCTGAGTAAGAACTTCTTGGCTTGGAATCATGCAGTTCAGTTCAGTTTAGTCGTTCAGTCGTGTCCGACTCTTAAGAAATGTCCTGACTCAATTTCCATGAATTACCGTAAGAATTTCCCTCCAAGAATTCCCCACAAACATAATTCCTTGTTCTGGATTTTATTGGCACAATCCCAAGATTTTTTAGAGTATGACACAACATATCTAAGTATTTTTGGCAGTCAAATTTTATTAAGAACCTGAAATGTGCTAGATGAACCTCATTTCAGACATAAAAGATATAAAGATACATTTTTAAAAAATTTTTGTTACTATGTTGCTCACATTCCAGCTGACTTTGGTGGTGTGGAAATAACATACAATTCAACATTAAATCCTGCCAATTGCCAATCCTAAATAATTTTCTAAACAGGCAATTCTTTTCTCTAAATAGCTACTGAAGATTAAACTTAAAGATTAAACCACAATGTTTTTCCTGCATGTAATTCCACTGCAATTTACCCACAAAGCAATCAGCCATTCTCGAGATTTTACTCTAAAATGTATCGGAAACGGCTCAAATCCAATTCCTTAACAAAGACTCAAAGGCTTGGTCTTTGTCTAGTCTCTTTATTCTGTTTGTACTTCAATCAGTCACGGGTCTTCTGGAGTCCACAGAGACTCTTCCTTGCCACATTCCTTATATGTGCTGTTCTCTATTCCTAAAATGCTTTTCTCCTGAATTTCAAATTTAACTGAAATGCCAATCAGAGAATCTTTCCTAAAGAAAGCCACCACTACACATTGCCACACGCCACCATCATTTATTTAACCATAATTTCCTTTTTAGTTACTTCTTTTATCAATAGTGATATTTATTTCATTTTCACTTATTTATATTTCTTTTATTTACTCACTGTTTGCTGACTCATTTATCATCTGTATGTATTTCTGAAATGGCGGCTCAATGAGGCAGAACGTCTCCTTTGCTCACTGTGGTCTTCTCATGTGTTAACAAGTCGTCAATATTCCCTAAATACTGGTTGGGTGAGCAAGTGAACACTAGAGAAATGACAGAGAAGCTACACATTTTGAGACAGAGCTTTCAATGTCATGTGTGAAGTTTTGCTTTGATACACATTGAATCACAAATGTGGGCTTCCCTGGTAGCTCTGCAGGTAAAGAATCCATTTGTAATGCAGGAGATCCAGGAGACATGGGTTTGATCCCGAAACTGGGACGATCCCCTGGAGGGGGTCACGGCAACCCACTCCAGTATTCTTGCCTGGAGAATCCCATGGACAGAGGAGCCTGGCAGGCTACAGTCCATAGAGTCACAAAGTCGGACACGACAGTACTGACTGAGCACACAGCACAAATCACAAATACAGACCAGGGTCAGGATTGCTGTGGGTTCTATAATATTTAGGCCGTGGCCGTGTTCATGTAGGGTGTATATATGTTGGCTTGTCCTCGATAGAGCGCTGCATGTGTGTATGTGTTTCATGAGTAGGAGCTGAGTGCTGGCTTGGAGAGTAGGAGTTTGGTAGCTTGCTGATTGTTAGCAGAGGAGATAGGCATTCACCAAGGAGGGAGGAAGGATGAAATGCTTTGCTATTTTTTTCCCCGAGGAATAAGTCAGGTAAGTTATCTTCATGAGGTGTATATTATTAGTTTCTAATTGTATGTCATATATCAGACATTGAGGTACAAAAATAAATCTCTTTAATGCTATTTTATGGTAAAATAATCCTTTCTATTTCATAACCCCTGAAGTATGCTTGCTTTCCCAGTACATCAACGCACGTTCACCCAGATTCTTTCTTTCTAGATTAGTGCCATTTTCTCTTCTTTTTGATGGGATAGGTTCAGAGTATGACAAAGAGGAAAGCGTGACCTGTGTGACAATAATCAGAATGATCGTATCAGTGTCCCCTTGAGAATTAAAAATACTTAGTGTCTTGTAACAGTATTTACTGCATTGAAATATTCATTTACTTTTAGTAACAAGAGGGCAGTTATTTCATTAACAGCAAACAATCATTCCACATGTTTGAAAATGGCATACCATAATAGCAAAATATCCAAGTAAACTAAGTAATCATAAGGTTCTGGATGCGTTTGATAGAGACACTTTTGATTGTTGGAAACTCATAGCTGACTTATCAGTGAGTGTAAATGAATAGTACGCTGTGAATTTGCAATTATTTACTTTTTCTGTTTTTAGTATGGAGGCTATGGGGCACCTTCTCCAAGTAAGTACAGTAACACTTTTTATCCTAGGAAATATGTCATTCTGAATAACCATTCTTTTAAGAAAGTTGAGGATTGAAAACTGGCAGCATCATCTATCTTTCTTTTGATTAAAATATTTTTAAACTGAATTGTAAATGTTCCTGTCTTAACATGATTAATTAACTCACTGAGGACCCATACTGGGCCATTCATGAATGTCAGAATATTTCCCCTTTGCTAAATACTAAATAATTCCACTGACCTTCCTTGGTGTTTTTGTTTTTCTGCCTCTTGTGTCAAATTCCTTGCAAACACTGTTTTTTGAGAGAATGTGGGGGGGAGAGGTGTTCACTTGTAATGAACCATCCCTTGATCATAATAAAATGCTTTTATAACACATTTTGAAGTCTGTGTTTGTTAAAATTATGCACGAGTTGAGGCTGTAGGTTCCATGGTGGAAACTTTGAATTTCTTTGGTCAATATTATACACAAGCTTTAGTGCACAGACACTGTGGTATCTATTTGGTTTTCTAGAACCCTAACTTTTGTAAACATGTACTTCCTGAGGAAAGGCAATACTATAAAACAGCACATCAGTAGAATAGAAGCAACTCTTTAGCATTGGCTTTTGTTCACAAGAAACTGTTACTTTGGTGTCGCAGTTTTTACATTACTAAAAAGAGGAAGTATATTTGGTAAAGTAAATGATTGTCTTAGTTTTATTCGGTGATTTTGTTAGATCTAATAGAAATAGGTTCAACATTAGGCCTTAAGAAAAATTTTATCAATAATCTTTTTCCCACTGCCACCTTGAAATGACAGAATGGGTTGGCTTGGGTGGCAAGCATATCCATTTCTTAATTACTGCATCTTCTTCCTACCTACCTGAAACAGGGGGTAAAATGCATGGCCAGTGGAGTAATCCGCATAAAGAATTTTCATATAGGACCCTGCATTGTTGTGTTTTGTGATTGTTTACATATAATCAAGGGTTAAGTTCTCTAAGTTTTGGTTAAAGGGAAAAGATATCCATTCACTAAACTTGAAGCCCTAGCATCTCTTTGATGGTTTATAACTAAAATATCATCAGATCAGCACACCCAATATTAGACTACAGGCCCAAGTTTCAAATCGATCAGATTTCACATCATCATTAACAGCAACAACAACCACAAAAATCTAGAAAGAACAGGTTGCATCTTTTATTACCAGTCTAAAATTTGGCTAAACTTGGAAGAAGTTGCACATATTGCTTACTAAAGTAGATGTTTAGGGGAAGGATTAGTGCATTTCTGAGTTTCATAAAAAATAGAAATAACAGTAAGAACTTGAGATTTTGGTGTCAGATATATGACATGTTTCATATAGTTTCAATGTTTCTAATTTTCAGTTCATCACTTACTCTTTCCTTATCTTGGTTTATACAATATAAAATCAGGCAACCAAACTTATGCTAGTAAAATCTCTTAATGGCAGACCAGATTTGATGATTTTTAAAGTGTTGAATGCTATTTGGAGTAATAACAATTTCTTTATTTTTCATAGCCATATCATGAAAAAAAAGTGAAGAAATGGAAACTGCAAATTACACCAGGGTGACAGAATTTGTTCTCACTGGCCTCTCCCAGGCTCGGGAGGTGCAACTAGTTCTATTTGTTATATTTCTGTCCTTCTACTTGTTCATTATTCCAGTAAATATTCTTATTATTTGCACCATCAGACTTGACCCACATCTGACTTCACCCATGTATTTTCTGTTGGCTAATCTGGCCTTCCTTGACATTTGGTACTCTTCCATCACAGCCCCTAAGATGCTTGTAGACTTCTTTGTGGAAAGGAAGGTCATTTCCTTTGGTGGATGCATTGCTCAGCTCTTCTTCTTGCACTTTGTTGGGGCCTCAGAGATGTTCCTGCTCACGGTGATGGCCTTTGACCGCTATGCTGCTATCTGCCGCCCCCTCCACTATGCTACCATCATGAATCGATGTCTCTGCTGTATCTTGGTGGCTTTCTCCTGGATGGGGGGCTTCATTCACTCTACAATACAGGTGGCTCTCATTGTTCGACTTCCCTTCTGTGGGCCTAATGAGTTGGACAGTTACTTCTGTGACATTACACAGGTTGTCCGGATTGCCTGTGCCAATACCTTCCCAGAGGAGTTAGTGATGATCTTTAGCAGTGGTCTGATCTCTGTGGTGTGTTTCATTGCTCTTCTCATGTCCTATGCCTTCCTCCTGGTGATGCTCAAGAAGCACTCGGGTTCAGGTGAGAGTACCAGTCGGGCCGTGTCCACCTGCTACTCCCACATCACCATTGTGGTACTAATGTTTGGGCCATCCATCTACATTTATGCTCGCCCATTTGACTCTTTCCCCCTGGATAAAGTGGTATCTGTGTTCCATACTGTGATAGTCCCTTTACTTAATCCCATCATCTACACACTGCGAAACAAGGAAGTAAAAATGGCCATGAGGAAGCTGGTCAGCCCATACATTTTATGTAAAGAGAAGTGAAAGATTAATGGCATTTTCTATAGTCCTCCTGAAGGTTTTTGTCCTAAAGAAGGAAGTATTTGCAGTAATATTGGTTCTTTCACTACCTCCTTTTGTCTGAGGTCTTAAATCCCACTAGGTTTCCCTCTAATTGGTGAAAAAACAAAGAAATTAGGACGGAAATAAATTTACTCACACTCTCCCTGAAATTTCTGGCAGATCACCCTCAAAATTTAAGATATAATAATGATCTGCTAAAACACACATTTTCACTAATTGCTTATTGAGTGGCTTTTCTGGAGAGGATTTGGCTATGAGGAGACTATGTTGAGAAATAATAAAACTAATAAGACCTGGAAGATGTGTCCACTATGAATATAAAGAAGTAAGTGGCTAGTATATGAGTAGGAGTAGTTTCAAGAGACTATGTTTTTGTTTAGTTGCTAAGTTGTGTCCCACTCTTTTGTGACCCCAGGGGACTGTATCCTGCCAAGCTCCTTGTCCATGGGATTTACCAAGCAAGAATACTCGAGTGGGTTGCCAATTTCTTCTCCAAGTGATCTAATTAAATATTATTGTCATGTTTCAGTCTTAGTCCAGTGGGATGATGTTTGGTAAACCATCTTCCTGATACTGAAAAAATAGATTATTTACTCCTTTATCTTCTTCCTCTTTACAGAATGGAAAGTGAGCGTTTATTCATATAAGCCATTTCAACTCATGCCAGGTGGTAACCACTCAACAGTATTGGTGACAGAAGTCAAATTTTGTCACACGTTGGAAACCAATTTTATAAATTCATAGCTGAGTGTAGTTTGATTACTGTGTGACACCCCTCTCTCAGAGGAAGTTGCTAGTCGGATAGTAGTTTTTAAAGTCAGTCTCTCCTTACACCCTCCAGTGTGAAAACAGACTTGGAGGAAAGGGATTCTAGGCTGATTGGGATTGATAGACAACCAGCTGAGTGATTGTTTTAAAGATCACCTCTTTTGTCAGTCTTTATGTCTTCTGTATTTGCTTATTCTGCCATTTATGTTAAAGTTAAATTAGTGGTGTGTTGCTTTTGTTAGCACTATAAATAAGAGTTCTTTCTTATTAAATCAAATTTTATATTTCTTTAAAATATAAATGGAAGAGCCTTATAATTTCCATAATTTTTTAACTCTCTAGTGAGAATTCTTTAGTGAATTATTTGTTAGTGATCAATTAATTCCCTATACTCAGAACCCAATTACTGACCATCCTTCAGAATATAAAAGATTGTAATGTTTGAGTTCATGCAATTTTTAAAAATTTAAATGAACTTTTCCATTTCAAAACTAGAGGATCATTTCATCCAAGGACAAGAGCACTTTGGGAGCTTTGAGCTTTAGTCATATGTTTTTGACAACGTACTATGATTAGATTTTGAGGGAAATAGGTTCTTGTCAGTATCAGGAATGAATATGTGTAAATAAATGATTAAAATAATCCCAGGGTTATTCTTTATTTGGATACTATTTATTAATTGAGGAGGTAATCTGTTCCAGATCCAGTGTACCTCAGGCACATAGGAAGGAATAATGGTACTGACCGTCTATTCTTTGCTTTGGGAAGCTTTCCCTATGATGTCACAGTGGGGTTCCCCACATTTGTGTGGAAGCTTTTGCACACTAATAAGCAATTCCTGGACTGCAAGAAGGTGTCCAAGAATTCAGCTCAAATCTGGAAACTGTCTCCTTGGAAACAGAATCTGATTCCACAGGTAAACTGCTCAGTTCCACAAGGACAACCTCCACTTGAGATGCCAGGTGCAAGCCCAGGTTGTCATCTGTGCTTCTGCCTGATTGGCTATAAATCAGAGATTCCCATAATCCCTTCCCCGGGTTCAATTTATTAGAACAGCACACAGAACTTGGGGAAATCTATTTACTCACCATTAGCAACTTGTTACAAAGGATATCAAAGGATATGCATCAACAGCCAGATGAAGAGACATATGGGGTAAAGTTCTGAACAAAGGAGCTTGGAGCCTGGCGCAGGAGCATGTGGACCCATTAATGCTCTTTAATCGTTTAAAGATTAGAGTTTCTGGGATATGTAAATTCTCCAAAAAGTACCAAAGATCTATCCTTCTGGGTTTTTATGGAGGCTTCATTACATAAACATGATTGGCTCATTAAAAAGCTATACTAACCAAGAGAATACGGTATTGATGTGAAGACAGACTGATGGCCCAAAACAGAGTAGGCAGAAGCAGACTCACACAAATTGTAAATTCATTTTTGTCAAAGATACATATACAATTCACCAAGAAAGGAAAGTTTTAAACAAATAACGCTAGAGCAACTGAATATGTGTATGGAAAACAATGAACTTGGACATCAAGCTCACTGCACATACAAAATTAATTTGGAGTTGGATCATAGATCTAAATGTAGCAGTTATAACTATAAAGCTCCTTGGAGAAAACGTAGAAGAGTGTTTTTTTTTTTTCATATTTGGGATGAGCAATGATTTATTAAATAGCACAAAAGAAGCTGTAATCATAAAACTGATAAATTAAACCTTAAGAAATAAAAAATTACTGTTCATCAAAATATACCATTATGAAATTAATAAGCAAATTATGCACTGGGAGGGAAATTTGAAATTTCCTAATCCCATTTAAATGGGGATTTCCCTGGTAGTCCAGTGGTTAAGACTCTTACTGAAGAGGGCCCCGGTTGGATCCCTGGTTGGGGCACTAAGATCCTGCAAGTCGCTAAGCACAGCCCCTCACCCCAAAAAGATTGGGACAGACACTTCAGAAAAGAAATATACAAATGATCGTTATGTTCGTGGGAAGATGCACATCATTAGTCATCTGGGAAATGGCCCAAGACATGTGACCACGTGTTCAGACAGAGCACACTCTCACCACTCCACAGAACAGGCATAAATTTGCCTCAGTAAAACTCAAAAGGCAACAAAAATGTAGTTTATCAAGTGCCCCCAGGTGTATATAACATCCTAGATACCAGACACTTTCACGTAAGTGAGTAGGTTGCCCAGTGGATCAGAACTGTGAAAGCCTGACAAAGGAAGCAATTGAAATACTGATTTCTAAATTGTTGATTTGCATATGAAAGGTGGCTTTGCAGGTGAGTCATTAATTATCTGTAGGAATGGGAAAACTCTGGGAGGCTCAGACTCTCTGGGGTTGTCAGGGCCCAAGATGTCCAAGCATCAGAAATACAAAAAATAAAAAGGCACAATGAACACACTACAACAAACGTTGGTCACCTGATGAAAGAACTTGAACTCTCTCATATGTTGCTAGTTTACATCTACCTTTGGATCCAGAGATCCTACTCGTCAGTGGTTAGCCAAGAGAAATGGAAACTTGTGGACAAAACGAATAAAACCTTTGGATTCTATACACACAATGGAACTTTATTTGGTAATTAAAAAGAACCCCATTGCCTTCTCTGAATTAAAAGGAACAGCTGCAGATAATGCAACACGCATGAACATTAAAATCTTAATGCTGAATTAAAAGTCAGATAAAAAAGAATACATGTCATGTGATTCCATTTTGAAACCTAAGGAGAAGGAAATGGCAACCCACTCCAGTGTTCTTGCCTGGAGAATCCCAGGGAAGGGGCAGCCTGGTGGGCTTCCGTCTACGAGGTCACACAGAGTCGGACACGACTGAAGTGACTTAGCAGCAGCAGCAGCAAGGTAAAGCAAAACTAGTCTATGATGTTAGAGATTAGAAAGTGGTTGCTAACCAGGGTAGTATTTGCAGAGGAGAATGACAAAGATCACAGAAAGATTTTCTGGAATGAATGAAGGAGACATTCTACATCTTGTTTGGAATAGTGGTTCCTTGAGTGCTAACATCTGACACAAATATTTAAGTCCAACACTTACCTGTGCCTTTTCATGCTTATAAATTATATCTAAAGAAATATAATCAAGAACTTATTTTCATGCTTTCTTGTAAATGCATGCAATTTTTGTAGGACACAACAGGAATTAATATTAATTTTCTGCTGTGAGATGTGAGGAGAAATGGACACAGGAGAATTAAGATGGGAAGGAGAGCGCCTCACTACAGATTATTTTTAAATAATTAACTTTAAAATGTATGAATGTATTATTTATTAACATTTCATGCAAAGATGGGCACAATAAAGGACAGAAGTGGTATGGACCTAACACAAGCAGAAGATATTAAAAAGAGGTGGCAAGAATACAAAGAACTATACAAAAAACGTCTTCATGACCCAGATAGCCACAAGGGTGTGATCGCTCACCTAGAGCCAGACATCCTGGAATGCAAAGTAAAGTGGGCCTTAGAAAGCATCACTACAAACAAAGCTAATGGAGGTGATGGAATTCCAGTTGAACTATTTCAAATTCTAAAAGATGATGCTATGAAAGTGCTGTACTCAATATGTCAGAAAATTTGGAAAACTCAGCACTGGCCACAGGGCTGGAAGAGGTCAGTTTTCATTCTAATTCCAAAGAAAGGCAATGGCAAAGAATGTTCAAACTATCACACAATTGTACTCATCTCACACACCAGCAAAGTAATGCTCAAAATTCCTCAAGTCAGGCTTCAACAGTGTGTGAACCATGAACTTCCAATTCAAGCTGGTTTTAGAAAAGGCAGAGGAACCAGAGACTAAATTGCCAACATGCGTTGGATCATCGAAAAAGCAAGAGAGTTTCAGAAAAACATCTGTTTCTCCTTTATTGACTATGCCAAAACCTTTGACTGTGTGGATCACAACAAACTGTGGAAAATTCTCAAAGAGATGAGAATACCAGACCATCTGATCTGCCTCCTGATACAGCAGGTAAAGAAGCAACAAGAACTGGACATGGAACAACAGGTTGGTTCCAAATTGGGAAAGGAGTACGTCAAGGCTGTATATTGTCACCCTGCTTATTTAACTTATATGAAGAGTACATCATGTGAAATGCCAGGCTGGAGGAAGCACAAGCTGGAATCATGATTGCCAGGAGAAATATCAATAACCTCAGATACACAGATGACATTACCTTTATGGCAGAAAACAAAAAGGAACTAAAGAGCCTCTTGATGAAAGTGAAAGAGGAGAGTGAAAAAGTTGGCTTAAAACTCAATATTCAAAAAACTAAGATCATCTGGTCTCATCACTTCATGGCAAAGAGATGGGGAAACAGTGCAAACAGTGAGAGACTTTATTTTCTTGGTTCCAGTATCACTGCAGCCATGAAATTCAAAGATGCTTGCTCCTTGGAAGAAAAGCTATGACCAACCTAGACAGCATATAAAAAGCAGAGGCATTGCACAACAAAGGTGTGTCTAGTCAGTTCAGTTCAGTTCAGTCGCTCAGTCATGTCCGACTCTCCGCGACCCCATGAATCACAGCACGCCAGGCCTCCCTGTCCATCACCAACTCCTGGAGTTCACTCAAACTCATGTCCACAGAGTCGGTGATGCCATCCAGCCATCTCATTCTCCGTCGTCCCCTTCTCCTCCCGCCCCCAACCTTTCCCAGCATCAGAGTCTTTTCCAGTGAGTCAACCCGTCGCATGAGGTGGCCAAAGTATTGCAGTTTCAGCTTTAGCATCAGTCCCTCCAATGAACATCCAGGATTGATCTCCTCTAGAATGGACTGGTTGGATCTCCTTGTAGTATAAGGGACTCTCAAGAGTCTTCTCCAACACCACAGTTCAAAAGCATCGATTCTTCGGCGGTCAGCCTTCTTCACAGTCCAACTCTCACATCCATACATGACCACGGGAAAAACCATTGCCTTGACTAGACGGACCTTGGTTGGCAAAGTAATGTCTCTGCTTTTTAATATACTATCAAGGTTGGTCATATCTTTCCTTCCAAGGAGCAAGCGTCTTTTAATTTCATGGCTGCAATCAGCATCTGCAGTGATTTTGGAGCCCAAAAAAACAAAGTCTGACACTGTTTCCACTGTTTTTCCATCTATTTCCCATGAAGTGATGGGACCAGATGCCATGATCTTTGTTTTCTGAATGTTGAGCTTCAAGCCAACCTTTTCACTCTCCTCTTTCACTTTCATCAAGAGGCTTTTGAGTTCCTCTTCACTTTCTGCCATAAGGGTAGTGTCATCTGCATATCTGAGGTTATTGATATTTCTCCCGGCAATCTTGATTCCAGCTTGTGCTTCTTCCAGCCCAGCGTTCCTCATGATGTACTCTGCATATAAGTTAAATAAGCAAGGTGACAATATACAACCTTGACGTACACCTTTTCATATTTGGAACCAGTCTGTTGTTCCATGTCCAGTTCTAACAGTTGCTTCCTGACCTGCATACAGGTTTCTCAAGAGACAGGTCAGGTGGTCTGGGATTCCCATCTCTTTCAGAATGTTCCACAGTTTATTGTGATCGACACAGTCAAAGGCTTTGGCATAGTCAATAAAGCAGAAATAGATGTTTTTCTGAAACTCTCTTGCTTTCTCCATGATCCAGCGGATGTTGGCAATTTGATCTCTGGTGCCTCTGCCTTTTCTAAAACCTGCTTGAACATCTGGGATTTCATGGTTTACATACTGCTGAAGCCTGGCTTGGAGAATTTTAAGCATGACTTTACTAGCGTGTGAGATGAGTGCAATTGTGCGGTAATTTGAGCATTCTTTGGCATTGCCTTTCTTTGGGATTGGAATGAAGACTGACCTCTTCCAGTCCTGTGGCCACTGCTGAGTTTTCCAAATCTGCTGGCATATTGAGTGTAGCACTTTCACAGCATCATCTTTCAAGACTTGAAATAGCTCAACTGGAATTCCATCACCTCCACTAGCTTTGTTCGTAGTGATGCTTTCTAAGGCCCACTTGACTTCACATTCCAAGATGTCTGGCTCTAGGTCAGTGATCACGTTATCATGACTATCTTGGTCGTGAAGATCTTTTTTGTACAGTTCTTCTGTGTATTCCTGCCACCTCTTCTTAATATCTTCTGCTTCTGTTAGGTCCATACCATTTCTGTCCTTTATCGAGCCCATCTTTGCATGAAATGTTCCTTTGGAATCTCTAATTTTCTTGAAGAGCTCTCTTGTTTTTCCTATTCTGTTGTTTTCCTCTATTTCTTTGCATTGATCACTGAGGAAGTCTTTCTTATCTCTCCTTCCTATTCTTTGGAACTCTGCATTCAGATGCTTATATCTTTCCTTTTCTCCTTTGCTTTTCGCCTCTCTTCTTTTCACAGCTATTTGTAAGGCCTCCTCAGACAGCCATTTCGCTCTTTTGCATTTCTTTTCCATGGGGATGGTCTTGGTCCCTGTCTCCTGTACAATGTCACGAACCTCCGTCCAGAGTTCATCAGGCACTCTATCAATCAGATCTAGTCCCTTAAATCTATTTCTCACTTCCACTGTATAATCATAAGGGATTTGATTGAGGTCATATCTGAATGGTCTAGTGGTTTTCCCTACTTTCTTCAATTTAAGTCTGAACTTCGCAATAAGGAGTTCATGATCTGAGCCACAGTCAGCTCCTGGTCTTGTTTTCGCTAACTGTATACAGCTTCTCCATCTTTGGTTGCAAAGAATATAATCAATCTGATTTCGGTGTTGACCATCTGGTGATGTCCATGTGTAGAGTCTTCTCTTGTGCTGTTGGAAGAGGGTGTTTGCTATGACCAGTGCATTCTCTTGACAAAACTCTGTTAGCCTTTGCCCTGCTTCATTCCGTGCTCCAAGGCCAAATTTGCCAGTTACTCCAGGTGTTTCTTGACTTCCTACTTTTGCATTCCAGTCCCCTATAATGAAAAGGACATCTTTTTTGGGTGTTAGTTCTAAAAGGTCTTGTAGGTCTTCATAGAACCGATTAACTTCGGCTTCTTCAGCATTACTCGTTGGGGCATAGGCCTGGATTACTGTAATATTGAATGGTTTGCCTTGGAAACGAACAGAAATCATCCTGTCATTTTTAAGATTGCATCCAAGTACTGCATTTCGGACTCTTTTGTTGACCATGATGGCTACTCCATTTCTTCTAAGGGATTCCTGCCCACAGTAGTAGATATAATCGTCGTCTGAGTTAAATTCACCCATTCCAGTCCATTTTAATTCACTGATTCCTAGAATGTCAACGTTCACTCTTGCCATCTCCTGTTTGACCACTTCCAATTTGCCTTGGTTCATGGACCTAACATTCCAGGTTCCTATGCAATACTGCTCTTTACAGCACCGGATCTTGCTTCTATCACTGGTCACATCCACAACTGTGTATTGGTTTTGCTTTTGCTCCATCCCTTTATTCCTTCTAGAGTTACTTCTCCACTGATCTCCAGTAGCATACTGGGCACCTACCGACCTGGGGAATTCCTCATTCAGTATCCTATCATTTTGCCTTTTGTTACTCTTCATGGGGTTCTCAAGGCAAGTATACTGAAGTGGTTTGCCATTCCCTTCTCCAGTGGACCACATTCGGCTGTGGTCCATGAGATCAGATTGGCTAGTTTCCTGTGATTATGATATCAGTCTGTCGCCCTCTGGTGCCCCCTAACAATACCTACCGTCTTATGTGGGTTTCTCTTACCTTGGTCGTGGAAAATCTCTTCACAGCCGCTCCAGCAAAGTGCAGCCGCTGTACCTTACCTTGGGTGAGGGGTATCTCCTCGAGGCCGCCCCTCCTGACCTTGAACGCGGAGTAGCTCCTCTCGGCCCTCCTGCGCCCGCCCAGCCACCGCCTGTTGGACGTGGGGTAGCTCCTCTCGGCCGCCGGCCCTGGCCTCAGGCGTGGGGTAGCTCCTCACGGCCGCACCTCTTTGCGTGGTTCGTTGTGCCGGGGCCGGCATCTCTCGCGTCGCGTCTGTGCCGCCGGGGCCGAGGCTATGATTTTTCCAGTGGTCATGGATGGATGTGAGAGTTGGACTGTGAAGAAAACTGATCGCCAAAGAATTGATGCTTTTGAACTGTGGTGTTGGAGAAGACTCTTGAGAGTCCCTTGGACTTCAAGGAGATCCAACCAATCCATCCTAAAGGAGATCAGTCCTGGGTGTTCACTGGAAGGACTGATGCTAAAGCTGAAACTCCAATACTTTGGCTA
This sequence comes from Moschus berezovskii, assembly GCF_049115385.1. NCBI lineage: Eukaryota > Metazoa > Chordata > Mammalia > Artiodactyla > Moschidae > Moschus > Moschus berezovskii. Next base: position 100,342,221 of record NC_142468.1, read on the forward strand.
CCTCATGCGAAGAGTTGACTCACTGGAAAAGACCCTGATGCTGGGAGGGATTGGGGGCTGGAGAAGAAGGGGACAACAGGGAACGAGATGGCTGGATGGCATCACCGACTCGATGGACATGAGTTTCGGTGAACTCCGGGAGTTGGTGTTGGACAGGGAGGCCTGGCGTGCTGTGATTCATGGGGTCACAAAGAGCTGGATACGACTGTGACTGAACTGAACTGAACACTAAAATACAACATGGTTCATGACTTTAATATCTAAGATTGTCTAAAATTATCAATTTTTACCAGCAATAATATGAAGTCTCTGTTCTGAGGACTAGTTACATCATCAACTTAATTTTATTTTAAGTATTGTGGCAAATATTAGGAAGCAAGGTTCCTGATTATGTCTATAGTTATGAAAAAATAATATTTAAAAAAGTCTTTGGTGGCAATAAAGATTGTAATGAACCCGAAAATGTGAATTTTTCTTCCTACGTGTTTTTCTGCAACTTTAATTTTTGTTTTTTTTTAAAAAGATAACTTTTTTTTATCTGTTGTCTACTTTAACATGTGATTTTCAGAATATACATTTTTATGCCTCTGTATCCTTTCATATTTATTTTTTATTTTCCTAATACAGTCTTTTCATGTACTCAGTTCAGTCAGTTCAATCGTTCAGTCATGTCCAACTCTTTGCGACCCCATGAACCACAACATGCCAGGCCTCCCTGTCCATCACCAACTCCTGGAGTCCACCCAAACCCATGTCCATTGAGTTGGTGATGCCATCCAACCATCTTATCCTCTGTCGTCCCCTTCTCCTCCTGCCCTCAATCTTTCCAAGCATCAGAGTCTTTTCTAATGAGTCAGCTCTTCGCACCAGGTGGCCAAAGTATTGGAGTTTCAGCTTCAACATCAGTCCTGATGAACACCCAGGACTGATCTCCTTTAGGATGGACTGGTTGGATCTCCTTGCAGTCCAAGGGACTCTCAAGATTCTTCTCCAGCAGCATAATTCAAAAGCATCAGTTCTTCAGCGATCAGCTTTCTTCACAGTCCAACTCTCACATCCATACATGACCCCTGGAAAAATCATAGCCTTGACTAGCCGGACCTTTGTTGCCAAAGTAATGTCTCTGCTTTTTAATATGCTATCTACGTTGGTCATAACTTTCCTTCCAAGGAGTAAGTGTCTTTTAATTTCATGGCTACATTTGCATGTATTGCTATTCCTTAATTTCCCCTTACTCTTTATGTATTATTTTTATCTTCATAGCTTTGTATATCTCTTTATTCCTTTACTTTTCCCATTTGTCATTCCTCCTACCTTGCTTTTTATGAACTGGTTATAAATTTGAATGAAATATGTTTGATTATGTATTGTTTTTATTTTTTAAATATGAGGTTAGTATTTTAATTTTTTAAATAGAAAATCTGTCTCTTTAAAACAAAATCAAATCCTTAAAGCTTAAATTATGTTGCCTCCTGCATGATTCCTAATTATTTTTCTTCTGCTTAATAATATTAAATTGAAAAATAAATAGCTCTGCATCATTGATTTGCATGCTCAGTCACTCAGTTATGTCTGACTCTGTGGTCCCATGGACAGTAGCCCACCAGGCTCCTCTCTCCATGGAATTTTCCAGGCAAGAATACTGGAGTGGGTTGCCATTACTCCTCCAGGGCATCTTCCCAACCCAGGAATTGAACCCGTGTCTTCTGCATAGGCAAGGATTCTTTGCCACTCTGCAACCTAGGAAACCCCATCATTGCTTTAACAAAACTTAAAATGAAAAACAGCAAATATGAAGGCCAAATAGGTTCTGTATGGAGGACATCTCTGGGGTTTTAATTAGTCCCACAACATGCAGTTCTTTTTCTGTAGAATGATGATTCAAAGGAGGCTTGGTGACCATCATTTATTTTCTCCCTGCTTATCCCTTTGTCACCAGAAGTTATGTTGAATCTAACATAGTTACTGTCTACTTGACCACATTATTCTCTTTCTTGATATACCTTGGATTTCCTGTCAGTTGCACTACTTTTCTCTTTTTTGAATTACAGTATAAAATATAAACCTTTCTATTCATTCAGACCTAATAAATATTCTCATCATTCCATCATTTCTGTCAATGATAGAATGTTAATTTTAGATTCCAATAGAGAGGGCATGTCTCTCTAACTGATGTCTGAGTATTTGCACCTAAGGTGTCTCTACTCTAATATTTTGATTTCATTGGCATTCTAAAAATTCCCTTTAGAAGAGTTCTATAGTTTGGTTAGCCTTAGAATTCCCAGAGTGCATTCTCTGTTGCATCACAAATTGGTTGTTGTTTTCAAATGTTAAGAGGTCTGTCTTCGAGAGAAATTAAATTTAATAACAGCGGAAATAAAATTTTATTGTCCCTTCTGTTAAGAGGTGGAGCTTGCTGTGTAAGAGCAATGTTGGATTGCTAGAGAGGTAAATATATTTGTCAATCTTCACATTATAAGGAACAGGAAGAAGGAATAAATGGAAACATTTTACAACTTTTCTGGTGGGACATCTGCTATCTCATAACGCAATGGTGAGCTGTTATAGCAGAAACAAACGTTTTTTATTATTTGAAATCTGATTTCAATAATACAGTAACATCTTTTATCTGTTCTTAATGATATAACTCTTGTTCCTCTGAATATTTAGAATTACTTTATTGAGAATACATAAAACTTTTATTAAGATACCACTTTTCTTGGTCTTAAATTTCTATATCATATTACTAGAGAAAGAAGTGAGGGATGTTAGATGGTAATCAATACGATCTGTTAAGGAGTCAATAGAAGAACATAAGTGCATGACAGGAAAGCCAAGCACAGTGGAAAAATCTGCAACCCTTAAACTTTAATACGTAAAGTTTTCCCTTATGTCCTAAAGACAGTCTGATGTTTGAAACAGTATGAAATAACCAATTGTGTAACAGAGTGCAAGGTGCACATAAGTTAGGAATAAGTACAGACAGAGTCCTGACTTACTTTTCGAGCAGCAGGTTTTATTATATACAGAAAAAAGTGATAAATATTTAAGCCAAGGAATGCTAGGAAAAAAGGAAAGAAGGAATGAAGGAAAGGAGGGAAAGAGGAAGTGAGAAAGGAAAAAAGAAAGGAAGGAAAGAACAGAATGGAAAAGTTAATTTGGATTGTGCCGTTTGTAAATGTTGGTGCTTCAGTTTTGCTTAGGAAACAGTTCATGTGCTTGTGCATGTGTGTGTGCACACGTGCATTTGTACACATGTCTATGTGTCTATGTGATGAAAACTACCTCTTTCATAATTCCAGGTTTTAGCTATATGCAAAAACATCTGCTTTTAATTCATCTATTTGGGTTTAGGCACACAAAATCAGACATTTTTACATTTTGAGTAGATATACTTCTATATTACAGGGCAGTGTTATCATCCAGTTCAAGTCTTCAAGTTTTGAAAATGTTTCATCCTAAAAATAAACAACTTTTTAGCATGTGCAAACAGCATGTGTATTTTATTTGTACATTTTCATATTCATTTTCATTATGACACTCAAAAATAGAATTGCAAATAATGGAATATCATCATATATACATAGAAATTCTACTGTTATTGCTTTTGTGTAGGATGGGGAAATTTCTGCTCTATCAATCTTGAGTTCTTGCGGCTGGACTATAATAAAATTTACTCAAGGCAACTTTGTAACAGATAGGACAAAGAAATTTAGGCTTTATATGGTCAATTAGTAAAGAATCTAAATGGAGTCTGGGCTTGGGGTAGAAAAATAAAAAATAACAAGGTTTGTTTCTATGAGTTTCTCGTTTGAATCCCTGTCTCTAGGGACAAGGGCGTCCCCTTACCCCTGGATGCAGGTGGTGCACTTTTCACATGAAGAGATTTTTTTCCTGCTTTCAGGGAGACAGAAAGAAGGATCAGAGTGTCTCCCTTGCATTGACCATTTCTTAAGTTACTTTAATTCAAAATAATCAGTATGCTATTGAGGCATATTTTGAGGTGGTCTACACTGGGCCTTCAAATTTTCATAGCCATAAATTATCCTGTACACTGGATAAGCACACTGCCAATTTAGAGACAATTGTACAGATAAGCCACAGATCTCAATTTCTCCAGAACAACCAGGATTATTTTTATCTAGACCAGGATGATGGGTTAATAGAAAAAAAGGAAATATTTTAAGTAAGCAGGTTTTAAAAAACTTTTTAAGCAAACATTCCCTAAGGTATAATTTACATACAGTAAATGTATGAATTTTTGTATCATTTAATAGTTCAATAAATTTTGAAGAAAAAAGACACTTGTAACCATTACAGACGAGATATGGAATGTTTCTTGCCTTAAAAAACTCTGCCATTCCTTTTTGCTGTCAATTTCCATCTTACCTCCTCCCCCCATTCAAATAAAAATTTGAAGAATTGTAAGAAGTTCATACGCCTCATGTGAATCATAACAAATGCAGGGCAGGACAGCGTGCTGCAGGAGAGAGCAGTTAACAGGAGCACCGGACAGAAGCAGAACAATGTGGCGCCAAGGTTTCGGTGTTGGCACTTAATGATTTATAGAAGAATAAAGGGTGGAAGTGGCCTCCCCAGCGGCTCATGGGTAAAGAATCCACCTGCAGTGCAGGAGACGCGGCTTCCGTCCCTGGGTCAGGGAAGATTCCCTGGAGTAGCGCATGGCAACCCCCTCCAGTATTCTTGCCTGGAGCATCCCGTGGACAGAGGAGCCTGGCGGGCTACAGTCATAGGTCACAAAGAGTCAGAAACGACTGAAGCAGTAGCACGCATGCAGGTGAAGAGTAGAGGAGCTTTCTTCATTTGTGGGAGAGTAATGGTGTAACACAGACGTAGAATTCACAGGTTTTAGTGGGAGAAGAACTGGGAACAAACTCTCTACTCTCCCAGGTACTACAGGCACAGGAGATGAAGACAGAAAACAGCACAGTGGTGACAGAATTCATTCTCCTTGGTCTGACCCAGTCTCAAAACATTCAGCTCCTGGTCTGTGTCCTGATCTTACTTTTCTACCTCATCATCCTCCCTGGAAATGTCCTCATCATCCTCACCATCAGGTCAGACCCCGGCCTCACGGCCCCCCTCTACTTCTTCCTGGGCAACCTGGCCTTCCTGGATGCATCCTGCTCCTTCACTGTGGCTCCCAGGATGCTGGTGGACTTCCTCTCTGAGAAGAAGGTGATCTCCTATAGAGGCTGCATCACTCAGCTCTTCTTCTTGCACTTCCTTGGAGGAGGGGAGGGATTACTCCTTGTCGTGATGGCCTTTGACCGCTACATTGCCATCTGTCGTCCTTTACACTATTCAACTGTCATGAACCCTAGAACCTGCTATGCCTTGCTATTGGTTCTGTGGCTTGGAGGCTTTGTTCATTCCATTATCCAAGTGGCCCTCATCCTGCGCTTGCCCTTAGACAACTTCTTCTGTGATGTGCCGCAGGTCATCAAGCTGGCCTGCACTGACACCTTTGTGGTGGAGCTCCTGATGGTCTTCAACAGTGGCCTGCTCACCCTGCTGTGTTTCCTGGGCCTACTGGCCTCCTATGCAGTCATCCTCTGCCATGTAAGTGGGTCTGCCTCTGCAGGGAAGAGCAAGGCACTGTCCACATGCACCACTCATGTCATTATTATACTTCTCATGTTTGGGCCTGCCATCTTTATCTACACTCGTCCCTTCACAGCCTTATCAGCAGACAAGGTGGTTTCCTTTTTCCACACAGTGATCTTTCCTTTGATGAACCCTGTGATTTATACCCTTCGCAACCAGGAAGTGAAAGTTTCCATGAGGAGGATATTGAGCCAGCATGTGTTTTTCTGAATTGGTTTTATAATATGAAGTCATGAAGGGGAAATTCTGGCTGCAAATTTTTCATTCATTTAACAAATACTGCTTTTCATTGAATGCCTTCCATTTTTCATGTACTACTATAACTTGGGACTTCCCTGGTGGCTCAGATGGTAAGTGTCTGCCTACAATGTGGGAGACCTGGGTTCGATCCCTGGGCCAGGAAGATCCCCTGGAGAAGGAAATGGCAACCCACTCCAGTATTCTTGCCTGGAAAATCCCATGGATGGAGGAGCCTGGTAGGGTACAGTCCATGGGGTTGCAGAGAGTCGGACACAACTGAGAGACTTCACTTCACTTTATTGTAACTAGTGGGGGAAAGTTATACATAACAAGAGAATACACTTTGTGTGTTTAAAGAACATAAAAGAAACACCAGAATGGTTGCAGTATAATGAATAAGTGTGAGAGATTTTAGGTGTTAATTTATATGTAAGGGTCAAATAACTAAGGTCTCGGGCTAAGATAAGAAGTTCTATTTTATTCTAATTGCAGTAAGAATTCATTTTTAATACTTTAAGCAAGAGAGTTGACTTATCTGAAATAGTTTCTTCTATAATTTAGAGGAATATCATCAGGATTCTAGACAGAGATCAATAACCAGCAAAACGTCATTAAAAGCCAAATGTTATGCTGCAAACTTGTTTTGAGCAGCTTAAAAAGTTTGAAAATTCTTGAAAACATATATATTCTTCCTCCCTCAATGTTGGTAGACTGACATGAAAGGAAAATAATTGGTTTTATGGAAAAATATCATGTAATTATTTCACTTGATTGTTTTTCAGAGTTTCCTGATCATTACTAATGAGCTATTACAAATCCTCCCTGGATGTTAAAATCTGCTCTCAATTGATTTCAATCTGATTATGAAAATGATACTTATTGGTATTGTATTCTGTTGGAGATTACATAAACCACCCTAGTTATTTTCAGTATAGTGGGGTTTAATGTGGGAAATTAGGTACTTATAAAATCTTTTATGGAGTTCAGTTCAGTTCAGTTCAGTTGCTCAGTCGTGTCCGACTCTCCGTGACCCCATGAATCACAGAACGCCAGGCCTCCCTGTCCATCACCAACTCCCAGAGTTCACTCAAACTCATGTCCACAGAGTCAGTGATGCCATCCAGCCATCTCATTCTCAGTCGTCCCCTTCTCCTCCCGCCCCCAAACTTTCCCAGCATCAGAGTCTTTTCCAGTGAGTCAAGTCGTCGCATGAGGTGGCCAAAGTATTGCAGTTTCAGCTTTAGCATCAGTCCTTCCAATGAACACCCAGGATCGATCTCCCTTAGAATGGACTGGTTGGATCTCCTTGCGGTACAAGGGACTCTCAAGAGTCTTCTCCAACACCACAGTTCAAAAGCATCGATTCTTCGGCGATCAGCTTTCTTCACAGTCCAACTCTCACATCCATAAACATATATTAATAAAGAAATAGAGAATCCAACAGCTTATAGTGAGATTAATTTTTAAAAAATTGACATTATGTGTGAGCTGTTGTCTGTAGAGATGGGCTTCCCTGGTGGCTCAGACGGTAAGGAATCTGCCTGCAATGCAGGAGACCCGGGTTTAATCCCTGGGTTGGAAAGAGTCCCTGGAGGAGGGTATGGCAACCCATTTCAGTATTTTTGCCTGGAAAATCCCATGGGCAGAGGAGCCTGGTGGGCTACAGTCTGTGGGGTCGCAAAGGGTTGGACACAAATGAGCGACTAAGGCTTACAGGATATTTGAACAGCACTATCTACAAATTTGACTTAGTTGCTATTTATAGACTACTGCGCTCAACAGTGACAAGCAAATATTCTTCTCAAGTGCACCAGTCATTCTCAAAGATAGATCATAGGCTAGCCCATGAAAGTCTCACTGTATTTCAAATAGAATACATGCTCTGACCACAATGAATCTAAATTGGAAACGACTGAGAAGAGAAACATATTCCTCAAATACGTGCAAATATATTCACATGCTTTTAATAACTTAATGTATACCAAAAGGAAATACAGGGGATATTAAAAATATTTTTCCTTTAATAATCTATGTTCTGAAAGTTTGATTATTTCTTGAATAACTGGCAGATACTTCAGATGAACAATTGGGTCTGAAACTTCCTTTGTGGGAAGATTTTAAAGTACAAATTAAATTTCCTTGGTAAATATACAGCTATTCAAGTTATCTGTTTCTTCGTGAGTTATTTTTGGTAATTAATGGTCTTAGGATTTTGTTCATTAGAGCTAAGTTATCAAATTTATTGGCATGAAACTGCTCAGAAGGTTCCATTAGCATTCATTTAATTTCAGTAATATTAATAATAAATGTTTTTTAACTCCTGATACTATTAATTTGTGTAATCTCTTTTTCCCCTTGAAAATGTGTCTAAATTTTTATGAATTATATTGTTCTTTACAAGGAACTAACTTTTGGATTCATTTATTTTTCTCTACTAAAGAAATTTATATATTTCTTCCTTTACCTATATTATTTAGTTTCTTCTTTCTTTGGATTTAATTTCATGTTTTTTTCCCTAAATTTGGAGACTAAGTTAAATTCTTTCTTATAAACCCTTTAAATGAAATCAGTTGATGCTACAAATTTCCCTCTGCTGCTGTTGCTGCTAAGTCACTTCAGTCGTGTCCGACTCTGTGTGACCCCATAGACAGAAGCCCATCAGGCTCCCCCGTCCTTGGGATTCTCCAGGCAAGAACACTGGAGTGAGTTGCCATTTCCTTCTCCAATGTGTGAAAGTGAAAAGTGAAAGTAAAGTCGCTCAGTCGTGTCCGACCCTTAGCGACCCCATGGATTGCAGCTTACCAGGCTCCTCCATCCATGGGATTTTCTAGGCAAGAGCACTGGAGTGGCTTGCCATTGCCTTCTCCGACAAATTTCCCTCTAAGCACTACTTTATCTACATATTGCATATTTTTTATTTGTGGTCTCATTTGCATTCCATTAATTGCAACCATGAAATTAAAAGACGCTTGCTCCTTGGAAGGAAAGTTATGACCAACTTTGATAGTATATTAAGAAGCAGAGACATTACTTTGCCAACCAAGGTCCGCCTAGTCAAGGCAATGGTTTTTCCCGTGGTCATGTATGGATGTGAGAGTTGGACTGTGAAGAAAGCTGATCGCCGGAGAATCAATGCTTTTGAACTGTGGTGTTGGAGAAGACTCTTGAGAGTCCCTTATACTGCAAGGAGATCCAACCAGTCCATTCTAAAGGAGATCAATCCTGGATGTTCATTGGAGGGACTGATGCTGAAGCTGAAACTGCAATACTTTGGCCACCTCATGCGACGACTTGACTCACTGGAAAAGAGTCTGATGCTGGGAAAGGTTGGGGGCGGGAGGAGAAGGGGACGACAGAGAATGAGATGGCTGGATGGCATCACCGACTCTGTGGACATGAGTTTGAGTGTACTCCGGGAGTTGGTGAGGGACAGGGAGGCCTGGCGTGCTGTGATTCATGGGGTTGCGGAGAGTCGGACACGACTGAGCGACTGAACTGAACTGAACTGAATAATATATCCTAATTTTGACTTTGATTTTCTTACTCTTGTGTTATTCAGAGTGTGTTTTTCCCTAAAGTTTTGAGAATATGCCTAATGCCTTTCTAGTTTAATTCTATTGTAGTCTAAGAACATATTTAATATGATCTCAGTTTTTAAAAGTTTGAAATTTGTCCTATGTCCCAGAATAAATTTATCAGATTAATGCCTGTCATGTTGAATGCCATCATTAAGTTTTGAATTTAAAACATGAGTATACTTTTGAAAAATTCTCATGATATATCTACAGGACACAGCAACAATAGCTCAACATAGCTGCTGCTGCTGCTGCTGCTAAGTCGCTTCAGTCGTGTCTGTCTCTGTGCGACCCCATAGAAGGCAGCCCACCAGGCTCCCCCATCCCTGGGATTCTCCAGGCAGGAACACTGAGTGGGTTGCCATTTCCTTCTCCAATGCATGAGTGTGAAAAGTGAACGTGAAGTCGCCTAGTCATGTCTGACTCTTTGAGACCCCATGGACTGCAGCCTACCAGGCTCCTCTGTCCATGGGATTTTCCAGGCAAGAGTACTGGAGTGGGGTGCCATTGCCTTCTCCACAACATAGCCGAGAAGTTGTCAATTGTATCATCAGTTAGATATATCCTTTATGTGTAGTGTAGAACAGCAGTCTCATGGATTATCTCCTGAATTTCTTCCAATGAATTATAAATTTAATCAAATATAATCTATTAGAAATTACCCACTTTTCCAATCTTGCCTCTCACTGTTTCAGCACAGGAAGGGAGTCTGATTCTTCAGTGACTTTGCACACTGTTCTCCTTTACCTCTTGCTGATGAACCTTTCAGTGAAGACTGAACCATGGTGCTTCCTGCTGCTTGATACATTTCCAGTGCCCACACCAGTGTTTTCTCCTCTTTGCTCTCATGATGCTCTAAGCACAGTTCTTTTACAAAGATTTTACCATCATTTTATATGTGTCTGTGTTTAAAATTTTTTACCTTCTTTGAAATTAGAGTTTGTACTATTAAATTTGTGTTTCATCACAATGACTTGCTCTGATAGATTCTCAATAATGGCTAGTAAGAAGTGAATGAGTAATGCACACATTATGATTTCTTATTGTACAAAGCTGACTTGAAAAATTTTAAATAGAAACCAATATAGAGTTTTACTTAATGTGATTATGTTAATAATAATTTTAAAAACTGAGTTTGTGGTAGAAAGGAATTGATGAAACATATATAACACCTGATGAGAAGAGCCAGCTCATTAAAAAGACCCTGATGCTGGAAAGATTAAAGGCAAAAGAAGAGGGTGTCAGAGGATGAGGTGGTTAGACAGCATCATCAACTCCAAGGACATGAATCTGAGCACACTCTGGGAGATAGTGGAGGACAGGGAGGCCTGGTGTGTGGCAGTCCATGGGGTCACAGGGTCAGACATGACTTAGTGACTGAACAACAGCAATATATACAATAAAAATAAAGGTCAGAGAATGTACATAAAATATTTTTTCCACATTTTGGGTACATACTTAAACTTTTTTGTCTAAATATAAGGATGTATTTATATGTTGTTTTTTAAATTGCTTTTTTAAAAATATTCTGGAAGCTATATTATGCATGAATGTATATGTTATACATGCCTATTATATTTTAAACACCTGTAAAGTATTGAGTTGTATGCAGCTATTAAAATTCATTTAAACAAACCCTACTTTTGCATATTTATCACTTTTTTATTAATAGAGAGAAAAGACTGTATAGTGACTTTAGTTTTTATATTCATAATGCTTCGGGGAAGATGTACAAAGAGTAATAGCTATTTCCTATTGTGAAGTTTGAGTGGGGGATAAAAAATGGGAAGGAATTTTCTCTCTGTATAAATTTTTTCACTCTTTTGGTACTCTGACCCCTGTTTTATTCCTTAACACACCAGATCTTCCTTTCTTTTTAAATTGGAAAAGAGAAGACTACTAGCCTTTTCAGAAAAAGGTGGATATTACTGTTTGATATACAGATCTTTCTTTTTGATGACCACTTACTGGAATGGCTTCTTTTAGACACTCAGATTTTACTTTAATGAAACCTCCTCAGAAAGATCCTCTCTGACCATCCTTTCTAAAACAGCAATCTCTTTCCCAAGCTCTCTCTAACTCACACTCTGCTATATTTCCTTTCACACACTCATTACTATCTGATGTTTTCTTTCCTGCTTGTTTGCTTATTGTCTGTCTCCCTGAATTAGAATGTAAAATTCTAAAGGAAAAGACTTTTGTCTTGTTTGTACTGTACTGTTGACACAATACTGTCAGGCTCAGGGGAGACACCCAATAAGTTAATTGAGTTCGGGGCAAAATCTAAGGATGTGTCGAAAAACTCAGTAATAGAGATAAATAATATCAATTTTTTTAAAATAAAAAATACCCCATTTTAAAAAGACTCTCTTATAAGAACTAGCTTAGATCTTCATATTAATTTTGTCTTACATATTGGGATGAACGTTAAGAAATGAGGAAAGCCTCAGATTATAATTATGGAAAAACAGTTTTCAAAGTCAAAGACTTTTTGGGGGCAGAACTTTAACCTGCTTCAAAGTGGGGCTCTTACTCCAGCTAAGTGCATATCTAACCCGGTGTATTTTCTTTTTCCTATATACAGGCCTCTTTATCACTGGTTTACTTTTGTAGTTTGTGGATTTGTGGAACGTGTATTACAGACCAGTGTCTCTCTGTCTCTTGACCGTTGAAAATTTTACAATTGTCTTTCCATATGTCTCCATGAGTCTTTCTTTTCCCTGTTTTCTTGGTCTGTTTTGGTCATTCTAACCTTGTACCTCTTTATTTTTTCTTTCTTCTCTTTTTTTGTTTCTCACACTATGTTCTTGAGATGAAAACAGATTAGAACAAATACATATTTGATTATGAATTTTATTTAGTTTACAAAAATGTGTGTTTAGTGATTTGGTTTTGAAGTGACCCACAAACTCAGATTTCCTTTTAAAGCAAAACAATGAATACAACAACCAGATATAAAAAGATTAAATTAAGTTGCATTTAATTACTCTGAGCTTTTATAAATTTTTTATTTTGGTAATAGTCAGTGAAAAAAACAACACCTCCCCACTCCTTGTTTTAGCTGAGGAAAGAAAAAGTGAGTAAACAACAAATACCAAGATCAGGATACATTTTTTCATATCCAATTTAGGAGTTCACTTACCTTTGAGGAAGTGATACATTTTACCCCGCACAGTTCTTTTTTCTAAGAAGTACTAGGCTTTGAATATCTTCATGAGCATTGTTCATATTCCGTCTGCTATGTCTGCATCACCAGCAACCAGCAACATGCTGAATCTTACATACTCATTACTGACTTGACCACATTATTTGCTTTTGGGGTCAGAATGATGGTGAAGATAGAGGAATGAGTAATGCCTATGCCGTGAGGGCAAAATCTAAGGGAGTGACAAAAAGTTAGTAATAAACAATATTCTAATCAAATTTTTGAAGTGGGGTCGATTGACAATATTTGGTTAGTTTCAAGTGTATAGCATACTGATTCAGAGACACACCATTAAAAGCTATTTCAAGATAATGGCTATAATTCCCTGTGCTATACCATATATCCTGTTGCCTATCTATTTTATACATATGAGCTTATATCTCCTAATTCCATACCCCTAATTTGCCCTGTCCCTATGATATCCACTAGTTTGTGTTCTGTATTTGTGAGTCTGTTTCTGTTTAGCATAAACGTTCATTAGTATTTAAGATTCTACATATAAATGATATGATACAGTATTTGTCTGACATTTCACTAAGCACAATATTCTCTAGGCCTAATTGATATTGTAAAAAAACAAAATTAATTTTGAAAAACTATGATAAACAAAATAAACAGTAAATTTTAAATAAATGCTGGGTTAGTAATAGTGCCACTTTGAGCCATATTGGAAACTGAGATAAAAGGAAACATTTGTAATGTTGGTGTCTTTATTTTGAAAAATTGATATTCTTGTTCATAATTTTTACATTGACTCTGACTTTTAAACATTGCATTAAAATATTATTTACCTTGATTACTAGGGCTTTTGGTATCAGAGTAAATTTTACACCTGAGGCAATAATTCACATGTCTCATCCTCAACCTGATTCTGCTTGCTTCCTTGGTATGTATATATCAATCTCTCATCATTTATTTACATTTTTTTCTCTTTTTGATTGTTTTATAAGATGTAAATAAACTTTTCTTAACTTTCTATTTACTTTTGCTCTAATAGACTTCCAAACAAGGTCATACTACCTCAGTCACTGATAGGATTTTGGTGTCAGAATTCAGGATTAACCCTCTGGGGCAGTAGATGATATATTCTAAAATATTTGCCCTTTACAAAGCTCTGGTAATTTCCTTGACAAATTCAGTTGACAATCTAATCACTCCCTTTGGAAATAGTCAACAGGGTTGTGGCAGTCTCAAATCTCCAAAGCGGTTTCTCCATTGCATCATAAAGAGAGGAGATTTCAAAATCTAATGTTCTCTACGTGATGACAAATATTTATGAACAATGACAAGGATGGTCAGTTAATGTTCTATGGGAATGGAGAGGAAGGCAACATTATGAGAGTTGTGTAAAAGCTGGAGATTCAGATTTCTGAAGTTTGGGAGCTATTCATATTTTTGAGAAAGAAGAAGGAGAGAACAATGGAAAAATACCATAACTATTCTACTGGTTCATCGGCTGCCTTGGAATGCAATGGACTAAAGGTCAGAGTTTGAGCAGGAATAGTCAGAGGCTTAGGTCTAAATTCACGAGTGTGGCATTTTCTACCCTCTCCCCAGTAGATTTCCATTTATTTTTGATACTTAGAATTATTTTAATGGTGGACAAACCCTTTCATTCTATTTCCATAATTAAGTGAAATGATCAATAGCTTTCAGAGTTGACATCTCATTTAAAACCAAGAAGCATGCAAATGACTGATACATATTATTTCCTTTTTAAAGTACAGATGAAGAAGATGCAAAGAGGGTAGGCCAAGGGTTCCAGAGAAAAGCTTCACAGATTTTATGTTTTGCAGAACATTAGCCCAGATCTTAGTTTCCATGCTCAACATATATGAGAGCTTCTTGTGTTGCCTGTGGTTCTGTTATTTTTCAACACAGGATTTTGATGGTTAGATAGAAAGTTGTGAAACAGAGAATAGTTTCCTGTAAAAACAACTGATGACATTGAGAATTTTATATGAAGTCTTTTTCACCTGCACAGTTTCCTATCTCTATTTATCACTCAGATTTGTGCAGCTACCATCACCCAGGGTTCATCCTAAAGACATTTACAGAGGCTCTAGTACCTCCATTCATTGGAGGTACCATTTAATGTCTAAATATTTTCCAGGTTTTTCAGTTCAGTTCAGTTCAGTTCAGTCGCTCAGTCGTGTCCGACTCTCCGCGACCCCATGAATCACAGCATGCCAGGCCTCCCTGTCCATCACCAACTCCCGGAGTTCACTCAAACTCATGTCCACAGAGTCGGTGATGCCATCCAGCCATCTCATTCTCTGTCGTCCCCTTCTCCTCCCGCCCCCAACCTTTCCCAGCATCAGAGTCTTTTCCAGTGAATCAACTCGTCGCATGAGGTGGCCAAAGTATTGCAGTTTCAGCTTTAGCATCAGTCCCTCCAATGAACATCCAGGATTGATCTCCTTTAGAATTTTTAGCTCTTCTTTAAACTTACTTCAATGAGCTATTACTACAATCATCAGCTCAATTTGATTCTAATATTTAAACCCTGTCAGAAAGAGTCAACACATTATTCTATTTCTTGAATGAAAATTCAGACTTCTGAAATCTAAGTGACTTGTCCAGGGTGAAGAGTTAGTGAATTGCTGAGCAGAGTCATCATAATCAGATAAAATGATTCCAAATCAAATTCAGTTAGGACATTGTCTAGAAAGCTAGCATTTGAAGGATATTAAAGGTAATTTAAATAATCAATCTGTTCTATTGATGAGGGAATTCCTTGTTGAAGGTGCATTCATTTATTTGATTGTTTATATATTCATTATTAGCATAAGTATCAATTAAACATTTGATCATGTCACCTAAGTGACATTTTTCAGAATATGTAAACTTGTTAATATATGTTTAAATAATTTACAAGCTTCAATCAATATGATGACAGATGTTGCACTCAAAGTTTTGGAAATATTGTTAAATATATTCAGTCATTAGAATGATAGTAATGAGATTTATTTTTCTTAAGAAAGGTAATCAACTTTTTGTATCAGGTTCATTTATATGCAGAAAAAATATATGAGGAAATGGATAATAATTAATGAGTGGTTCAAGTTTGGTAAATTGAAAAGAAATTTCTTCTTTCAAGAGGAAATGGTTAGTTCAGTTCAGTTCAGTCACTCAGTCATATCCGACTCTTTGCGACCCTATGGACTGCAGGCCTCCCTGGCCATCACCAACTCCCAGAGTTCACTCAAACTCACGTCCATCGAGTTGGTGACACCATCCAGCCATCTCACCCTCTGTATCCCCCTCTCCTCCCGCCCTCAATCCCTCCCAGCATCAGGGGCTTTTCCAGTGAGTCAGCTCTTCACATCAGGTGCCAGAGTATTGGAGTTTTCAGTTTCAGTCCTTCCAATGAACACCCAGGACTGGTCTCCTTTAGGATGGACTGGTTGGATCTCCTTGCAGTCCAAGGGACTCTCAAGAGTCTTCTCCAGCACCACAGTTCAAAAGCATCAATTCTTTGGGGCTTAGCTTTCTTCACAGTCCAACTCTCACATCCATACATGACCACTGGAAAAACCATAGCCTTGAGTAGACGGACCTTTGTTGGCAAAGTAACGTCTCTGCTTTTTAATATGCTGTCTAGGCTGGTTGTAACTTTTCTTCCAAGGAGTAAGAGTCTTAATTTCATGGCTGGAGTCACCATCTGCAGTGATTTTGGAGCCTCAAAAAATAAAGTCTGCCACTGTTTCCACTATTTCCCCATCTATTTCCCATGAAGTGATGGGACAGGATGCCATGACCTTAGATGTCTGAATTTGAGCTTTAAGCCAACTTTCTCACTCTCCTCTTTCACTTTCATCAAGAGGCTCTTTAGTTCTTCTTTGCTTTCTGCCATAAGAGTGGTGTCATCTGCATATCTGAGGTTATTGATATTTCTTCTGGCAATCTGGGAAAATGGTTAGTACTCCATAATGAAGTATTCTTTTGTAGACCAAATGTTTAGAATAGAAGATGATGGAAAGCATACACATTGCTCATTCTTGCTTGAAAGGAAACAACAGTGATGCTCTTTAAAATAAAATAGCAAGACAGGCATGACCCATAATGGGGTAACAATGAACATGAGAAGTGGAGAGAGTGAACACATTTCAGGGTGAAAGGATCTGAGCAAAAGAATGGGAGAAAGAAGAGAAAATGATAAAGAGTGAGATTTAAAGAAAACAAAATAAAATGGGAAAGAAAATTAGGAGAAAATGAGAGACAATAAATTAACAGGGGAAAAACAAACCACAATCGAGCTCATAAAACAAATTAGAAAATGAAAGGCTTCTTGATGAGTAATAGGGGAGAGAAAGACAAAAGAGAGAAACTGAGAAAGGAAGCATGAAGAAATATTCAAAGACGGGGAGTGCTTTGCTCCGGGAGCTGGTCTGACCACAGTTCGCCCTGAAGGCAGGCACAGCGCTGCCTGGTGATGACTGTGTCTCTTCCCAAAGAGTGAAGGAGGCTGCCTCCTGGCCTCCTGATCCTCCACCGTGTCATCACTGTCAGAGTCTGATGCGTCTCTTAATTAGCTGACGTGCTAAGGGAGATTAGGGATATAGTGGTGAGAACTGAGATTTCTCTTTCAGACTCTTCCTTTTTTAGTTTTTTAAATACATTTTTTCAAGATTCTTGTGCTCTTTTTAAAATAATTTTATTTATTTATTTATTTTTGGCTGTGTGAAGTCTTCATTGCTGTGTGGGCTTTTCTCTAGCTGCTGCAAGCAGGGTCTACTCTGCTTGAGTTAAGGGAGGTGCATGGGCTCCTCACCGTGGTGACTTCTCTTGCTGTGGAGTATAGGCTCTAGAGTATTTGGGCTTCAGAAGTTGTGACATGTAGGCTCAGTAGTTGCAGTACTTAGGCTCTAGAGCACAGGCTCAGTAGCTGTGGTACATGGGCTTAGATGCACAGCAGCATGTTGGACCAGGGATCAAACTCATGTCTCCTGCATTGGTAGACAGATTCTTTACCACTGAACCACCAGGGGCACCCTCAGCCTGACAACAGTTTTCCCACTAATGTGGCTAACATATAATTTTTGATTCTGATGATGGTCATAATTTGTATGCCTTTTTTTTTTTGGAAATGTATTTTATTTTACTTAGAGAAATGTTCACCTGATACATAGTCTCTGGATTGATGTGAAGCACCGTTTCAGAATCACAGTCAGGAAAATACATAGACAAGAACAGGATATGGGAAGGGAACGGATCGAGTATGTCAGGCAGCATGGAATCCTTTTGTTGCAAAACAATGAAAAAGCAGAGATGACAAGAAATAGGCAGAGTGGAAGAGCCTATAACTCTCAATTATAAAAACCTTCAAAGTCTTCTGATGTCTTAGGGATATCATCAAATGCTGACACATCATGAAATGACACATCACTCACATCAACTCTGAGTGAGCTTGTGGGATGCAGTGAACCTAAGAGGAAATAGAGGGAACTCTTCACTACACTCCTGGGTTTCTTGGGTGTATTTTTATAGACAGGAGATGGAATGAATAAGTAGATAAGTGTCTGTGGAAGTAGAGACAAGAAGTAAGCAGAGAGGCTAATTGGAGGCCATACAAGATATTTTTTATTGCAATTTTAAGTCTCACTTTGGCTCTGTGTGTGTGTGTGTGCATGCATGCATGCATGCAGTGTTTCTATACATATGTATGCTGACATTTTAAAGGAAGATTTTCAAAAATTTCATCTGTGGATGGTAGTACCTGTATATTAGTCATTCCATTCACTTTTTGAGAGATGTAAAGCAGATATTTTTAATATTTCTTAAAATATGTACCATAACAAACCACTGTACATATTGTTTGGTTTTTTTGTTTTTTCCTTTGTATTGCGTTCCTCTTATTTTTCACTCATGCCTCTCTCTTTGTGTCCTTTTTTACTGGTGACTAAGTCACTAGCATTTTGTCAAGGTTTTTGTGTCTCTTTGTACATGTTCCAAAAAATTACTTAAGACATATTGTTTATAACTGAAGTGATGAATTTTTCAGATATTTTTACTTAGAGAACAATCCAAGTCTAGATGTAAGAAACTATAATAACAGTAAACTCTGCTGCTTTATGTACTACAGGCAGAGACCATGGAGCGAGAGAACAGTACAGTGGTGACAGAATTCATCCTTGCTGGTCTGACCCAGTCTCAAAACATTCAGCTCCTGGTCTGTGTCCTGATCTTACTTTTCTGCATCATCATCCTCCCTGGAAATGTCCTCATCATCCTCACCATCAGGTCAGACCCCGGCCTCACGGCCCCCTCTACTTCTTCCTGGGAAACCTGGCCTTCCTGGATGCATCCTACTCCTTCACTGTGGCTCCCAGGATGCTGGTGGACTTCCTCTCTGAGAAGAAGGTGATCTCCTATAGAGGCTGCATCACTCAGCTCTTCTTCTTGCACTTTCTTGGAGGAGGGGAGATGCTACTCCTAATTGTGATGGCCTTTGACCGCTACATTGCCATCTGTCGTCCTTTACACTATTCAACTGTCATGACCCCTAGAGCCTGCTATGCCTTGTTGTTGGCTCAGTCGTTTGGAGGCTTTGTTCATTCCATTATCCAAGTGGCCCTCATCCTGCGCTTGCCCTTCTGTGGTCCAAACCACTTAGACAACTTCTTCTGTGATGTGCCGCAGGTCATCAAGTTGGCCTGCACTGACACCTTTGTGGTGGAGCTCCTGATGGTCTCCAACAGTGGCCTGCTCACCCTGCTGTGTTTCCTGGGAGTACTGGCCTCCTATGCAGTCATCCTCTGCCGTGTGCATGGTTCCTCCTCCGAGGGGAAGAGCAAGGCTCTGTCCACATGCACCACCCACATCATCGTTATATTTCTCATGTTTGGGCCTGGCATCTTTATCTACACTCGTCCCTTCACAGCCTTATCAGCAGACAAGGTGGTTTCCTTTTTCCACACAGTGATCTTTCCTTTGATGAATCCTGTGATTTATACCCTTCGCAACCAGGAAGTAAAAGCTTCCATGAGGAGGATATTGAGTCAACGCATGGTTTGTTGAGTGGATTTTATAATAAGAAGTCATGAAGGGGAAATTCTGGCTGAAAATCATTCACTTATTTAAAAAATATTGTTTTTCATTGAGTGCTTCCCATTGTCAGGTACCATTGTAGTCAGTGAGGGAAAGTTATAGTAACAAGAAAACAAACATGCTATGTTATTCAAGAACATAAAGGAAACACCAGCCTGGTTGGAGTAAGGAATAAGTGTGAGAGATTTAGTTCTTAAGTTATATATGGCTATAATGTCATATAAATAATGCTTTTTACACCAAAAAATGTTTTATTCTATTCTATTTGAAGTAAGAATTCATCTTAATATTTTAAGCAGGTGAGTGATGCATTCACAATTGTTCTTTTATGATTTAGGACAACATTATCAAGATTCTGGGCAAAGACCATTAAAGACAAGGAATCATCACAAGTCATATGTTATGTTACAGTTCTGTTTTGAACAATTTAAAAGCCTGATATTCTTGAAATACATATATTTTCCTCCTTCACCCAAATGTGGTAACAGGATAAGAAAAGAAAATAATTGGTCTTATGGAAAAAAATGTCATGAAATTATTTCACTTGATTGTTTTCAGAGCTTCCTGATTATGATTAACAGGTTTTACAAATCTTCCCTGGATGTTAAAACTTATTCTCAGTTGATTTCCATCTGATTATTGCAATGATAGTTATTTATTTTTTTATTTTTTTTGTTGGAGGCTAATTACTTTACAATATTATATTGGTTGGTTTTGCCATACATTGACATGAATCCACTCTGGGTGTACATGTGTTATTTAGAATTATTGATTTTGTTGGAGATTACATAAATCTCTGTTGTTACCTAAAATAGGCTTTAATATAAGAAGTTAGGTAGTTATAAAATCTTTTAAGGACTGGAAGACAATTTTTTAATTCTGAGCATCCATAAGTGATTTCCATAAGTGCACTATAAAATCAATCTGCTGAATGATCTATCCTTGCAGTAATGAGGCAATTGGGATAACAGAAGCCACTTTGCCAGCGTCTAACTAAAAGGAATACATTAATTAACCGTGGTGTGTGATCACGAGAATGATACAGGCTATTTCATGTTATTGCTTCTCTTTTCAGTTATTTTTTCTCATTTCAAGTGATACATGAGTACATTTGATAATCAGAATTTGGAAATCTAAATGCGATAATCCTAGAAGAACCTGTTAGTATGTTCTCAGCTTCTTTGCAAAAAAAAAAATGAAGCAATGCAAAAAATACTTGTAAAACACAGGATAATAGTTTTATAATCTTAGAGGTGAGAAGACAAGTTGACATTAAAATAGAAAATGAAAAGAAAAACGGTTAATTTGACATGTTAAAAAATATATGTATGGCCAAAAGGCAAAGAGTGATGAAAATCTGCCCATTCCATGTGGATGTGTGAGTTCGTTTCTGCATAATTACAGAGGTTTCCTCCTTAACTCAGGATGGTATAAAGGACCATCCATGCATAAAATTAAAGTAAAAATACTGTTAAGGAAATTTATATAAATGAGAAATTAATTCACTCATCTCACACGCTAGTAAAGTAATGCTTAAAATTCTCCAAGCCAGGCTTCAGCAATACGTGAACCTTGAACTTCCAGATGTTTAAGCTGGTTTCAGAAAAGGCAGAGCAACCAGAGATCAAATTCCCAACATCCGATGGATCATCAAAAAAGCAAGAGTTCCAGAAAAACATTTCTTTCTGCTTTATTGACTCTGCCAAAACCTTTGACTGTGTGGATCACAATAAACTGTGGAAAATTCTTCAAGAGATGGGAATACTAGACCACCTGACCTGCCTCTTGAGAAACCTGTATGCAGGTCAGGAAGCAACAGTTAGAACTGGACATGGAACAACAGACTGGTTCCAAATTGGAAAAGGAGTACATCAAGGTTGTATATTGTCACCCTGCTTATTTAACTTACATGCAGAGTACATCATGAGGAATGCTGGTCTGGAAGAAGCACAAGCTGGAATCAAGATTGCCGGGAGAAATATCAATAACCTCGGATATGCAGATGACACCACCCTTATGGCAGAAAGTGAAGAAGAATTAAAGAGCCTCTTGATGAAGGTGAAAGAGGAGAGTGAAAAAGTTGGCATAAAGCTCAACATTCAGAAAAGTAAGATCATGGCATCCAGTCCCATCGCTTCATGGCAGATAGATGGGGAAACAGTTGAAACAGTGGCTGACTTTATTTTTCTGGGCTCCAAAATCACTGCAAATGGCGACTGCAGAAATGAAATTAAAAGACGCTTACTCCTTGGAAGGAAAGTTATGACCAACTTAGACAACATTAAAAAGCAGAGACATTTGCCAACAAAGTTCCATCTAGTCAAGGCTATGGTTTTTCCAGTGGCCATGTATGGATGTGAGATTTGGACTGTGAAGAAAGCTGATCGCCGAAGAATTGATGCTTTTGAACTGTGGTGCTGGAGAAGACTCTTGAGAGTCCCTTGGACTGCAAGGAGATCCAACCAGTCCATCCTAAAGGAGATCATTCCTGGGTGTTCATTGGAAGGACTGATGCTGAAGCTGAAACTCCAACACTCTGGCCACCTGATGCGAAGAGCTGACTCATTGGAAAAGACCCTGATGCTGGGAAAGATTGAGGGCAGGAGGAGAAGGGGACGACAGAGGATGAGATGGTTGGCTGGCATCATCGACTCGAGGGACATGGGTTTGGGTGGACTCCAGGAGTTGGTGATGGACAGGGAGGCCTGCTATTCTGCGGTTCATGGGGTTGCAAAGAGTCATACATGACTGAGTGACTGAACTGACACGTATAAAACATTATTAGGTGCATATGAAATAGAGGCCTGCTGTGCTGCAGTCCGTGGGGCTGCAAAGAGCTGGACACGACTGAGGGACTTTCACTTCACATTGCCTGATGCATATTCTCAGCCATCATTATGGTACTTGACGTTGATGCCTACAGAATTGTCATAAGGGCAACAAAACTAGGAGAATTGTGGCTCAAACTCATTTCAGTTCTGGCAAAATTGAAGATATAGCTTCTTTGGTAGCAGTGGCAAGATACTGAAGGTAAAACTACTCTTGGCTAAATTCCATATAATTAAAGATGATTTCAAGCTCCAGCTCAATGACCCTTTGAAAGAATCTGAAAGATTAGATCCCCATTCTACCTGTTATATAGGAGAAAAGGAGTTAACTCTCTGAAACACTAGGCAAAGTATAGTTAGATATTATTATTTATCTTCTATGTATATTTTTTATATTGAAGAAGAGTTCACTTGCAATGTTACATATTCAGTGTCTTTATAGATTTGTTGTTCAGTCGCTAAGTTGTGTCTGACTGTTCATGACCCCATGAACTACAGCACGCCAGACTTCCCTGTCCTTCACTCTCTCCTGGAGTTTGCTCAAACTCATGTCCATTGAGTCGATGATGTCATCCAACCAATTATTCCTCTGTTGCCCCCTTCTCCTCCTGTCCTCAATCTTTCCCAGCATCATGGTATTTTCCAATGAGTTGGCTTTTTGTATCAGGTGGCAAATTATTGGAGCTTCAGCTTCACCATCAGTCTTTCTATTGAATATTCAGTTGATTTCCTTTATAGATTATACTCCATTAAAAGTTATTACAATATAATGGCTATAATTCCTTGTGCTGTGCAATATATTCTTATTGCTTATCTATTTTGTACATAACAGTTTGTATCTCTTAATCCATACCACTAATGTGCCTTTTCTCTTTCCTCCCACCTTTGGTGAGCACTAGTTTATATTCTATATCTTGAGTCTATCTCTGGCATATACATTCATTTGTAATACTTTTTTACATTCCACATATAAGTGATATCATGCAATATTTGTCTTTCTTTGTCTGACTTATTAAGAATATTATTTTTGGGTCTAATCAATATTTTAAAAAATAAAAAGTAATTTAAAAACCATGATAAAATAAATACTAAATTTAGATAAAGTCTGAATTAGTAATAGCATCATTTTGAGCCATATTGGAACCTGAGGCACAAGAAAAAAATCTGTAATGTTGATGGCTTTATTGTAAAAAAGTGATATTCTGTTCATAGCTTCTACACTAACTTTGACTTTTAAATATTGCATTAAAATAGCATTCATCTGGATTACTAAGGCATTTGGTATCAGGATAAATTTTGTGCCAGAGGCAATACCTCACCTGCCTCACCCTCATCTTGACTCTTACTTGCTTCCTCGGTATATATATCAACAATCTCTCATCATTTATTTACACTTTTTCTCTTTTTGGTTTTATTTTAAGATGAAAATAAACTTTTCCTAACTTTCTATTTACTTTTGACCTAACTAACAGGGTTCCAACAGAGTTGTATTATCTCAGTCACTAATAGGATTTTGGTGTTAGAATTCAGGATTAACCCCCTGGGGCATTAGATGACATATTCTGAAATATTTGCCCTTTACAAAGCTTTGGTATTTTCTTTGCCAAATTTAGTTGACATAATAACTCGCTTTGGAGATAGTCAGCAGGGTTGTGGCAGTCTCAAATCTCCAAAGCACTTTCTCCAGTGCATCATAAAGAGTTCGAGGAGATTTCAAAATCTAATGTTTTCTATGTGATGACAAATATTTATGAACAATGACAAGGATGGTCAGTTAATGTTTTATGGGAATGTGGATGTTGGCAACATTGTGAGAGCAACATACAACTTGGAGTTTCAAATTTCTGGAGTTTGGGAACTACTCATGTTTATGAGAAACAAGATGAGGACAATAGAAAAAATACTGTAGCTATTCTACTGGTTCATCAGCTGCCTTGGAATGCAATGGAGTAGAGGTCAGAATTTGAGCAGGAATGGTCCGAGGCTTAGGTCTGAATTCATGAGTGTGGCATTTTCTACCCTCTCCCCAATAGACTTCCATCTCTTCTTGATGCTTAGAAATACTTTAATGGTGGACATTTTAATTCTATTACCATAATTGAAATGATCAGCAGCTTTCAGAGAATTGAAATGTGCTTTAAAACCAAGGAACATATTTAAAATTGATAACCAACAAGATCCTATGGTATGGTGCAGGGAACTCTGTTCAATGTTATGTGGTAGGCTGGATGGGAGTGCAGTTTGGGGATAAATGGAATATGTATGTATATAACTACGGCTGAGTTGCTTTGCTGTTCACCTGAAACTATCACAATATTGTCAATCAGCTATATGCAAATATAAAATAAAATGTTTTAAAAAGGAAAAAAAACCCAACAAGCATGCAAATTACTGATATATTTTCTTTTCTTTTTAAACTTAGATGAAAGATAGAGAGATGAAAAGGCTAAGGCT
Organism: Moschus berezovskii; assembly: GCF_049115385.1. Classification (NCBI taxonomy): domain Eukaryota; kingdom Metazoa; phylum Chordata; class Mammalia; order Artiodactyla; family Moschidae; genus Moschus; species Moschus berezovskii. The sequence continues at coordinate 100,367,201 of NC_142468.1, forward strand.
CCAGAGAAATAATTTAAAGATTTTATGAGTTTTGCAGAACATTAGCCCAGATCTCTTACTTTCCATACTCAACATATTTAATAGTTTCAACCGTTCCCTATTCTATTATTCATCAACATAGGACTTTGATGGTTAGACAGGAAGTTGTGAAACTGAGAAAATCTTGATGCACGAACAGCTGACTGCATTGGGAACTTTACATGAAAGCTATTTAATCTTTAGTTGCTTCGCTGAATGAGACATTTGGATTTGTATAGCTACCATCACCCAGGGTTCATCCTAAAGACACTGACAAAGGCTCTAGTGCAATATCCCTTTCATTAGACACATTTATATAATAATATTTATTTTAATAAAATATTTGAAGGGCTAGTTTTGATTTGAACTTACTTGCATGAGTTATTATTACCATCATCACCTCAGTTTTGATCCTCATATCGCCACTGTCCATTAGATATTTTATTAATGAATGGATTTCTTGGCTGAAGACCCATACACTTGTTTAGTGCTTTGTATATTCATCATCAGCGCCAGTATCAATCACATATTTGGTGATGTTTTTAACCTAATTTACATTTTTTGTAATATGTAAAAAGTTAATTTGCATTTAATTTATAAGCTTTAACCATTATGCTTACAGACATTGTGCTCAAAATTTTGGACACTTTATTAAATATATTCATTCCATTGGAATGACAGCAATGAGATTCCTTTTGAAAGGAGAGAGAAAGAGAAAAGAGAATAAGGAAGGAAACATGGAGGAATGTTTCAAAGAGATGGGGAAGTAAGCTCTCTCTGCCTGGCTCCGGGAGCTGGTCTGACCACAGTTTGCCCTCCAGGCAGGCACAGCGTTGCCTGATGCTGTTTGTGTCTCTGCCCTAAGAGTGAGGGAGGCTGTCCCCTTGGCCTTCCTATTCCTCTGCTGTATCATCACTGCCAGAGTTGGACACATCTCTTAATTAGCTGAAGTGCCAAGGAAGATTAAGGATATAGTGGTGAGAATTTAGATTTCTTCAGCCTCTTCTGACCACACTTTCCCCACTAATCTGGCTAACATAGACTATTTGATTCTGAAAAGGGCTATATTTTGTAGGATATTTTTCACAATTGTATTTTATCTTACCTAGAAGAATGTTCATCTGATACATAGTCTCTGGTTCTATGCCAGCCACAATTTCAGAATAATAGATCCAGAAAATATATAGATGAAAATAAGACAAGGAAGGAAAATGGATGAAATGTGTCAGGTACTGTGGAATCCTGTCTGCTGGGTAACAGTGAAAAAGGCAAGATGAATGATAGGAAATAGGCAGAGCGGAAGAGCCTATAACCCTCAATCAAAGAAACCTTCAGAAATCCTCTGATGTCTTAAGACATCATCAAACACAGACACATCATAAAATGACCAATTCTGAGTGAGTTTGTGAGATGCACAAAGCCTAAGAATAAGTAGAAGGGGCTCTTCACTTATATTCCTGGTTTTCCTGGATGTATTTTTATAGGCCGATGATGGAATGAATGTTGAGATAGGTGTTTGTCTAAGGCGGAGAAAAGTTAAGAAGCAAGCTCAGAAGTTACCAAATATTTTTATTACAATTTTGAGAGTGTGCAAACTATTTTGTATTATAATTCTATGTGGGTCCCATTTTGCCCCTGTGTGTGTCTGTGTGTGCATGTGTGAATGTGGATGTGTGCACGTGTATGCGGTGTTTGTATACATATTTATGCTGATATTTTAAAATAAGACTTTAATAAATTTCATCTGTAGTCATGACACCTGTATATTAGCCATTGTATTCAGCTCTAGAGAGACTTAAAACAGATATTTCTAATGTTCCTAAAATATGTACAATGCACTGTATAGACTTACTGTTTTTTTCACTTTTCTTTGTTTTTCTTTTTTTATTCACATCTATCTTTCTTTTCTAAGTACTGAGTCATTAGCTTTGTCTTTCAAGGTTTTTATCCTCCTCTTTATATCCAATATTTCACAGAACTTAAGACAACTGTGCTTACTAAATATTATGCAGAATATGAATATATATTACATTGTATTTTTCTGTAGATTAGCAATTTTCATGTTTAAAAACATTTTATTTCGACAACAAAATTTTTTTGAGCATGTGCCATAAATATATGTGTATATATTTATAAAGTTTATATACCATTATATTAATATATAATACATATTAAATGCAGGATTTTGAAAATATAAAATTTAAAGCCAGTGATATGTGCATATATATTCATAAGTGTATACATGTAATACATATTTATGCTATTTTATTATCACTCTTCATTGGATCATCACATTGACCTTTCTGGAATGAGCCTACACAGCTAAACAAACTGAGCATTAAAACTGGATTCCCCTCTCCTGCAATGACTAGTGTTCTTTTAATTATATAGTATTAAGCTTCTAAGCTTATTTTAGTTATTCAAGTATATGAAAAAGAGCATTCATTGATTAAATGTGTGCTAATAATTTCTTTATATATTTCAACCGAATAGTACACACTTACATTCTTCTACTAATCGTAACAGTAAAGAAAACCCACTCTAAACTTAAGTGCTGCTCCCATAGGAGCTTTAGTTCTCCTGTCTTGAGAAGGAATGGATGAGACTCTAGGATCTTACTGCTCTTTTCCTCCCCTGTGTGCTGTGATTTTCAGTGTTAACATAACTAATTTAGAAAACGTCTCCAGGAAAGTTTGTATTGTGACCTGTTGTTTGTTGACAGGCTCTCCCTTGGGCATCATGCTGGTATCAGAGAAAGAAGGAGATTGGGAGAATGTAGTAAAGAGTTGGGAGCTTCCCAGATGGCTTAGTAGTAAAGAATCTGCCAGCCAAGAAGGAGATGTGGGTTTGATCCCTAGGTTGGGAAGATTCCCTGGAGAAGAAAATGGCAGGCTACAATCCATAGGGTTGCAAACGAGACATGGCTTTGCGAAGAACAGCAATAAGGAATTGAGACTCAGAGAGTGTAATGAAGTCGTGTAGTTCAAGGATGGAGTGGCTGCATAACAATGCTTCTCCAGGGATACAGCGGGAACCCACCTCTAAAGTATGAGGAAAGTAGAGTTATTGTTGGAAACTGGTCACCAGCTTGGAGTCAGGGCAACACAAGGACACCAGGTCAGAGGACGACAATAAGAGAAAACAGGGAGCAAGGCAGAGAATTCCACAAAAGTTTGTGTCGGTGGACGAGGAGAAAAGTGTGTAATTCCAAGCAAGCTGCTAAGTCTCAAGCACAGTACAACCACCAAAATGCAAAGATCTTGATATCTGGAGTTCTGTTATATCTCAATCAGGAAATTTTTCCTATGACTCAAGAAGGCAGGAATCCCAAGAAGGTATCGGACACTAGACCCTGAGAGTGGACCGCAGTGCTGGAGAAGTGCATGGCTGAATGGGAGTAAGACGGTAGCTTTGAGGAAGGTGATTTGTTTGTTTTAAATCTAGAGGAGGGAAACGTTCAGTGTTTCCTCAGGATATTGGAAAGGGTTGAAAGATTGTCTATAACTGAAGTGGTGAATAGGTCAGGTATTTGTAGGTAGACAACAACATGAGTCTAGATGTGAGAAATTATAATAACAAGAAACTCTGCTCTTTATGTACCATAGGCAGACAGGATGGAGACTGAGAACAGTACTGTGGTGACAGAATTCATCCTTGCTGGTCTGACCCAGTCTCAAAATATTCAGCTTCTGGTGTTTGTGCTAGTCTTACTTTTCTGCATCATCATCCTCCCTGGAAATGTCCTCATCATCCTCACCGTCAGGTCAGACCCCGGCCTCACGGCCCCCCTCTACTTCTTCCTGGGCAACCTGGCCTTCCTGGATGCATCCTACTCCTTCACTGTGGCTCCCAGGATGCTGGTGGACTTCCTCTCTGAGAAGAAGGTGATCTCCTATAGAGGCTGCATCACTCAGCTCTTCTTCTTGCACTTCCTTGGAGGAGGGGAGGGATTACTCCTTGTCGTGATGGCCTTTGACCGCTACATTGCCATCTGTCGTCCTTTACACTATTCAACTGTCATGACCCCTAGAACCTGCTATGCCTTGCTGTTGGCTCTGTGGCTTGGAGGCTTTGTTCATTCCATTATCCAAGTGGCCCTCATCCTGCGCTTGCCCTTCTGTGGTCCAAACCGACTGGACAACTTCTTCTGTGATGTGCTGCAGGTCATCAAGCTGGCCTGCACTGACACCTTTGTGGTGGAGCTCCTGATGGTCTTCAACAGTGGCCTGCTCACCCTGCTGTGTTTCCTGGGGCTTCTGGCCTCCTATGCAGTCATCCTCTGCCGTGTGCATGGTTCCTCCTCCGAGGGGAAGAGCAAGGCTCTGTCCACATGCACCACCCACATCATCGTTATATTTCTCATGTTCGGGCCTGGCATCTTTATCTACACCCGCCCCTTCAGAGCCTTCCCAGCTGACAAGGTGGGTTTCTCTCTTCCACACAGTGATCTTCCCCCTGTTGAACCCTGTGATTTATACTCTTCGCAACCAGGAAGTAAAAGCATCTGTGAAAAGGCTGTTTAGCCTGATAAAAAGTGGGAAAAATGAATATGAAAATAATGACTGGAGAATTTCGTGTGAAATTAAGGTATTCTCTTCCCAAACACTACTTTTATTGATCACCTCCTATTTGTCGAGACTGTACTAGGCCCTGGGAGGAAGAGCTACTACTGAGGCAGGTAAAGTCACTGTTCTCTGAAGTTACAATCTAGTAGAAATAGACAGCCAATAACGTAGAAAATAAACAGTATAGTTTCAAGAAGATATGTATCCCTGAAGGTACTAAAAATAAAAGCAAAATATTCGGTAGCAAGTGTGAGATGGGGGTAGTGAATTTACTTTTAGTCTTGAAGTAGGTCCTTTAAAGGAGGTGATGTTTTGGCTGATATCTGGATAAACTGAATATGCCAACTGTGCAAACATGGGCAGGCAGAGCCTTCCAGGCAGATGGAACAGGTATGGCAAAAATCTGAAGACAGTAATGAACTTGGTCTATTTGATGATCACAGCAAAGGTCAAATTGTCTGGGATGTAATAAGTGACTGTATAAGCGGTTGGCATTCATGTTGGAGATACTGACAATGTCCAGCACATAGACAGCGTTATGAAGTGAACATAAAGAGCTTCATTTTAAAATAATGACAATAAGAATCCATTCTAAACAGCAGAGCAATTTCTCTAGTAACGTTCAAAAGTGATTCAGGGCTGTAAACTCAAGATTCTGAAGACATCAAAGAGTTGAAAATATTATTAAAAGGGAAATGTTATTCGTACATCTTCAAAAGGAATTAAACTCTAAATTTTTCTTCAATAATCACATAGAGGAAGGCAAATAAAGCAGGTCATGTTCATATAAAAAAAGTCATGGAAACACCACTGTCTTTTTTGCCATGACTTCATAATTAGTCCTATCAGATATTTATGACTCCTAACTGTTTATTGATTTCATCTGTAATTGACTTCACACTGAGTGTCATCCTGATGGTTCTTTGGTGTATTAATCAGGAATCTATTGCATTCTAATTACTTATTTCACTGTCTTTTTTGCCATGACTTCATAATTAGTCCTATCAGATATTTATGACTCCTAACTGTTTATAGCAATCCACTCCAGTGTTTTTGCCAGGAGAATCCCAGGGACAGGGGAGCCTGGTGGGCTGCCGTCTATGGCATCGCACAGAGTTGGACACGACTGAAGTGACTTAGCAACTGTTTATTAATCTCATCTGTAATTGACTTCACACTGAGTGTGATCCTGATGGTTCTTTGGTGTATCAATCAGGAATCTATTGCATTCTAATTACTTAAATATGATTTAATATAGAGAATTACACGCTTATGAAACAGTTTCAAAGCTTGGAAGAACAGATTATAAGCTGGATATCCAGAGATGACTCCCAGAACAGCACAGGAGACCTAGACTACAAAGAGAGCTGTTCTTGCTACAACCTTTGTCACCTGTTGTCTGAAAAATACCACCATGTTAGCCTAGGACCAGGGTCAAGATGTTGATCCACAGCCACTCTGTACTTACCAGATCTCCTCAAGATAACAGAAGCCTCTCCTGGTACTGCCTCTCTGCCAATGGCTTAACCAACTGAATGGGTAGCATCCAAAACAAACCTGGAACCAAAATGCATGGGATTAATTTTTTATATTTTATTTCAAAATAATCAAAATTAAAATGTTTATGATTTAATATAAATATGAATATGATAAAATAAACACAAATCATGCACATGGTAAAATATGCATATTATGGAAAAGAGCATTTTCTTTTCTGAAATATCTCCTTCTCAATCCTACTCTCTATCACGGCTTCCCTGATAACTCAGTTGGTAAAGAATCTGCCTGCAATGCAGGAGACCCCGGTTTGATTCCTGGGTCAGGAAGATACGCTGGAGAAGGGATAGGCTACCCACTCCAGTATTCTTGGGCTTCCTTTGTGGCTCAGCTGGTAAAGAATCTGCCCGCAATGCGGGAGACCTGGGTTGGGAGGATCCCCTGGAGGAGGGCATGGCAAAGCACTCCAGTATTCCTCCCCCCACGGACAAAGGAGCTTGGCGGGCTACAGTCCGTGGAGTCACAAAGAATCACACAACACTGAGCAATTAAACACAACACAGCACAGCTACCTGTGTATCTACTCACTTACCTGCATCTCTCCTGAGACTGGGTGACCTGATGCTTTTCCTACAAAAGCTGATTCCTCCATCTGTGCATCAGACTCCATTCCATCTTTAAAGGACCATTACTCCTTTCTCTCTTCTGAACCGTTAACTTTTTCCTTCCTATTGCATCCCCTTGGCATATGTTTCTTTGACCTTAAATAAAATATTTTTGTCAGCTTTCTCCTTCCACATCTTATCTCATTTTTTCTTCCCCTTTAGAGCCAAGCTCAAGAGTGGTTTAGAAATATTTATAGACTTTTAAAGAGCAGCTTTATATTTATAGGAAAGTTGAGCAGAAAATACAGTTTCACTACCCCGCATCATATATACATACTTTTCCCATTAATATCTTGCATTAGTGTGGTACATCTGCAACAACTGATGAACAAATACTGATACATTATTTTAAAATAAAATCCATAGTTTATATTAGAGTTTGCGTTTTCTCTGCAGTTCTAGGAATTCTGACAAATACATTTCATCTTTCATCATTTACGGTATCATACAGAGTAGTTTAGGCACCAGAGATCAAATTGCCAACATCTGCTGGATCATGGAGAAAGCAAGAGAGTTCCAGAAAAACATCTATTTTTGCTTCATTGACTATGCCAAAGCCTTTGACTGTGTGTACCAATAAATTGTGGAAAATTCGGAAAGAGATGGGAATCCCAGACCACCTGACCTGCCTCTTGAGAAACCTGTATGCAGGTCAGGAAGCAACAGTTAGAACTGGACATGGAACAACAGACTGGTTCCAAATAGGAAAAGGAGTACATCAAGGTTGTATATTGTCCCCTTGCTTATTTAACTTATATGCAGAGTACATCATGAGGAACGCTGGGCTGGAAGAAGCACAAGCTGGAATCAAGATTGCCGGGAGAAATATCAATAACCTCAGATATGCAGATGACACCACCCTTCTGGCAGAAAGTGAGGAGGAACTCAAAGGCCTCTTGATGAAAGTGAAAGAGGAGCGTGAAAAGGTTGGCTTGAAGCTCAACATTCAGAAAACTAAGATCATGGCATCTGGGCCCATCACTTCATGGGAAATAGATGAGGAAACAGTGGAAACAGTGTCAGATTTTATTTTTGGGGGCTCTAAAATCATTGCGGATGCTGATTGCAGCCACGAAATTAAAAGACGCTTACTCCTTGGAAGGAAAGCTATGACCAACCTAGATAGTATATTAAAAACAGAGACATTACTTTGGCAACAAATGTCCGTCTAGTAAAGGCTATGGTTTTTCCCGTGGTCATGTATGGATGTGAGAGTTGGACTGTGAAGAAAGCTGATCGCCAAAGAATTGATGCTTTTTTTCAAAAATTTTTATTTAATTAATGGTACAAAGCACAGTGCCAAAAATATTAAGTTAAAATTTCACCAAATGAAAAAATACTATAGAATACACAGTTGTAAAAAGCTACATTAAGTTATTTTACAACTGCCTCAGGCTGCAAAAAGAAAAAAAAACCCAATACCATACCGAAAGAATTGATGCTTTTGAACTGTGGTGCTGGAGAAGACTCTTGAGAGTCCCTTGGACTGCAAGGAGATCCAACCAGTCCATTCTAAAGGAGATCAATCCTGGGTGTTCATTGGAAGGACTGATGCTAAAGCTGAAACTGCAATAACTTGGCCACCTCATGCAACGAGTTGACTCATTGGAAAAGACTCTGATGATGGGAGGGATTGGGGGTGGGAGGAGAAGGGGACGACAGAGAATGAGATGGCTGGATGGCATCACTGACTCGATGGACATGAGTTTGAGTGAACTCCGGGAGTTGGTGATGGACAGGGAGGCCTGGCGTGCTGTGATTCATGGAGTCTCATGGAGTTGGACACGGCTGAGTGACTGAACTGAACTGAACAGAGTAGTTTTGCTGCCTTAAAAATCCCCTGTGTTCCACCTATTCATCCCTGCCTCTCTTCCTTCTCCCTTCAAGCCCCTGACAACCACTGACCTTTTTACAATCTCTATAGTTTTGCTGTGTACAGAATGTCACACAGTTGGAAACATACACTATGTAGTTTTAATCTTCTCAGGCTGTCCTGTTCATCCTCTCTGCTTCCAATGTTTTTCCTTTCCAACTCACCCAGTCATGCCAATAAAAAGTCATGCCATGATCACCAGTGATAGCAGTGATTGTTAGTCAGGTCTCATCGTGTTTCACCTCTTAATAGAATCTGGCACTGTGAATCACTGCCTTCCCAGGTCCTCCATTTTTCTTGTCCCCCCGAACATCACCAGCTGCTCCTTTATTCTTCTTTGAGAGCTTCTCCTTAGCTACCCAGCTTTCCTGGCTTATATCCCATCTATCTATTGATAATCTTTATATTTATCTTTCTCATGAATGGCTAGGCTCCTCTCTCCAGAAGCCTATGACCCTGCCACAGCTCTGCTTTCAAGTCCTGTTTCACCTCATACATGACATCCCAGACTGACTCCTGCTGTTCACTGCACCCCTCTCTCCACCCCACAACCCAATGGAATTCAGTGTAATTCCATTTTTCCAGTCTCTGGCCAAAAATCTAAGATTTGTAATATTTTAGAAATATTTTCTCTCATATTCCACATCCAATCTATTAACAAGCCTGGATTAGCGCTGTCATCATGAAACTGCCAGATGACATCATCTCCCCCTCAAATTATACCACCTACGCCCAAGCCACCATCATCTCTTACCTATATTATAGCTGTAGCCTCTTTATTGGTCTTCTGTTTTTGTCCCAGTTTATTTTATTGTCAGCAGAGCGTCCAGAATGATCTGGTTAAAATATAGTCACATCCTTGTCTTCTCAAAACCCTCGATGACTCTGCTGTTAAAGAGCTGTCTTTCCTCGTGATCTATAGAAGTCCATAGGACCCTATCCATAAGCCCCAACTCCCACTCCTTTTTACTCTCTGACCCCTTATTCTAATGCATCCCATCTCAATCCTTCTGTTCAGTTGTCCTGGCCTCCTGATCCTGGGCTATGTCAGCCCACCCACCCTTCCCAGTCCCACCCCAGTAACTTCGACTTGATGGTTCCTCTGTCTGGAATGTAATTTTCCAAGACACTGCCAAGCCTTCCTATATAATTTCCTCACATTTGAAGGCCACCTTTTGTGTGACACCTTCCCTGAGCACCCACTCCCAGAACAGTCCCCGCCCATCTTTCCTGCATCACTGTTGTTCGTAGTACTTATTACCTTTTACAGGACATATGTAGCACATGCTTATTTTATTGTCTGTCTTTTACTTCTATGGTATGTAACATCCATCACAGCAAAAATTGGTTTGCTTTGACTACTGACTAGCACAAAGAAGGTGCTTGCAAATATCAAACTAATAAATTAAAGTATAATATGAAAAATTCATGTAATTCCACTATGTAGAAACATCTAATATTAAAATTTTGTCAGTTTTACATGTATAAACACATTATTATTTTTATAAAAATTGGGTCATATTATATATATAGTTTATAATTTGTCCTTTTCTCTTAATATTATAGGCATGTTTTAAATAAGTAAATATAGATTACAATACTCAAATGACTGTGAATTATTCAATTACCATTTGTTACTATTTAAATAATCTACATTTGTATATTTAGAATTTTGCTATTACAAATTGCTTTTATATAAAAAATATTTTAAATACTACCTTTCACTCTTATGGAGCATATTCTGGGAATAGATTTATAGAAATACAATTACTAGGTCACAAGGTATAAATTTGGATATATAGTGAAATTCTTGTGATTTAATTTTCTGCCAACAAAATATGGAATTATTTATTTGCTGTTTCTAAGAGTAAAGGACTCACTTTCTTTTACAGATTTACTATTTGGAAAAAACAAAAGTATCATATTTATTACAGCTTTCCATGTGTACTATTGCCATCAATGTCTATTAATTAAATGCATTTTTTCCTTAAAATGTTTTCTAAAAGTTTAGGTAAAATATAAAGTCGCTTTTGTCCAGAAAGGTTATAATATTGTAAAGATTATAATATTATAAATTCTTGTATATCTTCAGGTCTCTATCTATTTTTTATACTCTTAGATCCTTTACATTAATTTGTTGTACTCCATGCTTTTTCTATGTTATTTAAATACCATCATTTTATCATACTTTGCATGTTAGAAATACTATTTCTACTTCCTGACTACTTTCACCTGATTTACCTCTAGAAAAATTCTGAATAATATTTTAAGTCAAAGAAACTTAGAGTTTATTGGACTTTATGTACTAAAGAGTATTGAGTGTCTCTTTCCAATAAAACAGGCTCTTGCAATAGAGATGCATTTCTAATTAACATTATTCCTATTTACCTTACATATCCTATTGCTCATCTAAATAGACTCTTTTTTAATGACATACTTTAACAAGTAATTGTTTTATAAGAAGGATACTGGTTTCCTTTATTTTGTAACTAGTCACTGTACAGAATTATTTGGTTTTGCTTTTCAAAATTCTACTTTACCAATGATTTAAAGTAAAATTGGGTTTTGTCCCTTTTGGTATGCAGTTCTATGAGTTTTAACAGATATGTATTCATGTAATCACCAAAACAACCAAGATACAGAAAACTTTCATTAAGCACCCAAACTCCACTGCTCTTTCGGCATGCATGCTAAATCTCTTCAGTCGTGTCTGACTCTTTGCCACACAATGAACTATGGCCTGCCAGGCTCCTCTGTTGATCAGATTTACCAGGCAAAAATACTGGAGTGGATTGCCATACCCTTCTCCAGGGGATCTTCCCTATCCAGGGATCGAACCCTTGTGTCTTCAGTTCAGTTCAGTTCAGTCGCTCAGTCGTGTCCGACTCTTTGCGACCCCATGAATCACAGCACGCCAGGCCTCCCTGTCCATTACCAACTCCCGGAGTTCACTCAAACTCATGTCCATCGAGTTGGTGATGCCATCCAGCCATCTCATTCTCTGTCGTCCCCGTCTCCTCCCTTCCCCAATTCTTCCTAGCATCAGACTCTTTTCCAGTGAGTCAACTCGAGGCATGAGGTGGCCAAAGTATTGGAGTTTCAGCTTTAGCATCAGTCCTTCCAATGAACACCCAGGATTGATCTCCTTGTCTCTTACATCTCCTGCATTGGCAGGTGGGTTCTTTACCACTAGCGCCACCTGGGAAGCCCTAAACTAAGTTTTCTTTCTATTATTTTTTCTGTTAATCCTCTTATCCTTTCCAGGATAAAGCCAGTAATTATTATATACACTTTTCTTTTGTTTTAAACCAGGGCAGACATTTTGGATTTACTGAATCTTTGCAACTGTTATGTTGGTTGGCTTTTTTTTTTAAGTCATTTTCTTTATTTCTTTTTACAGAACAGAAAGAGAACAAAAATATCTTTAAAAAAAAGTTTCATCTTCTTCTTTTTTTTTTTTTGTATTTCAAAGGGTGCAAGGAATGTGGTCAGCCAGGGAAGATTCTCTTGGGCTCCATTGCTTGTCTTAGGAGGAATGTAGGCTAGCTATGGTAATTGTGAACAGTTCAAATCACTGAAGAAATTTGGAAAGATGATTGTATTTGAAGAGCAAACTACAGATGAGTGATTGACCTTCAAGTAAATATAACCAGACCCTCAGTTATAGTTTAGGGTTGAGATTCCACAACTAGTATCATCCTGAATTCTATGTCATAAACATTTCAAAAAATTATGTTAATATTTACAATCACCTCTGCTATTCTTACCACCGTATATTATTCATCATTTTCTCTGTGCCAGGCATTCTACTGAAAGTTTTATGTTTATTTGTGTAATTTAATTCTTACACCATTCTTCTAGGCTATTGCAAGGTACCTGCCTTCATTTCTTCCAGTTACTTTGAGCTTTCCAATTTCTCCTTCCCCAAATTTTATCCACCTGAGTAGCAGCTGTCATTATATTATTAGCCTGGACTAATTTTCAATGTCCCATCTTAGAAAGAAACTTTAAGAAACTTTAATGCAGGATTCTTTCTTTATATGATTCTTCAAGTAAGCAAGAGTATGCAGGTGACAAAGTGCCTTAGTTCAAAAGAGAGATTTTCCAACATTGGGATATTGAACACTGGGGCATAAAGGTGAGAATACTTCTGTAATTAAAGAAGCAATGTTTTGCTCCTTAAATGATTGCTCAAAGGTCTTCTAAAGACCAGTCCCAGTTGTGTTTTTTCTCTAATGAAAATTGCTTCATCATGAGTGTCAGTCCACAATAAATAGCAAAGATAGACTTCACAGCTTTTCTTGCAACATGGGGAAAAGTCAGCTCAGCATTTTAATAACTCCCACTGCAAGCAGATTGTAGTGCCTAATCTGTGATCTTCCTAGATGCCTCTGATTTTTAGTGCCTTTTGTAGCAGGACTGGAGAAAATATATATACACACTTCTAGGCTTCTCATGCTTCCTAAGGACTATGGTGATTCAGTAGGTTTGTGAATCTTGAAGGATATGATATTTTTGGTTTCTGATGCATGGCTGGTAGATTAAAAGCCAGAAATAATATAAGGACCTTGAGAAGCAATTGTAATTTTTGTTCCTCAGGTAGCAGACAATTTTCATTTAATAACTGTGTAAGATGGACAGGGAGGCCTGTCGTGCTGTGATTCATGGGGTCGCGGAGAGTCGGACACGACTGAGCGACTGAACTGAACTGAACTGAAGTCAAAATAATAAAGTAGTAAAGGAAATACACACACACACATATATAAAAATATGAAGACATAAAGATGGGTGACTGAGCCACAAGTGAAGCCCCCAATCAGGTATTAGAGAGGCCTTTAGAGTTCCTTCTGAACATAAAGGAGGAAAAAAACTGACAACTGTTTATTTACTTACAATGTGTATATGTGTATGTATTAGTCACTTCAGTCACGTCCGACTCTTTGCGACCAGTGGACTATAGCCCATCAGGCTCCTCTGTCCGTGGGATTTCCCAGACAATGAATATGTAACATATTCATTATATATGTATATAAATCTAAATTAAGTATAATAATTTTTGTGTTTGTCATGACTAATTACATCATTAAATCAGGGAAATGGAAGAAATATTCAAATATCTCAGACTGAGAAATTTTAGTCTTTAATATATCAAGATACTTAGATAAGTTTTATAAGAAGTAATTTAACCTCAAAAAAATGAAATGATTTTGGAAGCCCATATCTTTCTAAATCACTGAATTGATACTAGGATAATATTTTTACTGAAATTACTATTATTACTATTCATGAAATAAAATAAGCTAATTATTTATGAGCAGTATTGAATTTTGAAAACTAGACAGTTATTGAATGTTGCCCAGGACATATGCTTAATGCTTTATAAAGACTGCTAAGCTGCTACTGCTAAGTCACTTCAGTCGTGTCCGACTCCGTGTGACCATATAGATGGAAGCCCACCAGGCTCCCCCGTCCCTGGGATTCTCCAGGCAAGAACACTGGAGTGGGTTGCCATTTCCTTCTCCAATATAAAGACTATCTAATTGAACTCTCATAGGTAAAGAGGTAAAATCTTAGAAAGGCTACTAAGGTATGAGCAAAGTCACACCGCAGGTTAAGAACACTTTAACCCTCTTAACAACTTTCCCATAGTTCAGTTTTCAGATTTGTGGAACATTGTTCTCTGACAAATCTAAAATATTTATCAACACTGACAGGATAATTTGAATATTTGCACATAAATGAGGATGAAGCCAGATTTTCTTCCAATATGGCAAAACAGAAGGTCACAGGAGATATTTGTAGAATTTGCAATCTGCTGTAAATCAAAAACTCAATTTTGAAAAATGAGTCTGAGTCTTTAAATAATCTTTTTCTTTTCTTTCAGTTGCCTCTGGTATCACTTTGACATACCATCATCAATGTGGGTTTTTTCGTTTGCCTGCTTTGTTTGGCTTTGAGGATCTTACATGCTGGTACTACAAAAGCCTTGATACTCATCTTATATCCATATATTTCCTGGATTTGGCCTAGAATTTTTCTTCCTCCTTTTTCTAGTCTAAAAAATTAGCTTTGTTTGAGTAACATGTGGAGAAATAGAGGAGGGGTTTTCTCTTCCTTTAAAACAAATGTTTCTGTGCAATCGTAAGATAAAAACTTGAGGATAACTCATATGTTACAGGTATGCATTTTGATCATCTGTAATTTTACAGAATTAAGAAATTAATCATTTATATATTAATAGTTAAAATAGTACTTGCCAGTCCTAGCAAAACAGTTTGAAAACATATGAATGAAATTAGAAAGAAAGTGGAATTTTTTGTAGCTGCGAAAACAGAAATTTACTTAAAGGAAAAATCATTTATCATCCTCCTAGGATAAGAAATAGGCTTCCTGAAATCAGTACATTAAACTGTTATTTAAATCCAGGGTTTTAACAATAGTGGATCAAACATAAATTTCATTTTTTTGGTTTAACAGAAAACTCTGAGAGGTTCACCCCCATGAAAATTTTTATTTACCTTACTTGCTAGTAGAACCCAATTACTGAGTGTACTCTTCCTCCGTGACTATGGATTATGTAACTCCTCAGCCAGTATCCAGAAAAGAATATTTTTGTATAGGTATGTGATGAGTATAATCCAGCATGTACTTGATGGTGATCAAACCAAGAAGTTTTCCATTTGTAGTGATATCTGACACAGATTGTTCAGTGGTTCCAAAAAGAAAAATATTTACTGAGCTAGTTAGTAGTTAGATTTTAGGTAATCAATATTCTAGTTAATTATTAACTGATATTATAACTCCTTCACGTGTAATTGTAGAAGTATTGCATTTTCTAACTCTGTCATTGTGTACCACTTTGTCATTATAGACCAGAGCCTGCAGATCAATGGAGGGGATCAACCATTCCAGAGTGTCTGAATTTGTGTTACTTGGACTTACTGATTCTCCTCAGCTCCAGATTTTCCTTTTTGTGATGTTTTCTGTTTTCTACTTAATGACCATGTTGGGCAATTGCCTGATTTTGCTCACGGTACTGTCCACCCCACACCTTCACTCCCCCGTGTACTTCCTGCTCAGCAACCTGTCTCTCATCGACATGTGTCTGTCTTCCTTTGCCACTCCAAAGATGATCGTGGACTTCTTTGCTCAGCACAAGACCATCTCCTTTGAGGGATGCATTTCTCAGATCTTCTTTTTGCACCTCTTCACTGGGACTGAAATTGTGCTGCTCATCTCCATGTCTTTTGACAGGTACATTGCCATATGCAAACCTCTCCATTATTCATCAATTATGAGCCAAAGAGTATGTGTTGGGCTTGTGGCAACTTCTTGGACAGTGGGCTTCTTGCATACAATGAGCCAGTTAGCTTTTACCCTCTATTTACCCTTTTGTGGTCCCAATGTTGTAGACAGTTTCTTCTGTGACCTTCCTTTGGTCATCCAGCTGGCATGTATAGACATATATGTTCTTGGAATCTTCATGATTTCAACCAGTGGTGTGATTGCTCTTGTAAGTTTTCTGCTTTTGCTCACTTCCTACATCACTCTTCTGGTCACTATCAAGGACCACTACTCCACTGGATCATCTAAGGCTTTTTCTACCTGCACTGCACATTTCATAGTTGTGTTGAAGTTCTTTGGGCCCTGCATCTTTATCTATGTGTGGCCATTCACAGACTTCCTGGTGGACAAAGTTCTCTCTGTTTTCTACACCATCTTTACCCCTTTTCTGAATCCACTTATCTATACTCTGAGAAACCAGGAAGTGAAAACAGCTGTGAAGAAGAAACTAAGTAACCAATATTTAAATCTTGGGAAAACTACTCCAATATATTCAGTACAATGAGCAGAGAGCTCCTACCTGAGATTTAGTATCATCAGTTTTGTTCTCAGAACAATAGAAAATTAAAGTTAGAATCTTTCAAGTCATTTAGTCTAAATTCATGAAAATCAGAAGTTAAAACTGACAGATGTGAAGGATCATGCCTAAATGTTAGTGCGATGTTTGCCAGTCTTTTGCAATTATGGATCCATTTGAAAATCTGTTGAAATGTATAGGTTATCTTTATGGAAAAATGCACATATTATCAAAATTGTGAACATAAATTCAGGAATTCATAGACTTCTGAATTCTAGAAACATAGATCCAGGTTCTTAGAGAAGCCTGAAATAAAATATTGCTCTTTTGTCTTTTAACCCAGAACATTCTCATTCAAAGTGTTATGGTATTCTGACGCTGTCCACTTGCGGAACTTAAATTAAGAATATTGGACATAACAGGTCTTTTCATGGCATTGGAATATTTTTGTGGAAAATTTATATTATGTAGAAGCTCTTTCGAATATTGTTGAACAAACTTGATTCAGTGGATACAACTGTTTGAGTTCTGAGTCAACTTTGAACAAAAGAGAACAGTTCAGAGGATACAAGATTTAATAATACCTTTTCTCAATAAGTATGTAGATCACTATCACACTTGATATAGCAAATAATTAATCAAACATCAATTGTAAAGTTTAAACCATAGAAAGTAAACTACTCAAATCTGACTGGCTTTCAAAACCTGGTTTGCTATCTTAGATCTGATGAATTTATTAATACCCCAGACTAAATGTTTGAAAAATTATAAACTATTAAATTCATGATAAATTTTTCATTTCCAAATAAATTTTCCCCAATTATTATTAGTCTCAGTGTGAGTATACAATATAAGGTAGCCTGTGGGAAGAAAAGATGGTCATTGTTTAAGAACTATATTGAAAAATTCTTCCTAATTTGGTATATTAAATATTATGCTGAATATGTTTTTTTTTTTTTATTACAAGAAAGTCTTTGAAAATCAGCTGGTCAAAGAATTTCCCTCACAGTTGAAGAACCTAAAGTCTAGAGAATCCATGAAGCTAGAGGCTGAATCACCATTAAGGGGCAAAGCTCATTGCTGTAAACATACATGAGACTTAGAATTAGATCTTGGATTTGTCATTTCCTAGTTGTATTATTCTGGAGAGTCACTTTACCTCTTTATTCCTTTTTTAATCTGTAACATGAAGATAATAAACGTAATTGCCCGTTGTAATGATTTTGTAGAAAATGGACAGAATGGTTTCTCAAAATGTCATTTCATTTTTTCTTCTCACCAAGGTAGACTTCTATCTAAACTGTACTTCATTTTTAATAAGTATGTATTTGAAGAACAATTGTATAAGTCTAACCACATTGGAGAAGGAGGTGGCAACCCACTCCAGTGTTCTTGCCTGGAGAATCCCAGGGACGGGGGAGCCTGGTCGGCTGCTGTCTGTGGGGTCACACAGAGTCGGACACGACTGAAGTGACTTAGCAGCAGCAGCAGCAGCAACCACTATTTGTCAAACACAAAACTTGATATTCAGTTTTAGGATGTCTGTAATATTGTGGCTTAAGATGTACAGCAGAAAAACAATAAAACACTTTCCAGTTTTCCACTGCTAAAAGGGGGTGGCATGGAAAAACTAGATACAATTCCCTAATACTTTGAGATTTCTCTGAATAACAATATACCGATAGGTTGCATCTCCTTAAATTGACTGAGGTATATGAAAAGAGTTCAGGAAAAAATCTGTCATGGTGGATTATGACAGTTTGTAAGTTCCAGGAGAAAAACACAAGCCCCTGCCTTGCAAAGAAAGAAATGGCATTAATGGTTTCTTTCGTTTATCTCAGACTTTTAATGTTTTGACATGTTTCAACACAAACCAAGCCAAATATTTAATATCTGAAGTTAACTAATGTGCAGTTTAGGGACAAATGTAGCATTTGGACTAGGTATGAAATCACATTTTTAATTTGAAATACTGTTAATTTTAACCAAATCATAAATTCTTCCTTCTTGCTTCAAAGTCAGTTAGACAAATGAAAAACGGTTAAGGTAGAAATATACTTTTGCCTCATATACATTTTTTAGCAAAAATTATCATCTTTATTTTTAAATATAAACCTCAGGTCTAAAACTTTCATTTTAATTCAATAATCAGTTGCTGAATATCTACTCTGCTTAAGGCCCTTGTTGGGTGCTGGAGATCCATTAAAGTACAAGATCTGTTTCTCTGTCTTTGAGGGACATGTATTTAGCAATAGATAGGTTCCATCTGTTGTAGGTTGAATTCCAGTCCCACCAGTTTATTTCTTGTGTAACCCTGAGCATGTATTTTTGATGTTTCTAAAACGCAATTTCTTCATCATAAAATGTGGACATTTTATGGTGTATTTAACCACTTGGGATGTTGTGAAAATCAAAACACATATACATTTAACCAGCAGTGCTTAGCACTCGAAAGGGTTTATGAATCCTAGCTAATTATACTATTATTGTTGCTGTTGTTTTAAACATGATTAAAATTTCAGGGTTACTGAAATATAAATAGTTGTGCCTACTTGAACTTAAAGCCATGGTTTTAATACTGTAATAGGATGTGTCAATTAACTTAATATTAACTAATGTTAAAATATTGGATTTGTGCCAATTATTAATCTTTGATGTATTTCTGTAAATAAAGTTGTCCCTTTACATCTATGTTTTTCAAAAGAGGTATTATATTTTGGGGCTTTCTTATTTAAGTTGAAATATAGTCCAAGATTGCATGCAAGGGAAAAAATAATAAATACACAATGTTCAATAGGCCAGTGTGCTGTTGTTTTTAAATAGAGTGTATTTGATTTTTTAAACAGAGTGTTTTTAATGTTTTTATTTTATTTTTTTTAATTTTTATTTTTATTGGAGACTAATTATTTTACAACAGTACATTGGTTGATTTTGCCATACATTGACATGAATCCGCCCTGTAATGTTTTTAAATAGAATGTATATGATTAAAAAGCAATACAATGTTATTCACATGTTTATCTCTTGAACTTTTGTCCAAAAAATAGTGAAATGCTTTATAGTCATATGTACATGGATGTATTAAAATATTAACTGGGGAATGAATGGTGACAATCATCTATTCATTTTATATATAGCATGTTATTAAATGTTTCAACAACAGAAAGACTTTGTCCAGACTTATGAAAGTATAAGGGAATTGTTCATGTAGCAATATGATAGATTTACAAAGACAGAACTGTTTGTATGAAGATATGGTACTGTTCAGGAAATTGTTAAAATTCAGTTCAGTTCAATTTGGAATCCCATGGACTGCAGCATGCCAGGCTTCCCTGTCCATCACCAACTCCCAGAGCTTGCTCAAACTCATGTCCATTGAGTTGGTGATGCCATCCAACCATCTCATCCTCTGTTGTCCTCTTCTCCGCCTGCTTTCAATGCTCAGCATCAGGGTCTTTTCCAATGAGTCAGTTCTTTGCATCAGGTGCCAAAGTATTGGAATTTCAGCTTCAACATCAGTCCTTTCAATGAATATTCAGGACTGATCTCCTTTAGGATTGACTGGTTGGATCTCCTTGCAGTCCAAGGGACTCTCAAGAGTCTTCTCCAACACCACAGTTCAAAAGCATCAATTCTTTGGCGATCAGCTTTCTTCACAGTCCAACTCTCACATCCATACATGACCACTGGAAAAACCATAGCCTTGACTAGACAGACCTTTGTTGGCAAAGTAATGTCTCTGCTTTTTAATATGCTATCCAGTTTGGTCATAACTTTCCTTCCAAGGAGTAAGTGTCTTAATTTCATGGCTGCAATCAGCGTCCGCAGTGATTTTGGAGCCCAAAAAATAAAGTCAGCCACTGTTTCCACATCTATTTCCCATGAAGTGAAGGTTTGCAGAGGTAGTGCTGAATCTGAGATTTCAAGGCCACGTTGCAGGAAAGTATGTCAGAAGGAAGGAATAGCATAGGCAAAGGCAGAGAAGCATAAATGTGCCTAGCGGGGAGACTTTCCTGGTGGTCTAGTAATTAAGATTCTGCATTTTCAATGCAGGGGGTGTGGGTTCAATCCATGGTAAGGGAATTAGGATCCCACATGCCACACACCATGGCCAAAATTTTTTTTTTAATTTATTTAAAAAAATTGACAGGGAACTGAGGAGCTAAATGTGGTTTACTATTTCTAGAGAACAAGATGTAATATTAGTGGTTGTGGAAAGGGATTGTGCAGCCAGAGCTTCAATTCAGTTCAGTTCAGTCACTCAGTCATGTCTGAGTCTGCAATTCCTTGGACTGCAGCATGCCAGGCCTCCCAGTCCATCACCAACTCCCGGAGTTTACTCAAACTCATGTCCATTGAGTTGGTGATGCCATCCAACCATCTTTGGTGTAAAATAAAATTCACATTCTATAGCAAGGCAAGAAAACTGTGAAAAAACATTTAAAAAATTTCTTTGCTCTTTGGTCTCCTTACTCTCCTCTCCTGTGCATTGTGTATCTGCATCGCATATCGACCAAACCTCCCCCAACGGCAGAAAGGCCTGCTTAACCATAAACAGCAATATTCTCCTAGAATCCACAAGACAACTCCATAAAAGATAACATTCCTTCTTGATCTAGAAAGGGGCCATGATGACAAGGCTTCCCCCTTGGCTCAGTGGCAAAAAATCCACCTACCAGTGCAGCAGACGAAGGAGATGCGGGTTCAATCCCTGGGTCAGGAAGATCCCCAGAAGAAGGAAACGGCAACCCACTCCAGTATTCTTGCCTGGGAAATCCCATGGACAAGGAGCCTGGGGAATTACAGTCCATGGGGTCACAAAGAATCTGACGTGACTGAGCACACACACACACGTGATGACACTTAGATCTGGACTGTGTGAACTGTCAATAATGTATCATTTAATGTACAGCCCACTGTCTCAAAAAGCTTATATAGCTGTTCCTTGACTTCTAATGGATTAGAGGTCAAGTGGAACAGTTTTCAAAGATTTCTGAGATGCTATAAGGGTTTATATGGGAGACCTGGGTTTGATTCCAGGGTTGGGAAGATATCCTGGAGAAGGGAATGGCAACCCAATCTAGTATTCTTGCATGGAGAATTCCATGGACAGAAAAGCCTGGCGAGTCCTGCTCTGCTGCTAAGTCACTTCAGTCATGCCCGACTCTGTGCGACCACATAGAGAGCAGCCCACCAGGCTCCCCCGTCCCTGGGATTCTCCAGGCAAGAACACTGGAGTGGGTTGCCATTTCCTTCTCCAATGCATGAAAGTGAAAAGTGAAAGTGAAGTCGCTCAGTTGTGTCTGGCTCTTAGTGACCCCATGGACTGCAGCCCACCAGGCTCCTCTGTCCACGGGATTTTCCAGGCAAGAGCACCGGAGTGGGGTGCCATTGCCTTCTCCAGAGCTACAGTCCATGGGGTTGCAAAGAGTCAGACAAGACTGAGTGATTCACACATACACACACACACACACACACACACACACACACACACACACACACACATTACGGTTATAATTCTTAATTTGGCTAAGGTAAAATGTTCCATATCTTTCTTAACCGATTGATTATAACTTTTTTTTATCAACTCTGGGATGCTAGATATATATGGCAGAGACAATGGGGAAGCACTGGGTAACTGAGAGAAGGCTAGAAGCAACAGGCCAATTTTCATAACGTTTCTATTTTGAGAACTTTTTACAGTTTTATCAAGTGATTTGATGGAAGTTTACTTATTTTCACTTGTTTTGGTATATAAAAGGATGTGTAAAATATACAGTCTGTGCTTGAATACTTTGTTGTAGATGCAAAAGAAAAGATATCCTGGTTTTTCTTGTCTCTTTCCAATCTCTCCTGTATCTTTGAATCTTCTTATTTGACATGTATACTGAACTTTATGTTGTGTGGTAAGTTGACTTGCCAATGACTAGTAAGTTGGCCCAGCAATTTCCGGAAAGAAGGTTCCCTTTTCCTTCTTATTCCCTTCTTTTCTCATCACCTTGCACCTTGAAGCTATTTCCCAGAATCTCTTTAGCTCCCATACCCTGAAAAGATCTGCCTCTCTGAATGGCATGTTGGTGCATGTTCATTGAGGGGATGACACAGAAGTTGGTGAAATCTTTACATTAAGGTCAGATAATACCTGGAGGGGAGCAAGAAGGATTACAGAAGAAACCTGGACATCCCTGGTGAGGCATATACCACTTAGCTCTTGTCTCCCCAGTGGTGATGTTGATTTTGACATTGTTATTCCACTGTTATGAAGATTAAATGTATGAATTTATTCTCAAATATTTATTCCCCAAAGCTTATAACACAACAGGCTTCATTAAATGGGTTACAGAAGAAAAACCAATATGGTTGGGGAATATACAACAATTACAGCGTATAGTAGGATATGAATCATCTGGATCCTGATTATGTCTTCAGTTCCATTTTGCATTCCTGTCCATCTTGAACACTAACTTTTCTTTTTCTCCAGTGTGCCAGACTCTATTCTGTTGGATTGTTTTCACATGCTATTTTATCTGCTTAAATTCTGACAGTAATACTAGAAAGTGTGGCTTTTGAATAGGAGCAGTGTCTTTTCTGCTGGGAGAAAAACACATCTAAAGGGATTTTAAGACCAAGAAATTAGTTTGGTGCCGATGGCTCATTGCTCGACACTCATCCAATCTAACACAAATCTCAATTTTATTTTATGTACACGTTTAACTTTTCTGAACAATATTAAGTATTTTGACATTTCAAAATACATTTACTTCTGATTTTATTTATTAGACTATAATTGGAATGAACATGTGAAGTAGTTTAAACTCTATAGAAGCAAATAGACAATAGGGAATCCAATTAAATAAGAGAAACAAAAAGTGACATTCCATGACTCTGTAGAACAGCACCGTAGACAGTTTTAATCAGCCTAATGACTCTTGGAGGTGAAGATGGAATCATACGTTAGGTTCAATATTTCTGGAAATCATTTGCTAGGTTGATCTTTTACAGTGAACTATTGGGACTAAGTGTTAGGTTTCTTCTCTATGGTCATGAGACTGAAAGATTGAAGAGCACCTCAGAAAGCTATTTGGTGATAGAAAATATGAGACAAGGAGGGAGAAGCCACCATCAGTGGAGAGCTTAGAATGGGAACCGTGATCATTCTTTACTCTTACTTCTTAGGTTGGTGCTTATGCCAACTATCTAGATTTTGTCTTTGGGGCCAATATTCCATGTAGCATTCCTAATGCTTGGGATCTTATTCTAGAGCACATGCAAAGTTTCATGTGATGGAACCTATGACATTTATTTGGCTATAATTCTAGCAGTGTGCATGGTAGGATGTTAAAGTGGAAAACAAAATCCATAGCCTGGGCATAGAAAACAACTAATGGAGCATTCCTTACTGTGGTTAGCCAACCATATGCTATTGATCAGAATTAAATATGAATATTCATCCAACTTGTAGATTTGGTATAACAGAGTTGAGAAGGTGGGAAGACAGATTTATAATGTTCATAGAGAATATTTACAGGGTTTTAAAAATATTTTTTCACTAACATAATTCATTAGTCCATCTCCCCAGTGACATTAAGCCTATTCATAAATTTTTTCTACTTCATCATAAGAAACATATGTAAGAATATATCTTTTGAATTCTTTCAGGTCCAATAACTTTTCAAATAAATTTTTAAGAAAATAACACAATTGCAATTTTTAGTTGTATACATTCAACATACAGACACAGAAACTTGAGTCAATATATTAAGCTGTATATTCATTTCTTCATTATTGTAAGTATCCATCTGTATCTTGCTATACATCTACCCACCCAAACACACATATCCATCTATTTGCCCATCCATTCACCTAATAATTTATTTACCTTTATATTCAAATCTTTACAATCTATTTATCTATCTATCAATATATACATCTGTCCTTATCTAAACCCAAGCTATATAATATTACATACAATATTAGGCAAATTTTGACAATGCCAGCCAACTGGATAATTGGAAAGCAAACTATAAATGGTTGTAAGTATTTGCTTTTAAGCATTAACATTTTTCCTATGTATAACTCTCAGAATGACAATAGTCAATTTGCTCTTAAAGGCAATTTAGCTGTTGTCCAATTGATAGAGGAGAAGAGAGACAGAAAGACAAGAGGCACTTTCTTAGTAGGACTCTATCATCTTGCTGCTGCTGCTGCTGAGTCACTTCAGTCGTGTCCGACTCTGTGCGACCCCATAGACGGTAGCCCACCAGGCTCCACGTCTCTGGGATTCTCCAGGCAAGAACACTGGAGTGGGCTGCCATTTCCTTCTCCAATGCCTGAAAGTGAAAAGTGAAAGTGAAGTTGCTCAGTCGTATCCGACTCTTTGCGACCCCATGCACTATCATCTTAAAGGTATACAAACTTGGGAAAGTCACCTTATTTCCTGAATCTTAGTTTCATCATCAGTAAAATGAATAGATATTACTAGGTTGTTTCTATGTTCTGAAGTCTCTAGTTATTAGGTATATCAACTAAGTTGAAGGAGCATTGTTTCATAGATTTCTTAAGTCAAATACTGTTGCTGTTTTGTTTTTTTTTTTTTTTTACTTTACAATATTGTATTGGTTTTGCCGTACATTGACATGAATCCCCCCCTGGGTGTACATGTGTTCCCCCAATACTGTGTTTAAGCATAAGGATCTTTTAGGAACTTAATGTTTACAATATGGCATTTGATTACAAAATGATACAGTAAGTATCATGGTACCAAAATAGCGTACTGGTTAGAAAACAAACAGTTTGTAGGTGAATGATCTAAAGAAAGAAAGTGAAAGTGTTAGTGGCTCAGTCGTGTCAGACTTTTCGTGACTCTATTGTCTGTAGCCTGCCAGGTTCCTCTGTCCATGGGTTTTCCCCAGCAAGAATACTGGAATGAGTTGTCATTTCCTTCTCCAGGGGATCTTCCTGACCCAGTGATCGAACCCAGGTCTCTTGCAGTGCAGGCAGATTGTTCACCTTCTGAACCACCAGGGAAACCTGAGTGATCTAAATTCTGCCTTAAAAAACATGACCTTGAAAAGTTACCATGTCAGTGGATTTTAGTTTCATCTTCTGTAGATCAAGGATGTGGATGGGATTTGGTACATATTACTCCAGAGTCTTTCTATATGAATATGATTATAAGAATTTTCTTAGTGTTTACTGTACTGTTTTAAAATTGTTTAATCCACACAAGAGGGCATAGGGACTGAAATAAAGAACATTATTCTTCTTATTGATGATAGGTTACAAAATATTAAATAGTAAACATCCTCACCACGAAACTGCAGTATTTTTTCTGACCTTTGAACTAAAATGTTATTCATCAACAATAAAAAATTCCACTATTATTTCAGTGTACAAGTGTTGGTACTTTCACATTTGTTCCTTTTCTTAATCATAAGAGCCTGTAAGGAAATCCACTCTTTCCTGAAACATGTGAATGTCTTAATACTCAAATAAATACCTACATCTGACAATGGTTGAATATTCTAAAAAGTGAGTCCTTGTGAGGTAAAATTTTGGATATTGGTTTGATAATGTTCCATCGTAAATATTATGCTGTGTGAGGAACTCTTAATATGACCAAAACTCAGTAACTAATGAGACTGATGATGAAAACAGTTCTGCCATGAAATATATGATTTCTTGCACTAGCATGACAATGTTGACCAACAAAGTATATGCTCATTTTTGTACGCGCAAAAGCAAATCAAGGGCTATGATCAGTCTGGCTAGACTTCAAGACACGGCTGCTAAGTTTTCTCATGGAATCCTTGACATCCTTATTTCTAAGGGTGTAGATGACTGGATTTAAGAGGGGAGTGAAAATGGTATAAAATACTGAGAGAACTTTGTCTATTGGGACATTTGTGAAAGGCCACACGTAAATGAAAATGCATGGGCCAAAGAAAAGAGTCACCACAGTGAAGTGGGCACTGCAGGTGGAGAGAGCTTTGCAGGACCCACCAGAAGAACGTTGCCTAACAGTAACCAAGATGACAGCGTAGGAAATCACCAAGAGAACGAAGCACACTAGGGCAATCAGGCCGCTGGTTGAGATCATGAGCACTCCTAGAATGTATGTGTCTACGCAGGCAAGTTTAATCACTAAGGGAAGATCACAGAAGAAACTGTCCACTACATTGGGCCCACAGAAGGGCAGATTCACAGTAAATGCGAGCTGACTCATAGCGTGGAAGATGCCGACAGTCCAGGAAAGTGTCACAAGCCCAAGGCACGTTCTCCGGTTCATGATGGTTAAATAGCGTAAAGGCTTACAAATAGCTACATACCTATCAAAAGACATGGATATCAGCAGCACAATCTCAACACCCCCTAAGAGATGCAGGAAGAATATCTGGGTGATGCAGCCTTCAAAAGAGATGACTTTGGACTCCCTGAAGAAATCTGCAATCATTTTGGGAGTGGCAAATGAGGCCAGAGACATGTCAACGAAGGAGAGGTTGCCCAGCAGAAAGTACATGGGGGAGTGCAGGTGTGGCTCTGACACAATGGTGAACACAATGAGGAGGTTCCCCAGCACAGTGGCTGCATAGACTACAGAGAAAAACAGGAAATAGACGATCTGGAGTTCCCAAGAACTGGAAAGACCCTGTAGTATGAATTCAGTTATGACCGACTGATTATTCCAGGCCATTCAGTTTGATTTCAGGAAGGACTCTGGCTTCCTGATGGAGGAGAATGAGGAAAAATACAGTGATTAAATACAAAGTGAGATTTTTCTGCATGAAATAACATAGGGGTTTCCCTCCAGCAGATAATAGTTTTCTGTTGTATCATTCTTCTGTTCACATTGCTCAAATATTTCCTCCGTGACCTTTCCAGATATTTTAACTAACTAATTAAAGTATCAGTTCAGGTTAATTCTTATGATTTTGCAATTTGCTTAAAGTATGATGCCAGTCTTTATAAAATAAATAAAAATTCAGTTATTTGAATATTACTCCTTAGTTTGTGAAACACTTAAAAAAATCTCATAGGTAGCTGCCAAGTTTTGAATGGGAAAGGAATGGCAACCTTCTTCAAAACATCATGATGCCAGAGAACGACTGGAGTGAACAATGTTTGAGAATCATGATTGATTATTAGTGGGAACACAATGATGCAAAGGAGGGTAGGCACTGGGTTTTTTTGCAATGAGTGGCGTAAGGGAATACAACCTGAAAAAAATGGATACAGAGAAACAGTCTGTTTCAATTTTCTATTAGCCATGGTTCAGAATAAAACTGAAATAGCCTCTTATTCTTAGTTCTCCATTTTAGTTATGCAGGCATGTATGATCCTGTTCTATGCCACCAATGCCATACACCTCAAAGGCTCATGAACATGATATGGTTAAAGCCTGAAGCCTTCATATAGTTCCAAGTATATGGTAAATACAAAATCTCTGTTTAACACTCGGCTGCCTGAAGTCAGCTATTTTTTAACTGCTGGATTTTATAGATTTTCACCAAAGCAGTTTGCAGCAGGAAACTTCCTATTTCTAGAGTTCACTTAGAAAAAAAAGGAAACAGATTCATGTAGAGACAGAGAAAGATAATGGAGAACCTAGAAGAAGTTACGTAAAGCAATATGCTGTAAACATGAAAACTAGACTGCTTAGGGAAATCCTCACTGAGATCTAAGAAGACTTTACAAAATACACTGAAAGTCAACTGAAATGATGTATACCTAGAATTCACATCAAAGTCCTTTCATCTTGTCATCAAACCAAGTTTTTCTCGTCTCTTTTCTTTCTCAAAACTCTGCTGTAAGTATGTATTCTAAATAAATTGTTCCAATACTAAGCAAATCTACACAGGCAAGTACTCATACTCTTGACTTTCTGTTTTGATGTTTGGTGCCCTTTCTCTAACTCCGCACTCTTCTGACTTTACCCATTTCAGAAACTAGGTTTGCTTCTGCACTCACATACCTGATATTGAAGAGGATGCCTCCAGTACAGCTTACACTTAAATTGGTGTAGCAGAAAGAGCAGTGACTTGGGATTGAGACAGTGTGGATTCAAATCTTGTCCTAGATATGCAAGATTAGATAATCCACTGCATGAACGGGTACCTCTGATTCTTCATATGATAATGATGAAGGGGGTTGATCTAGATGGTTTTAGGATCCTTTCCACAGACATATTAACCTTCCGATACTCAACTAGTCCCTGAGAGCAGTGGCGACCACTCCAGAGTGACCTCAGATCAATCTGCTGCCTAATTTCTGGATAAAAGAGACTCAAATCTTTGAAACCTTTGTATTTATAACATCTGTACTGATATGAGTGGATTCAATAAATTTCATGGCATGAAAAGAACCAGTTACTCCCTGGAGGAACTAACACTCGTTCCAGTTCCAATGGGAATTATTAGAACATTCAACACGTTTTGTCCAGAGTTAAAGATAGATCATAAAGTGTCATTATTCTTAAATGCTCTCTGTACATGGAGTGAATATGATGGGAAAGATGTAAGGGAGAATCCTTATCTTGGGCCACAGCAAAGATAAGACAAATAGGATCTATTATTTGGCTTGGGGGATACAAATGTTATCTCTCAGTTCATTGAAAAATAAATGAGAATGTGTTTCCCTGTTTGAGACCAGAAAAATTCATACTCTTAAAAGAAGTGTTCAGAACCTATGTGAGGAAAAGTTTAAAGCCCTCCTACAAGACTAAAATATAGACTTAAACAAATGGAAACATAAACCATGACCTTGAATTAGAATGGACATCATAAAGATGTCAGTTCACCTTAAATGAATTTATAGAGTTAATGCAATTTAAATATAAATTACATCAGGCCTCTTTGATCTAGATAAACTAACTACAAAATTCATTTGGAAAAATAAAATGCAAACATGCAAGAGAAGCCAGGGAAACATTTTAAAAAATAGAGCAATGGGAAAGGATGAGTTCTAGGGTGCACGAAACCATGATACAAAATGCCATAAATAAAACAAATGATATTGATGAATTAATATAAAAACAATTAAAAAAACAAAATTAAAAACCAAGGAATAGGTTAATTGCACATGGAAATAAAGTATATAAAAAGTGAAGTTTCTAAAATGAGTAGGGGGCAATTAGTGCTTTTTAACAAGGGATTTTGAGATAGTTGGATAGCCACCTGGAAAAGAACTGCATTAATTCCTCATAACTTACCTGCCACTATTCAAAATTGGACACATATTTATTTGTAAAACCTGATTTTCTTTTTCTATCTAGGGGAGGAAATCATTCCCAACTGTAACTCAAAATTCATTAATAATAAGGGAAAATTGAATATTTTGATTACAAACGTTTTCATGGCAGAGACGCAAAAGCATAGCTGACACAAATGAATACTTGGAAAAAATCTAACCTTTAAGGACGAGTCAATGATGCATAAAGAGCTAGTGAGCGAGTAAAAAGACCACCAACCACGCAGAGAAACGGAGAAAGATGTGCAAACGTGTTGTTGTTGTTCAGTTGCTAAGTTGTGTCCGACTCTTTGCAACCCTTTGGACTGCAGTGTGCCAGGCTTCCCTGTGCTTCCCTATCGCCCAGAGTTTTTTCAGAGTCACATCCATTGAGTCAGTAATGCCATCTGACCATCTCATCCTCTGTTGCCCGCTTCTCCTCCTGCCTTCAATCTTTCCCAGCATCAGGGTTTTTCCAATGAGTTGGCTCTTTGAATCAGGTGGCTTAAGTATTGGAGCTTCAGCATCAGTACTTCCAATGAATATTCAGGGTTGATTTCCTTTAGGATTGACTGTTTGATCTCCTTGCTGTCTAAGGGACTTTCAAGAGTCTTCTCCAACACTACAGTCGAAAAGCATCAGTTCTTCGGCTCTCAGCCTTCTTTATGGTCCAACACTCACATCCGTACATTACTGCTGGAAAAACCATAACTTTGACTATATGGACCTTTGTCAGCCAAGTGATGTCTTTGTTTTTTAAAACACTGCTTAGGTTTGTCATAGCTTTTCTTCCAAGGAGCAAGCATTTTTTAATTTCATGGCTACAGTCACCGTCTGCACTAATTTTAGAGCCAAAGAAAATAAAGTCTGTCACTGTTTTCAATGTTTCCCCAACTATTTGCCATTAAGTGATAGGACTGGATGCCATGATCTTAGTTTTTTGATGTTGAGTTTTAAGCCAGCTTTTTACTCTCCTCTTTCACCTTCATCAAGAGGTTCTTTAGTTCCTCTTCACTTTCTGTCGTAAGGGTGGTGTCATCTGCATATCTGAGGTTACTATATTTCTCCTGGAAATCTTGATTCCAGCTTGGCATTTTGCATGATGCAAATAAGTACAAGCTATATAAAAGATGTTCAAACTTTAATAAGAAAATGTATTAGGGAATTCCCTGGTGGTTAGGACTTGGTGCTTTCACTGTAGTGGGCCCAGAATTTGATCCCTGGTTGGGGAACTAAGATCACATAAGCTACATGGTTCAGCAAAAAAAAAAGACGTTAAATTGCACTGAGACACTGTTTATCAACTATCATATGCAAAATAATTTATATCAGATAAAAATCTAACAGCTTGGAAACCTACTATAGTTTGAACTTCTTTGCACAGGAACTGTATCCCAGTACAGTGGAATGAAAACTGGAACCCTGCTAACTCGCACAGGTCTCTGGAGCTCACACAACTCTGTAACCAAATTTTCTTGCTCAAAGCAATTTTCAAGGACAGCCAAGATCCATGGGGTTGGGAAAATGTCCAGTTTTTATTTGAAGAAGATGTAATATATTCTGGTTGTGATTTCCAATCTATCTCTGTTCACTCTCTGGATACAATTAGTTACAGTCTTCTGCATGAAAAATATGCCCAGTAAATTTCAAGACTCCCAAATTCTCAACCATTTGGCTAGAAGTCCAGGGTCTTTTCTTCTGCACCAGCTCCACATATATGTGTATGTGTGTGTAGGTGGTTCCTTGGGTGCAGATCTTCTTCATATGAATCAAAAGACATCTCTGTTCTACTCTCCACACACCCAACCTACAATGATGAGACTCTGATCAGTTAATTGTGACAGACACACCAATTAAAAAAGAAGAGAAACAAAAGGCACATAGTGGGACTTGGCCCATGGCTATTCTAAAATACTTCTGGGGCAGTTTCCCTGGGGCAGGGAATGCGCTTTGACTATGGTTAGGCTCATTATTGTTTCAGATGTTTCTTCTGTTACTTGCTCTCTTTCTTCTCTTGAAATTCTCACCACATGTATGTTATTCCTTTTGTAGCAGTCCCACAGACTTTGGATATTCTCTCTCTTTTCTTTTTACAAACTTTGTTCTCTTTACTTTTCAAGGTTTCTATTAATATTTGAGGCATCCTCAAGCTAACATATTCTTTCCTCAGCCACATCCAGGGTACCAACAAGCCCATCAGAGGCATTCTTCATTTCTGTTTCAGTGTTTTGGATCTATTGCATTACCCTTTTGGTGCTTTCTTAGGATTTCCATCTCTTTGCTTACATTGTCCATCTGTTCTTGCATGTTGTCTACCTTATCCATTAGCATGTACATAACATTTGTTTTAAATTCCCAGTCAGGTAATTCCAATATTCCCAATGTATCTGGTTCTGATGCTTATTCTGCCTCTTCAAACTATGGGTTTTTCTTAAAGTTGTTGTTTTGATTTTGGAATGCCTTTTAATTTTTTTTTTTTTTGGATGGTCAAACCTGGGTAAAAGGAGCTACCATAAACAGGCCTTAAATAATGTGGTAGTGAAATGTAGGGATGAGAGGAAGTTTTCTATAGACCCATGATTAGGTCTCAGAGTTTCAGGAAGCCTATACTTGTGGGTGAACTTCATAAGCGTTTCTCTCTTTTTTTTTTTTCCCTACCAGCTTGGGTGGGATAGAAAGTCTAGAGTGAGCTAGAGTTGGGATTTTCCTTTCTCCCATACGGAAGGCCAAAGCTGACTAGAGATGGGGTATTCCTCATCCTCTAGGTCAGCTGGGCTCTGATAATATCCTATCAGGTTAGGCTCTGGCTAAATGGTTTCTCCTGGGGCAGACATTGTTAACGTGTGTATGTGTGCTCTGACATATTTCAAAATGGTTCTTTTCCCTCTCCCCCTCTGCTGGAAGCTGGAGGGGAGTTTTCTCTGATATACTGTGAGAATCTAGTCTAACTCTTGGAGATAAATAATATAAAATTTTGCTCCTATGATCAGGTCCTCTAGTTTTTAACACTCAAATTTGTCCATACTGAGCCTCCACAATTAGTCAATTACAGTTCAAATTTTCCCACCCTGTCCTGGTTACCTGGCCATTTCTATCTAAGAGTCTTTGCCCTTATAACTTGTGACTCCTGTATTGCCTGAATTTCTCTCCAATATTAGAGGCAGAGATTTGCCTGTGTTCCATCTCACTTAATATCCTAGAAGAGCTGTTTTTTGTCTGTTCACCTCCAATATACATTTCTTTATACACACACACTCACGTAGTTACATAGTTGACCCTTGAACAACACAGGTTTGAACTGTCAAAGTCCATTTAAATGTGAATGTTTTTCAGTAGTAAATATGAGAACACTACACAATTCGAGGTTGGTTGAATCCATGGATGTTGAATGGTGGACACAGAGGGCTTACTATCAAGTTACACACAAATTTTTGACTTCTTACTCCTAACCCCCATGTTGTTCAAGGGTCAACTGTAGTTTCAAGAGTAAGACATGTGACTTCTTGCAATGTTTTCAAGGTTCATTCAGGTTGTAGCATGTATCACTATTTTATACCTCATTCCATTTCATGGCCAAATAATATTCCATTGTATGGCTATCCAACATATAGTTTATTCATTTATCAGTTTATAGATGTTCCCATATTTTGGCTGTTGTGAATAGTGCTACTACAAACATTTATGTACAAGTTTTTGACACAAAAGGCTGCATATTATATTATTCCATTTGTGTGAAGTGTCAGGAATAGACAAACGCATTCAGAAAACAGATTACTGATGGTAAGGGCTTGGGGAAATGAGATTTGGGAGTGTTTGCTCAATAAATACAGGTTTTCCTTTTGGATAAAATGTTCTGGAACATGCAAGGGGATAGTGCCAGTCATTGACAAAAAAATGTTCTGGAACTCGATGGTGGTGATAATTGCACAGTACTCAGAATATACTAAATATCACTAAAGATAAGTTTTATATTATGTGTATTTTACTGCAAACAAAATTAGTAAGAAGTGAAAAATACCCAAATACATATAAAGACGGAAACGCATCAACTTCTTTGTTCTCAGTCCCTGACGTGGCCAGTGTCAGTCTGCTCTGTACTGTCTGATTTTTACAGAATTAAGATCCTATCATACACGTGACCAGCCAGTGTGCTTTTCACTTGATGGTTTATTGTAGACAATGCAGTGTATTCAAATTCAACTATTTCTTTTCATGACAGCTGTATTTTTTAATGTAAGGGTATTCTGGAACTTAAATAATTCCTCTACTAATAGGTAATCAGATTTTTTTCCCTTATTTTTCCCACTGCTTGCTGCTGCTGCTGCTGCTGCTGCTGCTAAGTCACTTCAGTCGTGTCCGACTCTGTGTGACCCCATAGACGGAAGCCCACCAGGCTCCCCCGGCCCTGGGATTCTCCAGGCAAGAACACTGGAGTGGGTTGCCATTTCCTTCTCCAATGTGTGAAAGTGAAAAGTGAAAGTGAAGTCGCTCAGTCGTGTCCGACCCTTAGCGACCCCACGGACTGCAGCCTACCAGGCTCCTCCATCCATGGGATTTTCTAGGCAATAGTACTGGAGTGGCTTACTCTGTTAAAATAAATATTTTGTCATTGTTTAAAGGATCGCTGCTTTTATTTCCATGAATTGATTCTCAAAAGAAAGACTTATGAGTCAAATGACGTTGAAGAAAAGTATATTTTAATTTTAGAAGTTATTGCCAGGATATTGGGTTTGTTTGTTTTTAACACTGCAGTTTATACATTCATCAATGATGTGCTTGTGTGCTCAGTCGCTTCAGTCATATCTGACTCTGTGATACTGCGGACTATAGCCTGCCAGGATCCTCTGTCCATGGGGATTCTCCAGGCAAGAATACTGAAGTGGGTTGCCATGCCCTCCTTCAGGGAATCTTCCCCATCCAGAGATCAAACCCCCATCTCTTATGTCTTCTGCATTGGCGGGTAGGTTCTTTACTACTAGTACCACCTGGGAAGCCATGTCCATGATACAAAATATCCTTAAATATTCTTCTAAATTTTGATCAATTTGATGAGAAAAAATGGCATTGATTTTTATTTTAATATGCAGTTCCCTGGCCATTAATGAGGTTAAATATTTTTCATAGGTTTGTTTGTTATTAGGTATAATTTATTCTAGGAATTACTTATTTAGTTTTTTTTGGGGGGAGGTTGGCCAATTTTTTTCCCTATTGAATTTTTTTCTTATTAATTTACTGGAGATATTTCAAAATACTTTTTGCATAAAGTTACAGACAAGGATTGAAGTTATTTATTTATTTTCCATATAGATGTGTATGCGTGCTTAGTTTCTCCAGTCGTGTCTGACTCTTTGCAACCCTGTAGCCCACCAGGCTCCTCTGTCCATGGGATTATCTAGGCAACAATGCTGGAGTGGGTTGCCATGCCCTCCTCCAGGGGATTTTCCTGACCCAGGGATCCAACCCGCATCTCCTGTGTCTCTTGCATTGCAGGCAGGTCCTTTACCACTGAGCCACTGGGGAAGCCCCTTTCCATACAGATATCCAATAACAAAAAACAATTGTTATACAGTCCTTTGCTAAAAGGGCTCTTCTTTCCTATTGAATTATTTTGGTACCTTTTTTGAAAATCAATTATCACATATGTGAAATTCTTCTGGACTTTCCATTCTGTTCCATGCATCTATTTTTTAGGCAAATACAATAATGATTACTATGGCTTTATAATAAGTGCTGAAAACAGATTTTGTGAGCCTAGCAAATTTGTTCTGTTCACATTGTTTCTGTGATCTTAAGTTCTTTGAAATTTCATATTAATTTTATAATAAATTAAGCCTGCTGGGATAATGATTAGCATGATGCTAAATGTATACAACAATTAGGAGATAATGAACTTGTTTACAGTATTGTGTCTTTTTATCTATGAGCACAGTCTGGTCCCCATCATCTTTTCATCCTTGGACCCAGGAAGATGGATAAAGAGCAACAGGGGAATTATGCATTGAATCTTAAAGCTTCTGCTCAAATGTGGCACATCTGGCACAAAACTTCTGCCCATATTATTTTGAATAAATAAGTCATGTTTCCAAGGCTTTAGTTAAAAAAAAAGTGGAAATTATACTCCTTTTACAGCAATGGAGGGTCTCTGAAGAGATGAACTAAGTAGAATAAGATAGCCTATTGTTCAATTAATAACTCATAATGATAGTTACTTGGAATTCTTATTTTTTAAGGATTTATACAGATGATTTGAGAAGAGAGAATTTGAAGGCAGGAAATTATTGAATTAAATAGATATAGAGAGATCCCTTTGATTAAAGTATTAGCAACGTGTATGTTATCGGGATAAATAAAATAAGAATTCCAAGTAACTATCACCATAACTCTGCCTATAGTCTTACAATGAGCCTTTGTTGTCTTTAACATCAAGTTCTATTTTAGAGTGGCATTCTTATTCTTCTAAACTGCTAACTGAATATCTTGTTCCTGCAAATAAGTTCCACTATTTTATTTCCCACATACTTTTTCCCCTTACCAAACAAAATTTAAGTTTTCATTATAGGTCAACTTCATGATATTTCTTTTGTAAGAACATTTCCTTGATTGAAATTTTTCCCTTATCTAAAATCCAGTTTAATCTTTATCTCTAAGAATTTGTTGAAAACTTGATATATTTGACTACATTGTTTCACAAATTGTTTTATTTATGAGTGTTCAGTAACTCCAAAAAATTATACATTACTTAAAGCAGAAGCAAATGTTCCTGGATTTTATTCTCCCATGACCTCCAGAACAAGGTTAGATAATCAAGAGTGCTAATTAAAATTTGTTGACATCTCCTTCTAGCTTCTAAATGTTGGCTTTCCCAACTTCCATCCCCTGAATCTCTCAGGTGCAGGTAAAAACAATCATTGTAAATTTCCATAAGAAAATTAATATATCTTCCTGTTGTGAACTAAATCATACCACTCTTGTTGTTCAAAAGATCCCATTGAAATATGATTTCTTGGTCAATTCCCAAGTCCCTACAACTTCCATTTTATCTACAGCTGCTACACAGCTAATGATTCACCTCGGTCATTTATTTATATTTAAAACTAACTCCTCCACATTCAATCGCTCAGTCACTTGACACTGTGTATACTATAAAGCCCTGATTCCGCTATAGATCTGGTAAGCAAAGGTGCTCTTTTCTTTTCTTTTTCCTGTGTCTTTCCTACTTCCACCTTCTAACTCTGGAGGGTTAGATCATTAAAACAGTTTGCATATGTTGGCATATACGAAGGGAGAATTCAAATACAAGTGGGACTAAGCCTTAAGAGACATATCCTTTAGAAGACAAGGTAAAATTTTAAGTCATGTAATCATGTAATTACAAATACTTGTAGGAGGAACATACTCCTATTTAAGGAAAAAAAGAAATAAAGAAGCAGTTGAATGCCTTTCTTTGGGATAATGGCTATGCTGCAATATACTTGATACTCAGTCTTCTTCAGTTCAGCTCAGTTCAGTCGCTCTTGTGACACCATAGACTGTTCATCACCACCCTGAAACTTGCTCAAACTCATGTACATCGAGTTGGTGATGCCATCCAACCATCTTATCCTCTGTTGTCCCTTTCTCCTCCTGCCTTCAATCTTTCTCAGCATCAGAGTCTTTTCAAATGAGTCAGTTCATCGCATAAGGTGGCCAAAGTATTGGAGTTTCAGCTGAATCAGTCCTTCCAATGAATATTCAGGCCTGATTTCCTTTAGGATGGACTGGTTGGATTTCCTTGCCGTCCAAGGGACTCTCAAGAGTCTTCTCTAACACCACAGTTCAAAAGCACTAGTTCTTTGGTGCTCAGCTTTCTTTATAGTCCAGCTCTCACATTCATACATGACTACTGGAAAAACCATAGCTTTGACTAGATGGACCTTTGTTGGCAAAGTAATGTCTCTGCTTTTTAATATGCTATCTAGGTTGGTCATAACTTTCTTTCCAAGGAGTAAGCATCTTTTAATTTCATGAATGCAGTCACCATCTGCAGTGATTTTGGAGCCCAGAAAAATAAAGTCTGTCAGTGTTTCCACTGTTTCCCCATCTATTTGCCATGAAGTGATGGGACCAGATGCCATGATCTTAGTTTTCTGAATGTTGAGTTTTAAGCCAACTTTTCACTCTCCTCTTTCACCTTCATCAAGAGGCTCTTTAGTTCTTCCTCACTTTCTGTCGTAAGGGTGGTGTCATCTGCATATCTGAGGTTATTGATGTTTCTTCCAGCAATCTTGATTCCAGCTTGTGCTTAATCCAGTCCAGCATTTCTCATGATGTACTCTGCATATAAGTTAAATTAGCAGGGTGACAATGCACAGCCTTGATGTACTTCTTTCCCTATTTGGAACCAGTCTGTTGTTCCATGTCCAGTTCTAACTGATGCTTCCTGACCTGCATACAGGTTTCTCAAGAGGCAGGTCAGGTGGTCTGGGATTCCCATCTCTTTAAGAATTTAAAGTTTGTTGTGATCCACACAGTCGAAGACTTTGGCATAGTCAATAAAACAGAAGCAAATGTTTTTCTGGAATTCTCTTGCTTTTTTGATGATCCAGTGGGCTTCTGCTTCCTCTGCCTTTTGTAAATCCAGCTTGAACGTCTGGAAGTTCACGGTTCATGTGCTATTGAATCCTGGCTTGGAGAATTTTGATCATTACTCTGCTAGCATGAAAGATTAGTGCAATTGTGCAGTAGTTTGAGCATTCTTTGGCATTGCTTTTCTTTGTGGTTGGAATGAAAACTGACCTTCCAGTCCTGTGGCCACTGCTGAGTTTTCCAAATTTGCTGGCATATTGAGTGCAGCACTTTCACAGCATCATCTTTCAGGATTTGAAATAGCCCAACTGGAATTCCATCGCCTCTGCTAGCTTTGTTCATAGAATGCTTCCTAAGGAAAACTCGACTTTGCATTCCAGGATGTCTGGCTCTAGGTGAGTGATCATACCATCATGATTATCTGTGTCATGAAATCTTTTTTTTGTAATGTTCATCTGTGTATTCTTGCCACATCTTCTTAATAACTTCTGCTTCTCTTAGGTCCATACTATTTCTGTTCTTTACTGTGCCCATCTTTGCATGGAATATTCCCTCGGTATCTCTAATTTTCTTGAAGAGATCTCTAGTCTTTCCCATTCTATTGTTTTCCTCTATTTCTTTGCATTGATCTTTGAGGAAGGCTTTCTTATCTCTCTTTGCTATTCTTTGGAACTCTGCATTCAAATGGGTATATCCTTCCTTTTCTCCTCTGCCTTTTGCTTCTCTTCTTTTCGTAGCTATTTGTAATGCCGCCTCAGACAACCATTTTGCCTTTTGCATTTCTTTTTCTTGGGGTTGGTTTTGATCACTGCCTCCTGTACAATGTCATGAACCTCCATCCATAGTTCTTCAGGCACTCTGTTTATCAGATCTTACCCCTTGAATCTATTTCTCGCTTCCACCTATAATCATAAGGGATTTGATTTAGGTCATACCTGAATGGTCTAGTGGTTTTCCCTACTTTCTTCAATTTAAGTCTGAATTTGGCAATAAGGAGTTCATGATCTGAGTGAAAGTCAGCTCCCAGTCTTGTTTTTGCTGACTTATAAGGCTTCTTAGTTTGGGTAAATATCAACAAAACTAATTTTCTTAGTGTTTCTGGTAGGTCTCAATCAGATGAATTTTATCCATAAATATGTTAATGATTGTCTATAAATTTATAAGAGTTTTGAAACTGTCAACTTAAGTCTGTCCATAACGTTGCTTAAGAGCCCATGTCACTTATATGTGATATAATTTTTAATGTTGTTTCACTATGGATAACTTTATTTATGGAAATCCATACTTTCAGTATGTATAAGTTTCTAAATGTCTAAACCTATGTGTGTGTGTTTGTGTGCGCATGCATTTAACACACAATCAGCCCAGAGTAAGTGCTTCCTTAATGTGAGTTCTTATCTTTAAAATTACACAGGCTAATCTCATTTGGATTGTCCATTAGCACTAGGAAGGAAAGTGCTGTTTTCAACATCTATGACTTAAGTGGTATTTCACCATGATCCCTAATATCCTACCTTTCAAATCAATATAGCCAATGAAGGTGGAAAGAATACTAAAGATAAGTTTTCCTAGAGGAAACAAAGTCTATGAAAATGAACCTGGGAAATAGAGCCTTTGCTTCAATAGAATCATATTTTATCTTGAATTTGTTTTTCTTTTCCTTTGATGCAGATTTCCAACTATCAGTCAGGACGATGGATGTGGCGAATGAGTCTACAGTTTCTGATTTTGTTTTGCTAGGACTCTCTAAATCCTGGAAGCTACAGACATTTTTCTTCGTGGTGTTTTCGCTGTTTTATGTGGCGACAATGGTGGGTAATAGCCTCATAGTCATCACAGTGATAGCCGACTCTCATCTGCACTCCCCCATGTACTTCCTGCTCACCAACCTTTCCTTCATTGATATGTCTCTTGCTTCCTTTGCAACCCCTAAGATGATTACAGACTACCTCAGTGGACACAAAATCATCTCCTTTGACGGCTGCATCACCCAGATATTTTTTCTACACCTTTTTACTGGCACTGAGATGATTTTACTAATGGCTATGTCTTTTGATAGGTATATTGCAATATGCAAGCCTCTCCACTATGCTTCAATCATAAGTCCCCAGATGTGTGTGGCCCTTGTGGTGGCTTCCTGGGTTGAGGAGTCATGCATTCACTGAGCCAGGTCATATTCGCTCTCAC
This sequence comes from Moschus berezovskii, assembly GCF_049115385.1. NCBI lineage: Eukaryota > Metazoa > Chordata > Mammalia > Artiodactyla > Moschidae > Moschus > Moschus berezovskii. The sequence goes on from NC_142468.1 coordinate 100,407,656, forward strand.
ATTGCCATTCTGTGGTCCCCATCAGGTAGATAGCTTTTTCTGTGACCTTCCTGTGGTGTTCCAACTAGCATGTGTAAATACTTATGTCCTGGGCCTCTTTATGATCTCAACAAGTGGCATCATTGCCTTGTCCTGCTTTATTCTTCTATTCAGTTCTTATGTTATTGTCTTGGTTACTATCAGAAATCATTCTTCAAAAGGAACGTCTAAAGTTCTTTCTACCTGCACAGCTCATTTCATTGTTGTCTTCATGTTCTTTGGGCCCTGCGTTTTCATCTATATGTGGCCACTAAGCAGTTTTCTGATAGACAAGTTTCTATCTGTGTTTTATACCATCTTTACTCCCATTCTGAACCCAGTAATCTATACTTTGAGAAATCAGGAAGTGAAAACAGCCATGAGGAAACTGAAGAATAAGCTTCTAAATTCTTACAAGGCAACTCCATTGCATTATTTTTAGTTTTAACATCTAGTTTTATTCCTGGGTATTAATTGCCACATTTTTTTGTGTGCACACAGTACACATTAGGCTTTTATTTCTCAAGCTATTATCAACTTGAAACTGCCAAAATTTGTGAAATCACAAGTTCATGTTAAAACTATCCTCATACATGTATTTTAAATACATTTTAAATTTCAGAAAAGCAAGCTGGCAGAAGCAAATTTTTCCAGCTGCAAAGAATATCTATAAAAATGTCAAGAGTGATTGCTTCAGTTAGGAAATTCAATATTAGCATTCTATTCATTGGAAAAGAGGAATAGAAAATGAGAAGAGGAAGTATTGATCAAAAGATAACTAGAAGATAATGACATTTACATACAACTAACAACTGAGTTACTCAGAGAATTCTAAAGTATGACAAATTAGTAAGTTTCTGTATGCCTTACAAATTCAATACTGCTATAGGAGTAGCCTCTGATCAATCAACAATGATTATCTATGCACATTCCTGACATGACTACTTAACATTTAAACAAATTTGTGAGTTCTATTAAAGAAAGTCTGAGTATATTTCATTATAAATGTTGATGAAGTCCAAAGTGAGTGCTGTAAGTAGACACTCACTTTTAGCTGATAAGAAACACATTCATGATAACTCCTTCTCATAATACAGACTGAAAAAAGAGGCTAGAAAATTCTGCCAGTAGAAGATATTATGAAATGAGTTTCAAAAGAGTACACTTGCTTCATACAGACCCTAATGTCAGTTTAATGCCTGGAAAGTTGAAACTGGAATGAAATGAAAGATACAGTATATGATAGGGAATTAATGGAAAGTTTATGCTTTTCGAGGAGAAGGGGACGACCGAGAATGAGATGGCTGGATGGCGTCACCGACTCTGTGGACATGAGTTTGAGTGAACTCCGGGAGTTGGTGATGGACAGGGAGGCCTGGTGTGCTGTGATTCATGGGGTCGCTGGAGAGTCGGACACGACTGAGCGACTGAACTGTGCTGAACTGAAAGTATTATATTGTTTTACACTTTTGTTAAATTACTTCTTCCTCTTAATATTTGGATGCAAAAATAAGAAATTTGTGATTAGTAATACATTATCAATATAATAAGTATATTTCTGTCAGGAAAGTTTTTTGTTTTGTTTTTTTTAATACTTTTAAGTAAGTTATAGGTTCTTAGAGTCGGACACGACTGAGCGTCTTCACTTTCACTTTTCACTTTTTCATGCATTGGAGAAGGAAATGGCAGCCCACTCCAGTGTTCTTGCCTGGAGAATCCCAGGGACGGCGGAGCCTGCTGGGCTGCCGTCTGTGGGGTCGCACAGAGTCGAACACGACTGAAGCGACTTAGCAGCAGCAGCAGCAGGTTCAAAATTAGACTGAAGGTACACAAGGAATCATTACCACCTGCTGGCAGATACTGGAAATGCAGGCATTGAAAGTCATGGTATCTCCTGGATGCTTTACTTTGCAAATCATTGGCTTGCTGCTGCTGCTGCTGCTAAGTCACTTCAGTCGTGGCCGACTCTGTGTGACCCCATAGACGGCAGCCCACCAGGCTCCCCCATCCCTGGGATTCTCTAGGCAAGAACACTGAAGTGGGTTGCCATTTCCTTCTCCAATGTGTGAAAGTGAAAAGTGAAAGTGAAGTTGCTTAGTCGTGTCCGACCGATAGCGATCCCACGGACTGCAGCCTACCAGGCTCCTCCATCCATGGGATTTTCTAGGCAAGAGTACTGGAGTGGCTTGCCATTGCCTTCTCCAGAATCATTGGCTTAGTTGATGGCAAATCTTAAAGAATTAACTGTTATTTGGAATTTACTGAATTATACTTATAAAATATGGTGTCCAATATATTATCCAATTTGTATTTACAAGAGGAAAGATCAGTTACCACCACAGTGTTTGATAAATATCAAGTTGTTATTCTTTCCTGGCATTATTGAACAAACAGAGAAAACCAAGAATTATATATGCATTAAATACCACTAACAAGAGAGAATTTACGAAAATGAAATTCTTAACTTTTCATTTTAAGCCAAATGATGAGAAATATGTTTTGCTTCCTTAGTGTGTGTTTTTAATTTTATTAATTAAAGGATTAAACTAAGGGATGCTTACAGTTTAAAAGTGTGATATTGTGTTTAAACTAGGCATTTTTGAAAGTGTTGAATAAAATCATCTGCATTATTAACACAAGAATAAAGTGTGTCTATAGCTGCAAAGTAATAGCTTAATTCTATTTGAAATAGGGATACAGATGGACAAATTTTGGTTGTATGCATAAATTTTCTCTGTTTCAGTTACATGTGCAAATATGTTCAGGATTAAAGAACTCATTTATATAGAATTTTCCTATCTGTTGTTTTAGAAATGCTCCAAGTAATGCTTTCAAATAATATCTTTATTTGAACTGGAATTATGTTTTTAAATGAACTGCTTTTTGCAAGATAAAACTGTGGAGTCTTTTTAAAGGGATGCCATCAATCTTCAGTGCTTATGTGGATAATTCTAAAACCCAAGGGCATTTGCCAAACTCTCAACAGTATAACTCATCAGCAGATAACTCTGTAAGGCAAGTCAATAATGAGATTGAGTAGTTGGATTGATAGTAGGTTTTTCTAGCTGAGAATGAAAACGACCATAGGTAGCCTCTGGACAACTTCCATATATAAAGAGAACTACCACTTTCTCTGATTGCTCAGCATGAGGAGTCATCATACAGGATACTTCTACACATTACAGAAACACTAAAAACTTAATTAGGAGCCACTGGTGGATTATTTTATTGCCGTGTCTCCTCAACATGCTGCTGACACTCTTTAACCAAGGGTAAATACAGTCTAATGGCCACAGGCTCCTAAAACAGGTAAGATGGTGCCATTTGCCACTAGGGTATCTAAAGGCAGAAATAATGTTTTATAAAGCAGGCTAGATGAAGAGAAGCCAGTATAAACATACCAGGTTGAGGATAGCTTTAAATGATCTGAATTTCCAATAACACATTTAAGGGAACATCGGGACATGGAGAATTTACAAGAAGAGTATGTTGACAAACAACTTCATATTCCCTTAGGTGTTTGGGAAGCTTGGCAATACCAAACCTATGAGTTCTTAAAAACTGTAAAAGCTGTTTAGTACAATTAAGCAATATTATCAAATGCAGGTGAAAAAAAAACTGTAAAGTCATGTCTAGATGAAACGACAAAATTTAAATTGTAAACCACTAAGGAATTGGATATAAAGGAAAGTTATGACCAACCTAGATAGCATATTAAAAAAGCAGAGACATTACTTTGCCAACCAAGGTCCGTCTAGTCAAGGCTATGGTTTTTCCCGTGGTCATGTATGGAAGTGAGAGTTGGACTGTGAAGAAAGCTGATCGCCGAAGAATTGATGCTTTTGAACTGTGGTGCTGGAGAAGACTCTTGAGAGTCCTTTGGACTGCAAGGAGATCCAACCAGTCCATTCTAAAGGATATCAACCCTGGGGGTTCATTGGAAAGACTGATGCTAAAGCTGAAACTCCAATACTTTGGCCACCTCATGCAACGAGTTGACTCCCTGGAAAAGACTCTGATGCTGGGAAAGGTTGGGGGCGGGAGGAGAAGGGGACGACAGAGAATGCGATGGCTGGATGGCATCACCGACTCCATGGACATGAGTTTGAGTGAACTCTGGGAGTTGGTGATGGACAGGGAGGCCTGGCGTGCTGTGATTCATGGGTTCCCAAAGAGTCGGACACGACTGAGCGACTGAACTGAACTGAACTAATGACAATAAAATCCAAAAATGATATACACTTTATATACTTCCAAAAATATTTGAGGAACATTTCAAAATATTATACAGTGTGATGATGGTGAATTTGCATTGAAGGTTAAGGTTTAGACCCCTCCTCTGCATGCGTTTCTTCAAAAGCTCTGGAATGAATCCCAGCAACAACTTGTTCACTAATTTTGAATCTTTTTTTCTTACAGAAGTCACCTTATATTACCTAAACTTTGGGCTCTGCAGAACCTGGATCTACCCTGAGTGTAGAGGTTAGACTGCTACAAAAATGTTAGACTCGGGCATGTTTCTACCAGGGTTAAATGCCTGTTTTACAGTTTGTTGGTGCTGTAAACTCGGGCAAGATACATAACGTACCTTTGCCTCAGTTTCTGCATCTGTAAAAGAACATGGCAATGGTACCTACATCACAGCGTTTTTTAAGGGATAAAGGAAGTTATTCATATAAAGCACATAATATGCATTCAATAAATGTTCCGTTCCGTTCAGTCGCTTAGTCGTGTCCGACTCTTTGCGACCCCGTAGACTGTAGCCTACCAGGCTTCTCCGTCCATGGGATTCTCCAGGCAAGAATACTGGAGTGGGTTACCATTTCCTTCTCCAGGGGATCTTCCCGACCCAGGGGTCGAACCCGGGTCTCCCGCATTGGAGGCAAACGCTTTAACCTCTGAGCCACCAGGGAAGCCCTCAATAAATGTTATTAAAGTATAATTCTAAACAACTCTGGGTATTTTTAAGGAACTTGGTACTTTCCTGAGCTAACAATTGACATGTTTAATTTGACAGGTAAATTTTTACTTTATAAATTTAAAATATTTGTGTCTGTATTGTTATTGTTGTTGTCCAGTTGCTAAGTTGTATCTGACTCTTTGCGACCCCATGGACTATGGCCTGCCAAGCTCCTCTGTCCATGGGATTTCCCAGGCAAGAATACTGTGTTGCCATTTCCTCCTCCAGTGAATCTTCCCGACCCAAGGACTGAACCCACATCTCCTGTATTGGCAAGCGGATTCTTTACCACTGAGCTACCAGGGAAGCTCCTTAGGTCTGTATATATGTACATAAAATTAATGTGTATTAATTAACTAGGAAAATTAAAAGTATCTTCCACTAGAAAACTACACTGGTTCTAATATTAATTCAAACCTCTAGAAACTTGTTTTTCTCACTGGTAATAATTTTTGTGAACCAAGAGAACTTCTAAATTGTTGTTTTACTACTATGTGATTGCTTCTATACAATGTATAATTATTAAATAATTGATTTTAGACTGGATTTTCACCACAATCGGCCGGAATAAGAAAGGTGATGTTTGATCCTCTGTATTATTAACGTGAAGACATAGATAAATGCACAGATTAGTGAATACTAACTTAGATAAGTATAACTTGTATATGAACTTGTGTTTATGTGAAGAATTTTTCTGCATTGATAAAGGCATGGGATAATGCAGTTACTGGACTCTGGTGCCAAGTGGAAGAAGTTCTTGGTAGATGCTATTATTTCAACATGTTTATACTCTTTGTAGATGTGTTTCCAAACTTAAACAATGACCAACAACAATGAAAAGCAAAATAACCTTGCTTTTCAAATGAACTTTTAAACAAAACACTTAAAGCAAAATTGACGAGAAAGTTGAAATAACCCTATTCTCTTCCCATGTTTTCCTTATTATTTTACTTGGTTATTTTTGGATGCATGAATCCAGATGGAAAACAAGGAGGAAAAAGCAGTCATGTAAATATAATTCATGTGAACGTCTTGCATTTTTATATTTTACTCTGGTAATTTACTCTCAGATGACAATAAAATCCACTGAGCAGTTTGACAGTCTTTCTTATTTGCTTCAGTAGTGATGATTAATTTATAAAGACCAATGTACTTCTTATTGTGAATTATGTTCAATGCTATTAGTTATACCATGAGGTAAATATGCACAACTTATGATGGATTCAGAAGAACCGACATCCAAATAAGTTTGGAACTGTGACATGGATCATGGGTTAATGCAATCTGTATGGTTGCTGGTATAATTCAGTTGACATTTTATCTGCTTCTTTCTGATTTTTGTTAAATAGAAACATGTATACATATACACATGCACGAATCCCAACATCTATTAATAGCATGTACTAAAGTATCATGTTTGTGTTTTATATTTTACTCTGGTAAGTTACATTGCCAGTGTATGGAGATTTACATTTACTATCTCTTTAAAATTTGCTTTGTTATTAAAGAAAATATTCAGGCCTAGAGGGTCCAGGTTTTTTCTTATCTCTAGTAGCCTTTTTATGGCTACTAATCTCTAGCCTATCAGCAATTTGCCTGACCCTGGTTTTTGCCTTATAATTGTGCTGAGACTCTCAAGCCATCAATAAAAGTTCAGTTTTCCCCTTTTCATCATCCACCACCCACCAAAGGAAACTGAAAGGAGAAAGTGTATCTTAGACTGAAAATGCCAGTGCTTGAAAGCACACTTACAAATTTGTTTTAATCCAATTAAATATGTATCTATTAACTTTCATCTTGTCTGGTGTAATTATATTACTTAGCCTTCAGTGAAGAAAACAGAAACCACTGTTCCCATTGCTTCCTATAGCTTGCATTACCACCTGAACTACCCCCCGACACCCAAACAGGTCTTGGAAAAACTGTCTTCCATGAAATCAGTCCCTGGTGCCCAAAATGTTGCTGATCACTGCATTCAGTTCAGTTCAGTCGCTCAGTGGTGTCCGACTCTTTGCGACCCCATGAATCACAGCACACCAGGCTCCCTGTCCATCACCAACTCCTGGAGTTCACTCAAACTCATGTCCATTGAGTCGGTGATGCCATCCAACCATCTCATCCTTTGTTGTCCCCTTCTCCTGCTTTCAATCTTTCCCAGCATCAGGGTCTTTTCAAATGAGTCAGCTCTTTGCATCAGGTGGCCAAAGTATTGGAGTTTCAGCTTTAGCATCAGTCCTTCCAATGAATATTCAGGACTGATTTCCTTTAGGATGGGACTGGTTGGATCTCTCTCCTTGCAGTCCAAGGGACTCTCAAGAGTCTTCTCCAACACCACAGTTCAAAAGCATCAATTCTTCGGTGTTCAGCTTTCTTTATAGTTCATCTCTCACATCCATACTACTGGAAAAACCATAGCTTTGATTAGATGGACTTTTGTTGGTAAAGTAATGTCTCTGTTTTTTAATATGCTATCTAGTTTGGTCATAGCTTTTCTTCCAAGAAGCAATTGTCTTTTAATTTCATGGTTATAGTCATCATCTGCAGTGATTTTGGACCCCCCCCCAAATAAAGTCTCTCACTGTTTCCATTTTTCTGCATCTATTTGCCATGAAGTGATGGGACTGGGTGCCATAATCTTAGTTTTTTGAATGTTGAATTTTAAGCCAACTTTTTCACTCTCCTCTTTCACTTTCATCAAGAGGCTCTTCAGTTCCTCTTCGTTTTCTGCCGTAAAAGAGGTGTCATCTGCATATCTGAGGTTATTGCTATTTCCATCAGCAATCTTGATTCCAGCTTGTGCTTCATCCAGCTGGCATATCACTGCATTAGATATTTACCAAACCACTGGAACAAATAGAGAAGTAGGACTTGGGGGTTACTACTAGTGTTGTTGGGTTCCAGAATAGACCCCAGTAGTGAGATTTGAAGGTCAAAAGCTTCAATCCTTATGCTACTGCCACTGCCCCACTATTCTCAACACCCATGCAGCTAGTGCAAAGTCACTAGAATACAGGCCAGGCTGCCACAATTACTTCTCTCTTGCATCTCATCATCTTGCTCACCAGCAGTGATTACATTGGTGCTGCCATCTGCCTCGAGCCAGCCTTCTTAAGCTCATGTTGGTGCATCTAATTGGTGGAACCTAATTTGCACAGAAAACCTTCGCTAAAAACACCAGTTTATAGATTTCAAGTTTTTTATGCAACAGAAAACACCCTGGAGGAGGATGGATTGGAGGCTGAGTCAATCAATAATGCCTGTCATACTAATATTCATTTTTTATCACCATAACCTTTCTGTTGTACAGTAAAACCAAGGTTAAAAAATACAACAAATGCATACCCTAATGAAATTTAAGGCACTCACGATTATAACTACTTCTCAGATGAAAAACAGAACTTCAACCCAGAAGCCCTTGAGAACTTATCCTCATCAATAGAGATCCTATTTGGATCCTGGAGTCATTTTGTATCTGCTGTCCCTACCTCTCATTTCACACAGGCTTTCACAAATGGAGAAAATTAAGTCTGCACTGAAGCAATTAAAATAATTTTTCTGCAAAAAGACTACATGGCTCTTCTTTGCTCTAAAATAAAAAAAAGGAAATAGGTGAATATATTGTGAACTAGCTCAAGCAAGGCAGAGATTGACCTTTCTCTGTGCCTGTTTTACCTAAATCTCAATCGTAAAGCACACACACCCGAAAAGAAAGGGGAGAAAAACATTTATACAGACTGAGGGCTTTCTCTGAACCAGATCACTACTCCTTTATCTGTGGTCTAGGGCAGGGGTCTTCAAACTCGGGATAATGCCTGATGATCTGAGGTGGAGCTGATGTAATTAGGACAGAAACAAGAGAGTGAGTGAAAGTCGCTCAGTCCTGTCTGACTCTTTGTGACCCCATGGACTGTAGCCAGCCAGGCTTCTCTGTCAATGGAATTTTCCAGGCAAGAATACTGGGGTGGGTTGCTGTTCCCTTCTCCAGGGTACATTCCCAACCCAGGGATTGAACCCAGGTCTCCCACATTGCAGGCAAATTCTTTACCATCTGGTGCACTAGGGAAGACCAAGAACACTGGAGTGGGCTGCCTTTCCCGTCTCCAGGACAATAAAAATAAAGTGCACAATAAATGTAATGCATTTGAATCATCCTGAAACCATCCCCAACCCCTGTTTGTGGAAAAATTGTCTCCCATAAAATCAGTTCCTGGTGCCAAAAACATTGGGGACCATTGGTCTAGGGGATAGCTGTTTCTGGCTAATTATATAAGGTAATCTGTCCACAGTACAGTTTTGGCCTCTTGGACCAATGGTTCATTTCCTTGTTCATTGTTGTAAAAATGTTTCATAATGAAATAAACTTTCAAACATTGATTCACATTAATGTTCTAACCTGACTGCACTCTAAAAATGTCTGCTTTAAGAGGAAAAAGGTTACCTTCTGCACTGAATGTACTAGCCAGCACTTCCAATTCACATAGCAATGCCTCCATCTTCTTTATAAATCACCTGCCAACAACAGCAAAACAAGAATGGTAATATAAGCATTAATAAATGCCAACTTTTCAGCTTTTTCTTAATTTCCAAAGACTATGCAGATTCTCTTAATCCAAGATGCTATTTAAAAATACTTTCTCAATAACTTACAAATCAAATGGTTTTCCAACAATTGTGGAAAAAATCTGCAAAGATTCATCTACAGAACACTAACACCTGAAAACTAAAGAATGTGTGCTCTTTCCAGGAATTCATGTACCATTTACAAAAATGTAATTAACATGTGGGCTTTAGAGTCTCAATAAATACAAGAAATTCTATTATTATACAATGCATTATCTAATTACAATTCAATAAAATATGAAACGATAATAGTCTTCCCTTCCCCAACCCCCTTCCCCTTAAAAAAAAAAATAGAACCCTGTGCCTTTGGAAATAAGAAAATGAATTTTGTAGGTAAGTCATGAGTTAAAAAAAAAGTAATGGCAATGAAAAAAAACATTTAGAGCTCAGTAATACAAATAGGGTACTATGCTCAGTCACTCAATCATGTCCTACTCTTTGCCACCCCATAGACTGTAGCCTGCCAGGCTCCTCTACCCATGGGATTCTCCAGGCAACAATACTGGAGTGGGTTGTCATTCCCTTCTCCAGGGGATCTTCCCAACCCAGGGACTGAACCCAAGTCTCCCACATTGCAGGTGGATTGTGTACCATCTAAGCCACCAGGGAAGCCCAAGAATACTGAAATATCTTATCTCTTCTCCAGGGGAACTTTCTGACCCAAGAATTGAACTGGGGTCTCCTTCATTGCAGGCAGATTCTTTACCAGCTACCAAAGTTCCTGGGAACATTTTTAGTTATAAATACCATGTTAAAATATAAATAAAATTGTAAGCTTAGTGTTCTACATAAGAAATTAGCAGTGGGGGATGGGGGGCTTCCCTGGTGGCTCAGTGGTAGGGAATTCACCTGTCAATGTAGGAGACACAGGTTCTATCCCTGATCTGGGAAGATCCCACAAGCCATGGAGCAACTAAGCCCATGGGCCACAACTATTGAACCTGTACTCTGTAGCCCCGGAACCCACAGCTACTGAGCGCGCACATTGCGGCTACTGAAACCCAAGTACCCTAAAGCCCGAGCTCCACATTAGGAGAAGCCACTGCAAGAGAAACCTGCATATTGCAACTAGAGAGTAACCCCTGCTGGCAGCAACTAGAGAAAAGCCCAAGCAGCAATGAAGACCCAGGACAGACAAAAATAAATAAATCAAATTATTTTTAAAAAAAAAGGAATTAGGGAGAAAAGAACTAATGAAGAATGAAAGAGTAAAAGGATAAAAATTATAAAGAAGTAATGGATAAAATTTATAAAGAGCAGAAAATAATGAAATTTCCTGTGGCTCCTTCTGTGAATCTAGCTTAAAACCAATGAGGATACTAGAAGAAAAGGGCTTCTGCAAAATTTTGTTTCTGAACAACTATAAAATCCAAATATCAGTTTGGATTTTATGAGGATAGCTGAACTACTAAGAGTGACATGAAATAAGGAATTCATTATAAAGATCAGACTTTACACAATAATTAGACAGTGGGAAATACTAAGTACAGAAGGTAGGTTGTTGCTTCTGAAGCTGAAGTTGAATGTATGTCAGCAAGATTGATGACTGAGAAGGTGTGGCATCTAAAGTGGGTTGACAGCTTATAATTGACAGCATAAAATCGGGTCTTCTATTTTTCTACTCTGATCATCTCCTCACTGGCGTGTCCAATTCATTTACATCTAATTCGATGATTGATATGGTGCAGCTAAAAGTTGGTGATTTGATTGCTATGTGTCCCGTGTCTGTCTGATCATGCTACTCCCTTTAATAATTCAGGGCTTTCCTCCCAATGGCTTTTTAATTTTCCTAGGAGAAAATTTAACACTATGTAATATTTCTTATACAGGTAAATCCTATACACTCTAGATTTAAGCCATATTACATTTTGTTTAATTCTTTAATTTTACATCTTCACCAAATTTTGCCTCTCTACGTATAGACACTGGCTTATTTTCTGAATAAAAATGTCCCCAATCTGTCCACCAACCTGGCTAAATTTGGCTCATTCTTTATATATCAGCTGAAATATTCCATAAATTTCTTATTAAGACCACAACTTCTATAATGTACCCACACCACTATCTACTTCTTCTGTGGTAAAACAAGTACGATTTTACTTTAGTTCTTTGTTAAGACACCGGCTCTCTGCCTTAGAATATACATATCCTGTGAAGTCAGGAACTGTACTATCATGTACCCCAATGTATTCCTAATTTCCAGTTTAGTAACTGAAAATTAGTATTAAATGACCATTTGATGAAGAGATGCAATAATACATTGTTATGAAATGAGTTCAAATTGACTTGGACTTTAACTCAAGAAGCTTTTAATACAGGACAACAAAAGAATCTATATAACACAAAGAATTTGTGATATAAATATAGTTAAAAGCAGCAGTCACTTTTTAACTTCTTAATAATTGAACATTGAGGAAATATACAAGACACAAGAAAACGTCTACATGTTCCTCTCCATGTATTCACTACCCAGCTTCAATTCTTATCAACAGATGTCTCATTGTGGTTTTTTCTCTATGCTTCAAAGTAAAATTGCTGAATGCAAGGGTCAATGATGTATATGATTTTATAGATACTGCTAACTGCACTTCTATAAGTTTCTGCATTTTGCAACCCACTCGCTGTATATGAGAGTGTCTCTAGCCTGGTCAAGACAGTATGATGTGAAATCTTAAATTTTTGCCAGTATGTGAGAGAGATATTTCAGTATAGTTCTACTTTTAAAACAGAAGTTCTTCAAATAAAAACAAGTGACTTAGTGCATTTATCAGTGAAAGAAAAATATACTGAGTTGGTCAAAAAAGTTCATTTGGGTTTTTCCATAACATCTTATGGAAAACTCCAAAGTAACTTTTTTGGCCAACCCAATAGTTCTTGGACAGGCCAAAAAAGGGAAAGAAAAGACCAGGACTGAATAAAATATCAAGGACCTATGCTATCCATGTAATCATTGGAGATTAGAAAATGGCCATCAATTCACATGCTGAGGAGATTAAACAATTAAAGAATATTATATAAAAGTAGAAGATGACAGATTTACCCAAACGAATTTGTTAATTTCCTAAAAAAGCTTAAGTTGCCACATTTTCTTAAGGAGAAGAAAACTGAAGACATCAATAGATATGGAACACAATGAAAAAGAGGTTAAAGATGCTACCCTATAAATCACAGGACACTTTCAATTTTAAGTACAAAATCTTCCAAAACCTCAAAGAACAGATAATGCTAGGGAATAAAAATTCTTTTCTGAGTATTTTGACTCGTTTTATGAGTCTTTCATTGTCTCAGCACCAAAACTGGATGTAGATAGCACATCTTCAAAACACTACAGGTCAGTTTCACTTGTAAATCTATGTGTAAAACTCCTACATTAAAAAATGAGAACATCAAACCCAGGTTATGATATTCTCATATAATATGTTATAAACAGGATTTATGCTAAGTATGCAAATATATTCACATTGAATGCTCTATTAATGATTTTTAATAGTTGAGATTAAAAGAGGACTTTATTATATATTCTTATTGTGGGGGATCAGATGTTCTCTGCTGAGTTTTTCCATATTCTCATTAAGGTGGAAAATATCACTAAAGATCCAATTCTTCATAAAATATTTCATAAGTTCTTGTGTCAGATTTCCCTAAATCAATTTGAAGCACAGTGCCTGTCATCAGTGGAGGTAAGATGCAAGGTCAGAGCTCTGGGAGCTGAGGGAAAACGGAAAATGATTTGGTTCTCTGAACTGAAACCATTTTCTCTATTCAACAAACCAGCAAACATCTAATGACAAAGAATCACCATGGGACACATTAGACCTCCCACAGTCCCAGTTCACTCCCTAGTCCTGAACCAAATAGAGAAATAATAAATTGAGCAAAAGGTGAAATAAAGTGTTGTAAAGAAGAGGTGGTTTGACTAAGTCAATATTTTTTTTTTTTTATAGTTTTACATCTGATTCAGCTTTGTTATAGGAGCATTTGATTTGAAAGAAACCAAAACTTGTTTCAACTTTCTTGAGATCTGTAGATAAGTAAACTTGGTATGTTTTCTTCATTTAGTGTCAAGCACTTGCTTGATCCACTTGCTCGGGATTTCTTTCTTTAAAAAGCGTTGGGACCTTTAACTAGAGAAAGAAACTTGGAGCAATGACTTGTGATGCTTGGACTTATAATTTAGTTGAAATTCTTTTGCCTCAACCACATAATATTTACATCCATGTTGGTCTGGCACATAAAATTTTACTTTGATTATGATGGAAAATGGTTTAAAGATCTGTATCTGTAATATTTAAGCTAAATTTTAAATTTTATTTTAAGGTCTTCTGAGCAGAGGAGGTTTTCTAGAGGCATATCCATGTGCATGCTAAGTTGCTTTAGGTGTGTCCGACTCTGTGTAACCCCATAGGCAGTAGCCTGCCCGGTTTCTCTGTCCATGGGATTCTCCAGGCAAGAATACTAGAGTGGGTTGCCAGTTCTTTCTCCATAACATTTTGTATTTATAGCGGTTCATCCCAGTCCAGTCCAAAACATAGACAAAAATGGCACTCAGTAGGATACAGTGTTACTCTCCCTGAGGATTTCTGGCATTTTTCTTCTCCTTCTTCCACATTCATTAATTTCTCATTCAATTTCACGAATAGAGAGTTGTCATTTCATAGGAGACTGACAAAATTAAAAGGTATGATCAAGAATGCTTACTTAGACCTATACTTACTCCTTTTGGTTACAAATTCCCTTCCCCACAAGAGAATGCAATAGAGGACGCCCGTTCCACTCCAGGTGACAGTTAGTGACCTAAATATCCTTTGGAATGCTTAGGTTATTTCATCACAGCATTCATTGTTCATTCTCTTGATTATTTTTTTACATTCACATTTTTGGGAGAATCTTTGCAAAGCGTCAGATAGCAATAACTCATCTAGAAAATATTATCAGAGAGTAAAATTTTCCAGGCTAATACATTTTAAACCTAAACTTATCTCTTTAAGCAAAATGCATTAACCAAATATATATGACCTCCTATCTTTTTAACTAGAAAGGGCCCTTATTATCAAGTTCGTTTATGGTACATTAAATAATATTAAATGTGACTTTACATCAACTGTCTAAACTCAGCTCCTGTCATCTTCCAATCTGGATAATTCCATTTGTCACAAACTCTTAAACCATACTTTTTAGATTCTATTAGAGACTCTATTATCAAGGATTGTGGTAAGGGTTTTAAAGCCCTGGGATGAGGTTCTGGATGTGTTGCTGACTAGTAATATAATATTGAGCACATTAGTTAACTTTTCTAATACTCAATTTCCACATATGAAAAATATGGACAATAATCATCTCCTCACCAGATTATTATAAGTACTTTAATGCACACAAAATGTATGTGAAAACACTTCCAAACTAAACAGTTTTGCCCACTGACATTATGCTTTTTACACTATTTTTTATAGATACTGACCCTTATCACTTCTAATTATAACATAGAAAATGAAAAGTGAGAAACTTTTTCTTAAAAAAAAAAGCAAATTTTTTTAAAGGAATTCTCAAAGTCTATCTTCTTAAAAGCTCTCTCTGCATTCTTCCAAAGAAGCTGCAGAGAGAACATAGGCAGAAAGGATTATTTTATAATCTATTGACAAAGTGTTTATTTGCTCAATTGTGTATTATCTTGTTATTCGTGTTTTCACTTATTGCTTATCTCAACTTTTGTCTAATTAGAAATCGTTGTGTAGCTGGATATTTTTTAAAGGATATATCTTATTTCACTAGGTCTGAGAAATTCTAGACAAAACCTAGAAATTCCATATACTGAATAAAAGTCATCTTTTGGAAGGTTTCTGAATTGATAAGTGAAATGCTACACTTGACCTTCAAATGATCTATGTTAATAAATCAGATCTTTGCATTTCATGGCTGTCACCTTATCTGTTGATATTCTGTACTATATTCTGGTCATCTCAGTTTACTTCTTTTCATATGATACAATGTTAGCTTCAAAGGACCGTATTTCAAACCAAAACAGCTATAATAACTTCAGAGACAACATATATTAAATGGTTTTAATGATGTGGTAGTGGAAATTAAGTAATAGAGAAAGGATAGAGGCAAGAGGAGAGAGACCCTCACAGTAAAAATCACAGTTCTTTTCCTTGTAAGTGTGGCCTCTGAGACTTCTCTAAGAATTGAAGCTGCTTGTGGATAATCCCAAATGGATAATGACAATTAGCCAGGCAAGAAGGCAATACAAAATTCTGGATACCTTAGCTCCTCCTATTAATTGTTGTATTTGCAATGTAGATTTATTTTTTTGCTTAGCATCATATTTGACGCACAAATGTATAAAATAAAGTGTTGATTTACTGCATCTGCACCTCTTAGCTATCCTTCATCAGTAAGGATAATTGAGAGAAGGATCTCTTTGTTAAAATTATAGATAAAACATTTTCTATTAGGAGCAACTCCAGAGCATTTTAAATGAATGTTTAGAAGAACCCTTTAGGATCAGGGTCTACTTTTCCTGCTCTTGATAAAGATCAATGTTTCTCTTTGTAGGTACTTCATGAACCAAGAAAATAATTCTAGGGTGGCTGAGTTTGTGTTGCTGGGGCTCTCCAGTTCCTGGGAGCTCCAGTATTTCTTCTTCATGTTGTTTTATTTCTTGTATATCCTCGTTGTGCTGGGCAACCTCCTCATTGTACTCACAGTGATCTCTGAACCTGCCCTGCATACACCTATGTACATAATGCTCAGTAATCTTTCCATTTTTGATGTCTTTCTGGCCACTTATGCAACCCCCAAGATGATTCATGATTTCCTTCATGAACCCAAGACCATCTCCTTTGAGGGCTGCATGGCCCAGATATTCTTACTCCATGTCTTTGCTGGTGGTGAGATGGTGCTCCTTGTAGCTATGGCATATGACAGATATGGAGCCATATGCAAACCTCTCCATTATGCAACCATCATGAACTTGTGCAAATGTACAGGTCTGGTAGTAGGCTCTTGGGTGATTGGGGTCATGCACTCCTTGAGCCAACTAGCTTTCACTGTAAACCTGCCCTTCTGTGGTCCAAATGTGAACAGTTATTACTGTGGCCTTACTTTGGTCATCAGACTTGCCTGCTTGGATGTGTATGTCCCTGAAGTGTTGATGCTTTGGACAGTGGTCTCATGGGGGTGGCTTCATTCCTGCTCTTGCTGGTCTCCTACGCGGTCATCCTGGTCACTGTGCAACGCCGTTCCTCAGTGGACATGACCAAGGCCCGCAGCGCTCTGACTGCCCACATCACTGTGGTTACCCTCTTTTTTGGGCCCTGTATCTTCATCTATGCCTGGCCTTTCAGCAGCTTCCCAGTGGATAAAGTCCTTTCTGTGTTCTCTACAGTGTTCACACCTATACTGAACCCCATTATCTACACATTGAGAAACAGGTGAAATTGGCAATGCGTAAACTGAAGACCCGCTATGTATGTTCCAGGCTGCCTTCTCAACTCTCTCCCCTAAGACTAGATGTGTTGAGGTGAGTAGACAGAAACATACTCAAGGAAACATGGATTGTCTCCTTTCTTGGTGACCACCATCGTTTTTTAAAAATACTTTATTTGCTTAAAGTGATAAAGGTAATACAAGTTCTTTGTTAAATATCTATAGTAAAGAAGCTTATGTACAATTATGCATTCTCTAGCTACAATTATTTTTGATATAGTTTTATAGTTTATAGTTAATTTGCTTATATTTGCTACCTAATGTCAGTGACAAGATATTTCACAAACTATTGTATAATTTAAATTGTATGAGTATGTTACCAGCACAAACACAGACATATAGATCAATGGAACAGAATAGAGAGCCTAGAAATAAACACATGCAATTATTGTCAATTTGTTATTGTTTAGTTGCTAAGTCATGTCTGACTCTTTGTGGCCTAATGGGCTGCAGCACGCCAGACTTCCCTGTCCTTCACTTTCTCCTGGACTTTGCTCAAATTCATGTCCATTGAGTCAGTGATGTTATCTAATCATCTCATCCTCTGCTGCCCTCTTCTCCTTTTGCCCTCAATCTTTCCCAGCATCAGAGTCTTTTTCAATGAGTTGGCTCTTCGCATTAGCTGGCCAAAGTATTGGAGTTTCAGTATCAGCATCAGTCCTTCCAGTGAATATTCAGGGTTGATTTCCTTTAGGATTGACTGGTTCAATCTCCTTGCAGTCCAAGGGACTCTCAAGAGTCTTCTCCAACACCACAATTCGAAAGTCGTCACGGTTCTGCACTCAGCAATTCTTCTGTGCTCACAACTGCACGTGAGTACTGGTAAAAACATATCTTTGCCTATTCAGACCTTTGTTGGCAAAGTGATTTCTTTGCTTTTTAATATGCTGTCTAGGTCTGTCAGAGCTTTCCTTCCAAGGAGCAAGGATCTTTTAATTTCATACCTGCATTCACTGTCTGCAGTGATTTACATTCAGAAAACAAAGATCATGGCATCTGGTCCCATCACTTCATGGGAAATAGATGGAAAAACAGTGGAAACAGTGTCAGACTTTATTTTTGGGGCTCCAAAATCACTGCAGATGCTGATTGCAGCCAGGAAATTAAAAGATGCTTACTCCTTGGAAGGAAAGTTATGACCAACCTTGATAGTATATTAAAAAGCAGAGGCATTACTTTGCCAACCAAGGTCCGTCTAGTCAAGGCAATGGTTTTTCCCGTGGTCATGTATGGATGTGAGAGTTGGACTGTGAAGAAAGCTGATCGCCGAAGAATCGATGCTCTTGAACTGTGGTGTTGGAGAAGACTCTTGAGAGTCCCTTATACTGCAAGGAGATCCAACCAGTCCAGTCTTCTAGAGGAGATCAATCCTGGGTGTTCATTGGAGGGACTGCTGCTGAAGCTGAAACTGCAATACTTTGGCCACCTCATGCGACGAGTTGACTCACTGGAAAAGACTCTGATGCTGGGAAAGGTTGGGGATGGGAGGAGAAGGGGACGACGGAGAATGAGATGGCTGGCTGGCATCACCGACTCTGTGGACATGAGTTTGAGTGAACTCCGGGAGTTGGTGATGGACAGGGAGGCCTGGCGTGCTGTGATTCATGGGGTCGCAGAGAGTCGGACACGACTGAGCGACTTAACTGAACTGAACTGAACCTACATCAAAGGAAGCAAGAATATACCATCGAGAAAAGACAGTCTTATCTATTCAAGGCACAACCATTTACTTTTCTGTATTTTGTTAGCAGATGAAGAATTATTCAAATAAATAGTGTTTTAATTTTGGGAACATTTCTGTTTCCTTCTCATTTTATAGTAATTAATCTGTCCTCCTACAATTAAAATTTCCCTCTTGAAGTATTAATTAGTAATTCTAATAATAATATATTCTCCTTTTAAGTAATCTTTTCCCAGTTATTTTTAAGGGATATTTGATCAATACATACATTTTATGTATCAGAATATGTGGTAGAAAATACCATTATAATAGCTAGTAGAATATTCACCATGCGAGAGGTATTGCTCTAAACACATTTCATCTTGTTAAAAAAAAAAAATAAAGGCAGTCTCTTCAATGAGTGGGGCTGGAAAAACTGGACAGCTACATGTAAAAGAATAAAATTAGAACATTCTAACACCACATGCAAAAATAAACTCAAAATATATTAAAGACCTATATAAGACTAGATCCATAAAACTCCTAGAAGAAAATATAAGCAAAACACACTTTGACATAAATCGTAGCAATATTTTTTGGACCTATCTCCTAAATCAAAGGAAAAAATAAACAAATGGGACCTAATTAAACTTAAAAGCTTTTTCACACCAAAGGAACTGATCAACAAAACAAAAACACAACCTACTGAATGGGATAAAATATTTGCAAATATGGCTGATAAGGGGTTAACAGCCAAAATATGTGAGAAGTGTCATACAATTCAGCATCAAATAAAGCAATGACCTGATTTAAAAATGGACAGAAGAACTGAGTAGACATTTTTCCAAAGAGGAAATGCTGATGGCCAATAGGTAGATAAACAACGAGTGGTGAGGATCTGGAGAAAAGGGAACCCTTGTACACTGTTGATGTGAATGTACATTGGTATAGTCACTGTGGGAAACAGTATGGAGGTTTCTCAAGAAACTAAAGAATAGAGCTACCATGTGACCAAACAATTTCACTTCTGAATATATATTCAAAGAAAACCTCCTTCCCCAAACACTAATTCAGAATGATACATGAACCCCAGTGTTTGTAGCCTCATTATTTACTATTGCCAAGATATGGAAGCAACCTAAGTGTCCATCAACAGATGAACAGATAAAGAAGAAGCAGTATACTTATATATACAATGGAATACTGCTCAACCATTTGCACCAGCATAGATGAAGTTTGAGGGTGTTACACTAAGTGAAATAAGTCAGACAGAGAAACACAAGCACTGTATGATATTACTTACATGCAGACCCATAAAAGATTTATACACACAGACATGAACTTTAGACACTTGGCAATAAGACAAGGACAGCAAAGGGTGAGACTGAGGCATCACTGACTCAGTGGACGTGAGTTGAGCAAACTCTGGGTGAGAGCGAAGGACAGGGAAGCTCGGGGCGCTGCAGTCCATGGGGTCACAGAGAGTTGGACATGCCTAGGGGACTGCACAGCAATAACAATAAAATTAGAACAAAACCTCCATCATACCTGTTATGAATCAGGTAATTGCTGAGCCCTAATGTGGTGTCTGAACGTTGGTTTAAAGGGCAGCAAACTGAAAAGGCAGTTATTTTGGAGATTATTAAGCATTACGATCCAAAAGCACACTATGATGTCACTCCAGTGACAACTTCTTACCTGGTAAGTTTCCATGCTTCCAGTCTTAGCCTTCAGTATACTCTAATATAGCAGCCAAAGTAATCATGATAAAATTTGTCACTTCTTTGCCCAAAACACTCCAAAGTGTTCCTCCATTTCCTGCACGTTGAAACTAAAGTTGTCAAGACCAACTCTAAGTCCCAATACCCTTATCCCTTGTTACCTTTCTGATCTTAACTCCACCACTTCTCACACTTAACCCCGCTTCAATCATCCTTGTCTTGTTACTGTTTTTGGAAATTCCAAGCACCTATACCAGGCTCTTTGCATTTGATATCCCCTCTTTGTGGAAGAAACTTTCTTCCTTTTGAAATCTGTATGCTTATCTCTTCATTTCCTTCAGGTTTCCTCTTAAAGTAATCTTTTCAGTGAAGTTTTCTGTGACAACTCTATCTACAAGTGCAATGTTTTCAACAATACTTATCATGTTTCACTGTTTTATATTTTGCTCCATAGCACTTAAACTCATTATATCATGTACTTATTTCCTTACAATAGATTTGTTTGTTTCTCCCAACTACCCAGTAAAAGCTTAAGTGAGGACAGCAGCTTTGTTTCATTCACTGCTACATCCACTAAGCTTGGAAAATTCCGTGGTAATTGGTTCAGTTCAGTTCAGTTCAGTCACTCAATCATGTCTGACTCTTTGTGACCCCATGAATCACAGCACGCCAGGCCTCCCTGTCTATCACCAACTTCCGGAGTTCACTCAAACTCACGTCCATCGAGTCGGTGATGCCATCCAGCCATCTCATTCTCTGTCATCCCCTTCTCCTCCTGCCCCCAATCCCTCCCAACATCAGAGTCTTTTCCAGTGAGTCAACTCTTCTCATGAGGTGGCCATTTGGTAGGCATGCAAAAATGTTATTGAATAAATTGGTCTTAATGCTATTTAAAGCAAAAAAGAAAAGAAAAACAAACTACTCTGCATAAACATAGTGGGAGTAAAAAGCTACTCATTCCACAACTGATATTTAATCCTCATTTCTTTCTCCAAACCATAGAAAGGTTCTAAGCAAAAATGCTTCCCCTTCCCTCCCCACCCTCATACAATGCTATATAAACAACCGGAAATGAATACCTAAGTCTATCAAATATTCCTACCGCAGGAAGCAGCACCCTTTTTCTGATACTTCCGCTGACTGAGCAAATCTGTAGAAAAGTTTGAGTTTTCAGTCAGGAAGCACAGTTTTTAGAGTCAAATCTTTCCCACAGTTTAACGTTCTTGAATCCCATTTCATCATGTACAGAAGAAGGAAACCTAGCTAAATTAATTTTTTTCTCAGCCATAAAAAAATAAGCACTGGAACACTTTTATTTATTATGGAATTGAGGGATCTTGATGTTTTGAACTGTGGTGTTGGAGAAGACTCTTGAGAGTCCCTTATACTGCAAGGAGATCCAAACAGTCCATTCTAAAGGAGATCAATCCTGGGTGTTCACTGGAAGGACTGATGCTAAAGCTGAAACTGCAATACTTTGGCCACCTCATGCGACGAGTTGACTCACTGGATAAGACTCTGATGCTGGGAAAGGTTGGGGGCGGGAGGAGAAGGGGACGACAGAGAATGAGATGGCTGGATGGCATCACCGACTCTGTGGACATGAGTTTGAGTGAACTGCGGGAGTTGGTGATGGACAGGGAGGCCTGGCGTGCTGTGATTCATGAGGTCGTGGAGAGTCGGACACGACTGAGCCACTGAACTGAACTGAACTATGAAAACAGATGAATGTAAAGCTAACATGATTATAGTGGATTGGAGGAGATAAGATTTGGAGTTTTCAGTCCCCTTTAAGAGCACATGGGGGCATCTGCACAACACATCCAGGGTTCCATGAATCAGAGTTTGAAATTCCATGGGCTGTAAAGTCTTCCTGGCTCTTCCAGGATTTTTACATTCTGATTTGTCTTCTCATTCTGATTTCCCTCCCTCTCTCACGGTCCTTGCTTGCAATCAACTGAATAAGTCTGAATAACTTATTCCTGTAATGTTTAATCCCTTTGTTCTTCTTTGCACATACCCATCTTGACTTCCGAAGGCATATAAGGAATTCCTGAGGTATAACTTCCAATTGCAATTATTCTCCTCTAGCCTTTCTCTCCTCTTGTCATTTCCACAACCATCAGATGCATGCTGCTGCTGCTGCTGCTAAGTCACTTCAGTCGTGTCCGACTCTGTGTGACCCCATAGACGGAAGCCAACCAGGCTCCCCCGTCCCTGGGATTCTCCAGGCAAGAACACAGGAATTGGTTACCATTTCCTTCTCCAATGTGTGAAAGTGAAAAGTGAAAGTGAAGTCGCTCAGTCGTGTCCAACCCTTAGCGACCCCACAGACTGCAGCCTACCAGGCTCCTCCGTCCATGGGATTTTCTAGGCAAGAGTACTGGAGTGGCTTGCCATTGCCTTCTCCGATCAGATGCATACTCCTAATCATATTCTCCTATACTGAAATTGTGAGTCGCATTTCATTTTCCAACAAATCAATTACAGAACCCTCAGTTGGTTCAGTTTAGTTCAGTTGCTCAGTTGTGTCTGACTCTTTGCGACCCCATGGAGTGCAGCACACCAGGCCTCCCTGTCCATCACCAACTCCCTGAGTTTACTCAAACTCATATCTATTGAGTCGATGATGCCATCCAACTATCTCATCCTCTGTCGTCCCCTTCTCCTCTCATCTTCAATCTTTCCCAGCATCAGGGTCTTTTCAAATGAGTCACTCTTCGCATCAGGTGGCAAAAGGATTGGAGTTTCAGCTTCAACAGCAGTCCTTCCAATGAATATTCAGGACTGATTTCCTTTAGGATGGACTGGTTGTATCCTAAGGGATGCAGTCACTTGCAGTCCAAGGGTCTCTCAAGAGTCTTCTCCAACACCACAGTTCAAAAGTATCCATTCTTCGGTGCTTAGCTTTCTTTATAGTCCAACTCTCACTTCCATACATGATTACGAGAAAAACAGTCTTGACTAGACAGACCTTTGTTGGCAGAGTAATGCCTCTGCTTTTTAATATGCTGTCTAGGTTGGTCATATCTTTTCTTCCATGGAGTAAGCGTTTTTTTATTTCATGGCTGCAATCACAGTCTGCACTGATTTAGGAGCCCAAAAAATCAGAGTGTGCCACTGTTTCCACTGTTTCTCCATCTATTTGCCATGAAGAGATGGGATTGGATGCCATGATATTTTTTTTCTGAATGTTGTGTTTTAAGCCAACTTTTTCATTCTCCTCATTCACCCACATAAAGAGACTATTTAGTTCCTCTTCGCTTTCTGCTGTAAGGTGGTGTCATCTGCATATCTGAGGTTATTGATATTTCTCCTGGCAATCTTGATTCCAGCTTGTGCTTCCTCCAGCCTAGCATTTCTCATGATGTACTCTTCATA
The DNA here is from genome assembly GCF_049115385.1 of Moschus berezovskii. Classification (NCBI taxonomy): domain Eukaryota; kingdom Metazoa; phylum Chordata; class Mammalia; order Artiodactyla; family Moschidae; genus Moschus; species Moschus berezovskii. The sequence goes on from NC_142468.1 coordinate 100,431,501, forward strand.
TAAGTTAAATAAGCAGGGTGACAAAATATAGCCTTGATGTACTCCTTTTCCTATTTGGAACCAATCTGATGTTCCATGTCCAATTCTAACTGTTGCTTCCTGTCCTGCATATAGGTTTCTCAAGAGACAGGTCAGGTGGTCTGACATTCCCATCTCTTGAAGAATTTTCCACAGTTTTATTGTGAGCTACACAGTCAAAGGCTTTGGCATAGTCAATAAAGCAGAAATAGATGTTTTTCTGGAACTCTCTTGCCTTTTCGATAATCCTGAGGATATTGGAAATTTGATTTCTGGTTCCTCTGTCTTTTCTAAAACCAGCTTGAACATCTGGAAGTTCATGGTTCACATATTGCTGAAGCCTGGCTTGGAGAATTTTAAGCATTACTCTACAAGCGTGTGAGATGAGTGCAATTGTGTGGTAGTCTGAGCCTTCTTTGGCATTGACTTTCTTTGGGATTGGAATGCAAACTGACCTTTCCCAGTCCTGTGGCCACTGCTGAGTTTTCCAATTTTGCTGGCATACTGAGTGCAGCACTTTCACAGCATCATCTTTTAGGATGTGAAATAGCTCAGTGAAACAAAGCCATGCCATGTAGGGCCATCCAAGATGGACAGGTCATGGTGGAGAGTTCTGACAAAATGTGGTCCACTGGAGAAGGGAATGGCAAACCACTTCGGTAGTCTTGCCTTGAGAATCCCATGAACAGTATGAAAAGGCAAAAAGATAGGACACTGAAAGATGAACTCCCCAGGTCGGTAGGTGACCAATATGCTACTGGAGATCAGTGGAGAAAGAACTTCAGAAAGAATGAAGGGATGGAGCCAAAGCAAAAACAACACCCAGTTGTGGACGTGACTCATAATAGAAGCAAGGTCCGATGCTATAAAGAGCAATATTGCATAGGAACCTGGAATGTTAGGTCCATGAATCAAGGCAAATTGGAATAGTGAACATTGACATTTTAGCAATCAGTGAAGTAAAATAGATTGGAATGGGTGAATTTTACTCAGATGAACATTGTACTTACTACTGTGGGCAGGAATCCCTTAGAAGAAATGGAGTAACCATCATGTTCAATGAAAGTCTGAAATTCAGTACTTGGATGCAATCTCAAAAATGACAGAATGATCTCTGTTCATTTCCAAGGCAAACCATTCAATATCACGGTAATCCAAGTCTATGCTCTGACCAGTAACAATGAAGAAACTGAAGTTGAACGGTTCTATGAAGACCTACAAGACCTTTTAGAACTAACACCAAAAAATGATGTACTTTTCATTATAGGGGATTGGAATGCAAAAGTAGGTCCTCCCTTAGGTAATAAAAAAAAAAGTATCTTAGACTATCTTCTGATCAAAGGAAGCTCTGGTATTTTTATCTTTCTCTGGAAAGTCCTTATAGTGAGGCTTTCTTATTTTAAGGCATTAAAGTGAGGGATAAGATATTTCCTATTACAAGGAACATGCAAAAGAGATTAGCTTATTTATAAGGTTCCTTAGTCTGGTATTAGACTAACTAGATGGAATAGAAATTTCATGGAGTTATTCCAGAGGTATGCTGAAAATTTTCATTCCTTACCTTCCCTCACCCTTTTAGTGATATTTAAAAGGTATTTGTAAAAAAGATATGCATTAATATGTGTCTTCATAAATACACATTAAAAAGATGAAGAGTCCATTAGAAAATGGGCAAAAGACGTGGAAAAGCAATTGTGGAGTGAAAAAAGTACAAATGGACAATTCAGGGATTAGTGGTTAACCCCACTAATAATCATTAAATACATTCATATATCAGTGAGATGCATTTTCTTTTCTTTGGGGAGCTGTATTGTGTGGCTTGTAGCATCTTAGTTTCCTCACCAGGGATTTAAACCAGACCCACAGCACTGAAAGCATGGAGTCCTAACCACTGGACTGCCAGGGAATTCCCAAGATGCAGTTTCATATAGCAAATTATCAAAATTAAAAAACCAAACTATAATACACTGTCTTGTCAAGAAGATGGGAGGTGAAGAATGGGCATTCTGAAATATCATTTTAGTGAGATAAATTTTGGTATAGTTAATTTAAAAACTCTGAAGTGCATAATTATAACGATGTATCCTAAATAAATAATGTATATAATCATAAAATTATGTTGAAGAAACCAGTACTCGAGAAACCAAACACCACACTTGGAGAGTTGGAGAACTCAGGTTTATTATGCTGGTGGGCCCAGAGGAGTTATCACTCTAAGCTCTGAGCCCTGAACGAAGGGGTTACAGAGCTTTTATACATGGACAAGCATGATTAAGTGGGTTTGCCGGTTTGCAGGGGCTGGGCGATTGCAAAGAACAGGACAAGGGTGAGTGAGATAAGCTCCAGTTCCTAGTATTGTGAGTCCCCACTTTCTGAGACCTACGCGATCCAGACTTTGCAAGGAGCAAGCTGAGTTACAGAGGCAGAAGGAGTAGGAGGCTATGTAAAATTTTAACGTTTTCTCTTCCGTTATAGCTAAATAAAAGCAAGGTTATTATACATTAATAATAAAGAAAATTTAAAATGTCCATATAATAAAATACAACAAATATATTTTAAAAGTGGTATAAAATCACTCTATTGACCTGGGAGATATTTATTATATATTGATAAGTGGTACGTTTAAAATAATATGTACTGTGTATGTAATGGTATACCTTTTATATATACAGTTATCTCTGTGTTCTCATCACAGATACTTTTTATTCTTATTCTTTACTTGACTTTTCTGATTGGAAAGATAACATATGCTTATCGCAGAGCAACAACAAAAAACTTCAGCAAACATAAAAATTATAAGGCATAAATTTATTGCATTCTTTCACTCAGAGATAACCACCATTAACACTTTAGGGTAGACCTTTATAAGCTTTTCTGTGAGTATAACATTAGCAAGAGTTTTGTATACAGATGATTTTAGTACATGGGTCTCAGACTGCTCTAGAAAGTTTCCTTAATTTCAGATAAAGAAACAGAGGTTTGGACAGTGAAGAACACTACTTTATCTGCCTGCAGGTTTTACCAGGTATCTGTGGAAAGGAGTGTGATGACCTTGAATTCTTAAGTTGGAGCAGTCAAAAGGGGAAAGGTCCACTGAGTTGATGGTCAAAGGAAAGTAGAGACAGAAGAACTAAGTGAAGTGCAGTTATAGTCGCTCAGTGGTGTCTGACTCTGTGACTACAGAGCCTGTAGCCCACCAGGCTCCTCTGTCCGTGGAATTCTCCAAAGATAGACTTTATTTACTATCTTGATTATTTTGCCTAAGGTGGAAAATGGTCTTTGTGTAAAGAGGTGCCACTAAAGTGCATGGAATAACCATTCTCTTAAGTGGGATGATATCAAATATCACACTTTGATATTTACGTACTACATTAATTAACACATGCAAATATTTTATCATAGATGAAACAAAGGCATTGTACCTAACAACTGTTGAATAGCTTTTATGGGCCAAGTATTGTTATAAGTTTAACAGAGGAGGACTTTATGAGGCCTTCCCCCACAGCCTCTGCTTTAGCTACTCTCTGAAGTACCTAGGTAATAGTATTTGATGCACATTTCCTGAGTTGTTTTATCCAATGGAAGATGCTAAGTACTTGATGACCAGGAGCGCATAGCCCCAGGCCTCCTGGAGCCTAAGGACTGGTATTGTTAACCCCTTTGGCACTACCCTGTTGCCTTGCCATCAGCCAATCAGAGGATTGTGCATGAGATGGATGATCACAAACCGTGTGACCCTTCTCCCTCATCTGGCTTTTAAAAATGCCTATATTTTGGGGCTTGAGTCACCCATCTCCTTTCATGGCCCTTCTATAAAGCTTTCTCTGCTACAAACTCTGATATTTTGGTTTGTTTGAACTCTCTGTGTGTCAGGTGCATGAACTTGGGCTAACAGTAAGTGTTTTATCTATTAATATTATATAGATATTCCCTACAATCCAAAAATAGGGCATATCAGTGAAACATTTGCAAGCAAAAATGCATAAAGTGAAGCAGTAATTACCTTAGGACATAACTTGCTAATGGATGCACAAATGACCTGAGATAAAACACAGACACTCCCAGATACAGTTCACAGGTATGCTGGCCAGATGCTAAGAACCTAAGTGTAGTCCTGGGAAGAAGCTTGGCAGTGCCACTTCTTGCTATTCATGGATCTTGACACCTCTATAACAACTTACTGTAAAATAAATGCCAAACACTATTTTTGCTTTTATCCATTTTTTATAAAAGCAAAAGTCTTCTTTGAATTTATGTTAGCAACACAGGCACTAATACAAGTCTTTTTCTGTAAAGCAAACTTTCAATAAGCAAGGGACACTTGTAATTCTTTTAATTTTTACAAAAATCTTATGAGTCATATATTATTATTTTCTCCAGTTTACAGTTGCAAAAAGTGAAGCCCAGAGAGTTTAATTAATATACCCAAGGTCATATTGCTAGAAATTACAAGGCATAGTATTTGAAAGCTGTCAGTATGAATCTAGAGTTTCTTTCTTGTTTCAGGAATTGAGATGTCTGGTAAACTTCTATTTTTAGAATAAAACTATCATGCTCCAATGCAGAGATGAATGCCAAGTTATCCAGTCATTAAAAAATAAATGATTGTATACAACATGTATTTAATGTGCTAATAAGGAATGTAAGTATGTTGAGAGGGATTTGACACCAAGCTTGGCCTTGCTCATTTTCTCTCCCAATCCTATGATATATTTCTATTTTACTTTACAGGAACATTTCCGACCCAGTTTCAGAAATTTGAAACCATGGACCAAGAAAATAATTCAGGAGTGACTGAGTTTGTGTTGCACAGTCTTTCAGGTTCTCGAGAGCTACAACTTTTCTATTTTGCATTTTTTACACTTTTCTATTTATCTGTTGTGCTGGGGAACCTGCTCATAGTGCTCACAATCTTCTCTGAACCCTCCCTACACACAGCCATGCACTTTCTACTCAGTAACCTCTCCTTCACTGACGTGTGTCTGTCCACCTTTGCTTCCCCCAAAATGATTGCTGACTTCCTCGTGGAGCACAGGACCATCTCCTTTGAAGGCTGCATGGCCCAGATACTCTTCCTGCATGTCTTTGCCAGTGGTGAGATGATGCTCCTTGTGGCCATGGCATACGATAGATACGTGGCCATATGTCGCCCCTGCATTATGTCACCATCATGAATGTGCGCAAGCGCATCAGCCTCGTGGTGGGCTCCTGGCTCACTGGGGTTCTGCACTCAGTCGGTCAGTTGGTCTTCACAGTAAACCGCCCATTCTGTGGCCCCAACAGAGTGGACAGTGTTCTCTGTGACCTGCCCCTGGTTATCACACTTGCCTGCACAGACACCTTCACTCTGGAGGTCCTGATGCTGTCAGACAGCGCTCTAATGGCCGTGTGCTCCTTTGGGCTCTTGCTGGTCTCCTGCACGGTCATCCTGGGCACTGTGCGGCGGCGTTCCTCAGCGGGCATGGCCAAGGCAAGGGCCACCCTGACTGCCCACATCGCCGTAGCAACCCTCCTCTTCGGGCCCTGCATCTTTATTTACGCCTGGCCTTTAGCAGTCCCCCAGTGGATAAGCTCCTCTCAATATTTTATACAGTTTTCACTCCTCTTTTAATCCCCTCGATCTACACCTTGAGAAATAAGGAGGTAATATCAGCAGGGCAGAAACTGGGGCACCAACAGGCGCGTTCCCAGCGGTCTTCCAGTTCTCCTTTGGGGCGAACACAGCCCGTGATGATAGCCAGGTCGGTGTGCCCTCTTCTGTGAATTACTGCTGTGTCTCAGATACCATCGGACACATTTTCTTCCTTTTCCTATCTTTTGCTTATAGAACAGCAAACTAGCTATCTTACATAATAGAAGAATAGGACACCCTGTCTTTTGCTTGTGAAATAATTTTTTTACATTTCATGGCAAAATTATAATGTTGGGAAGGGGTGGGGTGTATTTTTCCTATTACCCTTGTGAGGTCTTGTGGATAAACTAGTAAAAAAACTGACACAAAGATTAACAGGGGAAAAAGAAACACATTTTAATTCATCCACGTGAAGCTCTCATAGAGATGAAACCTAATAAGAGGCCAAAGTAGGCAGCTTTTATACATTTTCGACAAAAAACAAACAAAAAACAACAAATTTGTGAGGAATTGACAGGACAAAGAAACTTAGGATTTGGGTGCCCAGTTAGTGAAGAATCTAAGCAGAGTTTGCACTTGGGACAGTAAAGTAAAGAAGTAACCAGGTTTGCTTCTGTAGGCTTCTTGGTCCAATTCCCTGTCTTTGGTGATAAGTGTGTCTTTCTACCTCCAGATACAGAGGGTGCAACCCCTCATATAAGAGAGTTCATACTTTCAGCAGACAGACATGTAGGTCAGTCAGAGTGTCCTTCTTGCAATGGTCATTTCTTAAGTAACTTTAAGAATCAAAATAGTAACTTTAATAATCAGTATGCCACTGAGGCACATTTTGAGGCAACCTACTATGGAGAAGGCAAAGGCAACCTACTCCAGTACTCTTGCCTAGAAAATCCCATGGACAGAGGAGCCTGGTAGGCTACAGTCCATGGGGTCGCACAGAGTCGGACACGACTGAAGTGACTTAGCAGCAGCAGTAGCAGCAGCACTATGGACACCAACCATAATATTAAAAGTCTTCTTTTTCTAAGGGGACCCTTGTAGATTATTGATGGAAATGTAAATTGGTGCAGTAAAAAACAGCATTTAAAAAAACTAAAAATAGAACTGGCATATGATTTAGCAATTCCACTGTACACACACACACACACATCTGGAAAAAATGAAAGGACTAATTCAAAAAGATATACACACCTTGATATTCATAGTAGCCCTGTTTACAATAGCCATTATTAGAAGTAACCCAAGTGTCCATCAATAGATAAATGAATAAAAAAGATGTTATTATATATATATATATATATATATATAAAGCAATGGAATATTACTCAGCCATATAAAAGAATGAAATTCTGTCTTTGGCAGCAACGTGGATGGACCTAGAGAATATTACATTTAGTCAAATAAGTTAGACACAGAAAAACAAATACACTATGATATCATTTATGTGCATTATTTAAAAAGTAAGCAAATGAAGGCATACAGTAAAACAGAAACACACTCACAGATATAGAAAGCAAACTAGTGATTACGAGTGGGGAGAAGAAATGGGAGAGGGGCCTGTTAGGGGTCTGAAATTAAGAGATACAAATGACTGTGTGAAAGTGAAAGTGAAGTCGTTCAGTCATGTCCGACTCTTTGTGACCCCGTGGACTGTAGCCTACCAGGCTTCACCATCCATGGAATTTTCCAGACAAGAGTATTGGAGTGGGTTGCCATTTCCTTCTCCAGGGATCTTCCCAACCCAGGGATCCAACCCAGGTCTCCAGCATTGCAGGCTGTCTGAGCCACCAGGGAAGCCAAAAATACACAAATGACTGTTTATAAAATAGATATGCAACAGGGATGCACTGTATAGCACAGAGTATTATAGCCATTATCCTGTAATAACTTCTAATGGAATATAAACTGTAAAAATACTGAATCAGTATGCTGTACTCCTGAAGCTAATATAATATTGTAAATCAACTATACGTCAATAAAAGTCTTCTTTTCCTAAAAATAAGTGATCAAATTCAAGCTTCTTCCAATCTACTTGGTAAATATGGAGATGTACAAAATACCCATATGGATAATATGTAAATGGTATTTTCAAGTTTTAGGATAGTAATAATTTACAGTTATTGTCTAGTCATCATTTTATCTGGTATCATTATTGTCATAAATTTTACAGATGAGGAGAACTTGGCACAGTTCTCACCATTTTAGTTGACAGAATAAGTCCTTCTGATTGTAGACCTCATTCCCTGTCTCTTTCTTCATATATGTATACAAACACAAACAACTGTATTCCTTGCTATTCAAGCTATATTTATCTGAACTAAGGAACTAATTACACTGAGATAAATTTTTTGGCAGATTATTTCTTGCAATCTAAAGTCTCATTGCAAACGAATCAAACTTAGAGGTCAAAGAGCACATAGGTTATGTTGCAGAACTCATCTGAACTCAGAAACCAAATAGATTTGCATATTTACTTTAACAATGTTACAAATACTAAAATGTGACGCCACAAGTAATGTTTACATATTTCAGTGTATTAAATCAAAGTTCAGAATTGACACTTAAAGTTGGGGATTCAAAGAGTACATACAAAAACAGACATCTCTCCATATATAAAGAGAGGACTTTTTTCTGATAGTGTTAAATGTGTGACTTTGCTCGATGTATTCTCCCCCCTATCTCCATGTCATGCCCTCTTAATTTACGTTGACCAATAAAACATAATTGAGAATACATATTTTAAGGCTCTCTAAAAGTATAAAATCATTATTTTGAATTTTCAAAAGAAGGTTACATTTTCGAACTAAATTTAACATTCAATTTTTACTCATAGTGTAACCTTCTTTCACCAATTAGAAAACTGAGAGTGTCATACAAATTAATTTAGTTGAACACACTCATAATTGGCAAGAAGAAGAAATGATTCAAGTAAACTTCTTTTTTTTTTTTTCTTGAAGTTAATACACCTTTGCTTGACCTCATCAGGTAATACAAGGTAGAGTGAGGCAATCAGCTGTTCACTTCAGTCACAGGTATGAGTGTGGAAACAACCCCATGTGAGATCAGAAGTCACAAGCAGGGCAACTGCAGGTTCTGAAAGGAGACCTGATTGGGTCCATGCCGGAAACTAGGCAGCTATCAGTGCTTGATTCAAGAGAATCTCACCTGGTGGGACCAACCAACAAATTACCTCCAGTCTCTGGCCCAAGGTAATTTGCAAGAGCACCTTTTCATCCCTCATGTAGGCCTGTGGAACTCATGCTGATAAAGACTCATGACTCATGGTAGCTGCTGCTGCTGCTGCTGCTGCTAAGTCACTTCAGTCGTGTCCGACTCTTTGTGACCCCATAGACGGCAGCCCACCAGGCTCCCCCGTCCCTGGGATTCTCCAGGCAAGAACACTGGAGTGGGTTGCCATTGCCTTCTCCAATGTGTGAAAGTGAAAAGTGAAAGTGAAGTCGCTCAGTCATGTCTGACTCGTAGCGACCCCGTGGACTGCAGCCTACCCCTCCGTCCATGGGATTTTCTAGGCAAGAGTACTGGAGTGGCTTAGCTACTGACAAGAATTTTATGAAAAATAAATTCACCCAGTTCTGTGACTTGAGTTTTAGTATTACATGACTTGAAAGTTATAATACTGAATTTAACTTCTGACTTCTGGTCTTTAAAAGAAAGTCCATGACCAAAGGCAAATTATGCTTTTGATATACCATATATAGAAGAAATAATTGTATGGAATAGGATTTAATGCCAATTATATTTTAAGCAGTTTTAGACTCATTTTTCCTCCGTAACTTTACCATTCTGTAAGGTTTTGTTGATTCTTCTGTGAAACATAGACCTAAAAGGTAACCAAACATAGGCGTGTATAATACAACAATGGGAATGATAAAGCAAAACATATATTCAATGATCACATAAAGTTTATAAATTGTACTTTTATATATCATCTCATTCCATCCTTACAAAATATCCATGAATTAGAAAACCAAGCTTATACCTCTATTGGCAACACTATTGAAACTTTAAAGAATAATAAAAATACATAGGAGTTTTTGGTATTATTTAATAGAAATGAAGGACTTCATGGTATCTGAAATAGTGGAAGTTTTGGGAGGGGGATGTTGATGGAAAGTGACTGTAGGTCATGAAAATGATGGGCAGTGCTTGGCTATCAGGGGTAAATTTTGTTTGCGCAGGACTGTTTGGGTCTGGGAACTTCAGTGAAAGTATGGACTAGCAGAGAAAACTAAGTAGTACAAGGAAAAGACCAAAATATCTGTTTTCACTCTGAACTTATGGATATAAAAAGGCTTCCTCTTGGAAATTACAATAGTAGGATTACCTACATATAAGTTTAGAGTTTGAATTTATATGCTGTGTATATTTTGAACACAATTACCTGATAAAATCACATATGATATTGAGAACTCAGGGGCTTCCATGGTGGGCAATGGTGAAGAATCTGCCTGCCAATGCAGGACGTGAAGGAGACATGAATTCGATCTCTGGGTCAGGAGGATCCCCTGGAGGAGGAAGTGGCAACCTCCTCCAATATGCTTCCTGAAGAATCCCATGGACAGAGGAGCCTGGCAGGCTACTGTTCATGGGGTGGCAAAGAGTCGGACTCAACTGAGCACAACACAGTACTCAGTATTGAGAACTCAAAGGGACAATGAAGTTTGGGTGGCTTTTGGAAAAGCAAAAACAAAATTGTTTCTGAAGGATCACATGGATTTAGACACATGAAGTCCTGCTTCTGAATGCAGAAGAATTGATGCTTTTGAGCTGTGGTGTTAGAGAAGACTTCTGAGAGTCCCTTGGACTGCAAGGAGATCCAACCAGTTCATTATCCTAAAGGAGATCAGTCCTGGGTGTTCATTGGAAGGACTGATGTTGAAGCTGAAACTCCAATACTTTGCCCACCTGATGTGAAAAGCTGACTCACTGGAACAGACCCTGATGCTGGGAAAGGTTGAGGGCAGGAGGAGAAGGGGACGACAGAGGATGAGATGGTTGGATGGCATAACCGACTCAATGGACATGAGTTTGAGCAAGCTTCAGGAGTTGGTGATGGACAGGGAGGCCTGGCGTGCTGCAGTTCATGGGGTCGCAAAGAGTCAGACACGACTGAGCGACTGGACTGAACTGAAGTCCTGCTGAGTTTGAGTTCACAGTCAAACTCACAAAACACGAGGAACATATCCCCAGTAAACAAGAGTCAGCAGACAAAATAGATTAACCTCCCCCTCAAATCAGTAGTAAATCTATTAGATATATAAGAAATATGTTCAAAATGACTAAATATATATATAGCAAATAAAAAGGAGAAAATATTACCATCATAAAGTAAAAGCAGGTGACTTCTGCTTAGGGTAAAAAGAATAGACATAATTTTCCATAGTCCTCCTGCTAAATACAATTATAATAGTGGACATGATCTACAAAACGAACATTATAAGAAGGGAGACTGGATAGGGGCCCAAGGAATGACATTATATAACTTAAAAAGCCAACAACTCAGGAACTCTAATGAGAAAAGAAAAAAAAAATCCTAACAAAATCTTCATTCAAGCTGAAGAACCAAGAAGGCAGCTGGCAAGACAGAAAACTTCCAAAATAATTTCTCTACTCCAGCCAAACACCATACCAAAAAATCTTTCATCCCACTTCACACTTGCAAAGGCCAATGGATAGCTTAGACTCCTATCCCTGGCCAAACTGTAAAAATGTACCCAAATCCCCCCACCTCCTGAGATGGTGTCAGAGGAGGGCATGGAGGGAGCCAGAGCTCTCATCTTTGTCAGACTATAATCAGTTCCTCCTCCCTTGGTGTAAGTGGGTAGCAGCATCAGCCTCCAATCCCTCCCAGCCAGGTAGTATTGAAGGAGACCTCAGGAGGAGCCAGAACTCTCTCCCACCCAGCAATGACTAGAAGCTCCTCACTTATCCTTGGGTATTGAGAATCCAGACTTCTATCCCCACTGGACCTGAGAAGGTGTTGTTCCCCCATCTTCATTTTTTTTTTTCCTGTAAAAAAAAAAAAAAAATGTGGGTTGAGTCTCTCTTATCATCAAAGATGTCATGCTCATCACATGATTTTTATTGTGCTTTTATTTTACTAACCATAGAAGAAATGGGTACTAGCTTTTAGGTAGAGAATGAGGCCCAGTGATTCACCATCATTCCCACATACAAATGGAGAAACTGAGATTCAGAAATTGTGTTTTACCCAAAAGAATATGGCTGGTTAGCCCCTAAGTTCAAATATTTCTCCAGGCATGTAGGCAGGTAGTGAGGTTGGGTTCTCTGAAGAGTTAGAAGCCAAGTACAGTGAGGGTGCAAAATAAAGAGCAGACTGGTTTCCCTTTAAGCTAAGGATAAACAGAGGCTAAATTTGTGGAAAACATGTGGAAACCCATCCAACAAGGAATATACATAGTTATGATTCCAATCCCTTCAAGTCTTTGCTCAAATAGAATGTATAACAGGTACCCGTCAGAGCAATTTATAAACAAGCGAACTAAACAGACTGCTTTAAATAAGGTTAGTGAGGTTTGTTATGTAGATTCCTTGGTGTCATCTCAGGTGGTAAGGATCTGGAGTTGTCTCTGATTAACTTCTGACCTTCCTGGTAGAAAGGAGAAGGGAACACCCACACAAATGTATGTCCTGGATTTAGGCAGATAGGGAGGACAGAGAGCTTTGCTTATATCTGTTTCTTCTCAATTGTCCTGAGATTAAAATGATTCTTAAGCCAAAGTGGCATATTTCAGGGTGGTATATTTTGCTACCTTTCACAGTGTTTTATTACTAATAACGATGAAGGAAATATAGCAAAACATTAAAATATGGCAAAGTTGAACACTATACAAAGGCATTTAACAGTTCTCTTTGAGTATACTTGAAATGTTAAAGTAGTTTTACAGAAGGGTAAACTGAGGCTCAGAGTTAAATGATTTACCTAATAACTTATTCTTAGTTATTAATAGAGTTGGGACACGATTGAGCGACTGAACTGAACTGAAACTGAGGCTGAGTTGAATGATTTACCTAATAACTTATTCTTAGTTATTAATAGAGTTGGGAACAAGAATCTACCTCCTTTAAGTTCTTATTCTTTGTCCTTTCCTCTGTATACTGCCCAAGGGCTGAAAGACTCTCCCTTTTTCTCCTCTGATTCTATGGCCCTCATTATAATTGTCAGCAGCGTGGGATGCTATTTACTTTGTTCCAAAGGGAATATGTAGTGGAAAGTATTAATAATACCCATTGGAAGATGAACCTTTGCTATCTATTGCGACATCTCCAAAGCCTCAGTTGGTCACTTAGATAAAACCATGCACTATTCCAATTTGACAGGAGAAAAAGGCATCTATGACCAGGTGGAAAAAGTTAATCCCACAATAGAAAATTGAAGAGTTCAATTTACATCTCTGATATATCTTATATCAGGTAGGTTATATCTAACAAAAATGTACATAAAAAATAGATTGTGTCCAGGTACGTATTGCATTATTACATTGTGCCTCAAAGAGAATCCACAGATGGGAGGAAAATGTATTAGAAGTAACAGAAAATAAGTCAAGATGAGAATGTTCATGTGTTTTAGCAGGTTTGGAAGAATTTGTGAGAGATTATGTAAGAAGGTGAAGTATTCTTGGGCAGATTATGACAAACTCCAATTGTACCTTAAAAAATCCAATATGGCATGCTTACCTAGCACCTGAATAAATAAACATGAAAATCAAGGCTATATATTTCTTTGTGGATACAGGCCTATGAAGGAAAACTATAAAAAAATTGTGGAAATGTTAATACCAAATTCAGCTTATAGTTTTGTGGTTGTATATCTTTGCATCAATGATTTACTTTACACTCTGTAAAAGTGGGTTTTACAAGATTTATTTAAACCTATAGAAATACTGTGCAAATTTCTTAAGATTCTCATTATTTTTTATCACTTTTTAAAAGCTTAGTAAACAGACTGCTGTTTATTTCCAATACAAAAGATAAGTAATTTCCTCTATGCTGCAATTCAAAGGGATTATTTTATTCCCTTTGAATTTGTTGGTTGGATTATGGGCACTGGTTTTAACAACTCAAGTATGAGCATGTATTATTAATGAGATGAAGTATTTTTGTTCCGTGTGGAGATGAAGTTTATGTAGGCAGTTTATGCTTTGTAGACAATTTACTGGGAAGGCCTCTGAGCACAGGGAGATTAGAAGAGAGAAATACTAAGCAAATGATAGATATGGAGTGGAATATATTTCAGTGAGCACTAAGTGCGTTTATGGAAAGTCTACTCCATGCAGAATATCTGCACTATATCCTGTGAGCTGTACATACGATGCACAAGTATTCAAGCATCGCTCCATGTGGTGGGAAATGTTAGCTACCCACAAACTCTTACCTTAAAAGAGCAATGATATACATGTAAGTAAAGCACCTCAACAAAATTAGGAGGTGAGAAATTTCAGCTTAAGTTCTGTGAAGACTTTTTGAGGAGATGACATTTGCATTGGAATAGACCATCTATTTGTGAAAGATAGGAAAAAATGAATAGGTAGTGTTTACCAGCTTAATAAATGATTGAGTGTGTCTTTGCTAGAGAGCAGTGTAGATAAAACAGACGAAACCATGTATACTTTGTTGTCAAGGTAAAGAATTTAAAATTTATTTTTTCACTTTAACGAGTAATGAGATGTTACAAGTGGAAGAGAGAGGAAAAAGTAAGGTTTACAGCCTGGAAGAATAACAGTGACAGTTACACAATGAAAAATCCTGGAAGGGGAAACGGTTGAATTAGGAGAAAAGTTGTGAGCCAGAAATGTACCTTATTCTCATAACTGATACACACTGTGCTGTGTGCTCAGTTGCTCAGTCAAGTCCAGCTCTTTGTGACCCTGTGGATCATAGGCCGCCAGGCTCCTCTGTTCACGGGATTTCCCAGGCAAGAATATTGGACTGGGTTGTGATTTCCTTCACCAGGCTATTTCCCAACCCAGGGATTGAGCCTCCATCTCCTGCATTGGCAGGCGGGTTCTTTTTACTAGTAGTCACCAGGAAGCCCATATAATGGAATATTACTAATTCCTCCAGGGGATCTTCTTGACCCAGGGATCAAACTCGTGCCTCGTGTCTCATATCTCACGCATTGGCAGGCAGGTTCTTTAGCACTAGCAGCACCTGGGAACCCCTTTATACACGTTGTATTCATACAATAAACATTTTCACTAGGTAGAGTTCATAATTTTATGTATAAGTTCATAAACTTGAGCAAGAACAACTTTAGAGATGGGGAAACAGAAAGAAAGTGAGTCCACATGGAAAAGGTAGTAAAATAATGTATGGTATATTTCAGAATACTGCAATTACATACTGTTATAAACACTGTTGCCACTAACACATTCATTTAATTTTTAATTTTTTAAGATGGATTCTCTTAATAGTTCGACTCCAGAGATGTAGGATGAATAAATTCTGGAGATCTAACATACAGCATGGTGACTATAGTTAGTAGTAATGCATTATATATTTAAAATTTGCTGAGAGACTGGATTTTAATTGTTTTACAAATGAAAATATAACTATGTGGGATAATGGATATGTTAATATTAGCTTGATTGTGATAATAATTTCACAGTGTATACAAGTACCAAAATATCACACTGTATACCTTAAATATGTTTTACTCATCAGTTATTACTCAATAAAGCTAGAGAGGGTGGGATTGAGAGTCTAGGACGATATCCCAGAGACAGAGTGAGACTTTAACTTCTTATATGAAATAGGCAGTTGAACACATATATGCTCTTACATGGGGGTAAGATCACTTCTCACTCTAAGGTTCATTACTATAAATGTGATCAATGGTTAATTGTGAGAACAAATACAGCTATAAATAGAGCTTCCTGAAAGTTTTTTTTTTTTTTTTCAGTTCAATGGAATTGGATTTATATAGCAGGGCTATATTATTACAGGGAAGAAATGAAATGCAAGTTTGAAATAATTCTCAGGATTATTCTGATTCCAAATAAATATATTTAAAGGAGCATGGGGCATTTATAATTCAATTATTTTTTATTTCTCTATGCTGAAACAACTAGTCTTTAATTATGAAGATGTCTTAATAATCTCATGGAGGACACTAGGCAAGGGGATCATAAATTATTCTAAATCTAATCTTTATAGGCAAGCATAATGGAAAATTTAGGTTTTGTTTTTAAATTATTAAGCAAAGACGAGTTTTAGATAATTAAGATAAAGTTATAGTATGTATTTTAAGAAATTATGCAAAAGAGTAATTGACAGTCTAGGTTGCAACTATAGACCTGGAAAATATATATTCAACAGTATCTCCTTAGTAGGAACTGTTTAAATTGTTATTATTCCTGCAATAGTAGTAAAGTTTTGTTTACATTGTGATCATGATAAGTTAGGTCATGAATGAGCTTCTTTACTACTGTGTGAAAGATCATTAAGACTATCCCAAAACTCAAGGGATTCTAATGAGACTGGTAAAATTATTTGGACATTCTCACAAGCTCCTTCTGACTCTTCAGATATATTATCATGGTCTCTTCAAAATTTTTCATTCAGCAAATATGCATTATATCTGGTATCTCAGAATCCTTTACATTAAAAGTGTTATAGTTTGTAATTCTGATTCCCCCAATTTCCCTTCTTCAGGATTGTTTCAGAGCAAGTCTGCAGCCTGGATCCATGGATAAGGTCAATTCATCGGTGGTGTCTGAGTTTGTGTTACTGGGACTCTCTAGTTCTCAGGAGATCCAGATTTTCTTTTTTGTTTTCTTCTCTGTGTTATATGTGGTCATTGTGCTGGGAAACCTTCTCATTATCCTCACAGTGACTTCTGACAACAGCCTGCACTCTCCCATGTACTTTCTCTTGGGAAACCTTTCCTTTGTGGACATCTGTCAGGCTTCCTTTGCTACTCCTAAGATGATTACTGATTTTCTGAGTGAACACAAGACCATCTCCTTCAGTGGTTGCATAGCTCAGATTTTCTTCACTCACCTCTTCACTGGAGGGGAGATGGCGCTACTTGTCTCCATGGCCTACGACAGATACGTAGCCACATGCAAACCCCTGCACTATGTCGTCACCATGAGCCGAAGGACTGCGCTGCTCCGGTAATGATCTCCTGGGCTGTGGGCTTGGTGCACACACTAAGCCAGTTGTCATTTACTGTGAATCTGCCTTTTTGTGGGCCCAATGTAGTAGGCAGCTTTTTTTGTGACCTCCCTCGAGTGACCAAACTTGCCTGCCTGGACTCTTACGTCATTGAAATCCTGATTGTAGTCAATAGTGGAATCCTTTCCTTAAGCACTTTCTCACTCTTGGTCAGCTCTTACATCATTATTCTCATCACTGTCTGGTTTAAGTCTGCTGCTGCAATGGCCAAAGCATTTTCTACTCTGGCTGCCCATATTACTGTAGTAATAGTATTCTTTGGACCTTGCATATTCATCTATGTGTGGCCCTTTACCATCTACCCTGTGGATAAAGTTCTTGCCATATTTTATACCATTTTCACTCCCATTCTAAACCCTATTATTTATACATTAAGGAACAAAGATACGAAGACTGCCTTGAGGAAAATTATGACCCATTATTTGAGGCCCAAGAAAATTTCTGAAATGCCAGTAATAGTGAGGAATTCCCTTTATTAAGACCAAATTCATTCAAATTCCACAAATCAATAGTCTGTTTATAAATATTTTCAACATGCTTGCATGGTATATCTTAAATGTGGTGAAAATAACGAAGAAGATGATTTAGAGATATTTAGTGGATATTAAGTTTTTTCCCTGATATCATCTTAGCAAAAGTTACATATCCAAGAATAGGAAAAAAAAATCATGACTACTGGTTCTGGAGATAAGTTATGGGATGGTTGTATATAGATACCATAGATGCTTTAGTTATAGGTAAATATAAATAGGATGGGAAAAAAGAATGAGTAGCTGATTCTTTGGTGGGGATAACTTTAGACATTTTAAAAATCTTATGAGTTTCCTAATTTACATGCCTAAGAATCAATATAGGCAAATAATGTTCAAGATTCTGAAACTGAATTTTCCCATCCAGAGGACAGCAGCTTCACTGATTTAAGATAAGTGCATAAAATTAAGTGAAGATTCTTCAGCTAAGAGATTTCTCCTCCAATATCAATTATGCCTATCCCATATTATTTTCCAATAATTAACAGTGCTTTAAAGTATGGAACTAAATATAATTGGAAGTTTACTTTTCAAATATTTAGTGGGCTTTCTCTGATCAGTTAAGGAAATGCCAGTTTCCTCTGAAATTACTAGTTGTAGAAGACAGAAGAATCTTTAAAGCTGACCAATTCAACACTGACTTTTCAGTCTGTTCTATAAGGAGCTGTGCAGCACTCTTTGTATGTGGGCCAAATACAAAGTTCTTTGTTATAATGATCAATGTTAAACATACATCCTGGTTAGCAATCAGGACCCCACAAATGGATCTCTACCCTGGACTCTGGGGACAGTTAGGAAAATTATTACTGTTGATTAGACCTTCTAATTTTACTTTCCCAAATTTCTCAATTCATACAAGGCAAATAGATTATGGAAATATTAGTCTCTCTTTTATGCTAAGAATGAAAACTCTAATTTTGCACTTTATTGTTTGCCTTTTTTATTTATTGTTGCACTTTATTGTTCAGTTATACATTGTAATGTGAAGGCATTGGTTTTTAGTTTGGGTAAACTGATTTGGTAGGTAATTTTTGACATTGAAATCTATATGCCATATATCAGTTCAGTTCAGTTCAGTCGCTCAGTCGTGTCCGACTCTCCGCGACCCCATGAATTACAGCACGCCAGGCCTCCCTGTCCATCACCAACTCCCGGAGTACACTCAAACTCATGTCCACAGAGTCGGTAATGCCATCCAGCCATCTCATTCTCCGTCGTCCCCTTCTCCTCCCGCCCCCAACACTTCCCAGCATCAGAGTCTTTTCCAGTGAGTCAACTCGTCGCATGAGGTGGCCAAAGTATTGCAGTTTCAGCTTTAGCATCAGTCCCTCCAATGAACATCCAGGATTGATCTCCTTTAGAATGGACTGGCTGGATCTCCTTGCAATATAAGGGACTCTCAAGAGTCTTCTCCAACACCACAGTTCAAAAGCATCGATTCTTCGGCGATCAGCCTTCCTCACAGTCATATATATAACATTGAATTAATCTTAAATTTGTATCTTAATGAACTTCTTGAAATAAAATGCTAAATATTAAGAAATGGAGTCTGAATTCCCAGAGTTAATTTCACAGAAGAAGAAATGTTCGTGTCAGAGGACTCCAAATTTTGAATTTTTCCACATGGCCTCACTTACATTGTATGTAAATGAACAAAGTATCTTTACAAGGTCTTGCTCAAGGAGATATAAAGTGCTATCTATATCTCAACTAAGTTTTTTTAAAGAATGTCTGGAAAGCCAGCAATTTTTCTTGTAGTAGAGAAAAACACATTTTGTTCTTAATTCTTTATGTAATCTCTTTACGAGCTGCATATTCCAGGTCCTACCTTTAAATGTTGATGAATTTGACAACTTTCTTAGCAGTAGATACGATTTCAGATAAGTTAGAAGAATTTCCAGCCCATGTGTGCCAAGAAAAAGAGCAATGGTAACAATTATGTCTGGTGATTCCTTTTATCAGAAAAGGTAATAAGAAAGGTTAGAAGAAAATTACAAGTATTCCTTTAATAAAAAGTATATTTTCCCTTTCTGAAGGAGGGCATGGCAACCCACTCCAATATTCTTGCCTGGAGAATCCCATGGACAGAGGAGCTTGGTGAGCTACAGGTCATAGGGTTGCAAAGAGTTGGACACTACTGGAACGACTTAGCACACACATATTTTTTCCTTAGCTCATTTCCTTTTTTAAAAAAAATGTGTATTTTTGATGTGAACCATTTTTAAAGTTTTTAAAAATGTCGGGAAGTCCCTCCTTTGTCTATTTCTTGACAAAGAAGCTTTATCAGTTAACAGTTTAGCAGGAGAAAATCAAACAAAATTTAGTAACATACATACATGTGAGAGACCCGGAAAACTGGGTAACTCACCAAAATGGCTAAAACCTTCACCTAAATACTGCCTGCAGGTAAAGAGAAAAGAGGATGTTGGTGATAGAGGTATGGTGAGAGGAAGGCAATTTACATGGAAATACAAAAGCAAATGTTTGGAAAACGAATATTTGCTGAGCTGTGCAGAGACAATGGGACACTGAGAAGAATCTTAACAAACAGACTTTGCTGTGTTCCTCCCGGCTATACACCTAGTTCATATTATAGCTATCAAGGTGACAGTGTGTTGCGATAAGTCACTTCAGTCGTGTCTGACTTTGCAACCCTATGGGCTCTAGCCCGCCAGGCTCCTCTGTCCATGAGATTTTCCAGGCAAGAATACTGGAGTGGGTTGCTGTGCCCTTCTCCAGGGGATCTTCCCAACCCAGGAATGGAATCCAACCCAACAATGGAAACTTGTCTCTGCATTGGCAGGCGGATTATTTACCACCAGCTGGGAAGCCCATCAAGCTCCCTTCCTAAAACAGATCCTGTCTACATTCTTGAGGCAGTTAAAGGGAATATCAAAGTTTCTTCCTGAGTCTTTGCATCTTACTTGTCTTCATCTCAAAATAATTCTCATGCCAAAGGAATATTTTGGGGTAGCAAATTGTGCTTCCCTACTGATGCTGGGAAAGGTTGGGGGCGGGAGGAGAAGGGGACGACAGAGAATGAGATGGCTGGATGGCATCACCGACTCTGTGGACATGAGTTTGAGTGAACTCCGGGAGTTGGTGATGGACAGGGAGGCCTGGCGTGCTGTGATTCATGGGGTCGCGGAGAGTCCGACACGACTGAGCGACTGAACTGAACTGAACTGACAGCTATTTTAACGATAATCTTTTTTTCTTTTCCTGCAAGCGAAAGAAACTAATTCTGACCATTCAAAGCGCAAAGTTACTATTATAAGAAGTTAGTATAAAGAAACAAATGCTGCCTTCTGTATCAGCTTTGAAAGGACCAAACCCTTCTCCACTGCAGTCACCTGCTGCCAGCGCGCCTGAGAGGGCTCGGAATGGAGAAACACTGGCAGCACACGACGCTGTGGATGCTACCTCTAGATGGCCAAGATGCCCTTTGAAGGACAGTTTTCAATGACCTCAGCTTCTTGTATTTTTCCACACATAGAAAAGCACTAAAAGCATTAATTTGATGTGTCTGTTCCTTTGTAATTAGCAGTAATCTGCTATTTTGTTTGACCACATGTTTTTCTCAGCAAAAGAAATTTGTACTCTGGCTCCTCCCTCACTTCTTCAGACAATTCCTCAGAGTTCTTTGAGACACTGTCTCCTGGGCTGTTCTCCATGTTTTTCTGGTGGCTCCGATGGTAAAGAATCCACCTGCAATGCCGGAGCTTGTGGTTCGATTCCTGGGTTGGTGAGATTCCCTGGAGGAGTGCATAGCTACCCACTCCAGTATTCTTCCCTGGAAAATCCCTGTGGAAGAGGTGCCTGGTGGGCTACAGTCCATGAAGTTGCAAAGAGTTGGACTCGACTGAGCAACTAAGCAAAGCGCTCCTGGGCTATAGTCTTCAGTAAGGTCCCTGAATAAAATTTAACTCACAACTTTCATGTTGTGCATTTTAATATTAGTCAATGTGTGTCCATATATGGTGTGTCCATATGTTTGGTTTGTAGAAATGTGTGCTTGATAATTTTACCAATCTTATATTTCCCTTGTCAGGTTCTTAATCTTACACATATTCATCTATAAAAATAGTGTAATAATTTAATCACTGAATGTATTCCACCACACTAAAACATTATACATCTTTACTCTCAAATTCATGGATACTTGGGTTGTTTCCAGTATCGATCCCTCTCAATCAATGCTGCAGTACATGCCATTGTTCTTGTGTCCTTAGGCATGTGCACATTTTACTCGCGTTTGAGTACACACACACACTTAGCATATACACATGCAAAGTGATAGGAGAAATCTATTTCAATCTCGTTCTTTAAAGATGACCATTTAAAACCTACATCTACATCACAACCTTTGGAAATCTAGACAATGTATTATATAAAATATAGTTGAAAAGACTTGTCCACTAAAAATATAGTCACAAACTCAAAGTAGAGAATTATTTTATTTGGTGGGAATGTTTAGGACTCCAAGCCTGGGAGACAGCATCTCAGTAGCTCTGAGATAACTTCTCCAAAGAGGCAGGAGAAGGAATCAGGCTATATACAAGTTTGCGGCAAAGTGGGTAAGCAGTCTGAACATCAAAGACTATTCCTAAGTAGTAAGGAAAACCAGATATCATGGGAAGATGCAAGGCTCAGGCTCACTGAATTCATTGCTTTCATATGCATCTCAGCTATCTAGGGCCAAATTCTGTTTCTAGTTTGTTTACATCTTTAATTCCTTGTTCACCATATGGAGTGGCAGGTGTGGCAAATGGCTATTTCTGGCATCCCCCCAGCTCTTCAGCGATTGTCATACGGGGTAGGATGGTGGCATCTGCTGGATCACAGGCATTCTGCTCTGTTTTGGGAGCCCTCATCCACATTTGGAGCCCAGAAATCGCTGATGACTCAACATTTCTTATTTATTGATATGACAGGAGATATTTTCATTTCACAGACAGCTGAAATATTTTGGGAGAGAAATAGATTTTTCATGTAGAAGATATGGTACTGCTAAGTCACTTCAGTTGTGTCCGACTCTGTGCGACCCCATAGACGGAAGCCCACCAGGCTCCCCCGTCCCTGGGATTCTCCAGGCAAGAACACTGGAGTGGGTTGCCATTTCCTTCTCCAATGTGTGAAAGTGAAAAGTGAAAGTGAAGTCGCTCAGTCATGTCCGACCCTTAGCGACCCCACGGACTACAGCCAACCAGGCTCCTCCATCCATGGGATTTTCTAGGCAAGAGTACTGGAGTGGCTTGCCATTGCCTTCTCCGGTAGAAGATATGAGGGTGCCTTAAAATATTTGAAGAGACATTATGTTTAAGTGGGAGTAGGTTTTCTTTATTAAACTACAGATGGTAGAACCAGTTAAGCACTCTAACAATAGACTAAGTGTCCTGTGAAATAGTGGGCTCCTTGTGATTGGAGGAAACCACTCTGAGGCTGGGTGATCATTTGTAAAACAGTATGATTGTTTTCTTGGGCTTCAAAATTAGTGCAGATGGTGACTGCAGCCATGAAATTAAAAGATGCTTACTCCTTGGAAGAAAAGCTATGACCAACCTAGACAACATATTAAAAAGCAGACATTACTTTGCCAACAAAGGTCCATATAGCCAAAGCTATGGTTTTCCCAGTAGTCTTGTATAGATGTGATAGGTGCACCATAAAGAAAGCTGAGTGCCGAAGAATTGATGCTTTTGAACTGTGATGTTGGAGAATACTCTTTAGAGTTTCTTGGAGAGCAAAGAGATCAGACCAGTCAATGCTAAAGGAAATCAGTCCTGAATATTCATTGGAAGAACGGATGTTGAAGCTGAAACTCCAAAACTTTGGCTACCTGATGTGAAGAACTGACTCACTGGAAAAAGATCCTGATCCCTGATGCTGAGAAAGACTGAAGGCAGGAAGAGAAGGGGATGACAGAGGATGAGATGGTTGGATGGCATCACCGACTTGATGAACCTGAGTTTGAACAGGCTCCAGGAGTTTGTGATGGACAGGGAAGCCAGGCGTGCTGCAGTCCATGGGGTCACAAAGAGTCAGACATGACTGCAACTGAACTGAACTGGACTGATGATTGTTTTACTGACAGAAAGTTCAGTTCAGTTCAATTCAGTCGCTCGACAGAAAGTTAGGAATTGAAAAATTACTTTGCTGACTAGGAATCAGAGATAAATTATCTTTTGCTTTCATACACACCAACTCGTTGGTAATAAACTTTTTTCCTTTCTTTTCCACTCCTGGAAAAATTATTTTGTAAAACATGATTACTCCCACTGTTGGATGACATCAGATCTCTAAAGGGTGATTTCTCACTTCCCCAAAGAAATCAGTTTCCTGGATTGAGGATGGAAAGCTTTATATTGCATTACCTTAGATATTGTGATTGTATAGTCCAGGACAAGAGGAGCAGAGCCTTCACTACTTCAGGACAAGAACTGAGGGGTATGCTTTTGCACAGCTCAGTTCAGGGACAAGTTTAAATGCATCAAGTCAAGAGTATATTGAAAATATTTTTAATATGAAGGGCAGCCAAGTTGATAATAATAGGATTAATATTTGATAAACAAAAGGAAGTATGATATAACCATTATCTGTCCCTTATATGCCATTTTTATGCTTTCTATTCAGAAGATAATTGGCCATTTGTTAAAACGATTATTTGCTATCACAATTTGCCTAGAATGAAGAAGGTGTAACTATATAATGGCCAGTAAGGGTATCCTTTACTGCTTTTGCTCTGCTGTTAGGCAAACAGGTAATTAGCTATTGTAAGACAAAATAATGAAAACAAATTTATGCATGTTATGGTTTTGGAGATCTATTAACATAATTTAGAGATGGCTATGGATGTAACATCAACTTCTGTGTCTCAAACTTGGTTTTACACCAAGAATGAGGAAATTCTCCTATAGCGTACTTTGCATTTCGAAAGCATTTCTTCTGAAGTACATTGACAATAAAAAGGTGTATGATTCATTAATAACTTTCTGGTGCTCTGTGCCTAGCCCAAGGAATTGTGAGTGACTTTTATAAACTCCACATATTTCCATAACATAACCGCCTCTGAACTTAGAATTTTAGAGATGAAAATAGCCTTGGAAATAATCTAGTTCTACCTTCCATAGGCAGTCACGCAGCTGAAAAGTGACAAAAGTTAGTTGTTCTTTTTTTTTTTTACTAATGGGTACTACCTTAAAAATTAAGAAGAAAATGAGATATAGCATTGACCCTAGTCTATTCTACTTGGATTAAGAAATCATAGGAAACTAGGGTGGAAAAGATTTTGTAGTTGTTTCCTGTATTTTGAAAAGTGAAATGACAAATCTTATCATCTATTAGATACTTTGTAGAAAATTTGGATATTTCAGAAATACTTTTTTAAAAGATGAGACGATCTTTAAATATTGAATAAATACCACTGACTACAGGTTATTAACCACTATGCTTTCCCTTCCTCCTCTTCCTTCTACTCTCCTCCTTCTCCTCTTCTGCCCCCCTTTTCTCCTCTTCCTCCTCCTTATTTTCTTCTTATCTTCATCTCTCTCTCTCTCCCTTTCTCCCTCTCTCTCTCTTTAATGTTATTCCACTAAATTATCATGATATTTGTCAGGCTTTATCTAGGAGACTGAAAGTTACATGAAGTCCATCATGGCCTCAAATTTTATATGTTTAAAATTAATAACTGTAGCTTTGTAGGATCATTTTTAGTTTTAGAAATGGAATTTCTTTCCTTTCCAATGTTTGTTTGTCTCCTTCTCTGCATCGCTCATGTAAATACATGTTCAGAAAAGCCAACACTGGCCCAAATCTTCCACATGGAGAAGAGAATCACATAATGGAAGCTTTTAATGAGGTCAGTTCTTGCCTTTTTAATCTGTTTCTATTCTTGAGTAACTTAAGTTTCTGATTCCCCTTAAAACTAGAGATTGTAAATCAAATGCACTGAGTATTCTTTGAAAGGGTAGAATTTAGTGCCTCAGCAATCAGGTTATAATCACATAAATTAAAGCTTCTAACAGTGTAAATATTTTTAATTGGTTAATTTATTGGTTCAGTTTTGCTTTTAAGCTTTTAAATATCTGTTGTATTAGTTATATCTTTCACTGAAGTATACAGGGTGTAGAACTTCAATCAGTATAGTGACAAATTAATACCTCTTGTGTTGTGTTGGATACACAGGGCTAAAGCCAAAAATGTCTTCTGATCCACAAGAGGTTGTGCAGGGTTTCCTTCTGGGATCAATTGCCCACATGGTGCCCAATGTAATAAAGCAAAATGTCAAAAATCAATTTAGAGGCTATTAACACATTACTTAAATTTTCTCTTTTGAAAATCTATTATGTGTTCAAAATGCACCACATATAGTCATATAAAATATTTCCAAAAGAACAAACAGATTTTGATAAATCCAGGTGTGTCAGGCATGTTTGGGAAGAGACAAAAGGCAGAGTTGGACGAGATTGAAGACACATAGGTGACTCATTCACTGATGGTATTTATGCAACAGAAGGTGAACTCTGATTAACTATTGTTCAAAGGATGAAAGGAACATTCTCGTTCTTGATTTTCACAGAAACTTTCAGAGTATTACCATTGCCTCTTCTTTCGACATGGTCACAAATTGCTTCTATTAAGCTTTCTAAAGCAGTGTCACTTTATGATTCTCAGTTTGGAGAACATTCATGTAACCCACTAGAATTACATTTAAGGCTAATTGAATCCATGATTTACTCCTAACCTACCATTCCCAACTTCATTTTTACTGTTCCTTAGCACACCCTCCTCCAGCCAAGCCACTGAGCTCATGGCTCTCTGAATATGCCTTTCATGTTTTCACACTTGTAGCTTTAGTTCTGCTATTCCCCATGCTTAAAATAGCCGTTTCCTTCAGTTTTGCCTAGCAAATTACAAGCTTTTAAATAGTTTTAGCTAAAATGATACATACCCCATGATATGTTACCTTACCACTTTGGCATAGTTAATTTCATTTTGCTAATATCTATGGTATTATTTTGGAGAAGGAAATGGCAACCCACTCCAGTGTTCTTGCCTGGAGAATCCCAGGGATGGCAGAGCCTGGTGGGCTGCCGTCTATGGGGTCGCACAGAGTCGGACACGACTGTAGCGACTTAGCAGCAGCAGCAGCAGCATGGTATTATTTCATCAGGTATTGTTTGCATGTTTCTGATTTTATATTTTTAATTTTAATATGAATATCTTATCTCTCTATGATAGGATCCATATCTAATTATCTTTGTTTCTCACTTCTGCTTTCCACAGCAGACATAGATGTTAAATACTAGTTTATTGACTATTTACATAGTCTCATTAAGTTAACTTTTAATTGAAAACTTACCATATTTCTTTGGTATATATACTAGATAGGTGTCAATCATTGTGACATTTTCCTGATTTTTTTTACTTAGGTAACAGTAGATTGGAAACATGGCTCACACAAATGAATCAATGGTGTCTGAGTTTGTGCTTCTGGGACTCTCTAATTCTTGGGAACTTCAGCTTTTCTTCTTTGCCATCTTCTCAATAGTGTATGTGGCATCAGTTCTGGGCAACATCATGATTATTGTTGTTGTTTCCTCTGACGCCCATTTGAACTCTCCTATGTACTTCCTGCTCAGTAATCTATCTTTCATTGATATCTGCCAATCTAACTTTGCCACCCCCAAGATGCTTGTGGACTTTTTTGTGGAGCACAAAACTATTTCCTTTGAGGGTTGCATGGCCCAAATATTCCTTCTTCACAGTTTTGTTGGGAGTGAGATGATGTTGCTTGTAGCTATGGCATGTGACAGATTTATAGCCATTTGTAAGCCTCTACACTATAGCACAATTATGAATCGAAGACTATGTATAATTTTTGTGTTTATTTCCTGGGCTGTGGGTATTCTTCATTCTGTGAGCCACTTGGCTTTTACAGTGGATCTGCCATTCTGTGGCCCCAATGAGGTAGACAGCTTCTTTTGTGACCTTCCCATGGTAATAGAGTTGGCTTGCATGGATAGTTACGAAATGGAAATTATGACCCTAACTAACAGTGGCCTGATATCACTGAGCTGTTTTCTGGCTTTAATTATTTCCTACACTGTCATTTTGATCACTGTCCGTCACCGTTCCTCCAGCGGATCATCCAAGGCACTTTCTACATTAACTTCCCATATCACGGTGGTCATTCTTTTCTTTGGGCCTTGCATTTATTTTTATATATGGCCTTTTAGCAGACTTTCGCTGGATAAGTTCCTTTCTGTGTTTTACACTGTTTGCACACCCCTGTTGAATCCCATCATCTACTCTCTGAGAAATGAAGATGTTAAATCAGCCATGAGAAAATTGAGAAACCGTCATATGAGCTTCTGGAAAAACTAGGACACACCATGAAGGAACATAAATATGCAATGGAAATGAAAAGCCCCTACTGGATCACAGCATCAAGCCAATTATTTTTGCTAATGACTGGGGTTATTCAATTACAGAATTAGATTTTTTCCCCAACTGCAAAGGAATTGCATAAAACCAGTTCTTGGTTTGCTATTTAATTTTGACCACTTTTTCATACTTCATAATTCTAAAGTACAAATTCTCTTGAAAATATTTAGTAACCTTTCAAAATATTTTATAAATAATTTAGAGATTCTAATCTACAAAAAAAGCTATTCATGTTACTAAGTTTGTGATTCTCTTCAATTGAACTTGTGTAATTTTTATGCCTTGTAATCAAAACATGCAAATAAATTATGTTTCTGTTAGGCTCTATCAACTTATTCATAATATTTTTTTCTATAAATTGACATGGTGGAAAAACATTGTTTTAAAACATAGATTTCACCTCACTTGTATACATTTCTTGCATGATTTTTAGCTTATCTTTTCCTCATGTATTGAAAATTTTTGGTTATTTATAGTTTTTCCTATCTGCTGCTATGTCCCAATAAATTTTTTCTGTTTTTTCTAGATTATTTGATATACATATCTATTCATTACAAAACTTTTTCTAGATATTTGTTGCTATCAGCAGCATACTTATCTATTTCCCTAGTCTACTTATTTTTAAGTAGAAAAAGTTAGTTATAATGAGTTCTACATTAGTCATAAAAATTGCAAATATCTTTGAAATTGTCTGCAAATACATCAGATATAGAATATTTAAATTCACAGAAAAAGTCAATTTCTTATGTACCTAAAACATACAAATGCACAAAAATGACAAAATTTTTTTGAAACTCGGATCTATTCTTTCTTATTTCTTGGAACACAGAAGAGAGAATGTAAAATTCTTGTACTTGTAATAATGCTTTGCAAGCATGCTAAGTCGCTTCAGTCATGTCCGGCTCTTTGCGACACTATGGACTGTGGCTTGCCAGGCTGCTCTGTCCATGAGATTCTTCAGGCAAGGATATTGGAGTGGATTGCCACGCCTTTCTCCAGGGAATCTTCCTGACCCAGGGATTGAACCCAGATCTCTTATTATTTCCTGCATTGGCAATCAGGTTCTTTACCACTAGCACCACCTGGTAATAAGGTTTTAAAATCTGTGCTGGAGAAGACTCTTGAGAGTCCTTGGACAGCACGGGGATCAAACCAGTCAATCCTAAAGGAAATCAGTCCTGAATATTCATTGGAAGGACTGATGCTGAAGCTGAAGCTCCAATACTTTGGCCACCTGATGTGAAGCAACACATCATCTGAAAAAGATGATGGGAAAGATTGAGGGCTGCTGGGAAAGATTGAGGGCAAGAGGAGAAGAGGACAACAGAGGATGAGATGGTTGGACGGCATCACTGACTCAATGGACATGAGTCTGAGCTAACTGTGGGAGATAGTGAAGTACAGGGGAGCTTGGCATGCTGCAGTCCATGTGGTCACAAGGAGTCAGAAGAGACTTAGTGACTGAACAACAAATTATTGTTTCATTCGCTGGCCAAAGGTTTCTTATGTACTTCTCCCTTTGTCTTATGAAAAAGGCCTTATAACAAAAAGACTAAATGTATTCTACAAAGAAAAAAGTTGCTTAACAGAAAATAGAAAGCCTGCAATTGTCATCACATTGGGTTCAGTATTTTAATTATATTTTAAAACATAACTTAGTGACTGTGTGTTTAGATATTAACTCTGCATGATAAATCAGAGCCAGCTGACTCTTAGATATAGACAGTCTTTTAGAACCATGATACTAATTATTAGCTAAGAATTCTTGGAACTTTAGAGTTCAGGTCAAATTCATTTGTACAATATCAAACATGGTAATGTTCCTTTAACATGACTTTTTTTTTTTTAAACGAATTTTATATAGTGCCAAAACATTTTAAATATGTAATAACCATTAATGCATTCATGATATTGTTCGTAGTATTTTTTTCCCTTTTAACTCTGACTTGCAGGTGAAAATGGAGAGTTGCCAATAGTACCCTTGAAAAACTGTCATTTAGCTGCTCTGATCCTCAATAGTCAAATACTGAGGTAGAGGAGGAGTAGGTGACACAAGGAAAAATGGAGGTGAGGGAGAACAGTAGGAGAAAGAGGGAAATTAGAATTTGTGAGTGGTCATTTGATTTGGCCAGTTCCTTGTACTACCAGAGACACGTTCTTCCACTTTCTAATCATTGTTGGGTCTACTTGGGATTTTAGTGATTGGGAACAACCTGTCACATTGAGTTTGATAAAAAAATTCAGAAGTCAAAAAGTTAAAAAAATAGTTGGCAAATATGACTGCGTTAATTCCCACAAAAGTTTTAGTTTCTTTTTTTTTAAAATTCTATCACAAATAAAGTCAAAAGAAAAATTAGGTGACAAGCAGTATTATCTACAGGGGTAATATCTTTAATTTGTAAAGAGGTTTTATAAGTCAGTAAGCAAATACCCATGGCATCCAGTCCCGTCACTTCATGGCAAATAGATGGGGAAACAATGGAAACAGTGAGAGACTCTATATTTTTGGACTCCAAAATCACTGCAGATGGTGACTACAGCCATAAAATTAAAGGACACTTACTCCTTGGAAGAAAAGTTATGACCAACCTAGATAGCATTTTAAAAAGCAGAGATGTTCCTTTACCACCAAAGGTCCATCTAGTCAAACGTATGGTTTTTCCAGTAGTCATGTATGGATGTGAGAGTTGGACTATAAAGAAAACTGAGTGCCGAAAAATTTATGCTTTTGAACTGTGGTGTTGGAGAACACTCTTGTGTCCCATAGACTGCAAGGAGATCCAACCAGTCTATCCTAAAGGTTATCAGTCCTGAATATTCATTAGAAGGACTGACGCTGAAGCTGAAACTACAATACTTTGGCCACTTGATGTGAAGAACTGACTCATTTGAAAAGACCCTGATGCTGGGAAAGATTGAAGGCAGGAGAAAAAGGGGACAATGGAGGATGAGATGCTTGGGTGGCATCACCAATGTGATGGACATGAGTTTGTGTAGGCTCCAGGAGTTGGTGATGGACAGGGAAGCCTGGGGTGCTACAGTCCATCAGGTCGCAAAGAGTCAGACACGACTGGGTGACTGAGCTGAACTGAAGCAAATACCCTTAAGGTAACTGCCTGCTTTATTTTAAAGGTTGGCATGACTTATGGTTTTATTTTATTTTTAAAGATCAAACTGGAGGAATCGATTTGAAAAAGTCAATGGTAAAAGTTCAGATGATCAGAAGATCTTGAAACATTTGAGGAGAAAAATGATGACGGTTTAGACAGGGGAGTTAAAATGAATATAATGAATATAATTTAATAAATGGAATATTTTGGAAGAATACAAAGTAGTATATAGAAAAAGACTGAGGAAAAAGAAGGTACTAAGTTTCTGGCTGAAAATGCTGAGGCAAAAGAAATGCCATTAGCTGGGGATGGGGAATAGGTTTGGAAACAGAAGAATTGAAATATCTGTGAAATATTAAAGAGAAAGATATCAAGAAGGAAGCTGGTCTATCAATAGAGAATTCAGAGAAACCTGGGCTTCTTTATTGGCTCACCAAGTTTCCCTTTCTTGCTGCCACCTGCTCTTCTCTGTAGACTTCAGTCCTTTCACTGCTCTGAGACCTCTTTCCACAATATCCAAAAGCAAACTACTTGTGTATCTAAGCAGTTTTACCCACTGTATGCCCAAATGACTTTCTTTTTGATTCTGATGTTTGGTTAAGTAATGAGCAAAGACAATGAAAATATTGGATTTTGAGGGGTAGCTTATTATAAGATATGTAGTTTCAAAAACTTCATCATAGATATTTCCATAAAAAGATAAAAGCAAAGGATTAAAGAAAAGATTCTAATTATCTTAGGCCCATTGGAGACTGATATTTCTTATGATACAGATTCCTGCTCTGGGCATTTAGGCTGGTGTTTATTGTCTTTGCCACTTTAGACAAAGGCACATGGAGGGAGACAGCTTGTTAAACAAGAGTAACTGGTGTTGCAGACTCCTAGGTCACTACATTTCCCTCTTGTGATATGTACTTTTGCTTTCAAATAAACGCTTTTATCATCTTGTTTTTAGAAAAACAACTTGAAGTATGTTAATAATTCCCACAGCAAGATGACCTCACTAAAGGAAGTTTTTTTTAATGGGCTATTGCAGTCCATGGGATTGGTTATCTGAGATTTGGGGGCATGTAGTATGGTATTCAAACATTGTCTTATGGGCTCTTGTGACTCAATCTTTTTTTTTTTTTTAAAGCCAATAGGTTTTGGAGGCTTCTTTTCTTCAACCTATTATTGCTCCCCTGTGATTTCGCTCAAAACTGTTATGTGGAATTTAATCACATGAAGCAAAAAATTAAATATAGATATTAGCATTCAGAGTTAAAGGGATTCTGGGCTAAAGTATTTATAGAATTGAGATGACAAGATTCTGTAATAGCCTATATGGGACAAGAATCTGAAAAAGAATGGATATATGTATATGTAGAATTGAATCACTTTGCTATACACCTGAAACTAACACAATATTGTAAGTCAGCTATACTCCAATATAAAAGAATTAAATTAAAAAAAAGAGCTTGGAGTTTGTATATGAGATTCTAAAATCTGAAATAAAACATTAGACTTATTTGATTATTGTCACTGCTAACACGTCGATGCTTACCAGGTGAAGGTAAGCATATAGCTAAATTATTTTGAAAAAATAGATATGGTGATAGAGAATAGAATCGGGCAAAAAATTGTCATTTTAATAACAATAGATTTTGCATTTATCACTTCGAAAACTCTTGTCAAGCCTTGTATATACATTGATACACTATAGGAAGATGTTTTAAAAGGCATAAGATTCTATGAGTAACACAAAAAAGTAATTAGTAATTTTTATATTTTAAAATGCGGATGTGGATGTCTTACCTTTACTAAATAATACAATATATCTCATGCAGCTATCATTGAATGTGACTACAGACACAGAAAAATTTTCTCAGTTTCTGAGATCTGGCCATAAACTTCATTTCTAGGGTTCTTACAAGAAATCACAGATCATTTCAATTTTATTTTGAATGACACAATTATCACCACACATTTAAATAAAAATATAAATTGCTTTTCAAATTCTGTATACAGAAGTATATGTATAGAATTTGGAATGCAATTTTATATCTGTATTTCTTTTTAGAAAACAAGAAAGACTAGGTTTTTAGTGTGTGTCCATATTTTAAGACTGAATTCCGTTCCGTTCCGTTCAGTCGCTCAGTCGTGTCTGACTCTTTGCGACCCCGTGGACTGTAGCCTACCAGGCTTCTCCGTCCATGGGATTCTCCAGGCAAGAATACTGGAGTGGGTTACCATTTCCTTCTCCAGGGGATCTTCCCGACCCAGGGATCGAACCGGGATCTCCCACATTGGAGGCAAACGCTTTAACCTCTGAGCCACCAGTGAAGCCCAATTAACAGACTGAATTAACAGCTTTCTAAAATTGTTTAAGCCTATGAGGCAGATTATTGTTCAAAAAAGTCGATTATGCCAATTTCATAGTAAGGTTAAAAGCTAAGTTTCCATTATTTAGTTTCTAATAAACCAGCCAAAATTATACTGATGTTTTTCAAGAGAATGCTTATTTCACATAAACAATTTATTGCACGTTTGCTATTCCTTTTGTCTGAAGTAGATTTCCTCAAGGCTTGCTCTTCATTTTCTTTAGTTGCTGCTGAAATGTAACCTACCCAGAGAGGCTTTTATGATCACTTGGTTAGTCCATATTCCTTTGCCCTGCTTTATTTTCTCTGAAGCACTTCTCACTAAATGACATATTTTGTCTCCATTGCCTCTGCCAGTCCCACCATTTCTTTAGGATATAACCAAATGAAGGTGGGGCACATTTCCCCTCCTTTTTTTCACATTGCTTTGGCTCCAGAGTCCATAAGGTTGAATGGTGCAGAGCAGGCAATTTGTATTATTTGTTGAGTTAATATATAAATTATGTTTTCAGTTGACTTTGGAAAAACACTTTTGTTATTGTGAAAAACTCATCAGAGAAAGAAGAGATTAAAAAATGACCAGCAAACATAAGTGGTACAAATATGTTTAAAGAACAAACATATCACAGTAATTAAATTACATTCAGTTCCATCTTTGAAGTGCTTTGAAGGTCTGATTAAATAATATTATATTCAACTATTGTGAAAAGGAGATCATATGGAGAGAAATAAAGAGTGATTGAAAAGAACATATGCTTCTGAGGTTCTCGGAAAACATTTTAACTACTAAATCATATAAAACTCAAATTGTTTTAATATAGAAAAGTGAAAGTAATTTGTCACTCATAGTAGCTTAACTTGTTACAAATTAATTTCTCTCTCTTATTATCACTGCAGATTTTCTCAAATGCATGGACACATCTCACTTATTTCTCCAATGTCATTGCAAGAGTAACTGGTCTGATTTTCATCTCTTTGCACTTGGCCTAAATTTCTTGTCCCTCCAAGATTCTGTAAAAGGCATCAGATTCATCTTTTGAATTTGTAATCTGAATGTATAAGTATGGTACATGGGACTTTCAAAGTGCTATTGAGATCTTGCACACTTCTATAAAAAGTGTATTGGTATATAATATCAAATCAAATTTTCCCTTCCTTCCATATTGACAACTATTAATTGGGTAAATCTTTATCCATCTTTTATCTAGCCAATCCATAAATGCAAAAGTAAATGACAATTTGTATAGTTGTGTAACACAAGGAAAATATAAATTCCTAGAAATAATAATAATACCCTTATCTGTTATTTTTTTAAATAATTTTTTTTTTTCTTTAGATAACTTGAGCAGCCCAGATTCAGTTAATGGATGGATCAATAAGTTAGTGGTTACTGAATTCATTTTGTTGGGCCTGTCTAGCTCTCGGGAACTCCAGCTCTTCCTTTTCTTTGTCTTCTCTGTGTTTTATGGTGCTGCAGTGTTGGGAAACATTCTTATCATTCTCACAGTGATTACAGACTCTCGATTGCATTCTCTGATGTACTTTTTTCTTAGCAATCTCTCCTTCATTGATGTCTGTCAGGCTACATTTGCCACTCCCAAGGTGATTGCAGATTTCCTCAGTGAACACAAGACCATCACTTTCAAGGGATGCATGTCACAGATTTTTTTCTTGCATGTTTTTGGGGGCAGTGAGATGGTACTTCTTATTGCCATGGCCTATGATAGATATATCGCTATATGCAAACCTCTGCATTACATGACCATCCTGAGCCGAAGACTGTGCACTGTCCTGGTGGGGGTCTCCTGGGCCATTGGCATCTTGCTTGCACTCAGCCAGTCACCTGGTATTCACAATAGATCTTCCTTTCTGTGGACCCAACAAGGTAGACAATTTCTTTTGCGATCTCCCCCTCGTGATTAAACTTGTCTGCTTGGACACCTAGGTTTTAGAGATCCTGGTGCTCACAAGTAGTGGCCTGTTGTCACTTATCTGTTTTCTCCTTTTGCTCATTTCTTACACTATCATCCTTGCTACTGTCCATCGCCAAGCCTCTGGTGGGACATCCAGGGCACTTTCCACTCTGTCTGCCCACATTACTGTTGTAGTTCTGTTCTTTGGCCCATTAATCTTTATCTACATTTGGCCCTTTGAAAGCTTCACAGTTGATAAATTTATCTCTGTGTATTTTACTGGATTCACTCCTCTTCTTAACCCTATGATTTACACCCTAAGGAATAAAGATGTAAAGGAAGCCATGAAGAAACTAAGGAACCAACATGTGGGTTCCAAGGAAGCCTTTTAGACAACTGTGATGAAGCAACACAAGTCCTTTCTTCTTGTTCTTTGTAATGCCCATGTGTAGTTGTTATCACTGTGTTTCTATCATAATTAGTCTTTCCGGTTATAGGACCTGATTTGTCACTCTAAAGTTGGCAAATGCAATGCAGAACTGCATATTATGTTACCAGTTTTGATATTCTGTGGCTTACTTCATCTTCCCTGAAATGGTAACTGTGCTGTGCTGTGCTTAGTTGCTCAGTCATATCTGACTCTGGGACCCCATGGAGCCTGCCAGGCTCCTCTGATTCTCCAGGCCAGAATACTGGAGTGGGTTGTTATGCCCTCCTTCAGGGGATCTTCCCAGCCCAGGTATTGAACCCAGGTCTCCCACATTGCAGGCAGATTCTTTACTGTCTGAGACACAAGGGAAGCCCCCAAACAGTAGCTACATACATTAAAATTTATAATGTCCTTTATATAAGTCTTGTTAAAAAATCTTGCAACCTTTTAAAGATATCTCCATATTAAATCAGATTAGCAAACACATCTAACTTGACTGGAGTAGCATAGAAAGCAATTTAGTGCTAAAAATAGAAACTGCTTTGACATTATAAGCTAAATGAAAATTGCTTTCATAAGTTATAGTTTATAATTATTTCAGCTAATAACTTGATTCCTATAAGTAGTTGCAAATATTCCACATTCATAAATAAGGCAATACTGTTCATAAATTTTAAATTATATTTATTATTTATGTTAAATTTTAAATACCCCAAATACTATAGTATTAATGATAGGACTGAGTTTTGATGCTCTGAATTTGAAGCAAATAACATATCAATAGCATCATCACGGAGAAGGCGATGGCACCCCACTCCAGTACTCTTGCCTGGAAAATCCCATGGACCGAGGACCTGGTAGGCAGCAGTCCATGGGGTTGCGAAGAGTGGGACATGGCTGAGTGACTTCACTTTCACTTTTCACTTTCATGCATTGGAGAAGGAAATGGCAACCACTCTAGTGTTCTTGCCTGGAGAATCCCAGGGAGGGCAGAGCCTGGTGGACTGCCGTCTATGGGGTCGCACAGAGTCGGACACGACTGAAGCGACTTAGCAGCAGCAGCATCACCAAGGCCATAATTCAAATTATAAGAGTAGTCTTATGCTTTCTGGGACAACTGTCATAGCACTTTACAGATTTTATTTATATCATTGATAATAAACCTACCAGCTAAAAATAATTATAGGATATCTAAACAGGCTGATTGCAGCCGTGAAATTAAAAGACGCTTACTCCTTGGAAGGAAAGTTATGACCAGCCTAGACAGCATATTAAAA
Organism: Moschus berezovskii; assembly: GCF_049115385.1. Taxonomy (NCBI): domain Eukaryota; kingdom Metazoa; phylum Chordata; class Mammalia; order Artiodactyla; family Moschidae; genus Moschus; species Moschus berezovskii. The sequence goes on from NC_142468.1 coordinate 100,468,437, forward strand.
AGCAGAGACATTACTTTGCCAACCAAGGTCCGTCTAGTCAAGGCTATGGTTTTTCCCGTGGTCATGTATGGATGTGAGAGTTGGACTGTGAAGAAAGCTGATCGCTGAAGAATTGATGCTTTTGAACTGTGGTGCTGGAGAAGACTCTTGAGAGTCCCTTGGACTGCAAGGAGATCCAACCAGTCCATTCTAAAGGAGGTCAGTCCTGGGTGTTCATTGGAAGGACTGATGCTAAAGCTGAAACTCCAATACTTTGGCCACCTCATGCAACGAGTTGACTCATTGGAAAAGACTCTGATGCTGGGAGCGATTGGGGGTAGGAAGAGACGGGGACGACAGAGAATGAGGTGGCTGGATGGCATCACCGACTCGATGGACATGAGTTTGAGTGAACTCCGGGAGTTTTAAGAAAATGGCAGGTTACAATCCATAGGGTTGCAAACGAGACATGGCTTTGCGAAGAACAACAGCAATAAGGAATTGAGACTCAGAGAGTGCAATGAAGTCGTGTAGTTCAAGGATGGAGTGGCTACATAACAATGCTTCTCCAGGGATACAGTGGGAACCCACCTCTAAAGTATGAGGAAAGTAGAGTTATTGTTGGAAACTGGTCACCAGCTTGGAGTCAGGGCAATACAAGGACACCAGGTCAGAGGACGACAATAAGAGAAAACAGGGAGCAAGGCAGAGAGTTGCTAGCAGGCAGAAAATGGGAATTCCACAAACGTTTGTGTTGGTGGACGAGGAGAAAAGTGTGTAATTCCAAGCAAGCTGCTAAGTCTCAAGCACAGTACAACCACCAAAATGCGAAGATCTTGATATTTGGAGTTCTGTTATATCTCAATCAGGAAATTTTTCCTATGACTCAAGAAGGCAGGAATCCCAAGAAGGTATCGGACACTAGACCCTGAGAGTGGACCGCAGTGCTGGAGAAGCGCATGGCTGAATGGGAACAAGACCGTAGCTTTGAGGAAGGTGATTTGTTTGTTTTCAATCTAGAGGAGGGAAACGTTCAGTGTTTCCTCAGGATATTGGAAAGGGTTGAAAGATTGTCTATAACTGAAGTGGTGAATAGGTCAGATATTTGTAGTTAGACAACAACATGAGTCTAGATGTGAGAAATTATAATAACAAGAAACTCTGCTCTTTAGGTACCGTGGGCAGACAGGATGGAGACTGAGAACAGTACTGTGGTGACAGAATTCATCCTTGCTGGTCTGACCCAGTCTCAAAATATTCAGCTTCTGGTGTTTGTGCTAGTCTTACTTTTCTGCATCATCATCCTCCCTGGAAATGTCCTCATCATCCTCACCATCAGGTCAGACCCCGGTCTCACGGCCCCCCTCTACTTCTTCCTGGGCAACATGGCCTTCCTGGATGCATCCTACTCCTTCACTGTGGCTCCCAGGATGCTGGTGGACTTCCTCTCTGAGAAGAAGGTGATCTCCTATAGAGGCTGCATCACTCAGCTCTTCTTCTTGCACTTCCTTGGAGGAGGGGAGGGATTACTCCTTGTCGTGATGGCCTTTGACCGCTACATTGCCATCTGTCGTCCTTTACACTATTCAACTGTCATGACCCCTAGAGCCTGCTGTGCCTTGCTGTTGGCTCTGTGGCTTGGAGGCTTTGTTCATTCCATTATCCAAGTGGCCCTCATCCTGCGCTTGCCATTCTGTGGTCCAAACCGACTGGACAACTTCTTTTGTGATGTGCCGCTGGTCATCAAGCTGGCCTGCACTGACACCTTTGTGGTGGAGCTCCTGATGGTCTTCAACAGTGGCCTGATGACCCTGCTGTGTTTCCTGGGGCTTCTGGCCTCCTATGCAGTCATCCTCTGCCGTGTGCATGGTTCCTCCTCCGAGGGGAAGAGCAAGGCTCTGTCCACATGCACCACCCACATCATCGTTATATTTCTCATGTTCGGGCCTGGCATCTTTATCTACACCCGCCCCTTCAGAGCCTTCCCAGCTGACAAGGTGGTTTCTCTCTTCCACACAGTGATCTTTCCCCTGTTGAACCCTGTGATTTATACTCTTCGCAACCAGGAAGTAAAAGCATCTGTGAAAAGGCTCTTTAGTCAGCACTTAGCCTGATAAAAAGTGGGAAAAATGAATATGAAAATAATGACTGGAGAATTTCGTGTGAAATTAAGGTATTCTCTTTCCAAACACTACTTTTATTGATCACCTCCTATTTGTTGAGACTGTACTAGGCCTTGGGAGTAAGAGCTACTACTGGGACAGCTAAAGTCACTGTTCTCTGAAGTTACAATCTAGTAGGAATAGACAGCCAATAACGTAGAAAATAAACAGTATAGTTTCAAGAAGATATATATCCCTGAAGGTACTAAAAATAAAGGCAAAATATTCAATAGCAAGTGTGAGATGGGGGTAGTGAATTTACTTTTAGTCTTGAAGTAGGTCCTTTAAAGGAGGTGATGTTTTGGCTGATATCTGGATAAACTGAATATGCCAACTGTGCAAACATGGGCAGGCAGAGCCTTCCAGGCAGATGGAACAGGTATGGCAAAAATCTGAAGACAGTAATGAACTTGGTATATTTGATGAGCACAGCAAAGGTCAAATTGCCTGGGATTTAATAAGTGACTGTATAAGCGGTTGGCATTCATGTTGGAGATACTGACAATGTCCAGCACATAGACGGCGTTATGGAGTGAACATAAAGAGCTTCATTTTAAATAATGACAATAAGAATCCACTCTAAACAGCAGAGCAATTTCTCTAGTAAGGTTCAAAAGGGATTCAGGGCTGTAAACTCAAGATTCTGAAGACATCAAAGAGTTGAAAATATTATTAAAAGGGAAATGTTATGCGTACATCTTCGAAAGGAATTAAACTCTAAATTTTTCTTCAATAATCACATAGAGGAAGGCAAATAAAGCAGGTCATTTTCATATAAAAAACGTCGTGGAAACATCACTGTCTTTTTTGCCATGACTTCATAATTAGTCCTATCAGATATTTATGACTCCTAACTGTTTAGAGCAACCCACTCCAGTGTTTTCGCCAGGAGAATCCCAGGGACAGGGGAGCCTGGTGGGCTGCCGTCTATGGCATCGCACAGAGTCGGACACGACTGAAGTGACTTAGCAACTGTTTATTGATCTCATCTGTAATTGACTTCACACTGAGTGTGATCCTGACGGTTCTTTGGTGTAACAATCAGGAATCTATTGCATTCTAATTACTTAAAAATGATTTAATATAGAGAATTACATGCTTATGAAACAGTTTCAAAGCTTGGAAGAACAGATTATAAACTGGATATCCAGAGATGACTCCCAGAACAGCACAGGAGACCTAGACTACAAAGAGAGCTCTTCTTGCTACAACCTTTGTCACCTGTTGTCTGAAAAATACCACCATGTTAGCCTAGGACCAGGGTCAAGATGTTGATCCACAGCCACTCTGTACTTATCAGATCTTCTCAAGATAACAGAAGCCTCTCCTGGTACTGCCTCTCTGCCAATGGCTTAACCAACTGAATGGGTAGCATCCAAAACAAACCTGGAACCAAAATGCATGGGATTAATTTTTTATATTTTATTTTAAATAATCAAAATTAAAATGCTTATGATTTAATATAAATATAAATATGGTTTAAAATAAACACAAATCACACACATAGTAAAATATGCATATTATGGAAAAGAGCATTTTCTTTTCTGAAATATCTCCTTCTCAATCCTACTTTCTATCACGGCTTCCCTGATAACTCAGTTGGTAAAGAATCTGCCTGCAATGCAGGAGACCCTGGTTTGATTCCTGGGTCAGGAAGATACGCTGGAGAAGGGATAGGCTACCCACTCCAATATTCTTGGGCTTCCTTTGTGGCTCAGCTGGTAAAGAATCTGCCCGCAATACGGAAGACCTGGGTTGGGAGGATCCCCTGGAGGAGGGCATGGCAAAGCACTCCAGTATTCCTCCCCCCACGGACAAAGGAGCTTGGCGGGCTACAGTCCGTGGAGTCACAAAGAATCACACAACACTGAGCAATTAAACACAACACAGCACAGCTACCTGTGTATCTACTCACTTACCTGCATCTCTCCTGAGACTGGGTGACCTGATGCTTCTCCTACAAAAGCTGATTCCTCCATCTGTGCATCAGACTCCATTCCATCTTTCCTACAAAGGACCATTACTCCTTTCTCTCTTCTGAACCATTAACTTTTTCCTTCCTATTGCATCCCCTTGGCATATGTTTCTTTGACCTTAAATAAAATCATTTTGTCAGCTTTCTCCTTCCACATCTTATCTCATTTTTTCTTCCCCTTTAGAGCCAAGCTCAAGAGTGTTTTAGAAATATTTATAGACTTTTAAAGAGCAGCTTTATATTTATAGGAAAGTTGAGCAGAAAATACAGTTTCACCTGCCCCACATCATATATACATACTTTTCCCATTAATATCTTGCATTAGCGTGGTACATCTGCAACAACTGATGAACCAATACTGATACATTATTTTAAAATAAAATCCATAGTTTATATTAGAGTTTGCATTTTCTCTGCAGTTCTATGAATTCTGACAAATACATTTCATCTATTCATCATTTACGGTATCATACAGAGTAGTTTAGGCACCAGAGATCAAATTGCCAACATCCGATTGATCATGGAGAAAGCAAGAGAGTTCCAGAAAAACATCTATTTCTGCTTCATTGACTATGCCAAAGCCTTTGACTGTGTGTACCAATAAATTGTGGAAAATTCAGAAAGAGATGGGAATACCAGACCACCTGACCTGCCTCTCGAGAAACCTGTATGCAGGTCAGGAAGCAACAGTTAGAACTGGACATGGAACAACAGACTGGTTCCAAATAGGAAAAGGAATACGTCAAGGCTGTATATCGTCACCCTGCTTATTTATATGCAGAGTACATCATGAGGAACGCTGTGCTGGAAGAAGCACAAGCTGGAATCAAGATTGCCGGGAGAAATATCAATAACCTCAGATATGCAGATGACACCACCCTTATAGCAGAAAGTGAGGAGAAACTAAAAGCTTCTTCATGAAAGTGAAAGAGGAGAGTGAAAAGTTTGGCTTGAAGCTCAACATTCAGAAAACTAAGATCATGGCATCTGGTCCCATCACTTCATGGGAAATAGATGGGGAAACAGTGGAAACAGTGTCAGACTTTATATTTTTGGGCTCCAAAATCATTGTGGATGCTGACTGCAGCCACGAAATTAAAAGACGCTTACTCCTCGGAAGGAAAGCTATGACCAACCTAGATAGTATATTAAAAAGCAGAGACATTACTTTGGTAACAAAGGTCCATCTAGTCAAGGCTATGGTTTTTCCCGTGGTCATGTATGGATGTGAGAGTTGGACTGTGAAGAAAGCTGATCGCCAAGGAATTGATGATTTTTTTTTTAATTTTTATTTAATAAATGGTACAAAGCACAATGCCAAAAATATTAAGTTAAAATTTCACCAAATGAAAAAATACTATAGAATACACAGTTGTAAAAAGCTACATTAAGTTATTTTACAACTGCCTCAGGCTGCAGAAACAAAAAAAAACCCAATGCCGTACCGAAAGAATTGATGCTTTTGAACTGGGGTGCTGGAGAAGACTCTTGAGAGTCCCTTGGACTGCAAGGAGATCCAACCAGTCCATCCTAAAGGAGATCAATCCTGGGTGTTCATTGAAAGGACTGATGCTAAAGCTGAAACTCCAATACTTTGGCCACCTCATGCGACGAGTTGACTCACTGGAAAAGACTCTGATGCTGGGAGGGATTGGGGGCAGGAGGTGAAGGGGATGACAGAGAATGAGATGGCTGGATGGCATCACCGACTCAATGGACATGAGTTTGAGTGAACTCCGGGAGTTGGTGATGGACAGGGAGGCCTGGTGTGCTGTGATTCATGGGGTCGCAAAGAGTCGGACACGACTGAGCAACTGAACTGAACTGAGATATTCCCTACGATCCCCAAATAGGGCATATCAGTGAAACATTTGCAAGCAAAAATGCATAAAATGAAGCAGCAATTACCTTAGGACATAACTTGCTAATAGATGCACCAATGACCTGAGATAAAACACAGACACTCACAGATACAGTTCACAGGTATGCTGGCCAGATGCTAAGAACCTAAGTGTCGTCCTGGGAAGACGCTTGGCAGTGCCACTTCTTGCTATTCATGGATCTTGATGCCTCTATCACAACTCACTGTAAAATAAATGCCAAACACTATTTTTGCTTTTCTCCTTTTTTTATAAAAACAAATGTCTTCTTTGAATTTAAGTTAGCAAAACAGGCACTAATATAAGTCTTTTTCTGTAAAGCAAACTTTCAATAAGCAAGGGACACTTGTAATTCTTTTAATCTTTACAAAAATCCTATGAGTCATATATTATTATTTTCTCCAGTTTACAGTTGCAAAAAGTGAAGCCCAGAGAGTTTAATTAATATACCCAAGGTCATATTGCTAGAAATTACAAGACATAGTATTTGAAAGCTGTCAGTATGAGTGTAGAGTTTCTTTCCTGTTTCAGGAATTGTGATGATGGTAAACTTCTACTTTTAGAATAAAACTATCATGCTCCGATGCAGAGATGAAAGCCGAGTTATCCAGTTATTAAAAAAATAAATGATTGTATGCAACATGTATTTAATGTGCTAATAAGGAATGTAAGTATGTTGAAAGGGATTTGACACCAAGCTTGGCCTTGCTCATTTTCTCTCCCAATCCTATGATATATTTCTATTTTACTTTACAGGAACATTTCCGACCCAGTTTCAGAAATTTGAAACCATGGACCAAGAAAATAATTCAGGAGTGACTGAGTTTGTGTTGCACAGTCTTTCAGGTTCTCGAGAGCTACAACTTTTCTATTTTGCATTATTTACACTTTTCTATTTATCTGTTGTGCTGGGGAACCTGCTCATAGTGCTCACAATCTTCTCTGAACCCTCCCTACACACAGCCATGCACTTTCTACTCAGTAACCTCTCCTTCACTGACGTGTGTCTGTCCACCTTTGCTTCCCCCAAAATGATTGCTGACTTCCTCGTGGAGCACAAGACCGTCTCCTTTGAAGGCTGCATGGCCCAGATATTCTTCCTGCATGTCTTTGCCGGTGGTGAGATGATGCTCCTTGTGGCCATGGCATACGATAGATACGTGGCCATATGTCGCCCCTGCATTATGTCACCATCATGAATGTGCGCAAGCGCATCAGCCTCATGGTGGCTCCTGGCTCACTGGGGTTCTGCACTCAGTCGGTCAGTTGGTCTTCACAGTAAACCTCCCATTCTGTGGCCCCAACAGAGTGGACAGTGTTCTCTGTGACCTGCCCCTGGTTATCACACTTGCCTGCACAGACACCTTCACTCTGGAGGTCCTGATGCTGTCAGACAGCGCTCTAATGGCCGTGTGCTCCTTTGGGCTCTTGCTGGTCTCCTGCACGGTCATCCTGGGCACTGTGCGGCGGCGTTCCTCAGCGGGCATGGCCAAGGCAAGGGCCACCCTGACTGCCCACATCGCCGTAGTAACCCTCCTCTTCGGGCCCTGCATCTTCATTTACGCCTGGCCTTTAGCAGTCTCCCAGTGGATAAGCTCCTCTCAATATTTTATACAGTTTTCACTCCTCTTTTAAACCCCTCGATCTACACCTTGAGAAATAAGGAGGTGATATCAGCAGTGCAGAAACTGGGGCACCGACAGGCGCGTTCCCAGCGGTCTTCCAGTTCTCCTTTGGGGCGAACACAGCCCGTGATGATAGCCAGGTCGGTGTGCCCTCTTCTGTGAATTACTGCTGTGTCTCAGATACCATCGGACACATTTTCTTCCTTTTCCTATCTTTTGCTTATAGAACAGCAAACTAGCTATCTTAGGTAACAGAAGAATAAGACACCCTGTCTTTTGCTTGTGAAATAATTTTTTTAAATTTCATGGCAAAATTATTTATAATGTTGGGAAGGGGTGGGGCATATTTTTCCTATTAACCCTTGTGAGGTCTTGTGGATAAACTAGTAAAAAAACTGACACAAAGATTAACAGGGGAAAAAGAAACACATTTTAATTCATCCACATGAAGGTCTCACAGAGATGAAACCTAATAAGAGGCCAAAGTAGGCAGCTTTTATAGATTTTCGACAAAAAACAAACAAACAAAAAACAACAAATTTGTGAGGAATTGCAGGACAAAGAAACTTAGGATTTGGGTGCCCAGTTAGTGAAGAATCTAAGCAGAGTTTGCACTTGGGACAGTAAAGTAAAGAAGTAACAAGGTTTGCTTCTGTAGGCTTCTTGGTCCAATTCCCTGTCTTTGGTGATACGTGTGTCTTTCTACCTCCAGATACAGAGGGTGCAACCCCTCATATAAGAGAGTTCCTACTTTCAGCAGGCAGAAATGTGGGTCAGAGTGTCCTTCTTGCATTGGTCATTTCTTAAGTAACTTTAACAATCAAGATAGTAACTTTAATAATCTGTATGCCATTGAGGCACATTTTGAGGCCTACTATGGACACCAACATTAATATTAAAAGTCTTCATTTTCTAAGGGAACCCTTGTAGATTATTGATGGAAATGTAAATTGGTGCAGTAAAAACAGTATTAAAAAAAACTAAAGATAGAACTGCGATATGATTTATCAATTCCACTGTACACACACACACACACATCTGGAAAAAATGAAAGCACTAATTCAAAAAGATATACACACCTTGATATTCATAGTAGCCCTGTTTACAATAGCCATTATTAGAAGTAACCCAAGTGTCCATCAATAGATAAATGAATAAAAAAGATGTTTTATATATATATAATATATATAAAACAATAACAATAATATATATTAATATTAATATAAAATATTAAATAAATATGTTAAATTTATTAAATTTATATTATATTAAATACATATTAATAAATATATAAATTATATACAAAATATATAAATATAAATAAATAATATTAATATATTAAATAAAATATAAAATATTAATATAAAATAATAAATTGTATATATATAAAACAATGGAATATTACTCAGCCATATAAAAGAATGAAATTCTGCCTTTTTTAGCAATGTGGATGGACCTAGAAAATATTACATTTAGTAAAATAAGTTAGTCGCAGAAAAACAAATACACTATGATATTACTATGTGCATTATTTAAAAAATAATACAAATGAAGGCATACAGTAAAACAGAAACACACTCACAGATATAGAAAGCAAACTAGTGATTACGAGTGGGGAGAAGAAATGGGAGAGGGGCCTGTTAGGGGTCTGGAATTAAGAGATACAAATGACTGTGTGAAAGTGAAAGTGAAGTCGTTCAGTCATGTCCGACTCTTTGCGACCCCATGGACTGTAGCCTACCAGGCTTCTCCATCCATGGAATTTTCCAGACAAGAATACTGGAGTGGGTTGCCATTTCCTTCTCCAGGGTATCTTCCCAACCCAAGGATCCAACCCAGGTCTCCAGCATTGCAGGGTGTCTGAGCCACCAGGGAAGCCAAAAATACACAAATGACTGTGTATAAAATAGATATGCAACAGGGATACACTGTATAGTACAGAGTATTATAGCCATTATCCTGTAATAACTTCTAATGAAATATAAACTGTAAAAATACTGAATCAGTATGCTGTACTCCTGAAGGTAATATAATATTGTAAATCAACTATACGTCAATAAAAGTCTTCTTTTCCTAAAAAAAAGTGATCAAATTCAAGCTTCTTCCAACCTACTTGGTAAATATGGAGATGTACAAAATACCAATATGTATAATATGCAAATCGTATTTTCAAGTTTTAGGATAGTAATTAATTTACAGTTATTTTCTAGTCATCATTTTATCTGGTATCATTATTGTCATAAATTTTATAGATGAGGAAAACTTGTCACAGTTCTCACCATTTTAGTTGACAGAATAAGTCCTTCTGATTGTAGACCTCATTCCCTGTCTCTTCTTTCTTCATATATGTATACAAACACAAACAACTGTTATACAAACACAAACAACTGTATTCCTTGCTATTCAAGCTATTTTTATCTGCACTAAGGACTGTGAAGAAAGCTGATTGCCAAAGAATTGATGCTTTTGAACCGTGGTGTTAGAGAAGACTCTTGAGAGTCCCTTGGACTGCAAGGAGATCCAACCAGTTCATTATCCTAAAGGAGATCAGTCCTGGGTGTTCATTGGAAGGACTGATGCTGAAGCTGAAAGTCCAATACTTTGCCCACCTGATGCGAAGAGCTGACTCTCTGGAACAGACCCTGATGCTGGGAAAGGTTGAGGGCAGGAGGAGAAGGGGACAACAGAGGATGAGATGGTTGGATGGCATCACCGACTCAATGGACATGAGTTTGAGCAAGCTTCAGGAGTTGGTGATGGACAGGGAGGCCTGGCGTGCTGCAGTTCATGGGGTTGCAAAGAGTCAGACACGACTGAGTGACTGGACTGAACTGAAGTCCTGCTGAGTTTGAGTTCACAGTCAAACTCACAAAACACGAGGAACATATCCCCAGTAAACAAGAGTCAACAGACAAAATAGATTAACCTCTCCCTCAAATCAGTAGTAAATCTATTAGATATATAAGAAATATGTTCAAAATGACTAAATATATATAGCAAATAAAAAGGAGAAAATATTACCATCATAAAGTAAAAGCAGGTGACTTCTGCTTAGGGTAAAAAGAATAGACATAATTTTCCATAGTCCTCCTGCTAAATACAATTATAATAGTGGACATAATCTACAAAACGAACATTATAAGAAGGGAGACTGGATAGGGGCCCAAGGAATGACATGATATAACTTAAAAAGCCAACAACTCAGGAACTCTAATGAGAAAAGAAAAAAAATAAATAAATCCTAACAAAATCTTGTTCATTCAAGCTGAAGAACCAAGAAGGCAGCTGGCAAGACAGAAAACTTCCAAAATAATTTTTCTACTCCAGCCAAACACCATACCAAAAAATCTTTCATCCCACTTCACACTTGCAAAGGCCAATGGATAGCTTAGACTCCTATCCCTGGCCAAACTGTAAAAATGAACCCAAATCCCCCCACCTCCTGAGATGGTGTCAGAGGAGCCAGAGCTCTCATCTGTGTCAGACTATAATCAGTTCCTCCTCCCTTGGTGTAAGTGGGTAGCAGCATCAGCCTCCAATCCCTCCCAGCCAGGTAGTACTGAAGGAGACCTCAGGAGGAGCCAGAACTCTCTCCCACCCAGCAATGACTAGAAGCTCCTCACTCATCCTTGGGTATTGAGAATCCGGACTTCTATCCCCACTGGACCTGAGGAGGCGTTGTTCCCCCATCTTCATTTTTTTCTTTCCTGTCAAAAAAAAATGTGGGTTGAGTCTCTCTTATCATTAAAGATGTCATGCTCATCATATGATTTTTATTGTGCTTTTATTTTACTAACCTTAGAAGAAATGGGTACTAGCTTTTAGGTAGAGAATGAGGCCCAGTGATTCACCATCATTCCCACATACAAATGGAGAAACTGAGATTCAGGAATTGTGTTTTACCCAAAAGAATATGGCTGGTTAGCCCCTAAGTTCAAATATTTCTCCAGGCATGTAGGCAGATAGTGAGGTTGGGTTCTCTGAAGAGTTAAAAGCCAAGTACAGTGAGGGTGCAAAATAAAGAGAAGACTGGTTTCCCTTTAAGCTAAGGATAAACAGAGGCTAAATTTGTGGAAAACATGTGGAAACCCATCCAACAAGGAATATACATATTTATGATTCCAATCCCTTCAAGTCTTTGCTCAGATAGAATGTATAACAGGTACCTGTCAGAGCAATTTATAAACAAGCGAGCTAAACAGACTGCTTTAAATAAGGTTAGTGAGGTTTGTTATGTAGATTCCTTGGTGTCATCTCAGGTGGTAAGGATCTAGAGTTGTCTCTGATTAACTTCTGACCTTCCTGGCAGAAAGGAGAAGGGAACACCCACACAAATGTATGTCCTGGATTTAGGCAGATAGGGAGGACAGAGAGCTTTGCTTATATCTGTTGCTTCTCAATTGTCCTGAGATTAAAATGATTCTTAAGCCAAAGTGGCATATTTCAGGGTGGTATACTTTGCTACCTTTCACAGTGTTTTATTACTAATAACGATGAAGGAAATATAGCAAAACATTAAAATATGGCAAAGTTGAACACTATACAAAGACATTTAACCGTTCTCTTTGAGTATACTTAAAATGTTAAGGTAGTTTTACAGAAGGTTAAACTGAGGCTCAGAGTTAAATGATTTACCTAATAACTTATTCTTAGTTATTAATAGAGTTGGGACATGACTGAGCGACTGAACTGAACTGAACTGAACTGAAACTGAGGCTCAGAGTTAAATGATTTACTTAGTAACTTATTCTTAGTTATTAATAGAGTTGGGAACAAGAATCTACCTCCTTTAAGTTCTTATTCTTTGTCCTTTCCTCTGTATACTGCCCAAGGGCTGAAAGACCCTCCCTTTTTCTCCTGTGATTCTATGGCCCTCATTGTAATTGTCAGCAGTGTGGGATGCTATTTACTTTGTTCCAAAGGGAATATGTAGTGGAAAGTATTAATAATACCCATCGGAAGATGAACCTTTGCTATCTATTGCTACATCTACAAAGCCTCAGTTGGTCACTTAGATAAAACCATGCACTATTCCAATTTGACAGGAGAAAAAGGCATCTATAACCAGGTGGAAAAAGTTAATCCCACAATAGAAAATTGAAGAGTTCAATTTACATCTCTGATATGTCTTATATCAGGTAGGTTATATCTAACAAAAATGTACATTAAAAAATAGATTGTGTCCAGGTACGTATTGCATTATTACATTGTGCCTCAAAGAGAATCCACAGATGGGAGGAAAATGTATTAGAAGTAACAGAAAATGAGTCAAGATGAGAATGTTCATGTGTTTTAGCAGGTTTGGAAGAATTTGTGAGAGATTATGTAAGAAGGTGAAGTATTCTTGGGCAGATTATGACAAACTCCAATTGTACCTTAAAAAATCCAATATGGCATGCTTACCTAGCACCTGAATAAATAAACATGAAAATCAAGGCTATATATTTCTTTGTGGATACAGGCCTATGAAGGAAAACTATTAAAAAAATCGTGGAAATGTTAATACCAAATTCAGCTTATAGTTTTGTGGTTGTATATCTTTGCATCAATGATTTACTTTACACTCTGTAAAAGTGGGTTTTACAAGATTTATTTAAACCTATAGAAATACTGTGCAAATTTCTTGTTAAGATTCTCATTATTTTTTATCACTTTTTAAAAGCTTGGTAAACAGACTGCTGTTTATTTCCAATACAAAAAATAAGTAATTTTCTCTATGCTGCAAATCAAAGGGATTATTTTATTCCCTTTGAATTTGTTGGTTGGATTATGGGCACTGGTTTTAACAACTCAAGTATGAGCGTGTATTATTAATGAGATGAAGTGTTTTTGTTCCGTGTGGAGATGAAGTTTATGTAGGCAGTTTATGCTTTGTAGACAATTCACTGGGAAGGCCTCTGAGCACAGGGAGATTAGAAGATAGAAATACTAAGCAAAATGATAGATATGAAGTGGAATATATTTCAGTCAGCACTAAGTGCGTTTATGGAAAGTCTATTCCATGCAGAATATCTGCACTATATCCTGTGAGCTGTACTAAGATGCACAAGTGTTCAAGCATCGCTCCATGTGGTGGGAAATGTTAGCTACCCACAAACTCTTACCTTAAAAGAGCAATGATATACATGTAAGTAAAGCACCTCAACAAAATTAGGAGGTGAGAAATTTCAGCTTAAGCTCTGTGAAGACTTTTTGAGGAGATGACATTTGCATTGGAATAGACCATCTATTTGTGAAAGATAGGAAAAAATGAATAGGTAGTGTTTACCACCTTAATAAATGATTGAGTGTGCTTTGCTAGAGAGCAGTGTAGATAAAACCAGACGAAACCATGTATACTTGGTTGTCAAGGTAAAGAATTTAAAATTTATTTTTTCACTTTAATGAGTAATGAGATGTTACAAGTGGAAGAGTGAGGAAAAAGTAAGGTTTACAGCCTGGAAGAATAACAGTGACAGTTACACAATGAAAAATCCTGGAAGGGGAAACAGTTGAATTGAGGAGAAAAGTTGTGAGCCAGAAATGCACCTTATTCTCATAATTGATACACACTGTGCTGTGTGCTCAGTTGCCAGTCAAGTCCAGCTCTTTGTGACCCTATGGATCATAGGCCGCTAGGCTCCTCTGTCCATGGGATTTCCCAGGCAAGAATATTGGACTGAGTTGTGATTTCCTTCTCCAGGGTATCTTCCCAACCCAGGGACTGAGCCTCCATCTCCTGCATTGGCAGGCGGGTTCTTTACCAGTAGCCACCAGGAAGCCCATATAATGGAATATTACTAATTCCTCCAGGGGATCTTCTTGACCCAGGGATCAAACCCGTGTCTCATGTCTCATGCATTGGCAGGCAGGTTCTTTAGCACTAGCAGCACCTGGGAACACCTTTATACACATTGTATTCATACAATAAACATTTTCACTAGGTAGAGTTCATAATTTTATGTATAAGTTCATAAACTTGAGCAAGAACAACTTTAGAGATGGGGAAACAGAAAGAAAGTGAGTCCACATGGAAAAGGTAATAAAATAATGTATGGTATATTTCAGAATACTGTCAATTACATACTGTTATAAACACTGTTGTCACTAACACATTCATTTAATTTTTAATTTTTTAAGATGGATTCTCTTAATAGTTCGACTCCAGAAGTCCACAATAATGTATATACAAAATGTGGATAAGTTGAAATGTTTCTCGGAACATTCTTCCAATAAAAATATAGGAAATGATTTTCTACTTGAGGGCTTCCCTGTGTGGATTGTGATTGCATCTGGATCTAAATGAGCACTGATCAAAAAGTATAGAGTTTCAGATATGTAGGATGAATAAATTCTGGAGATCTGACATACAGCATGGTGACTATAGTTAGTAGTAATGCATTATAAATTTAAAATTTGCTGAGAGACTGGATTTTAATTGTTTTACAAATGAAAATATAACTATGTGGGATAATTGATATGTTAATATTAGCTTGATTGTGGTAATAATTTCACAGTGTATACAAGTACCAAAATATCACACTGTATACCTTATATATGTTTTGCTGCTGCTGCTGCTGCTAAGTCGCTGCAGTCGTGTCCGACTCTGTGCGACCCCATAGATGGCAGCCTATCCGGCTCCCTCGTCCCTGGGATTCTCCAGGCAAGAATACTGGAGTGGGTTGCCATTTCCTTCTCCAATGCATGAAAGTGAAAAGTCAAAGTGAAGTCGTTCAGTCATGTCTGACTCTCAGCGACCCCATGGACTGCAGCCTACCAGGATCCTCCAGCCATGGGATTTTCCAGGCAAGAGTACTGGAGTGGGGTGCCATTGCCTTCTCCGAAATATGTTTTACTCATCAGTTATTACTCAATAAAGCTAGAGAGGGTGGGATTGAGAGTCTAGGACGATATCCCAGAGACAGAGTGAGACTTTAACTTCTTATATGAAATAGGCAGTTGAACACATATATGCTCTTACATGGGGGTAAGATCACTTCTCACTCTAAGGTTCATTACTATAAATGTGATCAATGGTTAATTGTGAGAACAAATACAGCTATAAATAGAGCTTCCTGAAAGGTTTTTTTTTTTTTCAGTTCAATGGAATTGGATTTATATAGCAGGGCTATATTATTACAGGGAAGAAATGAAATGCAAGTTTGAAATAATTCTCAGGATTATTCTGATTCCAAATAAAATATATTTAAAGGAGCATGGGACATTTATAATTCAATTATTTTTTATTTCTCTATGCTGAAACAACTAGTCTTTAATTATGAAGATGTCTTAATAATCTCATGGAGGACACTAGGCAAGGGGATCATAAATTATTCTAAATCTAATCTTTATAGGCAAACATAATGGAAAATTTAGGTTTTGTTTTTAAATTATTAAGCAAAGATGAGTTTTAGATAATTAAGATAAAGTTATAATATGTATTTTAAGAAATTATGCAAAAGAGTAATTGAGAGTCTAGGTTGCAACTATAGACCTGGAAAATATATATTCAACAGTATCTCCTTAGTAGGAACTGTTTAAATTGTTATTATTCCTGCAATAGTAGTAAAGTTTTGTTTACATTGTGATCATGATAAGTTAGGTCATGAATGAGCTTCTTTACTACTGTGTGAAAGATTATTAAGACTATCCCAAAACTCACGGGATTCTAATGAGACTGAACAAATTATTTGGACATTCTCATAAGCTCCTTCTGACTCTTCAGACATGTTATCATGGTCTCTTCAAAATTTTTCATTCAGCAAATATGCATTATATCTGGTATCTCAGAATCCTTTACATTAAAAGTGTTATAGTTTGTAATTCTGATTCCCCCAATTTCCCTTCTTCAGGATTGTTTCAGAGCAAGTCTGCAGCCTGGATCCATGGATAAGGTCAATTCATCGGTGGTGTCTGAGTTTGTGTTACTGGGACTCTAGTTCTCAGGAGATCCAGATTTTCTTTTTTGTTTTCTTCTCTGTGTTATATGTGGTCATTGTGCTGGGAAACCTTCTCATTATCCTCACAGTGACTTCTGACAACAGCCTGCACTCTCCCATGTACTTTCTCTTGGGAAACCTTTCCTTTGTGGACATCTGTCAGGCTTCCTTTGCTACTCCTAAGATGATTACTGATTTTCTGAGTGAACACAAGACCATCTCCTTCAGTGGCTGCATAGCTCAGATTTTCTTCACTCACCTTTTCACTGGAGGGGAGATGGCGCTACTTGTCTCCATGGCCTACGACAGATACGTAGCCACATTCAAACCCCTGCACTATGTCGTCACCATGAGCCGAAGGACATGCGCTGCTCTGGTAATGATCTCCTGGCTGTGGGCTTGGTGCACACACTAAGCCAGTTGTCATTTACTGTGAATCTGCCTTTTTGTGGGCCCAATGTAGTAGGCAGCTTTTTTTGTGACCTCCCTCGAGTGACCAAACTTGCCTGCCTGGACTCTTACGTCATTGAAATCCTAATTGTAGTCAATAGTGGAATCCTTTCCTTAAGCACTTTCTCACTCTTGGTCAGCTCTTACATCATTATTCTCATCACTGTCTGGTTTAAGTCTGCTGCTGCAATGGCCAAAGCATTTTCTACTCTGGCTGCCCATATTACTGTAGTAATAGTATTCTTTGGACCTTGCATATTCATCTACTTGTGGCCCTTTACCACCTACCCTGTGGATAAAGTTCTTGCCATATTTTATACCATTTTCACTCCCATTCTAAACCCTATTATTTATACATTAAGAAACAAAGATATGAAGACTGCCTTGAGGAAAATTATGACCCATTATTTGAGGCCCAAGAAAATTTCTGAAATGCCAGTAATAGTGAGGAATTCCCTTTATTAAGACCAAATTCATTCAAATTCCACAAATCAATAGTCTGTTTATAAATATTTTCAACATGCTTGCGTGGTATATCTTAACTGTGGTGAAAGTAATGAAGAAGATGATTTAGAGATATTTAGTGGATATTAAGTTTTTTCCCTGATATCATCTTAGCAAAAGTTACATATCCAAGAATATGAAAAAAAAAAAAAATCATGACTACTGGTTCTGGAGATAAGTTATGGGATGGTTGTATATAGATAGCATAGATGGTTTAGTTATAGGTAAATATAAATAGGATGGGAAAAAAGAATGAGTAGCTGATTCTTTGGTGGGGATAAGTTTAGAAATTTTTTAAAAATCTTATGAGTTTCCTAATTTACATGCCTAAGAATCAATATAGGCAAATAGTGTTCAAGAATCTGAAATTGAATTTTCCCCTCCAGAGGACAGCAGCTTCACTGATTTAAGATAAGTGCATAAAATTAAGTGAAGATTCTTCAGTTATGAGATTTCTCTTCCAATATCAATTATACCTATCCCATATTATTTTCCAATAATTAACAGTGCTTTAAAATATGGAACTAAATATAATTGGAAGTTTACTTTTCAAATATATTGTGGGCTTTCTCTGATCAGTTAAGGAAATGCCAGTTTCCTCTGAAATTGCTAGTTGTAGAAGACAGGAGAATCTTTAAAGCTGACCAATTCAACACTGACTTTTCAGTCTGTTCTATAAGGAGCTGTGCAGCACTCTTTGTATGTGGGCCAAATACAAAGTTCTTTGTTATAATGATCAATGTTAAACATACATCCTGGTTAGTAATCAGGACCCCACAAATGGATCTCTACCCTGGACTCTGGGGACAGTTAGGAAAATTATTACTGTTGATTAGACCTTCTAATTTTACTTTCTCAAATCTCTCAATTCATACAAGGCAAATAGATTATGGAAATATTAGTCTCTCTTTTATGCTAAGAATGAAAACTCTAATTTTGCACTTTATTGTTTGCCTTTTTTATTTATTGTTGCACTTTATTGTTCAGTTATACATTGTAATGTGAAGGCACTGGTTTTTAGTTTGGGTAAATTGATTTGGTAGGTAATTTTTGACATTGAAATCTATATGCCATATATAACATTGAATTAATCTTAAATTTGTATCTTAATGAACTTCTTGAAATAAAATGCTAAATATTAAGAAATGGAGTCTGAATTCCCAGAGTTAATTTCACAGAAGAAGAAATGTTCCTGTCAGAGGACTCCAAATTTTGAATTTTTCCACATGGCCTCACTTACATTGTATGCAAATGAACAAAGTATCTTTGCAAGGTCTCGCTCAAGGAGATATAAAGTGCTATCTATATCTCAACTAAGTTTTTTTAAAGAATGTCTGAAAAGCCAGCAATTTTTCTTGTAGTAGAGAAAAACATATTTTGTTCTTAATTCTTTATGTAATCTCTTTACGAGCTGCATATTCAAGGTCCTACCTTTAAATGTTGATGAAGTTGACAACTTTCTTAGCAGTAGATAACAATTTCAGATAAGTTAGAAGAATTTCCAGCCAATGTGTGCCAAGAAAAAGAGCAATGGTAACAATTATGTCTGGTGTTTCCTTTCATCAGAAAAGGTAATAAGAAAGGTTAGAAGAAAATTACAAGTATTCCTTTAATAAAAAGTATATTTTTCCTTTCTGAAGGAGGGCATGGCAACCCACTCCAGTATTCTTGCCTGGAGAATCCCATGGACAGAGGAGCTTGGTGAGTACAGTTCATAGGGTTGCAAAGAGTTGGACACTACTGGAACGACTTAGCACACACATATTTTTTCCTTAGTTCATTTCCTTTTTTAAAAAAATATGTGTATTTTTGATGTGAACCATTTTTAAAGTTTTTAAAAATGTCGGGAAGTCCCTCCTTTGTCTATTTCTTGACAAAGAAGCTATATCAGTTAACAGTTTAGCAGGAGAAAATCAAACAAAATTTAGTAACATACATACATGTGAGAGACCCGGAAAACTGGGTAACTCACCAAAATGGCTAAAACCTTCACCTAAATACTGCCTGCAGCTAAAGAGAAAAGAGGATGTTGGGGACAGAGGTATGGTGAGAGGAAGGCAATTTACATGAAAATACAAAAGCAAATGTTTGGAAAACGAATATTTGCTGAGCTGTGCAGAGACAATGGGACACTGAGAAGAATCTTAACAAACAGACTTTGCTGTGTTCCTCCCGGCTATACACCTAGTTCATATTATAGCTATCAAGGTGACAGTGTGTTGCGATAAGTCACTTCAGTCGTGTCTGACTTTGCAACCCTATGGGCTCTAGCCCGCCAGGCTCCTCTGTCCATGAGATTTTCCAGGCAAGAATACTGGAGTGGGTTTCTGTGCCCTTCTCCCGGGGATCTTCACAACCCAGGAATGGAACCCATCCTTCCCAACCCAACAATGGAAACCTGTCTCTGCATTGGCAGGCGGATTATTTACCACCAGCTGGGAAGCCCATCAAGCTCCCTTCCTAAAACAGATCCTGTCTACATTCTTGAGGCAGTTAAAGGGAATATCAAAGTTTCTTCCTGAGTCTTTGCATCTTACTTGTCTTCATCTCAAAATAATTCTCATGCCAAAGAAATATTTGGGGGTAGCAAATTGTGCTTCCCTACAGCTGTTTTAACGATAATCTTTTTTTCTTTTCCTGCAAGCGAAGGAAACTAATTCTGACCATTCAAAGCGCAAAGTTACTATTATAAGAAGTTAGTATAAAGAAACAAATGCTGCCTTCTGTATCAGCTCTGAAAGGACCAAACCTTCACCACCGCAGTCACCTGCTGCCAGTGCGCCTGAGAGGGCTCGGAATGGAGAAGCACTGGCAGCACGCGGCGCTGTGGATGCTACCTCTAGATGGCCAAGATGCCCTTTGAAGGACAGTTTTCAATGACCTCAGCTTCTTGTATTTTTCCACACATAGAAAAGCACTAAAAGCATTAATTTGATATATCTGTTCCTTTGCAATTAGCAGTAATCTGCTATTTTGTTTGACCACATGTTTTTCTCAGCAAAAGAAATTTGTACTCTGGCTCCTCCCTCACTTCTTCAGACAATTCCTCAGAGCTCTTTGAGACACTGTCTCCTGGGCTGTTCTCCATGCTTTTCTGGTGGCTCCAATGGTAAAGAATCCGCCTGCAATGCTGGAGCTTGTGGTTCGATTCCTGGGTTGGTGAGATTCCCTGGAGGAGCGCATAGCAACCCACTCCAATATTCTTCCCTGGAAAATCCCCATGGACAGAGGTGCCTGGTGGGCTATAGTCCATGGAGTTGCAAAGAGTTGGACATGACTGAGCAACTAAGCAAAGCACTCCTGGGCTATAGTCTTCAGTAAGGTCCCTGAATAAAATTTAACTCACAACTTTCATGTTGTGCATTTTAATATTAGTCAATGTGTGTCCATATATGCTGTGTCCATACGTTTGGTTTGTAGAAATGTGTGCATGATAATTTTACCTATCTTATATTTCCCTTGTCAGGTTTTTAATCTTACACATATTCAACTATAAAAATAGTGTAATAATTTAATCATTGAATGTATTCCATCACACTAAAATATTATATTTCTTTCAGTTCAGTTTAGTTCAGTTCAGTTGCTCAGTCGTGTCTGACTCTCCGCGACCCCATGAATCACAGCACGCCAAGCCTTCCTGTCCATCACCAACTCCCGGAGTTCACTCAAACTCATACTCTCAAATTCATGGATACTTGGGTTGTTTCCAGTATCGATCTCTTTCAATCAGTGCTGCAGTACATGCCATTGTTCTTGTGTCCTTAGGCATGTGCACATTTTACTCGTGTTTGAGTACACACACACACTTAGCATATACACATGCAAAGTGATAGGAGAAATCTACTTCAATCTCATTCTTTAAAGATGACCATTTAAAACCTACATCTACATCACAACTTTTGGAAATCTAGACAATGTATTATATAAAATATAGATGAAAAGAATTGTCCACTAAAAAATATAGTCACAAACTCAAAGTAGAGAATTATTTTATTTGGTGGGAATGTTTAGGACTCCAAGCCTGGGAGACAGAATCTCAGTATCTCTGAGATGACTTCTCCAAAGAGGCAGGAGAGGGAATCAGGCTATATACAAGTTTGCGACAAAGTGGGTAAGCAGTCTGAACATCAAAGACTATAGCTAAGTAGTAAGGAAAACTAGATATCATGGGAAGATGCAAGGCTCAGGCTCACTGAATTCATTGCTTTCATATGCATCTCAGCTATCTAGGGCCAAATTCTGTTTGTAGATTGTTTACATCTTTAATTCCTTGTTCACCATATGAAGTGGCAGGTGTGGCAAATGTCTATTTCTTGCATCCCCTCAGCTCTTCAGCAAGTGCCATGGGGGTTAGGATGGTGGCATCTGCTGGAGCACAGGCATTCTGCTCTGTTTTGGGGGCCCTCATCCACATTTGGAGGCCAGAAATCGCTGATGACTCAACATTTCTTGATTATTGATATAGCAGGAGATATTTTCATTTCACAGACAGTTGAAATATTTTGGGGGAGAAATAGATTTTTCATGTAGAAGATATGAGGGTGCCTTAAAATATTTGAAGAGACATTATGTTTAACTGGGAGTAGGTTTTCTTTAAACTACAGATGGTAGAACCAGTTAAGCACTCTAACAATAGACTAAGCTGTCCTGTGAAATAGTGGGCTCCTTGTGATTGGAGGAAACCACTCTGAGGCTGGGTGATCATTTGTAAGACAGTATGATTGTTTTCTTGGGCTCCAAAATCAGTGCAGATGGTGACTGCAGTCAGGAAATTAAAAGATGCTTGCTCCTTGGAAGAAAAGCTATGACCAACCTAGACAACATATTAAAAAGCAGAGACATTACTTTGCCAACAAAGGTCCATATAGCCAAAGCTATGGTTTTCCCAGTAGTCTTGTATAGATGTGATAGTTGCACCATAAAAAAGCTGAGTGCCGAAGAACTGATGCTTTTGAACTGTGATGTTGGAGAATACTCTAGAGTTTCTTGGAGAGCAAAGAGATCAGACCTGTCAATGCTAAAG
The DNA here is from genome assembly GCF_049115385.1 of Moschus berezovskii. Lineage (NCBI taxonomy): Eukaryota > Metazoa > Chordata > Mammalia > Artiodactyla > Moschidae > Moschus > Moschus berezovskii. The sequence goes on from NC_142468.1 coordinate 100,490,953, forward strand.
GAAATCAGTCCTGAATATTCATTGGAAGGACTGATGTTGAAGCTGAAACTCCGAAACTTTGGCCACCTGATGTGAAGAACTGACTTACTGGAAAAAGATCCTGATCCCTGATTCTGAGAAAGACTGAAGGCAGGAAGAGAAGGGGACGACAGAGGATGAGATGGTTGGATGGCATCACCGACTTGACGGACCTGAGTTTGAACAGGCTCCAGGAGTTTGTGATGGACAGGGAAGCCAGGCGTGCTGCAGTCCATGGGTCACAAAGAGTCAGACATGACTGTGCAACTGAACTGAACTGGACTGATGATTGTTTTACTGACAGAAAGTTAGGAATTGAAAAATTACTTTGCTGACTAGGAATCAGAGATAAATTATCTTTTGCTTTCATACACACCAACTCATTGGTAATAAACTTTTTTCCTTTCTTTTCCACTCCTGGAAAAATTATTTTGTAAAACATAATTACTCCCACTGTTGGATGATCAGATCTCTAAAGGGTGATTTCTCACTTCCCCAAAGAAATCAGTTTCCTGGATTGAGGATGGAAAGCTTTATATTGCATTACCTTAGATATTGTGATTGTATAGTCCAGGACAAGAGGAGCAGAGCCTTCACTACTTCAGGACAAGAACTGAGGGGTATGCTTTTGCACAGCTCAGTTCAGGGACAAGTTTAAATGCATCAAGAGTATATTGCAAATATTTTTAATATGAAGGGCAGCCAAGTTGATAATAATAGGATTAATATTTGATAAAAGGAAGTATGATATAACCACTATCTGTCCCTTATATGCCATTTTTTATGCTTTCTATTCAGAAGATAATTGGCCATTTGTTAAAACAATTATTTGCTATCACAATTTGCCTAGAATGAAGAAGGGGTAACTAGATAATGGCCAGTAAGGGTATCCTCTGCTGTTAGGCTTGCAGGTAATCAGCTGTTGTAAAACAAAATAATGAAAACAAATTTATGCATGTTATGGTTTTGGAGATCTATTAACATAATTTAGAGATGGCTATGGACGCTTGCTCCTTGGAAGGAAAGTTATGACCAACCTTGATAGTATATTAAAAATCAGAGACATTACTTTGCCAACCAAGGTCCGTCTAGTCAAGGCAATGGTTTTTCCCGTGGTCATGTATGGATGTGAGAGTTGGACTGTGAAGAAGGCTGACCGCCGAAGAATCGATGCTTTTGAACTGTGGTGTTGGAGAAGACTCTTGAGAGTCCCTTATACTGCAAGGAGATCCAACCAGTCCATTCTAAAGGAGATCAATCCTGGATGTTCATTGGAGGGACTGATGCTAAAGCTGAAACTGCAATACTTTGGCCACCTCATGCGACGAGTTGGCTCACTGGAAAAGACTCTGATGCTGGGAAAGGTTGGGGGCGGGAGGAGAAGGGGACGACGGAGAATGAGATGGCTGGATGGCATCACCGACTCTGTGGACATGAGTTTGAGTGAACTTCGGGAGTTGGTGATGGACAGGGAGGCCTGGCGTGCTGTGATTCATGGGGTCGCGGAGAGTCGGACACGACTGAGCGACTGAACTGAACTGAACTGACTGATGGATGTAACATCAACTTCTGTGTCTCAAACTTGGTTTTACACCAAGAATGAGGAAATTCTCTTATAGTGTACTTTGCATTTCGAAAGCATTTCTTCTGAAGTACATTGACAATGAAAAGGTGTATGATTCATTAATAAATTCCTGGTGCTCTGTGCCTAGCCCAAGGAATTATGAGTGACTTTTATAAACTCCACATATTTCCATAACATAACTGCCTCTGAACTTAGAATTTTAAAGATGAAAATAGCCTTGAAAATAATCTAGTTCTACCTTCTATAGGCAGTCATGCAGCTGAAAAGTGACAAAAGTTAGTTGTTTTTTTTTTTTTACTAATGGGTACTACCTTAAAAATTGAGAAGAAAATGAGATATAGCATTGACCCTTGTCTATTCTACTTGAATTAAGAAATCATAGGAAACTAGGGTGGAAAAGATTTTGTAGTTGTTTCCTGTATTTTGAAAAAATGAAATGACAAATCTTATGATCTGTTAGATACTTTGTAGAAAATTTGGATATTTTCAGAAAAACTTTTTTAAAAGATGAGACGATCTTTAAAAATTGAATAAATACCACTGACTACAGGTTATTAACCACTATGCTTTCCCTTCCTCCTCTTCCTTCTACTCTCCTCCTTCTCCTCTTCTGCCCCCCTTTTCTCCTCTTCCTCCTCCTTATTTTCTTCTTCTCTTCATCTCTCTCTCTCCCTTTCTCCCTCTCTCTCTCTTTAATGTTATTCCACTAAATTATCATGATATTTGTCAGGCTTTATCTAGGAGACTGAAAGTTACATGAAGTCCATCATGGCCTCAAATTTTATATGTTTAAAATTAATAACTGTAGCTTTGTAGGATCATTTTTAGTTTTAGAAATGGAATTTCTTTCCTTTCCAATGTTTGTTTGTCTCCTTCTCTGCATCGCTCATGTAAATACATGTTCAGAAAAGCCAACGCTGGCCCAAATCTTCCACATGGAGAAGAGAATCACATAATGGAAGTTTGTAATAAGGTCAGTTCTTGCCTTTTTAATCTGTTTCTATTCTTGAGTACCTTAAGTTTCTGATTCCCCTTAAAACTAGAGATTGTAACTCAAATGCACTGAGTATTCTTTGAAAGGGTAGAATTTAGTGCCTCAACAATCAGGTTATAATCACATAAATTAAAGCTTCTAACAGTTTAAATATTTTTAATTGGTTAATTTATTGGTTCAGTTTTGCTTTTAAGCTTTTAAATATCTGTTGTATTAGTTATATCTTTCACTGAAGTATACAGGGTGTAGAACTTCAATCGGTATAGTGACAAATTAATACCTATTGTGTTGTGTTGGATACACAGGGCTAAAGCCAAAAATGTCTTCTGATCCACAAGAGGTTGTGCAGGGTTTTCTTCTGGGATCAAATGCCCACATGGTGCCCAATGTAATAAAGCAAAATGTCAAAAATCAATTTAGAGGCTATTAACACATTACTTAAATTTTCTCTTTTGAAAATCTATTATATGTTCAAAATGCACCACACATATTCATATAAAATATTTCCAAAAGAACAGACAGATTTTGATAAATCCAGGTGTGTCAGGCATGTTTGGGAAGAGACAAAAGGCAGAGTTGGAAGAGATTGAAGACACATAGGTGACTCATTCACTGCTGGTATTTATGCAACAGAAGGTGAACTCTGATTAACTATTGTTCAAAGGATGAAAGGAACGTTCTTGATTTTCACAGAAACTTTCAGAGTATTACCATTGCCTCTTCTTTCGACATTGTCACAAATTGCTTCTATTAGGCTTTCTAAAGCACTGTCACTTTATGATTCTCAGTTTGGAGAACATTAATGTAATCCACTGGCATTGCATTCAAGGCTAATTGCATCCATGATTTACTCCTAACCTACCATTCCCAACTTCATTTTTACTGTTCCTTAGCACACCCTCCTCCAGCCAAGCCACTGAACTCATGGCTCTCTGAGTATGCCTTTCATGTTTTCACCTTTGTAGCTTTAGTTCTGTTATTCCCCATGCTTAAAATAGCCGTTTCCTTCAGTTTTGGCTAGCAAATTACAAGCTTTTAAATAGTTTTAGCTAAAATGATACATACCCCATGATATGTTACCTTACCACTTTGGCATAGTTAATTTCATTTTGCTAATATCTATGGTATTATTTCATCAGGTATTGTTTGCATGTTTCTGATTTTATATTTTTAATTTTAATATGAATATCTTATCTCTCTATGATAGGATCCATATCTAATTATCTTTGTTTCTCACTTCTACTTTCCACAGCAGTCATAGATGTTAAATACTAGTTTATTGACTATTTACATAGTCTCATTAAGTTAACTTTTAATTGAAAACTTATCATATTTCTTCTTTGGTATATATACTAGATAAGTGTCAATCATTGTGACATTTTCCTGACTTTTTTTACTTAGGTAACAGTAGATTGGAAACATGGCTCACACAGATAAATCAATGGTGTCTGAGTTTGTGCTTCTGGGACTCTCTAATTCTTGGGAACTTCAGCTTTTCTTCTTTGCCATCTTCTCAATAGTGTATGTGGCATCAGTTCTGGGCAACATCATGATTATTGTTGTTGTTTCCTCTGACGCCCATTTGAACTCTCCTATGTACTTCCTGCTCAGTAATCTTTCTTTCATTGATATCTGCCAATCTAACTTTGCCACCCCCAAGATGCTTGTGGACTTTTTTGTGGAGCACAAAACTATTTCCTTTGAGGGTTGCATGGCCCAAATATTCCTTCTTCACAGTTTTGTTGGGAGTGAGATGATGTTGCTTGTAGCTATGGCATGTGACAGATTTATAGCCATTTGTAAGCCTCTACACTATAGCACAATTATGAATCGAAGACTATGCATAATTTTTGTGTTTATTTCCTGGGCTGTGGGTATTCTTCATTCTGTGAGCCACTTGGCTTTTACAGTGGATCTGCCATTCTGTGGCCCCAATGAGGTAGACAGCTTCTTTTGTGACCTTCCCATGGTAATAGAGTTGGCTTGCATGGATAGTTACGAAATGGAAATTATGACCCTAACTAACAGTGGCCTGATATCACTGAGCTGTTTTCTGGCTTTAATTATTTCCTACACTGTCATTTTGATCACTGTCCGTCACCGTTCCTCCAGCGGATCATCCAAGGCACTTTCTACATTAACTTCCCATATCACGGTGGTCATTCTTTTCTTTGGGCCTTGCATTTATTTTTATATATGGCCTTTTAGCAGACTTTCGCTGGATAAGTTCCTTTCTGTGTTTTACACTGTTTGCACACCCCTGTTGAATCCCATCATCTACTCTCTGAGAAATGAAGATGTTAAATCAGCCATGAGAAAATTGAGAAACCGTCATATGAGCTTCTGGAAAAACTAGGACACACCATGAAGGAACATAAATATGCAATGGAAATGAAAAGCCCCTACTGGATCACAGCATCAAGCCAATTATTTTTGCTAATGACTGGGGTTATTCAATTACAGAATTAGATTTTTTCCCCAACTGCAAAGGAATTGCATAAAACCAGTTCTTGGTTTGCTATTTAATTTTGACCACTTTTTCATACTTCATAATTCTAAAGTACAAATTCTCTTGAAAATATTTAGTAACCTTTCAAAATATTTTATAAATAATTTAGAGATTCTAATCTACAAAAAAAGCTATTCATGTTACTAAGTTTGTGATTCTCTTCAATTGAACTTGTGTAATTTTTATGCCTTGTAATCAAAACATGCAAGTAAATTATGTTTCTGTTAGGCTCTATCAACTTATTCATAATATTTTTTTCTATAAATTGACATGGTGGAAAAACATTGTTTTAAAACATAGATTTCACCTCACTTGTATACATTTCTTGCATGATTTTTAGCTTATCTTTTCCTCATGTATTGAAAATTTTTGGTTATTTATAGTTTTTCCTATCTGCTGCTATGTCCCAATAAATTTTTTCTGTTTTTTCTAGATTATTTGATATACATATCTATTCATTACAAAACTTTTTCTAGATATTTGTTGCTATCAGCAGCATACTTATCTATTTCCCTAGTCTACTTATTTTTAAGTAGAAAAAGTTAGTTATAATGAGTTCTACATTAGTCATAAAAATTGCAAATATCTTTGAAATTGTCTGCAAATACATCAGATATAGAATATTTAAATTCACAGAAAAAGTCAATTTCTTATGTACCTAAAACATACAAATGCACAAAAATGACAAAATTTTTTTGAAACTCGGATCTATTCTTTCTTATTTCTTGGAACACAGAAGAGAGAATGTAAAATTCTTGTACTTGTAATAATGCTTTGCAAGCATGCTAAGTCGCTTCAGTCATGTCCGGCTCTTTGCGACACTATGGACTGTGGCTTGCCAGGCTGCTCTGTCCATGGGATTCTTCAGGCAAGGATATTGGAGTGGATTGCCACGCCCTTCTCCAGGGAATCTTCCTGACCCAGGGATTGAACCCAGATCTCTTATTATTTCCTGCATTGGCAATCAGGTTCTTTACCACTAGCACCACCTGGTAATAAGGTTTTAAAATCTGTGCTGGAGAAGACTCTTGAGAGTCCTTGGACAGCACGGAGATCAAACCAGTCAATCCTAAAGGAAATCAGCCCTGAATATTCATTGGAAGGACTGATGCTGAAGCTGAAGCTCCAATAATTTGGCCACCTGATGTGAAGCAACACATCATCTGAAAAAGACCCTGCTGCTGGGAAAGATTGAGGGCAAGAGGAGAAGAGGACAACAGAGGATGAGATGGTTGGACGGCATCACTGACTCAATGGACATGAGTCTGAGCTAACTGTGGGAGATAGTGAAGTACAGGGGAGCTTGGCATGCTGCAGTCCATGTGGTCACAAGGAGTCAGAAGAGACTTAGTGACTGAACAACAAATTATTGTTTCATTCGCTGGCCAAAGGTTTCTTATGTACTTCTCCCTTTGCCTTATGAAAAAGGCCTTATAACAAAAAGACTAAATGTATTCTACAAAGAAAAAAGTTGCTTAACAGAAAATAGAAAGCCTGCAATTGTCATCACATTGGGTTCAGTATTTTAATTATATTTTAAAACATAACTTAGTGACTGTGTGTTTAGATATTAACTCTGCATGATAAATCAGAGCCAGCTGACTCTTAGATATAGACAGTCTTTTAGAACCATGATACTAATTATTAGCTAAGAATTCTTGGAACTTTAGAGTTCAGGTCAAATTCATTTGTACAATATCAAACATGGTAATGTTCCTTTAACATGACTTTTTTTTTTTAAACGAATTTTATATAGTGCCAAAACATTTTAAATATGTAATAACCATTAATGCATTCATGATATTGTTCGTAGTATTTTTTTCCCTTTTAACTCTGACTTGCAGGTGAAAATGGAGAGTTGCCAATAGTACCCTTGAAAAACTGTCATTTAGCTGCTCTGATCCTCAATAGTCAAATACTGAGGTAGAGGAGGAGTAGGTGACACAAGGAAAAATGGAGGTGAGGGAGAACAGTAGGAGAAAGAGGGAAATTAGAATTTGTGAGTGGTCATTTGATTTGGCCAGTTCCTTGTACTACCAGAGACACGTTCTTCCACTTTCTAATCATTGTTGGGTCTACTTGGGATTTTAGTGATTGGGCACAACCTGTCACATTGAGTTTGATAAAAAAATTCAGAAGTCAAAAAGTTAAAAAAATAGTTGGCAAATATGACTGCGTTAATTCCCACAAAAGTTTTAGTTTCTTTTTTTTTTTAAATTCTATCACAAATAAAGTCAAAAGAAAAATTAGGTGACAAGCAGTATTATCTACAGGGGTAATATCTTTAATTTGTAAAGAAGTTTTATAAGTCAGTAAGCAAATACCCATGGCATCCAGTCCCGTCACTTCATGGCAAATAGATGGGGAAACAATGGAAACAGTGAGAGACTCTATATTTTTGGACTCCAAAATCACTGCAGATGGTGACTACAGCCATAAAATTAAAGGACACTTACTCCTTGGAAGAAAAGTTATGACCAACCTAGATAGCATTTTAAAAAGCAGAGATGTTCCTTTACCACCAAAGGTCCATCTAGTCAAACGTATGGTTTTTCCAGTAGTCATGTATGGATGTGAGAGTTGGACTATAAAGAAAACTGAGTGCCGAAAAATTTATGCTTTTGAACTGTGGTGTTGGAGAACACTCTTGTGTCCCATAGACTGCAAGGAGATCCAACCAGTCTATCCTAAAGGTTATCAGTCCTGAATATTCATTAGAAGGACTGACGCTGAAGCTGAAACTACAATACTTTGGCCACTTGATGTGAAGAACTGACTCATTTGAAAAGACCCTGATGCTGGGAAAGATTGAAGGCAGGAGAAAAAGGGGACAATGGAGGATGAGATGCTTGGGTGGCATCACCAACGTGATGGACATGAGTTTGTGTAGGCTCCAGGAGTTGGTGATGGACAGGGAAGCCTGGGGTGCTACAGTCCATCAGGTCGCAAAGAGTCAGACACGACTGGGTGACTGAGCTGAACTGAAGCAAACACCCTTAAGGTAACTGCCTGCTTTATTTTAAAGGTTGGCATGACTTATGGTTTTACTTTATTTTTAAAGATCAAACTGGAGGAATCGATTTGAAAAAGTCAATGGTAAAAGTTCAGATGATCAGAAGATCTTGAAACATTTGAGGAGAAAAATGATGACGGTTTAGACAGGGGAGTTAAAATGAATATAATGAATATAATTTAATAAATGGAATATTTTGGAAGAATACAAAGTAGTATATAGAAAAAGACTGAGGAAAAAGAAGGTACTAAGTTTCTGGCTGAAAATGCTGAGGCAAAAGAAATGCCATTAGCTGGGGATGGGGAATAGGTTTGGAAACAGAAGAATTGAAATATCTGTGAAATATTAAAGAGAAAGATATCAAGAAGGAAGCTGGTCTATCAATAGAGAATTCAGAGAAACCTGGGCTTCTTTATTGGCTCACCAAGTTTCCCTTTCTTGCTGTCACCTGCTCTTCTCTGTAGACCTCAGTCCTTTCACTGCTCTGAGACCTCTTTCCACAATATCCAAAAGCAAACTACTTGTGTATCTAAGCAGTTTTACCCACTGTATTCCCAAATGACTTTCTGTTTGATTCTGATGTTCGGTTAAGTAATGAGCAAAGACAATGAAAATATTGGATTTTGAGGGGTAGCTTATTATAAGATATGGAGTTTCAAAAACTTCATCATAGATATTTCCATAAAAAGATAAAAGCAAAGGATTAAAGAAAAGATTCTAATTATCTTAGGCCCATTGGAGACTGATATTTCTTATGATACATATTCCTGCTCTGGGCATTTAGGCTGGTGTTTATTGTCTTTGCCACTTTAGACAAAGGCACATGGAGGGAGACAGCTTGTTAAACAAGAGTAACTGCTGTTGCAGACTCCTAGGTCACTACATTTCCCTCTTGTGATATGTACTTTGCTTTCAATTATAGACAAATAAACGCTTTTATCATCTTGTTTTTAGAAAAACAACTTGAAGTATGTAATAATTCCCACAGCAAGATGACCTCACTAAAGGAAGTTTTTTTTAATGGGCTATTGCAGTCCATGGGATTGGTTATCTGAGATTTGGGGGCATGTAGTATGGTATTCAAATATTGTCTTATGGGCTCTTGTGACTCAATCTTTTCTTTTTTTTTTAAAAAAGCCAATAGGTTTTGGAGGTTTCTTTTCTTCAACCTATTATTGCTCCCCTGTGATTTCGCTCAAAACTGTTATGTGGAATTTAATCACATGAAGCAAAAAATTAAATATAGATATTAGCATTCAGAGTTAAAGGGATTCTGGGCTAAAGTATCTATAGAATTGAGATGACAAGATTCTGTAATAGCCTATATGGGACAAGAATCTGAAAAAGAATGGATATATGTATATGTAGAATTGAATCACTTTGCTATACACCTGAAACTAACACAATATTGTAAGTCAGCTATACTCCAATATAAAAGAATTAAATTAAAAAAAAGAGCTTGGAGTTTGTATATGAGATTCTAAAATCTGAAATAAAACATTAGACTTATTTGATTATTGTCACTGCTAACACGTCGATGCTTACCAGGTGAAGGTAAGCATATAGCTAAATTATTTTGAAAAAATAGATATGGTGATAGAGAATAGAATCGGGCAAAAAATTGTCATTTTAATAACTCAATAGATTTTGCATTTATCACTTCGAAAACTCTTGTCAAGCCTTGTATATACATTGATACACTATAGGAAGATGTTTTAAAAGGCATAAGATTCTATGAGTAACACAAAAAAGTAATTAGTAATTTTTATATTTTAAAATGCGGATGTGGATGTCTTACCTTTACTAAATAATACAATATATCTCATGCAGCTGTCATTGAATGTGACTACAGACACAGAAAAATTTTCCCAGTTTCTGAGATCTGGCCATAAGCTTCATTTCAAGGGTTCTTACAAGAAATCACAGATCATTTCAATTTTATTTTGAATGACACAATTATCACCACACATTTAAATAAAAATATAAGTTGCTTTTCAAATTCTGTATACAGAAGTATATGTATAGAATTTGGAATGCAATTTTATATCTATATTTCTTTTTAGAAAACAAGAAAGACTAGGTTTTTAGTGTGTGTCCATATTTTAAGACTGAATTCCGTTCCGTTTAGTCGCTCAGTCGTGTCTGACTCTTTGCGACCCCGTGGACTGTAGCCTACCAGGCTTCTCCGTCCATGGGATTCTCCAGGCAAGAATACTGGAGTGGGTTACCATTTCCTTCTCCAGGGGATCTTCCGGACCCAGGGATCGAACCGGGGTCTCCCGCATTGGAGGCAGACGCTTTAACCTCTGAGCCACCAGTGAAGCCCAATTAAGAGACTGAATTAACAGCTTTCTAAAATTGTTTAAGCCTATGAGGCAGATTATTGTTCAAAAAAGTCGATTATGCCAATTTCATAGTAAGGTTAAAAGCTAAGTTTCCATTATGTAGTTTCTAATAAACCAGCCAAAATTATACTGATGTTTTTCAAGAGAATGCTTATTTCACATAAACAATTTATTGCACGTTTCCTATTCCTTTTGTCTGAAGTAGATTTCCTCAAGGCTTGCTCTTCATTTTCTTTAGTTGCTGCTGAAATGTAACCTACCCAGAGAGGCTTTTATGATCACTTGGTTAGTCCATATTCCTTTGCCCTGCTTTATTTTCTCTGAAGCACTTATCACTAAATGACATAATATATATTTTGTCTCCATTGCCTCTGCCAGTCCCACCATTTCTTTAGGATATAACCAAATGAAGGTGGGGCACATTTCCCCTCCTTTTTTTCGCATTGCTTTGGCTCCAGAGTCCATAAGGTTGAATGGTGCAGAGCAGGCAATTTGTATTATTTGTTGAGTTAATATATAAATTATGTTTTCAGTTGACTTTGGAAAAACACTTTTGTTATTGTGAAAAACTCATCAGAGAAAGAAGAGATTAAAAAATGACCAGCAAACATAAGTGGTACAAATATGTTTAAAGAACAAACATATCACAGTAATTAAATTACATTCAGTTCCATCTTTGAAGTGCTTTGAAGGTCTCATTAAATAATATTATATTCAACTGTTGTGAAAAGGAGATCATATGGAGAGAAATAAAGAGTGATTGAAAAGAACATATGCTTCTGAGGTTCTCGGAAAACATTTTAACTACTAAATCATATAAAACTCAAATTGTTTTAATATAGAAAAGTGAAAGTAATTTGTCACTCATAGTAGCTTAACTTACAAATTAATTTCTCTCTCTTATTATCACTGCAGATTTTCTCAAATGCATGGACACATCTCACTTATTTCTCCAATGTCATTGCTAAAGTAACTGGTCTGATTTTCATCTCTTTGCACTTGGCCTAAATTTCTTGTCCCTCCAAGATTCTGTAAAAGGCATCAGATTCATCTTTTGAATTTGTAATCTGAATGTGTAAGTATGGTACATGGGACTTTCAAAGTGCTATTGAGATCTTGCACACTTCTATAAAAAGTGTATTGGTATATAATATCAAATCAAATTTTCCCTTCCTTCCATATTGACAACTATTAATTGGGTAAATCTTTATCCATCTTTTATCTAGCCAATCCATAAATGCAAAAGTAAATGACAATTTGTATAGTTATGTAACACAAGAAAAATATAAATTCCTGGAAATAATAATAATACCCTTATCTGTTATTTTTTTAAATAAATTTTTTTTTCCCTTTAATAACTTGAGCAGCCCGGATTCAGTTAATGGATGGATCAATAAGTCAGTGGTTACTGAATTCATTTTGTTGGGCCTGTCTGCTGCTGCTGCTGCTAAGTCACTTCAGTCGTATCCGACTCTGTGTGACCCCATAGACGGAAGCCCACCAGGCTCCCCCGTCCCTGGGATTCTCCAGGCAAGAACACTGGAGTGGGTTGCCATTTCCTTCTCCTGTCTAGCTCTCGGGAACTCCAGCTCTTCCTTTTCTTTGTCTTCTCTGTGTTTTATGGTGCTGCAGTGTTGGGAAACATTCTTATCATTCTCACAGTGATTACAGACTCTCGACTGCATTCTCCAATGAACTTTTTTCTTAGCAATCTCTCCTTCATTGATGTCTGTCAGGCTACATTTGCCACTCCCAAGGTGATTGCAGATTTCCTCAGTGAACACAAGACCATCACTTTCAAGGGATGCATGTCACAGATTTTTTTCTTGCATGTTTTTGGGGGCAGTGAGATGGTACTTCTTGTTGCCATGGCCTATGATAGATATATCGCTATACGCAAACCTCTGCATTACATGACCATCCTGAGCCGAAGACTGTGCACTGTCCTGGTGGGGGTCTCCTGGGCCATTGGCATCTTGCTTGCACTCAGCCAGTCACCTGGTATTCACAATAGATCTTCCTTTCTGTGGACCCAACAAGGTAGACAATTTCTTTTGCGATCTCCCCCTCGTGATTAAACTTGTCTGCTTGGACACCTAGGTTTTAGAGATCCTGGTGCTCACAAGTAGTGGCCTGTTGTCACTTATCTGTTTTCTCCTTTTGCTCATTTCTTACACTATCATCCTTGCTACTGTCCATCGCCAAGCCTCTGGTGGGACATCCAGGGCACTTTCCACTCTGTCTGCCCACATTACTGTTGTAGTTCTGTTCTTTGGCCCATTAATCTTTATCTACATTTGGCCCTTTGAAAGCTTCACAGTTGATAAATTTATCTCTGTGTATTTTACTGGATTCACTCCTCTTCTTAACCCTATGATTTACACCCTAAGGAATAAAGATGTAAAGGAAGCCATGAAGAAACTAAGGAACCAACATGTGGGTTCCAAGGAAGCCTTTTAGACAACTGTGATGAAGCAACACAAGTCCTTTCTTCTTGTTCTTTGTAATGCCCATGTGTAGTTGTTATCACTGTGTTTCTATCATAATTAGTCTTTCTGGTTATAGGACCTGATTTGTCACTCTAAAGTTGGCAAATGCAATGCAGAACTGCATATTATGTTACCAGTTTTGATATTCTGTGGCTCACTTCATCTTCCCTGAAATGGTAACCGTGCTGTGCTGTGCTTAGTTGCTCAGTCGTATCTGACTCTGGGACCCCATGGAGCCTGCCAGGCTCCTCTGATTCTCCAGGCCAGAATACTGGAGTGGGTTGTTATGCCCTCCTTCAGGAGATCTTCCCAGCCCAGGTATTGAACCCAGGTCTCCCACATTGCAGGCAGATTCTTTACTGTCTGAGACACAAGGGAAGCCCCCAAACAGTAGCTACATATATTAAAATTTATAATGTCCTTTATATAAGTCTTGTTAAAAAATCTTGCAACCTTTTAAAGATATCTCCATATTAAATCAGATTAGCAAACACATCTAACTTGACTGGAGTAGCATAGAAAGCAATTTAGTGCTAAAAATAGAAACTGTTTTGACATTATAAGCTAAATGAAAATTGCTTTCATAAGTTATAGTTCATAATTATTTCAGCTAATAACTTGATTCCTATAAGTAGTTGCAAATATTCCACATTCATAAATAAGGCAATACTATTCATAAATTTTAAATTATATTTATTATTTATGTTAAATTTTAAATACCCCAAATACTATAGTATTAATGATAGGACTGAGTTTTGACGCTCTGAATTTGAAGCAAATAACATATCAATAGCATCACCACGGAGAAGGCGATGGCACCCCACTCCAGTACTCTTGCCTGGAAAATCCCATGGACCGAGGACCTGGTATGCGACAGTCCATGGGGTCGCGAAGAGTGGGACATGGCTGAGTGACTTCACTTTCACTTTTCACTTTCATGCATTGGAGAAGGAAATGGCAACCACTCTAGTGTTCTTGCCTGGAGAATCCCAGGGAGGGCAGAACCTGGTGGACTGCCGTCTATGGGGTCGCACAGAGTCGGACACGACTGAAGCGACTTAGCAGCAGCAGCATCACCAAGGCCATAATTCAAATTATAAGAGTAGTCTTATGCTTTCTGGGACAACTGTCATAGCACTTTACAGATTTTATTTATATCATTGATAATAAACCTACCAGCTAAAAATAATTATAGGATATCTAAACAGGCTGATTGCAGCCATGAAATTAAAAGACGCTTGCTCCTTGGAAGGAAAGTTATGACCAGCCTAGATAGCATACTAAAAAGCAGAGACATTACTTTGCCAACCAAGGTCCGTCTAGTCAAGGCTATGGTTTTTCCCGTGGTCATGTATGGATGTGAGAGTTGGACTGTGAAGAAAGCTGATCGCTGAAGAATTGATGCTTTTGAACTGTGGTGCTGGAGAAGACTCTTGAGAGTCCCTTGGACTGCAAGGAGATCCAACCAGTCCATTCTAAAGGAGGTCAGTCCTGGGTGTTCATTGGAAGGACTGATGCTAAAGCTGAAACTCCAATACTTTGGCCACCTCATGCAACGAGTTGACTCATTGGAAAAGACTCTGATGCTGGGAGCGATTGGGGGTAGGAGGAGACGGGGACGACAGAGAATGAGGTGGCTGGATGGCATCACCGACTCGATGGACATGAGTTTGAGTGAACTCCGGGAGTTGGTGATGGACAGGGAGGCCTGGCGTGCTGTGGTTCATGGGGTCGGACACGACTGAGCGACTGAACTGAACTGACTGAAATAGACAGTGATTTGTTTAATTCATGTGAGAGTTTAATTTCACAGTAATCACAGAAAGTGCACATATTAATAATTATGAAATATATCCCATACTTTAAAAAAAAATTAAGTGAAATTTCAGAAACATCTCACCAAATCAGGGAATGACTGTGATAAAGAAGGTGAGCATAATTGATTCAGCCCCTTATTAGTCACACAAGCACATGCAGTAAGTGCCATAGAAAGGATAAAATCTTCAAAACACTGATTTTCAGGTAAGTTATACTGTTGTTTGATACACATGAGGCATTTGGAGTGATGAAATAGGAAACTAGTGGAAAACTAGATTGTCCTTACCTCAGTCACATCTTTGAGACCTTGTACCCTGCAGCAATCTGATCTCCTTATCACATTTGTTGTCCACACGTGAGGGTGTGAGGTTACTTCATTGGATATGACTTTAATAAACTTAAATTTATTAAAAACAGGCTATATGAATATTATTCAAATGAGAAATGACAGGTTTTACAAAAGAGGCAAAGCCATAGTTCCGTGTTCAGTAAAAGATTTCAACTGAAGTCAAGATATCTATTAAAAAGCTCATTACCAGATAATAAAAGCAAGTGAAGGGTATAATAGACATCATAAACATATGTTTATAATGGTATGTTATAAACATATGAAGTGTTAATAGTCTCAGTGTGGTAATGTTCAGCTTTGTTCAATTCAATGTAGCTCAATACTTTTTTACTTAATTTATGCCGATGTTGTGGTCAGAGGAGATTAAGAAAGAACTCTGGCTTCATATAAATGACTGAACATTAAGGAAACAAAGACTCACAGAACTTACTCTGTATTCAAATTGCAGAAGGGTATGACCAGCAGAGCACATTTTTCTGGCCAACCACCAGAAAACCTCATAATTGATACCAATTTAATGAATTGCCCTAGTGCAAGTTTTGGCCCACAGACTTACAGACCCAGAAATGCCAACTTGTTGATAATTGCAAGAAACTTGGGGGAATTTGTCAAGTTCCACTGAAATTGTAATTATAAAACAAATCAAATAGTCACAGCACTGTAATTAGAATAGATATCGAATTATTAGTTAGTGCTTTTGGTGAAGCTATGTTGGTTACTTGATTGACACAAGATCATCATACTCTGATAACCTGACAGAGAAACACCACCTGAACAACGTTGGGGTGGGCACTGTTATGATTTGCCTTGGTGATTCCCTCTCTTATTTCCCTGTACATTCAGGACTAAATATAGTCTTTTTCAGGGTGTGCTAATACCTCTCACCAGATTAAAATGAAAATTTACTGGCCTAAGAGTCACTGTAATTGAATTGAAGAGAATTGACATATGTTCTATACATTATATATGTTATAAAACCTAATTCTCAAATGACAACCATATTTTACTATTTCTAAACACTTATGAGTCATATATCATAGGCAGAAAATTTCATGAAAAGCTATGCAAATGATAAACACAAACAGAAAAAAAGTCAATCTATTAGGTAGTAAAAATATAATTTAAAACAAGAGAGAAGTGTTATGTTCTCTGTTATACTGATAAGGAATAAAATAAGACTGAAAATGTGGAAATATGGAAGTTCTCTTTAGTCAAAAATTGCTGATAAATTTTTAGAAAGCAATCTGGTATATTTATCAAAATATGTCTGTATTTATAACTTAATAAATTTATCTAGGCATCTTCTATCTTTAGTAAATAAATTCCCAGTTCTCAAGCACAAAATTAAATATTTATAAATATTATACATTATGGACTCTAGAAAATAGAGTCCCCATTAAGAACTGGATAAAGCTAGTCATAAATAAAAAAAAACTGTGACTCTTTTCATGTAAGAATGCCATTGAAGACTGAGATTGATATTTCTTCCCCTTTCTGGAAGAGCATTCATCCATCCAATGAAACCAGAATAAACTTCATTCTAAAATTTGACAGGCATCATTATAAGGGAATTTTTTAAGCCAATTTCACTTAAAAAGAAGTATAAAAAATTCCTTTAAAAACAGCAATAGAAATTCAAGAATATGTAAAAACAGGAAGCAAAAGTGATGATCTAGTTTAAGATACCCAGAAATATAATATTGGTTTGAAATTTGACTATCATTCAATATAATTCACTTTACTAACAAAATACAAGAA
Source organism: Moschus berezovskii (assembly GCF_049115385.1). Classification (NCBI taxonomy): domain Eukaryota; kingdom Metazoa; phylum Chordata; class Mammalia; order Artiodactyla; family Moschidae; genus Moschus; species Moschus berezovskii. The sequence continues at coordinate 100,507,831 of NC_142468.1, forward strand.
AAGAAACATATGATTATCTCAATACATGGGAAAAGTCTTTAAAAACAGTCATTGTTGAAAAACAAAACTTTCATTAACTAAGAACAGAAAAGAATATCTATGGCTGAAAACTTCAATGAGGCACAAAGCATTTAACAGTACCTATAAATAGCATTGTTATCTACTAAACTGAAGTGCTAGTTCAGAAAACAAAACACTGACAACAAAATTTAAAAAAAAATTATAAACAGGAAGTAGAAGGAGGTGGGATTCACAGCAAATTGAATTCAGATAAACTTTAAAGATTAACTAAGTGAGTAGTCAGACTTCGTTTTTTTGGGCTCCAAAATCACTGCAGATGCTGATTGCAGCCATGAAATTAAAAGACGCTTGCTCCTTGGAAGGAAAGTTATGACCAACCTTGATAGTATATTAAAAAGCAGAGACATTACTTTGCCAACCAAGGTCCGTCTAGTCAAGGCAATGGTTTTTCCCGTGGTCATGTATGGATGTGAGAGTTGGACTGTGAAGAAGGCTGATCGCCGAAGAATCGATGCTTTTGAACTGTGGTGCTGGAGAAGACTCTTGAGAGTCCCTTATACTACAAGGAGATCCAACCAGTCCATTCTAGAGGAGATCAATCCTGGATGTTCATTGGAGGGACTGATGCTGAAGCTGAAACTGCAATACTTTGGCCACCTCATGCGACGAGTTGACTCACTGGAAAAGACTCTGATGCTGGGAAAGGTTGGGGGCGGGAGGAGAAGGGGACGACGGAGAATGAGATGGCTGGATGGCATCACCGACTCTGTGGACATGAGTTTGAGTGAACTCCGGGAGTTGGTGATGGACAGGGAGGCCTGGCGTGCTGTGATTCATGGGGTCGCGGAGAGTCAGACACGACTGAGCGACTGAACTGAACTGAACTGAAGTGAGTAGTTAAAAAAAATTCACCCTGAAACATTTAAATACTGCAACCTGGAGAACTTTATACTAAGTGCAATAAACCAGACACAGAAGAATAAATATTACATGGTATCACTTATACAAGAAATCTAAAATAGTCAAAATCATAGAAAATCTCATAGAAACAGAGAGTAGCAGTTGCCTGAGGGGGAGGAAAACAGGGAGATACTAGTTTAGACAAAGGAGTTTCTATTAAAAGATGAAAAGCTCTGGAGTTCTAATACATCATGGTGACCATAGTAAACAATACTGCATTTTACACTTGAAATTTGTTTAGAGAGTATGTTTTATGCTGAATGTTATTACAAAAGAGGCAATACCTATAAAAAAGAAACTTTTAGAGGTAACGGATATGTTTTTGACACACATTGTGGTGACAGTCTCACAGGTGTATAATTATCTTCAGACTCAGTAAACTGTATCAATTAAAAATTTACAGTATTTGTATATCAGTCATACATCAATGTTTCTTTAAAGATTAAAGCTCCACATCTAACAAAAAAATAAAACATGACAAAGTAAATGATATAACATGAAGTGAATATTTTAAATTAAAACAGTATATAAAAAAAGAAGTATACTTATATGATAAGATGTTACAATATCATTTAATAAAGTGGAAGATAAAAGTTATAGATCAATTTAAAGGTAAAATAAAACCAACAGAAAAAATAGAAAACTAAAAAAAGAAATCCAATAGAGGACAGAATGAGTAGGAAAAATGAGCAGATATAGATAAAATAAAGGGCTTCCCATGTGGCTCAGCTGGTAAAGTATCCACCTGCAATGCGGGAGACCTGGGTTTCATCCCTGGGTTGGGAAGATCCCCTGAAGAAGGGAAAGATTACCCACTCCAGTATTCTGGCCTGGAGAATTCTTGGGGTCCCAAAGATTAAATAGGAAAAAAAAAATAGCAAGATAGTAGATATACAGTCATTAAAGTAATTACATGTGAAAGGTCTAAGGACTTCACTAAGAGACAGATACTGTCAAGGTGAACCACAAGCAAGAACCAGCTATTTGCTGTGTATAAGGAATCAACTTTAAATATAAAGACATAGACTGCTCAAAATAAAAGGATGGAGAAAAGACATACAATGCAAACAGTAATTATAAGGGAACCAAAGAAATCACATCAATATCTGACTCTGAAGACTTCAGAACAAGAAATATTACTGAGAATAAAGAGAGACATGCTGTGATAGTAAAGAGCTTAATCCATCAAGAAGGCATAATGATCCTAATCTGCTCGCACCTGTTTGATGAGCTTTCAATACATTGAGCCAAACATTTCTTCTAAATTTATTTATTTGTTTTTGTGTAGCAGAGTTTTATTAAAGTAAGAAAAGGAACAGAGAAAGTTTCTGACATAGATATCAGAAGGGGAGCAGAGAAAGCCCACTTGCTAGTGCTAGCACGGGAGTTATATACTTTTAAAATTAGCTATTACAATAAGTCAAAAGAATGTCTCAAGGTTGCAAAGATCTTACTAGACCCACTCCCATAGTTTACATTTTAAGATAACAGGATTAGCCAGAGGTTTTCAGTTCTGAACTGAATTGTTCAGTCGCACAGTTGTGTCTGACTCTCTGTGACCCCATGGACTGCGGCACGCCAGGCCTCCCTGTCCATCACCACTCCCAAAGCTGACTAAACTCATGTCCATTGAATCAGTGATGCCATCTCATCCTATGTCGTTCCCTTCTCCTCCTGCTTCAATCATTCCCAGCATCAGAGTCTTTTCAAATGAGCCAGTTCTTCACATCAGGTGGCCAAAGTGGTGGGGTTTCAACTTCAGCTTCGGTCATTCCAATGAATATTCAGGACTGATTTCCTTTAGGATAGACTCATTGGATCTCCTTGAGTCCAAAGAACTCTCAAGAGTCTTCTCCAACACCACATTTCAAAAGCATCAATTCTTCAGCGCTCAGCTTTATTTATAGTCCAACTCTCATATTCATACATGAACACTGGAAAAACCATAGCCTTGACTAGACGGACCTCTGTTGACAAAGTAATGTCTCTGCTTTTAAATTTGCTGTCTAGGCTGGTCATAGCTTTTCTTCCAAGGAGCAAACGTCTTTTAATTTCATGGCTGCAGTCACCATCTGCAGTGATTTTGGAGCCCAGAAAAATAAAGTCAGCCAATGTTTCCACTGTTTCCCCATCTATTTCCCGTGAAGTGATGGGACCAGATGCCATGATCTTAGTTTTCTGAATGTTGAGCTTTAAGCCAACTTTTTCACTCTCCTCTTTCACACACATAAAGAGGATCTTTAGTTCCTCTTCGCTTTCTACCATAAGGGTGGTGTCATCTGCATATCTGAGGTTATTGCTAGTTAGTTCTCCTTGAAATCTTGATTCTAGCTTGTGCTTCATCCATTCCAGCATTTCTCATGATGTACTTGGCATATAAATTAAATAAGGTGGATGGCAATATACAGTCTTGATGTATTCCTTTCCCAATTTGGAACCAGTCTGTTGTTCCATGTCCAGTTCTAACTGATGCTTCCTGACCTGCATACAGATTTCTCAGGAGGTAGGTCAGATGGTATTCCCATCTGGTATTCCCATCTCTTTCAGAATTTTCCACAGTTTATTGTGATCCACACAGTCAAAGGCTTTGGCATAATCAATGAAGCAGAAGTAGATATTTTTCTGGAACTCTCTTACTTTTTCATGATCCAGCGGATGTTTGCAATTTGATCTCTGGTTCCTCTGCCTTTTCTAAATCCAGCTTGAACATATGGAAGTTCATGGTTCACATACTATAGAGGCCTGGCTTGGACAATTTTGATCAATACTTTGCTAACGTGTGAGATGAGTGCAATTGTGCGGTTGTTTGAATATTTTTTGGCAGTGCTTTTCTTTGGTATTGGGATGAAGACTGACCTTTTCCAGTCCTGTGGCCACTGATGATTTTTCCAAATTTGCTGGCATATTGAGTGCAGCAATATCACAGCATCATCTTTTATGACTTGAAATAGCTCAGCTGGAATTCCATCACCTCCACTAGCTTTGTTCATGGTGATACTTCCTAAGGCCCACTTGAGTTTGCATTCCAGGATGTCTGGCCCTGGGTGAGTGATCACACCATCATGATTATAAAGGTCGTGAAGATCTTTTTTGTATAATTCTTATGTGTATTCTTGCCACCTCTTCTTAATATCTTCTGCTTCTGTTAGGTCCACACCATTTCTTTCCTTTATTGAGCCCATCTTTGCATGAAATGTTCCCTTGGTATCTCTAATTTTCTTGAAGAGATTAGGCTGTGTTCCCTCCCTGTTATTTGACCTGAGGCCATGCCAAAGCCTTTGACTGTGTGGATCACAATAAATTGTGGAAAATTCTGAAAGAGATGGGAATACCAGACCACCTGACCTGCCTCTTGAGAAACCTGTATGCAGGTCAGGAATAAACAGAACTGGACATGGAACAACAGACTGGTTCCAAATAGGAAAAGGAGTGCGTCAAGGCTGTATATTGTCACCCTGCTTATTTAACTTATATGCAGAGTACATCATGAGAAACACTGGGCTGGAAGAAGCACAACGCTGGAATCAAGATTGCCGGGAGAAATATCAATAACCTCAGATATGCAGATGACACCACCGTTATGGCAGAAGTGAAGAGGAACTAAAACGTGTCTTGATGAAAGTGAAAGAGGAGAGTGAAAAAGTTGGCTTGAAGATCAACATTCAGAAAACTAAGATCATGGCAACCGGTCCCATCACTTCATTGGAAATAGATGGGGTAACAGTGGCTGATTTTATTTTGGGGGGCTCCAAAATCACTTCAGATGGTGATTGCAGCCATGAAATTAAAAGACGCTTACTCCTTGGAAAGAAAGTTATGATCACCCTAGACAGCATATTAAAAAGCAGAGACATTACTTTGCCAACCTAGTCAAGGCTATGGTTTTTCCAGTGGTCATGTATGGATGTGACAGTTGGACTGTGAAGAAAGCTGATCACTGAAGAATTGATGCTTTTGAACTGTGGTGCTGGAGAAGACTCTTGAGAGTCCCTTGGACTGCAAGGAGATCCAACCAGTTCATCCTAAAGGAGATCAGTCCTGGGTGTTCATTGGAAGGACTGATGATAAAGCTGAAATCCCAATACTTTGGCCACCTCATGCGAAGTGCTAACTAATTGGAAAAGATCCTGATGCTAGCAGGGATTGGGGGCAGGAGGAGAAGGGGACGACAGAGGATGAGATGGCTGGATGGCATCACCGACTCGATGGACATGAGTTTGGGTAAACTCCGGGCATTGGTGATGGACAAGGGAGGCCTGGCATGCTGGGATTCATGGGGTCACAAAGAGTCGGACACGACTGAGTGACTGAACTGAACTGAAACTGTGGTGTAAGTAATGAAGATAATGGTTCAGTTCAATTCATCTCAGTCACTCAGCCGTGTCCGACTCTTTGTGACTCCATGAATCACAGCACGCCAGGCCTTCCTGTCCATCACCAATGCCCAGAGTTCACTCAAACTCATGTCCATCGAGTCGGTGATGCCATCCAGCCATCTCATCCTCTGTTGTCCCCTTCTCCTCCTGCCCCCATCCTTCCCAGCATCAGAGTCTTTTCCAGTGAGTCAACTCGTCGCATGAGGTGGCCAAAGTATTGGAGTTTCAGCTTTAGCATCAGTCCTTCCAATGAACACCCAGGATTGATCTCCTTTAGAATGGACTGGTTGGATCTCCTTGCAGTCCAAGGGACTCTCAAGATAATGGTAACCTCCTTCAAAAGGTCCCATGCACACACTGCTGCAGGCAGTGCCCCCAAGCCTGCAGCAGGCCACCACTGACCCTGAGACTCCCTGGACACTCAAGAGCAAGAAGATTTTCAGGAAGGAGAAACTGTCCTCAAGCAGGATGCATTGTTGTTATATAATCCTTATGACAGAGTTCAAACTGAGTTGTTTGTTGTATAATCATCAGTTCTCAGCTTAAAGAAAAAAATGATTTATGTGACTAAGGAATGTATAGGAAAAAAAGATGGTTGTCCTTTCTGCCTCCTTTAGAATTCCAGACCACTATCTCTGTTTCAAGAGCCTCAGACCCCTTTCTCCTCCTCGTGGAACCCCGGAGTTCTTATCAACCTGCCTAGGAATTGACTCCCCCATTCCCTTCTTTTCTTTTAGGAGAATTATGTTGCCTAGAGAAAGGGGCGGAGAAGGCAATGGCAAGCCACTCCAGTACTCTTGCCTAGAAAATCCCATGGATGGAGGAGCCTGGTAGGCTGCAGTCCGTGGGGTCGCTAAGGGTCGGACCTGACTGAGCGACTTCACTTTCACTTTTCACTTTCACACATTGGAGAAGGAAATGGCAACCCACTCCAGTGTTCTTGCCTGGAGAATCCCAGGGACGGGGGAGCCTGGTGGGCTTCCGTCTATGGGGTCACACAGAGTCGGACACGACTGAAGTGACGCAGCAGCAGCAGCAGCAGAGAAAGGGGCATCATTTTCATTCCATAACTACTTCCTGCTGTGATGGGGTGCTGGCCCTAAATTGTTGAGGCAATACATTCTCCTAACCCTCGTATTGAGGGTTTCTGATCAAGAGGCCCCAAGTTGGAGGAGTCTGTGGCACTCGTAGGAGCCTGAACAACCAACCATTTGTAACTTAAAAGCTTTCAAATGGTTAAAAGCAAATCCAGTTACACAGTTACAGATGCAGGAAGCAAACAGTAAAGACAGAACAATTAGACTTAATAAGATTAAGATAGTTTTCCACCGTGGGGAGCTACTTAATGTTTCCCAAAGTGAGATGACTGAGGCTTCAGGAGAATCCATAGCCTGAATCATCTTGTTCATGTGTTTAGTAAAGTGAGTAACATTAGTACTCATATTGGATATGAATAACAGCACAAGTTCCTCCTTGTGCAGCCCTTAGAATATCTAAGGCCAATCTGTTTTGTAAAACTGCCTTTCTAATTTGTATTTGTTCAGCATTAAAGGCTGAAAGTTAATCAGAGCATCAGCTCATGGCATAACATCTGATCTGTAGTTCCCAGAGATGGAACTAATATTACAGCCAGATAATCATGCCAGTGAAATACATATCTTGCCCAATGAGTTTTAAGGTGTGGCAGATTAGTAGGCTTCTCTGGAAGCTCTGAAAATATGAAGCCAAGAGTAAAAGCTAGACCTAGGGTGCATCTCCCTATCCAACCAGGGGGAAGCCATGCCCATAGGTAAGAGCCTCATATCCAGTAGATCCCATCTGGTGCAAGCCAGCGTGACTGAGAGATCCAGTCCCAATCAGTGCCTGGCCAGGCAAAAGGAGGACTTGAGCTGGGATTGGAAAACACAGGAATGATTACATTGCATATTTCTTGAGGCAAAAATCCCAATTGTTTGTAATCATTATAATTAAGTTGTCAGCTAACTTCTGGTAAGGCTTTATTTGTTCCCAGCATATGAGAGCATTAGATAGTAGGTGTCCCTTTATAGGAGTTAGCCATGTGACCTCATCCCATATTTGATAAACATCAGGTAAAAAACCACCAGATCTAGACCCATTTACCTTCATAAGTGCAGCAAAATAGTCATTAAACCAAAATAATGTATAGTCAAAGTTGAAAGTCACATTGTGTCCATAGTTAAGGTACAATATGTTACACCAGTCCATCTTAGGATTGTTAGATGTCATCACAGAGTTGAAGAAAGTCCTTTCCTTGAAGCGGAGAAACCCATCATGGGAAGCCTTCAATTGATGAGAAGGGAAGTACTCTGCAGACCTAGCAAGTATGTTGATTGTGGAATGCAGCGTAGGAACGAGCCCAGGACAGGAAGGCATTGTCTTGAGGGTCAAACTGCAGACTCAGGGCTTTTGGAGTCAGCAGAGCAAGCCAACATAGACTCTCAGGCCCATCTTGGTTCCTGGCTCAAACAGCAGCTCAGTACAGTTCAGTTCAGTCACTCAGTACTGTCCGACTCTTTGCGACCCCATAAATCACAGCACGCAGGCCTCCCTGTCCATCACCAACTCCCGGAGTTCACTCAAACTCATGTCCATCGAGTCAGTGATGCCATCCAGCCATCTCATTCTCTGTTGTCCCCATCACCTCCCACCCCCAATCGCTCCCAGCATCAGACTATTTTCCAGTGAGTCAACTCGTCGCATGAGGTGGCCAAAGTATTGGAGTTTCAGCTTCAGCATCAGTCCTTCCAATGAACACCCAGGATTGATCTCCTTTAGAATGGACTGATTGGATCTCCTTGCAGTACAAGGGACTCTCAAGAGTCTTCTCCAGCACCAAAAGCATCAATTCTTCGGCGATCAGCTTTCTTCACAGTCCAACTCTCACATCCATACATGACCACGGGAAAAACCATTGCCTTGACTAGACGGACTTTGGTTGGCAAAGTAATGTCTCTGCTTTTTAATATGCTATCTAGGCTGGTCATAACTTTCCTTCCAAGGAGTAAGCGTCTTTTAATTCCATGGCTGCAATCAGCATCTGCAGTGATTTTGGAGCCCCAAAAAATAAAGTCTAACACTGTTTTCCACTGTTTCCCCATCTATTTCCCATGAAGTGATGGGACCAGATGCCATGATCTTGGTTTCTGATTGTTGAGCTTCAAGCCAACCTTTTCACTCTCCTCTTTCACTTTCATCAAGAGGCCTTTGAGTTCCTCTTCACTTTCTACCATAAGGGTAGTGTCATCTGCATATCTGAGGTTATTGATATTTCTCCCGGCAATCTTGATTCCAGCTTGTGCTTCTTCCAGCCCAGCGTTCTTCATGATGTACTCTTCATAGAAGTTAAATAAGCAGGGTGACAATATACAACCTTGACGTACTCCTTTTCCTATTTGGAACCAGTCTGTTGTTCCATGTCCAGTTCTAACTGTTGCTTCCTGACCTGCATACAGGTTTCTCAAGAGGCAGGTCAGGTGGTCTGGTATTCCCATCTCTTTCAGAATGTTCCACAGTTTATTGTGATCCACACAGTCAAAGGCTTTGGCATAGTCAATGAAGCAGAAATAGATGTTTTTCTGGAACTCTCTTGCTTTCTCCATGATCCAGAGGATGTTGGCAATTTGATCTCTGGTGCCTCTGCCTTTTCTAATACCTGCTTGAACATCTGGAAATTCATGGTTCACATATTGCTGAAGCCTGGCTTAGGGAATTTTGAGCATGACTTTACTAGTGTGTGAGATGAGTGCAATTGTGCGGTAGTTTGAGCACTCTTTGGCATTGCCTTTCTTTGGGATTGGAATGAAGACTGACCTTTTCCAGTCCTGTGGCCACTGCTGAGTTTTCCAAATTTGCTGGCATATTCAGTGCAGCACTTTCACAGCATCATCTTTCAGGATTTGAAATAGCTCAATTGGAATTCCATCACCTCCACTAGCTTTGTTTGTAGTGATGGTCTCTAAGGCCCACCTGACATCACATTCCAAGATGTCTGGTTCCAGGTGAGTGAGCACACCATTGTGATTATCTTCATCGTGAAGATCTTTTTTGTACAGTTCTTCTGTGATTCTTCCCACCTCTTCTTAATATCTTCTGCTTCTGTTAGGTCCATACAATTTCTGTCCTTTATCGAGCCCATGTTTGCATGAAATGTTCCCTTGATATCTCTAATTTTCTTGAAAAGATCTCTTGTTTTTCCTATTCTGTTGTTTTCCTCTGTTTCTTTGCATTGATCCCTGAGGAAGGCTTTCTTATCTCTCTTTGCTATTCTTTGGAACTGTGCAGTCAGATGCTTATATCTTTCCTTTTCTCCTTTGCTTTTCACTTCTCTTCTTTTCACAGCTATTTGTAAGGCCTCCTCAGACAGCCATTTTGCTTTTTTGCATTTCTTTTCCATGGGATGGTCTTGGTCCCTGTCTCCTGTACAATGTCACGAACCTCCGTCCATAGTTCATCAGGCACTCTATCTATCAGATCTAGTCCCTTAAATCTATTTCTCACTTCCACTGTATAATCATAAGGGATTTGATTTAGGTCATATCTGAATGGTCTAGTGGTTTTCCCTGCTTTCTTCAAGTCTGAATTTGGCAATAAGGAGTTCATGATCTGAGCCACAGTCAGCTCCTGGTCTTGTTTTTGCTAACTCTATACAGCTTCTCCATCTTTGGCTGCAAAGAATATAATCCATCTGATTTCGGTGTTGACCATCTGGTGATGTCCATGTGTAGAGTCTTCTCTTGTGTTGTTGGAAGAGGGTGTTTGCTATGACCAGTGCATTCTCTTGAAAAAACTCTATTAGCCTTTGTCCTGATTCATTTCGTGCTCCAAGGCCAAATTTACCTGTTACTCCAGGTGTTTCTTGACTTCCTACTTTTGCATTTCAGTCCCCTATAATGAAAAGGACATCTTTTTTGGGTGTTAGTTCTAAAAGGTCTTGTAGGTCTTCATAGAACTGTTCAACTTCGGCTTCTTCAGCATTACTGGTTGGGGCATAGACTTGTATTACTGTAATATTGAATGGTTTGCCTTGGAAACGAACAGAAATCATTCTGCTGTTTTTAAGATTGCATCCAAGTACTGCATTTCAGACTCTTTTGTTGACCATGATGGCTACTCCATTTCTTCTAAGGGATTCCTGCCCACAATAGTAGATATAATGGTTATCTGAGTTAAATTCACCCATTCCAGTCCATTGTAGTTCACTGATTCCTAGAATGTTGACGTTCATTCTTGCCATCTCCTGTTTGACCACTTCCAATTTGCCTTGACTCATGGACCTAACATTCCAGGTTCCTATGCAATATTGCTCTTTACAGCATCAGACCTTGCTTCTTTCACCAGTCACATCCACAACTGGGTATTTGTTTCGCTTTGGCTCCATCCCTTCATTCTTTCTGGAGTTATTTCTCCACTGAGCTCCAGTAGAATACTGGGCACCTACCGACCTAGGGAATTCCTCATTCCGTATCCTATCATTTTGCCTTTTGCTACTGTTCATGGGGTTCTCAAGGCAAGTATATTGAAGTGGTTTGCCATTCCCTTCTCCAGTGGACCACATTCTGTCAGACCTCTCCACCATGACCCGTCCCTCTTGGGTGGCCCCACATGGCATGGCTCAGTTTCATTGAGTTAGACAAGGCTGTGGTCCATATGATCAGATCAACTAGTTTTCTGTGATTATGATTTCAGTGTGTCTGCCCTCTAATTGACTCAAAGCCTGGGTCAGAAGTTAACCTCCTGGTAATGTCTGTTGGAAAGCTAAAAGCTGAGTCACATAGTTAATTTTAATGCCTCAGGATCTATGATAATATCTGTGCATTAAAACACTCTGTCATAGAGACAGTATCTTTTTCTTAGTGGCAGTTCAAGTCCTCATTAAAACTATGGGTAGAACTTTAAACCAACTGTGTGTTTCCTGAGTTAGCTTACACAGATGCCTCTTAATAATGTCATTAGCCTTTTTGACTTCTTCTGAAGATTGGAGTCTCCAGGAAAAGTGTAAGTGATATTCTATTCCTAGAGCTTTAGACACCCCTTGAATTACAACAGCTTTAAAAGTGGAGCATTGTTGCTCTGAAATTTAGAGTTTAAGATCCCACTTACATCAGGAGAAGTCAATACAGTAAGATTTTGCCCATTAATAAACTTATGAGCTTTCAGGTCAGTTCAGTTCCGTTGCTCAGTCGTTTCTGACTCTTTGCGACCCCATGAATCACAGCATGCCAGGCCTCCCTGTCCATCACCAACTCCTGGAGTTCACTCAAACTCATGTCCATCGAGTCGGTGATGCCATCCAGCCATCTCATTCTCTGTTGTCCCCGCCTCCTCCCGCCCCCAATCCCTCCCATTATCAGAGTCTTTTCCAGTGAGTCAACTCATCGCATGAGGTAGCCAAAGTATTGAAGTTTCAACTTTAGCATCAGTCCTTCCAAAGAACACCCAGGATTGATCTCCTTTAGAATGGACTGGTTGGATCTCCTTGCAGTCCAAGGGACTCTCAAGAGTCTTCTCCAACAACACAGTTCAAAAGCATCAATTCCTTATGAGCTTTGCTGCTACTGCTGCTGCTAAGTCACTTCAGTCGTGTCCGATTCTGTGCCACCCCATAGACGGCAGCCCACCAGGCTTCCCCATCCCTGGGATTCTCCAGGCAAGAACACTGGAGTGGGTTGCCATTTCCTTCTCCAATGTGTGAAAGTGAACAGTGAAAGTGAAGTCACTCAGTCCTGTCCGACTCTTCACGACCCCGTGGACTGCAGCCTACCAGGCTCCTCCATCCATGGGATTTTCCAGGCAAGAGTACTGGAGTGGGTTGAGCTTTAGGCATTAGTAAAACAATAGTAACAATTACCCTTAAATTATGTGGCCATAGCCTTTATTTTCGGTAACAAACAAACTAAACTCTAATCCTGTGGGCAAGCTCAAAGTTGGAGCCTGCAAGAGAGCAATTTGAAGAGCCTTAAAAGCCTTTTGGGAGAAGGCAATGGCACCCCACTACAGTACTCTTGCCTGGAAAATCCCATGGACAGAGGAGACTGGTGGGATACAGTCCATGGGGTCGCAAAGAGTCGGACACGACTGAGTGACTTCACTTTCACTTTTCACTTTCATGCATTGGAGAAGAAAATGGCAAACCACTCCAGTATTCTTGCCTGGAGAATCCCAGGGATGGGGGAGCCTGGTGGGCTGCCATCTATGGGGTTGCACAAAGTCGGACATGACTGAGGCGACTTAGCAGCAGCAGCAGCAAAGGCCTTTTGAGGAGCTAGAGACCAAACCAACTTGTCAGTTTGGGCCTGCTGAGTCTCAATTGTAAGTCTATATAAAGGTCAGGCAAGTTCCCTATAACCTGGAATCCATATGTGGCCATAGCCTGTAATGCCCAAGAATCCTCTCAATTGTCTTAAAGTAATAGGTAGAGGATGATCTAATATAGATTTAACTCTAGAAAGCATCCTTCAAATCAATGATTGAAAAATATTTGACTCGTCCAGACAGCCCCATTATGGTAGTGGATCAGGAGGAAAGCAGACCAGGGGCTTTAGTGAGCAGAAAGTTGCCCCAGTGTCCAAAAGAAAATCAACTTATTGGCCCTCCACAGTTATTAATACTCAAGGTTCCTCAGGTGTTAATAGGATGGGAGCTTGTGTGTGGACCCCCGGGGCACCTTCGGTCCCGATAGTCGTGAGAGTACAAGCCCTGGGGCCTACACCTCAGAGGGCAGTCTCTTCTCCAATATGGTCCTTTGCAGACAGGACATGGAGCTGGGGACGGCTTAGATGCCTGAGGGCAATCCCGCTTGAGATGCCCCTCCTTTCCACGGTAATAACAAGTCCGTCCCTTTTCACCTGGGTCCCTCTGGGCACTTTTTTCTCAGGCTGTTTCAGAGCAGGTCTAACAGCCATTATTGGGGCTTCAGTCTTTTGCCTGGTTCTTTTTTGCCTCTTATTTTCTTCCTCATATTTTCTACCATAATATCCTGTCTGAGCCAACTGCAGCAGTTTTTCTAAAGACTGATTTGGTCCAAACTCCTGTTTTTGTGACTTAGGGAAGATATCTGGAGCTGGCTGAATGAGAAATCTATCTTTTAAGATCATTCCTCCTTCTGCACTTTCAAGATCAACATCAGTAAACTTGTGGAGACCTCCCATGGTCTATCTAGGAATTTACCAGGAGTGTGTGCTTGCTTAAGTCCTTCAAGAGTACATCCAGCAAAGCAGCTCTGTTATTGGAACTACTTGGCTCCCAGTTGGAAGGAGGGCTATTCTGTGTTCGCTCTTTCCCCTTGTCTCACGTTCAAGCCATTCATCTCCAAAAGTACTAACTTCCCCCAAAACTCAAGTTTTCGAGTCAGGAATCAGTGTCTGTCCCAAGACATACATAACATCTCTCCAAGTAAGGTCATAAAGTTAGTCCTGTAAAGTCTTCTATGTACTTTTTGGATCCTCTAAATAGTCTTGACCGAAACTGGGACTGTTTGAACTTCTAGGGAGACTGAGGCAACCCTTCCTAGAAGGTTGCCCTGATTCTCAGCCTGTTCAGTTGGGAGCCCCAGATAAAGGGGTAAAGTAAGAGAACAGGAGGGAGCTGAAGGTTTCACATGCAAATCTGCACCCTTAGGAAATAGTCTGGCATGTCTTTCAAAAGAGATAAAGAGAAACACATATGTCACTTCTACCAGTTTCCCTTATTTTCTACAGAACCGGTCTAGTTGTAAAACAGTAATATTTGAGATCCTTTAGCAGGTCAGCGTTCCCCGTCTTCCAAAGGATACTGTGGTCATTCAGTATCACAGAAGAAGATCAGATATGTCTTTTTAAACTTGGAGAATCAAACTTGTCCCAGCTTGTTTTTTAAAATACATTTTAAAGGTGTGGTTCTCCCATCTGTAAGAGAGAAAAAAGCGGCATCCACAGCCATGGCTTCTTTCCACCGGAGACGTCCCTCCCTGCTCTAGATGGGGGTGTAGACAGACTTGCCACCAAAGCATCCCTTCCCTGGTCAGACTTAGTCTGTCCCTTACTGATGCAGGCATCTTACTCATACCGGTTCTTACCTGGTTCTACCACCTCGGCGGGGTGGAGATGCACCAGGGGTAGACCTGATGGTATCCCAGATTGATTTATTTCCATACAACCAAGACCTTTGTTTGATTTGCCCTTTTCTCTAATGCCACCGGGGTGGAGCAGAGTAGCTTTTTGGAATGTTTCCCAAGCTAGGACTACTAGGGGAAGCATCCGTCTTACGTGTGTCTGTGCACATTCCTGAGTACAGTCCTAACCACAGTAGAAGCGGTGAGTCATTAAGGGGTGAGCAACAACCAAGATGGCCCTTCTGAGTGTCACCACGACAGTATATATGATAGCAAAAGAGGTGGTGGAGGGTCGGCCAGTGAGGAAAAAGTGATTTTTGTCCTCAAGCTATTAGGGCCAATCCTTCCAGTTCATTCCCACAGATTCCACAAAAGAATATGTAAGGAATTGAGACAAAAGCCACCTGAGAGCCTCCTCTGGTCCACTAAGAGCTGGCGCTACCAGAGGAAGAAGCCCACTGTACTTCCAGTCTGAACAGATCCTGGCAATTTCTGATCTGTGTCCTCAAAAATCTCATGGTCACCAGCAGTGCTTCTCTCCATATAGACAGGCAGCACAGCCATGACAGAGACTCACTTTCAGGCTGCTGGCTCCTGAGGCAGGCAGCCAAGAGAGTAATCTCTAGCCTGAGAGATATTCCTGGAGCTAGACTTACAGCTAGCTCCATACATGCTCCTAGTAACTTTCAGCTCCTAGCAAAGCTAGGCGCTTTCATACTTGGGATCTAAGTGAAAGTACATAGTAACAGCATGGATCACAAGTCCCTAGAAAGTCTATGATCTGACAGATTAGGTTAGTAGTTCTAATTCCCCATGCAATTACGAAATGGTCAAAGAGACCAGGAATAGTTGACCGAGAAAGGAAAGTTAGGTCCACATGCTTTTCCCATTTCTGGCTTCTCCCCTCTCAGGGACATTGGGTGTCTCTTGGCACTGACAGGTCGGTATAAATCCCTGATAAGATTCCCCTTTTTGGGACTGCCTTCAGTCACTACAAGGCACCGCGAAACCACAAGCAGGGCTCATCACTTGTTTAATGCAGGGCGTGTCATTCATTCACACAAGCACACCATAGAGTTAATAAAGGAAAGCAGAAAACGTGCAGACTGAGAAAGCAGAGAGACTAGAGCTCTGAGTGTGCTTACCTTGTCTTGAAGATCCCGGACAAACCCCCAAGATGCTAGCTTACTGTGAAAGACGTCAGATTTGTGATCTCCGAAGAAGATTTAACATTGGGCCCAGGGACCAGGCTTGCTCACTCAAGAGCTTTTGTGTAGCAGAGTTTTATTAAAGTAAGAAAAGGGACAGAGAAAGCTTCTGACAAAGACATCAGAAGGGGGATGGAGAATGACCCCATTTCCTCTAAGTTTATTTTAAAGCACACATTCAGTTAAGAAACAGACTTTAAATTTTCTACAATATGGGAATAATTATTTTATTAAATCTAGAAATTTGGAGGAGGATGCATCTGCTAAAAATGAAATGTGCAAATTACATGTAACAACCAGGGGAAAGGTTCATGATTCATGTTTAGAAAACACTCAGTTCAGTTCAGTTCAGTCGCTCAGTCGTGTCCGACTCTCCGCGACCCATGAACCACTAGGCATTAAAAAAAACCTATATAAACAGGGTGATCCCATCCATCAAAATAAATGATATTTAGGAATTAAGTATAGGAATATTAGAGAAGTAGATATCACCCATATTGATGATTTTGAGCCTAAATGTTTCCTAGAATGATAAGGATAACATTAACAGTATTGGTATTTTGGTAAAGATATATTTAGGGAAAATGTGTTAATTTGGAGGGTTTCCCTTTTAGCTCAGATGATAAAGAATCCACCTGCGATGCAGCAGACCCTGGTTTGATTCCTGGGTGGGGAAGGTCTGCTGGAGAAGGGATAGGCTACCCTTTCCAGTATTCTTGGGCTTCCCTGGTGGCTCAACTAATAAAGAATCTGCCTGCAATAATGGAGACCTGGATTAGATCCTTGGGTTGGGAAGATCCCCTGGAGAAGGAAAGGCTACCCACTCCAGTATTCTGGCCTGGAGAATTCCATGGACTGTATTGTTCATGGGGTCACAAAGAGTTGGACGTTTTGGAGATGACAAATTTGTGGTTCAGAGGTGTCTTGTGATACATTTTGGAACTTTAGAGGTGTATACTTAGGGCTCTTTCTTATAAGGGAGTAAAGTTACTTAAATGTATTAATCATCCAGCAGGAGACCCTAAGAAGAAAATGATTACAAATGACAGACTTTTGGAAATTATCTACAGGAAAAGGATAGTAGAAACGATAGATATCAAGGGTACTAGGAAGTACTTGTCAACAAAACATTTAGGAGTGCTTTAGATGCATGTGTCTGGGAAGAGATGAATAATCAGTTTAGCTCTAATCATGACATCAAAATGTTCCAAACTGTGGAAGAGGAATGATGGTAGAGAAGAAAGGGCATTTGGCAAGGGGTTAGAAAGTGGTATTGGTCAGTATCAACTGAATCAAACAGTAATTCTTCGAGAGCTCTTTCAACCAATCTATAAATTTAAGATGTCGGACTAGTTGACTTTAGTGTCCACACTAATTTCAAAATTCTATGTTATAATAGGGAATTCCTTTCTTTATCATTTTATATTTTGTCCTTTCTCCCCAAGGAGGGGAACATCATAGCTTCACTTAGCTATAGTTTCCCTAAAAGCTTGAACTAAAAAGTTTAAATTTCTGGAAATTACTTAAAGTTTTTTTACTAAAATCTACTCAGCATGATAAAATGTTTCTATTATAAAAGATCTTCCCCTGCCTTACCTTGAAACCAAGTACATGGATCTTCTAGAGCTATTAACATACCAAGATGGTACACTGCTGTGTAGTACACAGAGGCAAAAAAAATGGCTCCTCATCAATTTTTGACACCCCCAAAGGCCCTGTTCTAAAACTCTCCTGAAGCAGAAAGGACTAGCTAGCAAAACTACTCATGGCTCTTCTTTCCACCATGTTACATTTTTTCCAATAGGACAAAGCATTTCCATGAATCCTCCTGTTTTGTCCATTTGTGAATCCTCAAGGTGATATACTGTAATTCTTGTGAGCAAACAAACTCTCATGCAATCAGTCCTAATGAAGGTAATTTCGGTTATTACAAATCTCTGTGTCCCATGGTCACTACAATCTAGTGACGTCAAATCACTAATTAGCTTCTCACACTTGTGGTGGTTTTTCTTATATCTGTGTGTTGAGGACAATGATACTTCAAAGTGTAAATGGTAAAGACTGAAGTCCGTAAAGACATGGGTTCAGTGCATTTGCCCCCATCCAATGGATCCTGAAGAATGTTGTTTTTTTCCTGGTAGGTACAAATATTTTTGTACCTAGAGGTACAAAATCGAGGCTATTCTAGAGGCTAGGCACTAGAAGAGTGCTGTTTTTCCTCAGCCTTCTAATTCAATTAGAACAGAGAACAAAGAGAAGCAATCATACTCTACTCTTTCAATCTTGGATTATTCTATGTCCATTTTGCTTATTATTGTTGCCCTATATCTATATCTGAAAAGTAATAGACAGCTGTATTTCTTTACTAAAACCAGGACGAATTTCTTTTTTGATTGAATATGCTTTTATTTTAATACAACATTTTGTAATAATTTTTATAATGGAACTAACACAATTTGGGGATTATGCTTTCAAAAGGCAGAGAATTAGAGAATCATAAAGATTAGGAGGAAGAGTTCTTATCCATTTTTGAAAAGAAATGGTGCACTTTCATACTGGTCAGTTCAGTTCAGTTCAGTTCAGTCGCTCAGTCTTGTCTGACTCTCCGCGACCCCATGAATCACAGCACGCCAGGCCTCCCTGTCCATCACCAACTCCCGGAGTACACTCAAACTCATGTCCACAGAGTCGGTGATGCCATCCAGCCATCTCATTCTCCGTCGTCCCCTTCGCCTCCCGCCCCCAACCTTTCCCAGCATCAGAGTCTTTTCCAGTGAGTCAACTCGTCGCATGAGGTGGCCAAAGTATTGGAGTTTCAGCTTTAGCATCAGTCCCTCCAATGAAAATCCAGGACTGATCTCCTTTAGAATGGACTGGTTGGATCTCCTTGCAGTATAAGGGACTCTCAAGAGTCTTCTCCAACACCACAGTTCAAAAGCATCGATTCTTCGGCGATCAGCTTTCTTCACAGTCCAACTCTCACATCCATACATGACCACGGGAAAAACCATAGCCTTGAATAGACAGACCTTGGTTGGCAAAGTAATGTCTCTGCTTTTTAATATACTATCAAGGTTGGTCATAACTTTCCTTCCAAGGAGCAAGCGTCTTTTAATTTCCTGGCTGCAATCAGCATCCGCAGTGATTTTGGAGCCCAAAAAAATAAAGTCTGACACTGTTTCCACTGTTTTTCCATCTATTTCCCATGAAGTGATGGGACCGGATGCCGTGATCTTTGTTTTCTGAATGTTGAGCTTCAAGCCAACATTTTCACTCTTCTCTTTCACTTTCATCAAGAGGCTTTTGAGTTCCTCTTCACTTTCTGCCATAAGGGTAGTGTCATCTGCATATCTGAGATTATTGATATTTCTCCCAGCAATCTTGATTCCAGCTTGTGCTTCTTCCAGCCCAGCGTTCCTCATGATGTACTCTGCATACAAGTTAAATAAGCAAGGTGACAATATACAACCTTGACGTACACTTTTCCTATTTGGAACCAGTCTGTTGTTCCATGTCCAGTCCAGGTTGGTAGGTGCCCAGTATGCTACTGGAGCTCAGTGGAGAAATAACTATAGAAGGAATAAAGGGATGGAGCAAAAGCAAAACCAATACCCAGCTGTGGATGTGACCATTGATAGAAGCAAGGTCCGGTGCTGTAAAGAGCAATATTGCATAGGAACCTGGAATGTTAGGTCCATGAGTCAAGGCAAATTGGAAGTGGTCAAACAGGAGATGGCAAGAGTGAATGTCGACATTCTAGGAATCAGTGAATTAAAATGGACTGGAATGGGTGAATTTAACTCGGATGACCATTATATCTACTACTGTGGGCAGGAAACCCTTAGAAGAAATGGAGTAGCCATCATGGTCAACAAAAGAGTCCGAAATGCAGTACTTGGATGCAATCTTAAAAATGACAGAATGATTTCTGTTCGTTTCCAAGGCAAACCATTCAATATTACAGTAATCCAGGCCTATGCCCCAACCAGTAATGCTGAAGAAGCTGAAGTTAATCGGTTCTATGAAGACCTACAAGACCTTTTAGAACTAACACCCAAAAAAGATGTCCTTTTCATTATAGGGGACTGGAATGCAAAAGTAGGAAGTCAAGAAACACCTGGAGTAACTGGCAAATTTGGCCTTGGAGCACGGAATGAAGCAGGGCAAAGGCTAATAGAGTTTTGTCAAGAGAATGCACTGGTCATAGCAAACACCCTCTTCATAGTGGTAAATTGCCTAAAATTGCAGTTATTTAGTGAGAGGTAGAGTCAGAACATTGGAGAAGGAAATGGCAACCCACTCCAGTGTTCTTGCCTGGAGAATCCCAGGGACAGGGGAGCCTGGTGGGCTTCCATCTATGGGGTCACACAGAGTCAGACACGACTGAAGTGACTTAGCAGCAGCAGCAGAGTCAGAACATACATTTCAGTGACTCAGGCTATAACTTCTTGTATAGTCCATGATATCTTTAGACATCACCTGCTGATTTGGGTTTTAGGCTATTTTAAAGCTTATAATTTAGAATGGCTTTTGTTGAGTCATGACAAAAAATACCAATGTAAATAAATTATGAAAATAAAAATCTCCTGCTGAATATATGCCTTACTTGTGAAAAGAGAAGATATGTCCTATATGATTACTGTATTTTAGACTCTTACTACTATTATGATAAACTTACTACATGGTAAATTCATTATTTCACAAAATAATATTCAAGTATTATTTGAATATTTGATTCAAGTATTTAATGATTATATATCTCTGAGAAGCAGGGGGAAAGTTACCTACACTTTGAATCAAGAGAAAGTAAGATAAGGGGAAGAAAAAGCCTAAATATTTCCTAAACATGGTTCTGATAAATGACACTATATTCTTGATATTTCAATATTTTTACAGACCCAAAATCATATAAAAACCACTATCATTGGTGATGCTTCCTAAAAATATTCTTGCTAATTAAAAACAAAGTTTATATGAAATTGTAGATTAAGTTCACTCAGAGCTTCCCCTTGAGAAGTGTTTGAATCCCTCAAAAATTTCATCTATTCTCAGGACCTGTCAGATGAGGTTAAGTTGAAAGAAAGCATTCTCCTAGAATATGTGGGTAAATACCCGGGGCAAATTCATATCAATGTATGGCAAAACCAACCAATATAATATTGTAAAATAATTTGCCTCCAATAAAAAATAAATTAACTACAAAAAAAAAAAATTCTATACTTAAAGCTTCAGTGGAGACTAAAAACTAATTCTCTTCATGTATGCTTATTGATATTTAATTGGTTTTAATTTCTGGAGGTCTTTGAAAGTCATTTATGCTAAATTCTTTGCAAAATTGTAAAATAGCAGGGCTTTTTTGGGGGGGAGGGGAGACATTTCTTCCTTTTTACCTCTTGCTTTGTCTTTTAGATTCCGGACTGCTCCAAATACTCCCTGTTACTTAAGTTCTGCGTTAGGACACAGCATGCAGGTTGATGTCCCCTTAAACAGCCCATCCTGTCTACAAGCATCTCGAGTCTATTTCCTACTTATTTAAAAATAAACGTCTTTATAACTCATTTCTTCAAGGCCAGGTCTGTTTTCTTAGAAGATGTAGAAGTAACAACTAAATCTGATCCATGAATTAATAGCTATCGATTATAAGCTTTCTCCACACTTTTCACTTCATCTTAGGTAAATGAAAGCATTTTGTCAGTATCCTTTTGAAGATGACACACAAGCTTTGTCTCCACAGAGTTGGTTAAATCTCTGATCTGGATTTACATGGAGAAGGTAAAGGCAGCGGAAATGTGGGAAAGCTTGTAAAAGATGTATCTCTGACTGGTAAGAGTTTGGTGGCCTCTGTAAACTATACTCAATTATTTCACTTCATCTACCAGTATTAAGTTCTGAGATAGAAGTATTGGAGAAATAATTATTTGATAGAATTTCATATAGAAGGGGACTGAGGGTCACCTAGTAAATCTTATATGCATGTTAATTTATCTTTAATTATTATAAGAAATGACAAATTGGTGTTTACATGAACACATCTACTAATTGGAACTCATTCTTAAATGAGACAGATAACACCATCTTTACCAGTAAAATAATCTGAAAATAGTAATAATTATTTATTCTGGTCTGAAACAATACATTATTCAGAACATTTGCATATATTTAATCATTACAATTGATTAAAGATGTGTCACTGATGTCATTGGTTAAGAAACATTTTCAATGTCTCCTTGAGAGCAACATCATTTTCTATAGTTGATATTTGAGGATATTTGAACCCTGAAAGACTAAATGTTCAGAGTCATATAGCTGCCCAATGACAACTGTTTTTATTCTAACAGCTTTATGTTTCTATTAGTACAGTAGTTTTATTAGATGTAAAAAGACAGTCCAATTCCTCTAAAAAGGAGTGAAGGGAAATGAGGATTCAGCATCTTCTCTAAATGAAAATAGGGATTATAAATATTAATAAATGAGCTTCGGGGAGGCAAGTTATAAACCTAAGTGATCTATCACCAGCTCATGGCACAGAGCCCTGGGGAAAATGGACAGCTATGTACTTAGAGAATAAATGAACTAAAGAAGAATGAACTTTATTAGAAGTAAAGGATTTATACTTAGACTAATTAATTCAGTTTCTTTTGCTCACCACTTTGATCTTGTATACTAAGCTCAGATGTTGATTGAATCAGTTCTACCAGTATTCTATCTGGAAAGCAGTATCCTTTCTTTTCCTGGGAACCCCAAAAAGCCAATGACAGTGAAGAATACAAGTATGCAAATGACTCAATGGGAGAGTGACTCTTAGGATGACTGTCTCACATAATAGATTTTATTCTAAAGATGTCAGAATGTCTTCTCACAATGACTTCTGCTGCCCCTTTCTGTTCTAGCACCAAAAGATCTCCCTTGGAAGCTCCCTGTGCTTAAGACTTTGCTTTTTCTGATAGGGCAGATATGAACCCTTATTTGCTGGTTTTGTTAGATATTAAGTCTTGCCCTGTATCTAAGGATTCAGTATAGGATTCATGTCAGGGATGTAAGAGTCAGGGTGTTTTCCAGGGAGGATACATCAGGGTGGGTTCCTGGAGTTGACTTGCTAATACGAAACTCCCGAGAAATGATGAGGAGGGGAGAATGGCACTGAAGAGAATGTGGTGGCTCCTTAAATATAAAGTTGTTTCTATGTGTAATTTTACTGGCCACCTGTTTTGACTTCAACCTCTGCTCGTTAGCTTTTTGAACAGCCTGGGATCATATTTGGATATAATCTGAGATAAAATGTGAATTAATTCTTTGGTAGATTTTCTAGAGAATTAGAGATTTGAAATATACAGGTGAGTCCCTGAACTTGGTTCCTGGGGGTTGAAATTATTCATTATATACCCTGTCTTTATGTGTAAACATTCCAGTGAAACTCAAAGGGTACTAGGCAATTTTTAATTATAATCTAAGAAGACATTAATTTAAAAAATTGCAGATGAGTAGAAATCAATAAAAGATACTCTTTCCTAAGACCTAATTTAGATCCAGAGAAAGGTTCTTCAAAATCGTATGCTTCATTACATTTAATCACACAACTTTTCCAAGTTTTTTTAAAGTTAAAATAGCATAAAAGGGAGAAAGTTCTGATAGAATAGAAAATAACTGAATAGAAAAGAAAAAAACAATTTCCCTATGATACAAATTTCTTACTGATTACTTTTATGCAATACAATTTTTAAGCCTTGCCAAATCAAATAAAATATCAATCATAATTCAATAATATGTCTACATTACTAACACCAATGGCTGAGTTTAAAAAGCTTAATATCTTTGGGGAATAAACTGGGAGGAACTAACACTATATTCTTTCATATGATAGAACTGCATGAAGAGATGAATCACAGCTCTAGGAAGACTTACAATAAACTCTGGATCTTTAAGTTTTGCTGTGGTTTTGCGTTTTAGTTGAGATAATTTGTAACTCAATAGGGAAAGGAATAAGATTTAATTATTCAAGGCAATGAGTTCCTATGAACTCTCTCACATAATGTAATGCCATCTTTTCTTCTCCTATTTAATTTTTTGAACATATATCACATACACTCAAAAGCACATGGAGCAGAAATATGTATCTTGATACATTTTCACAAAGTGAATACTCCTATATAACTATCAACCACATCAAGAAACAGAACATCACCAGCAGTTCAGAAGGCCCTTCCTATCCTTTCTGTCCCCAATTTCCCTTTAAGGATAATCATTATTGAAGCTTTTTCAACCCTAGAGATTAGTTTTACCTATTTTTGAAATTTATTTCAAAAAGTTAGCACAGTATACACCTCTTTGTATCTAACTGTCTTGGTCAACATTAAGTCTGTGAAAATATCTTCCTTTGTGTTAGCAGTTCAAAAAGGATTTATGTTCTTTATTGCAGAAAAATGATTTAGTCTCTGTAGATTCTTAGACTGGATTTCTGTAATGTCAAAAAAATTTCAGATACTCAATTTCATTTTTAAGTTCGTTTATTCCATTTGTTAAATTGATGTAATCGGATATGCCAGGTGGTTGAACATCTCTCCCCTCCATCCTTCTTGAATAGTGTTGTCGTGCTCTCTATATGATCTTTGATGATATGTGAAAATTTAGATACAAATATAAATAGAAACTAGAGTCCTAGGGTATGAAGCAGAACTGGGAAATCAAACCCATGCTCAGTTCACTGATTGATATCTGTTTCTCTCACATTCAGGTGACTAAAGAGAAGTCCTTTCCAAAGTCAATGAATGAGACAAATCACTCTCAGGTGACTGAATTTGTGTTGCTGGGACTCTCTAATTCCCAGGAGCTCCAACCTTTCTTGTTTCTCATATTTTCACTACTCTACCTAGCAATACTGCTGGGCAATTTTCTCATCATCCTCACTGTGACCTCAGATTCCCGCCTTCATACCCCCATGTACTTTCTGCTCGCAAACCTCTCTTTTATAGATATATGTGTTGCCTCCTTTGCTACCCTCAAAATGATTGCAGACTTTTTGGTTGAACACAAGACTATTTCTTTTGATGCTTGTCTGGCCCAGATTTTTTTTGTTCATCTTTTCACTGGCAGTAAGATGGTGATTCTTGTATCCATGGCTTATGATCGTTATGTTGCTATATGCAAACCTCTTCACTATATGACAATCATGAGCCGCCGTGTATGTATTATTCTTGTACTCATCTCCTGGTGTGTGGGTTTCGTCCATACTACTAGCCAGCTGGCATTTACTGTTAACTTGCCTTTTTGTGGGCCTAATCAAGTGGATAGCTTTTTCTGTGACCTCCCTCTGGTGACTAAGTTGGCCTGCATTGACACTTATGTTGTCAGCCTACTAATTGTTGCAGACAGTGGCTTTCTTTCTTTGAGTTCCTTCCTCCTGTTGGTTCTTTCCTACACTGTGATACTCATCACAGTTAGGAGCCACTCTTCTGCTAGCATGGCCAAGGCCCTCTCCACACTGACTGCTCATGTCACTGCGGTCACACTCTTCTTTGGACCATGCATCTTCATCTATGTGTGGCCCTTCAGCAGTTATTCAGTTGACAAAGTCCTTGCAGTGTTCTATACCATCTTTACTTCCATTTTAAACCCTGTTATCTATACTCTAAGGAATAAAGAAATGAAGGCAGCTATGTCAAAACTGAGGAGTCGCTATCTGAAGTCTGGCCAGGTTCTGCAGTCATAAGAAATATCGTATTTCTGGAAACAAAGTAAATTCACAGGACTGTTAACACTGTAGCTGTGTCTCTACATATTTACAGATGGAATCACTGTCATGTTCAGTTCAGTTCAGTTCAGTTCAGTCGCTCAGTTGTGTCCAACTCTCCGCGACCCCGTGAATCACAGCAGGCCAGGCCTCCCTGTCCATCACCAACTCCCGGAGTTCACTCAAACTCAAGTCCACAGAGTCGGTGATGCCATCCAGCCATCTCATTCTCGGTCGTCCCCTTCTCCTACGAATGGAATCACTGTCATGTTAAAACCAATTATTTTAACCAGTGGGAAGCATTGATTAAGTTGAAGTAAAGGTTAATGGTGATAATGAAAAATACAAGAAACCTTAGCAATTTTCATCTTTTCTTCTTTCTATTATGTTTACTTGTCTTTTTGACATCTTTTCCTCCTTAATTTTTAAAATTTAAATTTGTTTTAAGATAAAGAGCTACTGATGTGATATCAATGGTACAATATCTTTAACTTTATAAACTGTAAATACATGGGGCCTTCTTTGGTTGGAAAAAGTATTGTTTATACCACAAAGAACAGAATTATTTTTACTGTGTATAAATAAGGCAATGCACTGTTTTACAACAACTTTTCAAAATTGGAAGAATAGTGACGTGAACTTTCTGTTTTGCCATTTTATGTTCACTCTCCTGCAATAGCAGGAGAATATTGTGAATACTGTTCCGAGTCATTTGTTTGGTGACTTATCATTGGATTGTTAGTTTTCAAGGGGTTCCTCCACCAGCTCCATTTTTCCTTGTAAACTTCCCTGCCATTTGGGTCATATGAATTCCAATTAAATGGAAGTATTCACAAGATACAAGGTCATTATGGGATTCACTAGCAAGATCAAATAGATGAGCATCAATGATAACTCTAAGGGTTCTGGAGGAAAATTTTGTACTCTACAACTGAGCACCATCCACCATTTGGAAAGCAGATCGTAGAACCCTATCAGGATTTATTCTGAATTAAGTTCCTGACCATGATTTAACAAGTGACTATGTGACTAGGATTTCCCACCATTTAAAAAAATCACAATTTCTATCATTCACTAGTTTTACATCAATGTCCATTATATGCCATTCTCCATAGAGAAGGCAGTTAAGGTCTGGGGAAAGGGTAATCTATTAGCCCACTTTGGTTCTGTATCCCCCCAGTACTTACATAACAGAGACATGAATCAGCTGGAATTTAGGTTATGGATCAGATGGTAAAGAATCTCCCTGGAATGAGGATACCTGGGTTCTATCCCTGGGTTGGGAAGATCTCCTGGAGAAGCAAATGGATATCCACTCCAGTATTCTTGCCTGGAGAATTACACGGACAGGGGACCCTGGCAGGCTACAGTCTATGGGTTTGCAAAGAGCTGGACACAACTAAGCAACCAACATATACTCTGAATCTTTGGATTCCCTTTCATGAAGGCTTTTTGACTACAACTACTCTTAAAACTTTACCTGTAAGTAGAAGAGATTGATATTGAGAACTTGCCAATCAGTTCCTCCTCCACAGGTGGTAGTAAATTGTCTTTACAGGAATGAAATTTTACTCTAGATATGAATTTTCTCTCTCTGCTTGTAGTTCTTCTTCCAAGATCACTATCCAAGGCCTCAGAAAGGGTCTGATTTATGTATTTAGGATTCTACAAAGATTACCTGTGCAACAGATTTTACTCTGACAAATATTGTAGCAATAGACACAAGACCATGAGATCAATTTTCCTGAACAATTCCAGGCTCAAAGAACAATTGAACGTACAATCAGATGCCCAGAAAAGAGTCTAGCATTATGATTATACCTACTTGGAAACAATGAACTCTAACATATGATATATGCATTGAGTGCTGAGTGCTCAGTCATGTCTGATTCTTAGCAACCCCATGGACTGTAGCCCATGAGACTCCTCTGTCCATGGGATTTCCCAGGCAAGAATACTGGAATGGGTTGCCATTGCCTTCTCCAAGGGATCGTACTAACCTAGGGGTCAAATCCATATCACCTGCATTGGCAGGTAGTTTTTTTTTTTACCAATGAGCCACCAGGGAACCTGTATGCACTGAACTAGCAGTTAATTGTAACATTGTGTTATCAACTTTCTATATACAGTTTTGAAAAATATAGAGTAGAAATAAGAATGTTCCTCTTTCCACCATTCTTAGTGATCTATTTATGAATTTTTTGCTTCTTGCCACTGCAATTCCAGGCTTTGCTATACTGAAGATTCTGATTGCCAGAAGAACAACACTAATGAGAAATACACTATGATTTCCACTGAGCCAAATCTTTGCCAACTGCTTGACCACATTGGGATTTTCATGTTAATAGACAAGCAGCCCAAAAAGGGGGAGTCACTGCATTAACTAGAATAGATGACATAGTTAATACGTGGAGCTAAATAATGTCAGTAAGTTCAGTCTCTCAGTCATGTCTGATTCCTTGTGACCCCTTGGACTGAGGCATTCCAGGTTTCCCTGTCCATCACCAACTGCCAGAGCTTGCTCAAACTCATGTTAATAAGGCAGACTGCAAACACATATCACAGTAAGACATAGAAGAAAAACCTATAAGAAGTTAATTAATGATCAGGCTACCACTATAGGAACTGAGCCTTGATCTTCCTTAGAAGCCCTTGATGAACCACATGTCCCAGTACCATGATGTTTTGATTACTATAGCTTTGTAATATAAGAAAGGGGAGGGAAATTTATTGAAAGAAATAATGACAGAAAATGTCCCAAATATGAGAAGGAAAATGAACATCCATTTCCATGATACCTAAAGAACCGAAATAAGTTGAACATCAAGACATCTTCACTAACATATATTATAATCAAATTGTCAAAAGTTAAAGACAGAGGGAATTTTGAGAATGGCAAGAGAAAAGATACTCAAGACATAAAAGGGAATTCTTATAAGTCTATATGCAGATTCCCCTGCAGAAACATTGCAGACCAGGAAATAGTGAGACAATCTATTCAAAATACCTGAGAGAGAAAAGCTTCCAGTCAAGCTGAGGACCTTATCCCTGACCATCTTGCTGAATGTCACTCCACTCCACATTTATGTATTTGTTCAGCCTCAGCATACATGCAAGTCAGTTTTAGAATTAGTAATATATACTCCCTGAGAAACAACTTTACCAAATATAGTACAGTGCTAATGTATAATTATTTTTAACTTTAAACTTTCAGGTTAAAATTGGAATGCTCCAGTTATGTAGGGTGGTTCCTTTTCCCCCTTCCTCCTTCAGTGCAGTTATGTCATACATTTCTAATAGACTTAGAGCTGTTTTTCAGATTCCGAATTCTAGGAGGGATGCCCGTACAACCTGGTTGATGTTCTGCTTGTTTGCTTATTTGTTTATGCTTGCTACTAAAATTAAACACTTATTTACATGTCTATGAGTTTTGAAAAATACATAAGGTCATTTATCCATCAGACTTGTAACATACAGAACAGTCGGAGGGCCACTTTTAATGTAAAACAATCAAGACATAAAGAAAAGAATAGGGAAAAAATTTTAAATGCATTTACATTTCCTTCCATAGACATCAAATGTTTTTATTGTACCATAGCTGCTTCAGATCTTTAAAAGTATATGTAATATCACTGATCCAGTTGAAAAAAGTTTCATCTTACTTCCTGACTATTTCTCTTATCTTCCATTCAAATACTACTCAGAATTTGGTGTTTATCACTTCCTTGGATGTTTTGGAACATTTATTGTCCATAATTATTTAAGCCTGTGAAATCATTTAAATTGTGTCATTTCATTTTTAAACTTTCTTAATGTTCATATATAAAATTCAATTTTAATTGTTGGCAGTATGCCATTGTGTTAAAATATTATATTTTTTTAATTTCCCCATTTATAAATACTTAGATTATCCTCTTATTTGAAAATATTTTAACATACGACATTGTGCATGTATCCTCATGCATGTAAAATTTTTACTAGAGTATACAGAAAGCTGAGTTTGCTGAATGGTACAGAATCCCATCTTCCATTCTTTAAAAATGACCAGTTATAAATTACAGCAGAATCTCTGAAGACAGTCAGGGATGTAACACATATAAAATATCTAAAATATGGTCTAATAGACTATAGGCATATTTGTCCAGGAAATAGAAGATTTGTCATGGAGAAAAAATGAAAGCATCTTCAAATATTTGAAGAACAAATATGTTGAAGGAGGAGATTTCTTCAACTATAGGTGGTAGAACCAGTTGAACATGATAACAACAGACTAACTGTCTTGCAAAGTGGTGGGCTCCTTGTGACTGGAGAAAGCCTTCCCAAAAGTTGGTGATCATTTATAAGACTGTATGATGTCTCTAATGATAGTCAGAAAGTTGGGGGTCAAAAAGCTTACTCACTAGGAGTTTGAGTGATAATCAAACAACATTTTGCTTTCATATGTACCACTTAGTTGGTTGAAGTTTTTTTTCTTTCACTGTTAAAATTATTATGTAAAATATAATTATTCCCACTGCAGGATGACTTCACAGTTTTATAAAGGGTGATATTTCACTTCTCCAATGAGATCAGTTTCCTGGCATCCTGGTAATATAAAATGTCATATCTTAGGATACTGCAATTATATGATTGAAAGAAAGAGGAGCAGAGCCTGCACTATGTTGGCACAGAACCTGAGAGGCTTAGCACATTTCAGTGCAGAGACCAATTTAAAATCATGTCAAGAGTCTATTGAAAATGCATTCAACATGAAAATTCACAGGTTAATGGAAGATTAGAAGAGTCAGAGAAACAAGGACTGGGAGAATTATTAGAACGTGTAAGTATCATAAGTACATTTTGAACAGGTTTGCTTGGAATAGGGAAATAAATAGTAAGCTGTTTTCTAGATGTAAAATTGACAACTGGAATTCGGCAAAAGAAAGTCACTGTTGTCTCAAACTGGAAACCCCATCTAAAAGAAGCAAATTTCTGTTCTTTTCTCTCTGCATATAACATAGACTCTCCTACTGCACTGGTTTAGGGATAGCCCTGATAGGAACAGGATTAAAATTTGACGAATTGAGGGAAGTATATTATAACCATTATCCATGCCTTCTTTGCTCCTTTTACACTTTATAGTCAAAGGATATTTAGACACTAATAGCCTGGTGGGCTACAGTCCCTGGGGTCAAGAATTGGACACGACTGAGGACTTCACTTAAGTCTGTATTTACTGCCTATCAAAATTTACCCGGAATGAAGACAGGAATTGCTGTCCTTTATTGCATTTTGCTTTCAATCTTATAGGAAAGTAACTTTTATAAGATACATTATGGACAGTAAGAATTATGCCTACTCATGTTCTCAGAGTTCCACTGATTCATTCTAGAAGTATCAAACTTCACCTAAAACCAGGAGGGAAAATTTATTTTATGATGGCTTTGCAGTCTGAAAATATTTTTATGCCTGAGATTTATTGGCAGCGAGAAAATATATAATTCATCAACTAAAATGCTGATGGACTTTCTAAGGAAATTCTAAGAAATTTGAGCGATTTTTCTGAAATTCACATGTTACCATTACATAACTGCCTCTACATTTCTAATTTTAAAGAAATGAAAATATCCTTGGAGATTATTTCGTCTTATTTTCTAAGCTAATAAATGGAAGAAGATTATTTATATATACTAACATGTGCCTATCTAAATTATCAAAAAACAATGAAAAATATTATATTGACCTGGTCTGTAACACTTAATAGTAAAGTCATTGTGGAGAGGATATTCTAGTTACTTCTTTTGTTTTGAAAAGTAACTGACAATTCTACTGGGGAGATGGATATTATATGAAATAAGTTTCAGGAAATTTTTAGAGATAAGACAATCTGTACAGTAGATAATGAGTGATAACACTTCCTTGTGTAACATTATAAAACTCGGGCTTTCTTCTCTCTTCAGCTCCCATGCCTGCCCTTGGCCCTCTACCCAAACCTTCTCTCTGAGTGTCTATTATGTTCAGCATACATATCTCTCATCACTCATTACTATAATCTCCTAATGTCAAATCCCCAATTAGTTTCTAATCATTGCAAAGGCTTTCCTTCTATCTGTATGCTGAAGTCAATGATGTTTCAGAGTGTAAATGGTTAGAGTGAAGTCTTAGAAGACCTGTAGTCTCTATTTTGGCCTTTATGTAAAGGCTTCTGCAAAATTTTGTTTCACTTGTAGATGCTACAAGGCATAGCACAAGGAGGGAGTTGTGCTGCCTTAGACTCTTTATTCAGTCAGAAGAGCAGAGAAGACAATTTTTCTCTACCTTCTTCTTGGATCTTCTTAGGTTCTGTGTCCATTTTATCTATTAACAAATGTCTGAATACCTGACCCTGCAGAGTAATTGATGCCTAAATTTCTTTGATGAAATCATCATGATTTTATCTTTTCTTTTTTTTTAACCATATATACATGAGTTTGAGTGTACTCCGGGAGTTGGTGATGGACAGGGAGGCCTGGCGTGCTGTGATTCATGGGGTCGCGGAGAGTCGGACACGACTGAGCGACTGAACTGAACTGAACTGAACTGTTTCCATCAGTGTAACCAGTTAAATTTTTTTTTTTTTTTTTTACATTTAAGCAATTTGCTCTCTGGGAATATTTCCTTTTTTCTTAATTTAAAAAAAATATTTATTTTAATTGGAGTCTAATTACTTTACAATATTGCTTTGGTTTGGCCGTACATTGACATGAATCCACCCCGGGTGCACATGTGCTCCCCATCTTGAACCCCTCTCCCTATACCATCCCTCTGGTTCATCCCTGTGTACCAGCCACGAGAATGCCAGAGAATCATAGGCTATTATGGTTAAATAAGTATAGTTCTCATCTGCCTCCTTTTTTCAAAGAGAAACTGAGTACTCGAAGGGTTGTGTGATTTGTCTAAAGTTTGGTAAGATGGTGGAAAAGAAGTAGAAAAGATTTTATCCTAGGCTAATGTTCTGTCTATATCATATGATACCTTTGGATGTCTTTTCTTGATGTGCCTTTCAGGCTATTTTAAAGCCTATAATTTAGAATGGTTTGCTTATTCAAGTCAAGAAAATATTAGTAGATATAAAACACATTTATAGCTACTAGATATAGTTATTAGATAGAAATAACTAATGAAAGTAAGAATCACCTGCTATGTACTTAATTGTGAAAAAAAGTGTACCGGAGTGACTTTCACTTTCACTTTTACTTTCCTATATGATGCCTATGTTTGAGAATATTATCACTAATGTTTTCATTCATGTGTGCTCAGTCATGTCCAAGTCTTTGCAACCCTATGGACTGTAGTCCTCCAGGCTCCTCTGTCCATGGGATTTTCCAGGCAAGAATACTGGAGTGGGTTGCCATTTCCTTCTCAGGGCATCTTCCTAATCCAGGGATCAAACCCATGTCTCCTACATTGGCCGGCAGGTTCTTAACCACTTGAGTCATCGGAGAAGCTCCACTAATATGGTTAAATCTATTATATTGTTACAGGATAAAATGTCTGATTCAATTATATGAAGATCATACATATCTCTGAGGAGGGAAAAATTAATATGTACTTTAAGGGGAGTAGGAAAAGAAGGAAGAATTTTAAAATTTTTCTAAGCATTATTTTGAGAAAATGATTAAATTTCCAGACAATTCAGGAACTATACAGATCTAAATTTCATGGAAATAACTATACTTGATTGTGTTTCCAAAAAATAAAATTTGGAGTGCATTTGATTAATATTTCTGACTGAAATGCTTTCTGATCATAAAAAGAAGGCTTACATGAAAAATTATATCTGGAGTTTCGAGTTCCTCCTGGATATCAATATTTTAACTGTTTGATTAATTCCATTCATATCTCTGGAGGCTATGTTGGAAGGTCACATTTCCCAAGGATATGTGGCTGGAATGTAGGTCAGGATTCAGTCTTCTTTATGTGACCTTTAGTGAAGTTTTATTGATTTTTATTTCTAGAAGTCTCTACAAATTGCTGTGATGGCCAACATATTTCCTTATCTACTGCTATCATAAAGAAAAGCAATGTAGCAACAACTAGGCTAAATTCTGCACAACATTTGAAAATTTATTTTCATCACTTCTTTGCTTCTTTTTACTACCTCTTTTACCACTCTCAGATTCCTGAGAGCTCCAAGTGCTCCCCCAGCTACGAAGGGCTTCCATCAGGATACAGCATCCAGCCCTGTCCCACATCCTTGGAGACAAGTCCACCCCAGGTACAGGCACTGTGCCTCCTAACTTTTAGAAGTAAAGCTGTTTTATGGCTCATCATCTGAGGGCCATGTCAGTTTTTCTTGGTAAATTGTGCCTGACAACTAAATCCTTTCCAAGACTTAATGACCATAGATAAAGATGTGTGCACACTCTTCATTTTATCTTAGATAAGAGGCAGCATTTTATTTGTGTCTTTCTGAGGACCATACAACAGTGAGGGAACAGGAAAGGAGAAGAGCATGGAAAAAGTAGACAGTCAAGAAAGTTTCTGATATTCTTTCTAACTCTAACTTTAAGCTGGTAGAGTTTATTGGCATCTGTAAATTATACTCATGCCTACTTTATCTTACCTATCAGGCATAATATTTCAACAATAAAAAGTATTGGAGAGAGGCTTTATTTCATAATATTTAGGAAATGGAGGAATCTGCAAGCCACCTAGCAAAAACTCCTATGATTTCATGAATTCACTCTAAAGTATTAAAAAAAAATTTACATGAGCCCATCCAGTAGAGTAAACTTGTTCTTTGAAAAGTTAGATAACACCATCCTTGAACAGGCATTATTGTAAGAAAGAAAATACTCTGATATGAAATAAGACATTATTAAGAATGCTCACATATACATGGTTTTTACACTTGATTAAAGATTTATCATTTATGAATTTTTTCTTTTACCAAACATTTCCAGTGTCTCTTTCAGGATAACATTATTCTCAATGTTTTATTTCTGAGAATAATGAACCCTGAACAATTAAATAACTTGCTCAATGCCATACAGCTGCCTGAAGATACAGTTGTGATCTTAACCTAGAATATTTTCCCAATAGGTTTATGCTTCCATTATAGTATAGTACTTTATTGGGTATAAAAGTAGTATCTTTTTATTAAGTGATAAAGCTATTCTTATTTCATTTAATAAAGAATGTACTGGAGATTCATAGAAAAAGAAGGTCCATCACCTTCTTTAAAAGGAGTAAGGATTATAATATTAGTAAAGAATTTTCAGGAGGGAAAGTTTTAAATCTAACTGCTCTATCACCATCCTACCTAGCTCAGTGTTCTGGGAAAAATGGATAGTTAAATTATTATAAAATAAGTTT
The DNA here is from genome assembly GCF_049115385.1 of Moschus berezovskii. Taxonomy (NCBI): domain Eukaryota; kingdom Metazoa; phylum Chordata; class Mammalia; order Artiodactyla; family Moschidae; genus Moschus; species Moschus berezovskii. The sequence continues at coordinate 100,542,568 of NC_142468.1, forward strand.
ACTAAAAATAAGAATGGATTTATATTGCAAAAAACTTAGAACTTTGTTTGCCCCAAATCTTCATCCTGCATTCTTAAGAATGGAGGTATTGATTTAAGAGCTTTTCTGAGGTCAATGAGCTACTCTGTAACAGAAGAGGAAATAGATATAATCTATATGTTTATCCTTCACAGTTTTTTTCTCCCCGTTGGAGCATAGATGAGAAAGCTAAACTTTCTTCCTCTTATGTCCATAGCCCCCTATCATAAGAGAAAAAACTGAAAAGATGAAAATATTCATTTATTATGCAAATCTCAATGATTTATGACATAAAATATACAATCATCGTCCACTAATGCTGAGTTGTGAAAGATTGTTTCTGAAGAAGCCAATGCCCCAAACTATCTTACTAGGAATGAGAAAAGAATTTTAACTGTTACAGCAGGAGGAGGTTTTTAGAACGGACAAGGGAAAGAAAAAGAAAGTCCCCTTTTTTCTGGACATCCTAAGAAGCCATTCAACTGAGTCAAAATCAGACCATTACTAGCAATCCAAAAGCCCTTCCAATGTTTCCTTCTGTCCCTTTAATCCCATCAAGGAAAACTGCTATCCTAGCTTCAAATACTATAGACTTGTTCGTCTGTCTTTCAACTTCATTTAAATAGAGAAATAGAACATTTACTCTTTTGTGTTTAATGTCTTTTGCACATTAATTTTGTGAAAATGTATTTCCTTCTTGTAGTAGTTCACACATTTGTCTCTTTTTAAGAGTTCTTATTTTATTTAGTGTAGAAAAAATGACATTTTGTCTCTGTAGATAATAATAGTGGATTTCTGAGATATATAAACAGCTTTTCAGATATTTATTTATAACACTCACTTGTAAATCTCATTTGCAAATTAGCTTACTTAACTTAATAAACTTAAGCAATTAATGAATCAGTTGGTTGAAATTCTCTCCACCAACCTCCCAACCACCACCCTCCTCTTCTAGAAAACTTTTGGTTCAATATCCCATCCTGACTCTGTTCTCCTTTTGATTACTAGATCACTGTCTCTATTTAGACATGTGTGAGGTCTATGGACATGAGTTTGGGTGAACTCCGGGAGTTGGTGATGGACAGGGAGGCCTGGCGTGCTGTGATTCATGGGGTTGCAGAGAATCGGACACGACTGAGCGACTGAACTGAACTGAACTGAGGTCTAACAAGTACATTTGAGTAGAAACTAGTCTCTCTAACTGAACTGGAAAATTAAATCATAGTTAGTTCATTCACTGATTTCTATTTCTCTCCTATTCAAGTGACTGAAGAGAAGTCCTTTGCAAAGTCAATGAATGAGACAAATCATTCTCGGGTGACTGAGTTTGTGTTGCTGGGTTTATCTAGTTCCCAGGAGCTCCAGCCTTTCTTGTTTCTAATATTTTCACTGCTCTACCTAGCAATATTACTGGGAAACTTTCTCATCATCCTCACTGTGACCTCAGATTCCCGCCTTCATACCCCCATGTACTTTCTGCTTGCAAACCTCTCTTTTATAGATATATGTGTTGCCTCCTTTGCTACCCCCAAAATGATTGCAGACTTTCTGGTTGAGCACAAGACTATTTCTTTCGAAGCCTGCCTGGCCCAGATTTTCTTTGTTCATCTCTTTGCTGGTGGTGAAATGGTGCTCCTTGTGTCCATGGCTTATGACCGTTACGTTGCCATATGCAAACCTCTCCACTACACGACAATCATGAGCTGGCGTGTGTGTATTACTCTGGTCCTCATTCCATGGTGTGTGGGTTTCATCCATACTACTAGCCAGCTGGCATTTACTGTTAACTTGCCTTTTTGTGGGCCTAATCAAGTGGATAGCTTTTTCTGTGACCTCCCTTTAGTGACCAAACTGGCCTGCACAGACACTTATGTTATCAGTTTACTAATAGTTGCACACAGTGGACTTCTTTCTTTGAGTTCCTTCCTCCTGTTGGTTCTTTCTTACACTGTGATACTCATCACAGTTAGGAGCCACTCCTCTGCAAGCACGGCCAAGGCCCGCTCCACACTGACTGCTCATATCACTGTGGTCACACTCTTCTTTGGACCATGCATCTTCATCTATGTGTGGCCCTTCAGCAGTTATTCAGTTGACAAAGTCCTTGCAGTGTTCTACACCATCTTTACTCCCATTTTAAACCCTGTTATCTATACTCTAAGGAATAAAGAAATGAAGGCAGCTATGTCAAAACTGAAGAGTCACTATCTGAAGTCTGGCCAGATTTCTGCAGTCATAAGAAATGTTCTTTTCCTAGAAACAAAGTAAATTTATAGAACTGTTATTACCACTGTAGCCTGTGGCTAGACATTTACAAATTGAATATCTGTGATATCAAAACAAATCATTTTGACCAATGAGGAGGACTGATTAACTTGAATTAAAGAGTAATAATGATTCAAAAGACATTGAATGACTTTTACTTATTTTTATACTTTCTTCCTCCAAATTTGTGCTTTTATTCCTTTTTTTCTATTTCCTACTTTTTATTTAACTTCTTTAAGATACAGCCTTATTTTGGCATTATTTTGAGAGAGGGATAACTTAGGTATGGCATTGGGTTTTTTTTCTTTTTGCAGCTTGAGTCAGTTGTAAAATAACTTAATGTAGCTTTTTGCAACTGTGTATTCTATAGTATTTCTTTCATCTGGTGAAATTTTAACTGTTAATGTTTATGGCATTGTGCTTTGTACCATTTATTAAATAAAAATTTAAAAAAAAAGATAAAGCTTTTGAAAACATTAAGAATGGAATTTATATTTGAGTGGTAATTAAACTGTATATTTCCCTCTCAAAATAGTACTGCTCAGATGCCAGTTTTGGAGTAATAATAGGTACATAACACTTTATCATAGAGATAATAAATCTATTTGCATATATAATGTATGATATACCTAAGTAATAATGCATTTCTCACTGTACTATGTAACTGACAGCTTGAAGACAATTCTTATTGTCTAGTAAGGTGTAAAGTGGCCTGGTTGTACAACAGAAAGCATTTATATTCAACACTTTCACAAATCCTTGTTCATGTAGCTTAATATGCACTATTTATGGAAAACAATTCAGAGGATAAATGTGCCAGTGTGTTCTGTGTTTGGTTATCTTAATTTCTGTTTAATACTGATAAAATAATCTGGAGAATTTCAGAGATGAATTACGATTCTTTACCTCTTGTCTTCACAATGACGAGAGACTGACTAAGATAAAACGCACTCTCTCCCCCAGGTCTTCATGATTCCTGCACTTTCAGATAGGAGTTAAAGCCACTCAGTCGTGTCCAACTCATTGCAACTGCATGGACTATGCAGTCCATGGAATTCTCTAGGACAGAACACTGGAGTGGGTAGCCTTTCCGTTGCACAGGGAATCTTTCCAACCCAGGGATCAAACCCAGGTTTCCCACATTACAGACAGATTCTTTATCAGCTGAGCCATAATGGAAGCGCAAGAATACTGGAATGGGTAGCCTTTCCCTCTGCAGTGGATCTTCCTGACCCAGGAATCGAACCAGGGTGTCCTGCATGGCAGGTAGATTCTTTACCAACTGAGCTATCAGGGAAGCCCTTCAGATAGGTAGGGTAGTTTTCAAATAGATACTTGGTAGAAACTATCATATTTCTATGTGGACATTTTCTTCAGTTAACATCTTATTTTTATATTGCCTAATGCATGTCCAGAAAATGACAGAATCCTATTTTAAGGCCTTAGGAATAGTCATGAATTTATCCCTCCCCAATTACTTACAAAATCAATATTTTTTTAGGATTTCCTACTATATGCTATTTTGGGTTTTTTTCTCTTGTATTGTACTTTTATGTAAAAAACAAATGACATATCATTCCAAAACAGTACTAATTGCAACTGAACTGACACTGTATAATCAGAAACGTGGTAAGAATTTTATGTCTTTTAAGCTTTAAAATACCTCTATAAGATATTCTTAAAGATAGAATAAAATAGCTTTAAAATACCTCTATAAGATATTCTTAAAGATAGAATAAAATAGCTTAAAATCAAGAATACTTTATCCCACAAGATTATCATTTAGATTTGAAAAAGAGATAAAGAGGTGTACCAATAAGCAAAAGCTAAGAGTTCATAACACTAACCTTGCTGACTCATTGGAAAAGATCTTGATGCTGGGAAAGATTTAGGGCAAGAGGAGAAGCGGGTGATAGAGGATGAGATGGTTGGATGGCATCACTGACTCAATGGACATGAGTTTGAGCAAACTCAGGGAAATAGTGAAGGACAGGGAAGCCTGGCATGCGGCCATTCATGGGGTCACAAAAAGTTGGACATGACATAGCAACTGAACAGTAACAAAGCAAAAAATAAATATCCAGGAATAGACATAAGAATATTAGAAAGGAAAACTCTCATTGATAATAACAAAAATATAGTTAAGGAAGTAGATCAATCACTTTTAAAGCTAATAGGAAGGTTAAAAGACAAAAGTAGTAAAAGTATCTGTAATCATAATAAGTAATTAAGGGATTCATACATAATACAAAAAGATGAAAAATATGATGTCAAAAACAAAACATAAATGTGAGGGAGTAAAAAGCAAGGTGCTTAGAATGCATTCAAACTTAAGAAATCATCAACTCAAAATATACCTGTATAGAAAATACTGTTATATATGAACCTCATGGTAATCACAAACCAAAAATAAAATAGATACATACACAAAAAAAGGAAAAGGAATTCAAATAAAACATGAAGACCATCATCCTATCACAAAAGAGTAGAAGAAGAAAGGAACCAAAAGCCACTATAAAAACAATCCCCAAACAATTAACAAATGACAATAAATACATACCTATTAATAATTACTTTAAATGTAAATGGACTAAATGCTTCAATTAAAAGACACAGAGCGGCTAAATGGATAAAGAAAAATAAGAGTCATCTATATGATGCCTAAGAAGACACAGTTCAGATCTACACACACACACACACACACACACACAAAAAGTAAGGGGTTAAAAAAAGTATTCCATGCTAATGGAAACAAAACAAAAACTGGAATAGCAAAAGTTATATCAGACAAACTTAGACCTTAAAACAAAGGCTATAACAAGAGACAGAAAAAGGACATTGCATAATGACAAAGGGAAAAATCCAAGAAGATTTAACAATTGTAAATATAGGCATCTCGCATCACCGACTCGATGGACATGAGTTTGAGTGAACCCCGGGAGTTGGTGATGGACAGGGAGGCCTGGTGTGCTGTGATTCATGGGGTCGCAAAGAGTCGGACACAACTGAGCGACTGAACTGAACTGAACTGAACCTGCCTGCCAATGCGTTTGATCCCTGGGTCAGGAAGATCCCCTGGAGGAGGGCATGGCAACCCACTCCTTTTTTCTTGCCTGCAGAATTCCATGGACAGAGAAGACTTGTGGGCTATAGTTCATAGGGTTACAAAGAGTTGGGCATGACTGGAGGGACTTGGCATGCACACATGCAAGTACATAGAGCAAATATAAACAAACAAAAAGAAAGAAAAAAAAATCCTCAGTAATAGTAGGGGATCTTAACACCACAGTTTTATCAATGAAGAGATCATTCTGACAGAAAACTAATAGGGAAACACTTGTTTTAAATGACATATTAGACAATTAGATTTAATAGATATACATAGAAAAGTCCATCCAAAAGCAACAGAACATACATTCCTTTCAAGTGCACTTGGAATAGTCTCTAGGATAGATCACCTTTTTGGGCCACAAAACAAGTCTCTACAAATTCAAGAATATTGAATTCATATCAACTATATTTTCTGACCATGACCCATGAGATTACAACGAAAAAAAAAAAAGCTTCAAAAACCACACACATGGAATTTTCAAGGGGGTCATTGAAGAAATAGAAGAGTACACTAAAAAAAAATTGGAGGAAAATGAAAATGAAAACATAGCAATCAAAATCTATGGAACCTGTGATGACGTAGAGGGGTGGGAGGGAGTTTCAAGAGAGAGCGGATTTATGTATACTTATTGCTGATTCACTTTTTTGTATTGCAGAAAGTAATACAACATTGTAAAGCAATTATACATCAATAATAAAATAAGTAAATAAGTTAGATACAAAGTTAAAAAAACATTTATGGGATGTAGGATGAATGATTCTAAAGAGGAATGTTTACAGTGGTATAAGAATACCTAAGAAAACAAGAAAAATCTCAAAAACAAAAACAAACAAAATGCAAAGTTAGTTGAAGGAAGAAGATAATAAATGCCAGAATGGGGGAAAAAATGAAATAACTACTGAAAAAAAATAGATCAATAAAAGTAAAATCTGGTTGTTTGAAAAGAAAAACCAAAATTGATAAACAATTAGCCAGACTCATCAAGAAACAAAGAGCAGTCATATATAAGTAAAATCATAAATGAAAGCTAACAAATACCATTAAAAATACAAAGGATCATACGAGAGTATTATGAATGATTATATGTTAATAAATTGGACGACCTAGAAGAAATGGATAAATGCCTGTAAATGCATAATCTCCCAAGACTAAATCAGGAATAAATACAAACTATGAACAAATTGATTACCAGTAATAGAACTGAATCAGTTATTAAAAATATCTCAGCAAATTTTAGGGCTGGAGGGCTTCACAGGTGAATTCTATCCAAAGTTTAAGGAAGAGTTAGCACCTATAATTCTCACAATATTTCAAAAATTGAAGAGAAAGAAACACTTCTTAACCCCTTATAGAAGGCCAGCATCAATTTCAGACACCAAAAAAAGACAAACACTACAAAAAATTATAACCAATATCACTAATGCACACAAATGCAAAATTTCTCAGCAAACATTAGCAAACTGAGTTTAAGAACATATTGAAAGCATCATACATCATGATGAAGTGAGATTTTCCCCAGAGACACAAAGATGGTTTGCTATCCACAAATCAATAATTTACTACATTAGTAAATTGAAGAATATAAACCATATGATCATCTCAATACACACAGAAAAAACTTTTGACAAAATTTAACATCCATTTACAGAAAAAACTCTGCAAAATGGATATAGGAGGAACACACCTTAACATAATAAAGGCCATATATGTCGAGGCCACAGCTCACATTATATTCAATTGTGGAAAGCTGAAATCATGTCCTCCAAGATCAGGAACAAAATAAGAATGCCACTCCTGTCACTTGTATTCAGCATAGTATTGGAAGTCCTAATGACAACAATCAGACAAGGAAAGAAATGAAAGGAATTCAAATAGGAAAGGAAGAATTAAAACTGCCACTGTTTGCAGATGATATAATACTATCTACAGAAAATCCCAGATGATATAATACTATCTACAGAAAATCCTTAAGTCTCCACCAAAAAACTCTGGAACTAATAAATAAATTCAGTAAAGTTTCAAGACACACAGTACTATATAGAAACATATTGTGTTTCATAAAATAACAACATATCGTTGGAAAGAGAAATTAAGAAAATAGTCTTATTTAAAATTGCACAAAAGAATAAGATACATAGAAATAAATGTGTTTAAAAAAATGTGTATTCTGGAAACTATAAGCCATTGATGAAAAAAACTGAAGACTATTATACAAAAACAAATGAAAAGATATATCATGCTTATGGATCAGAAGAATAAATATTGTTAAAATGATCATACTACCCAGGGAAATGTAAATGATGAGTCACTGTGGAGTATTCCTGAAACAAATCTATTGTAGGCAAACCATATACAAATTTTTAAAAATTTAGAAAAAGGAAAATGTAGATAAATTGAAATTCATCAAAATTAAAACTTCAGAGGACATTTTAAGAAAGTAATGAAACAGTTTATAGAACAAAGAAAATATTTGCAAATCATATCTATGACAAAGGTCTTATATCTAAAATATTAACAACTTATATCACAACAATAAAAAGACAAATAATATAATTTTTAAATGATCAAAGGATTTGAGTATATGTTTTTCCAACCAAGATATACAAAGGGTCAATAAGCACATGAAAAGATGATCAACACCATTAGCAATTAGGGAAAATGCTAATAAAAACCACAATAAGATACCACTTCATACCAACCAGCATGGCTAAAGTAAACAGGAAAAAAATAACAAGTGATGGTGAGGATATGCAGAGATTTGAAATCCAAAGTACATACATTGCTGGTGCGATAGAAAAACTATGCAGTCTTTTGGGAAAACAGTCTGACAATTCTTGAAAATATTAAGTATAGAGCTAACCAATAACCCAGCAATTCCTCTCTCAGGGATATATGCTAGGGAAGTGAAAACATGTTCTTATGAAAACTTACTGATAACTATTCACAACAGGATTATTCATAATAGCCACAAAATGGAAACAACTCAAATATTCACTAACTATTGAATTGTCTATACAATGGGATGTTATACAGCTATAAAAAGGAATTAAGTAATGACACATGCTACAACATATATAAACATTGTGATAAAGGAAAATAAAAACAGTCACCAAAGGCAAGTTATCATATGATTCCATTAATACCGCATCCAGAATAGACAAATACACAGAAATGGAAAGTGGATGTCAGGACTAGAGAGAAGGGAGAGTGGGGAGTGACTGTTACTGGGAAGAAGGTTTCTTTATGGGATGAAAATATTCTGCTTGGGAGTAGGACACACTAGTGTCCTTGGGACAGTTAACAGAACAAATCTAACACATTCTGTCATCACAGTACCTGGGAGTCACTAGCCATTTCATTTGAACCTATAGCAGACAAAAATGGCATGTTAGAAAAAGGCAATGCATGGCTTAGCCTAAATAGAACACTTTCAAAAACAATTCTTAAAATTAAGTGTATATGTAGTGGATAAAAATCAATGGCAAACATCTAGATCTAAAGAAAATTATCACTAAGTCTCATTGAGAAACTGGGAATAATTATAACAAATCAATTTTCATTAGAAAGTGAATACAGCTTGTCATATTTTAATAGACACAATAACATTTAAGTGTTGTTTTGTAAATTTAGCATGTATAATAACTATTGACTCTCTTGAAAAAATTTTGTAATAAATTTTAGTATAGGATAGATTGTATGCATATGTGTGTGATATTGGTAGCAAAATATTAACTAGCATTCAATCAGAATGCTAACAAGTTGACTATTAGCTTATTTGTCTGATTACTTTTGCCTGAAAAATTTTACTATTAATGCAAATTTTTCTCCAATAAAAGAACAAATAAGCATAGCTTTATTAACATTTTATTACATTGAATTAGTTCTTCCTCCTCCTGAAAGTTATTTTTCTACTTCGGCTAATACAGTTGAATATTAATACTTTAATTATTTATTTTCCATATATTATTTCAGCTGTCAATGCAAGTTCTTCAAAGATTTCTTTTAGGCCTTTGATTAAATCTTACAGTCCTAAGCAATTTTATTAGATCTGTCTTCATCTCTTTATTCCAGAGATATACTAGAGATTAAGTGGTTGAGTAATGGAGTTAACATGGAATAGAACAGACTCAGACTTTTCTGGGTCTCTTGGATTCCCTGCTCTTGGACTCATACACAATCACAATGGAGCCATAGAATAGGGATGTCACAGTCAGATGGGAGGCACACGTAGATAAGGCCTTAAACCACCGATCTTCTGAGAGGACCCTAAACCCAGCTCTGATCACCAGGGTATAGGCTGGTAATGAAGAGTAAGGTAGAGAACATGATGACTGCTACAGGTAGCACAGATGATCTCAGTGACGGCAGTTGGCGTAAGGACAACTTTATAAGGAGATCTGGTTCACATAGGAAGAGATCAGTCTTACTGAGACAACAGAACTGGAGCAGAGAGATTAGGTGAATAGACAAGAGGAAGTACAAGAAGCAACACACGCAGCAGGCTCCCATATTGACAGAGCATCGTACCGTCATGACAGCGGGGTAGCGTAGGGGCCTGCAGATGGCAAGGTACCTGTCAAAGTCCATGGCAGACAAGAAGGTCTTGGTGGTACCCGTGGAGAATAAGTAGAACTTCAGGAAGCAGCCAGAGAAAGAGATGCTGTTGGTTTCAGAGAGGTTACTGAGCATATTGGACACAGAAGGACATACCGCATACCACAGAGTTTAGGTTTCTAATTGAACTTCACAAGTTTCTTTACACAACTGGAAGCATTTAAATTGTAAAATCCCCAAGAGCTGTATAACTTACATGATATTTTCTAGAAAGCCATGCCTCCTAGATAAGTACTAGATTCTTTTTAGAGTGGTGGCTCAGATAGTAAAGAATCTGCCTGCAATGCGGGAGACCCAGGTTCAATCCCTGGGTCAGGAAGATTCTCTGGAGAAGGGTACGGCAACCCACTCCAGTGTTCTTGCCTGGAGAGTCCCATGGACAGAGGAGCCAGGCGGGCTAGAGTCCATGGGGTCACAAAGAGTTGGACACGACTGAGCAACTACACCTTTTTTCACTTTCAATCCTTTACCAGCAACATTCTGAAGGAAGATTTAAAGGATGAAGTCTTTGTTTTTTCCAGGAAAATACCTTTACTGGATTACTGGATTTACCTGGAGTCTAGTTGCTAAGGAATTTAGTCTGTTTCCCCTGTCTTCTTTTACCCCGAGGGATTTCCTCATGTGAAAGAAGTGAATGGATAGTCGAATAGTCACTGTAATTCCTTCTTATTCTGCATTAATAAGCACATGTTTTGCTGCAATTTGGTCACCATCAAAATTGCCCTTATTATAACTTCTTAACTATTTAGCCATAGTAAGTCTTTTTCCTATACAATTTGATATTTTATATGTATTTAAAGAAAAGAACTTTATTACCACACATTATTTAATTATTATAGTCATTTCATTAATTCTCCATATTCTACAATTTGCCTGTTTTCTTTTATATAAGTAATTTATTTCTCATTCTTTTTTCCTACCCTAAATAATGCTTGAAATGTCACTGAAAGGTACTATTTAATTATAAATTATATGAATAATTTATTTTAAAATGATTAGATCAAGATTTTATGATCTCAGGGACATAATCAAATAGATTCCTTTTGAAAATGTGTGATAGAAAGCAATCTTTTCAGGAATATCAAGATGGCAAAACAAAAAATTAGTAAGCATGCTGTGATTCATATTGCCCCATAAACTTTGTGACAGATTTGGATATGCCATAAAATACTTGAGAAACTTTTGTTTTAAAGTAGTGATTTGGAGTTTGTGTTTGATCTCCGCTCTTAACAAATACCTATTAAAATATAAAATGTATATAAAGTTGGAAAAATCATCTATAACAAAAAATAAATATATAAATAAACATAGTAGTACTTTTTGTGACCTTCGATTAGGCAAAGATTTCTTAGATATGAAACTAGCATCACAAGTGATAAAAGTTAAAAAGATAAGTTGGACTTCATTAAAATTCAAAACTTCAAAGGACAATCATAAAAGTAAAAATGTAACTCACAGATTGATTAAAGATATTTGCAAATTATTTATCTAATAAGTGACTTATATCCAGAGTATATGTAAAGACCTCTACAGTTGAGAATTAGAAAGATGAATAGGCTAATGTTTTAAAAATCATCAAGGATTTGAATATATATTTCCCAGTGAAGACATGCAAGTGGCCAATAAGCACACTGAAAGATAATCAGCAATCTTATCATTAGGGAAATGCAGGTGAGCACCATAATAAGATACCTCTTCATATATGCAAGGATAGCTAAAGGACAAAAAAAAGAAAGAGCAAACAAGTGTTGGTAAGGATACAGAGAAACTGAACCCCACACATTTCACACTATGCTGATATGACAGTGAAGGTGGCACAGTCACTTTGGAAAATAGTCTGACAGTTCCTCAAAATGTTAAATAGTTAACATATGACACAACAATTCCTCTCCCTGGAGTAAACCCCCACAAAGTGAAAATATACGTTCACACAAATACTTGTTCCTGTGTAACTCACAATAGACCAATGATGGAAACAACCCAAACGTCCATCAACCATTGAATAGACAAAGTGTGGTATATTCATACTAAGAAATGCTATTCAGCTATAAAAAGGAATAAAGTACAGATAAACATGCCCAGCAAAAATGAATCTTGTACACATGATGTTAAGTGAAAGAAGTTGGTCACAAAAGGTCACACATATTGTATGATTCCATTTATATGAAATTTTGAGAATAAGTAAATCTATAGAACAGAAAGCAGATTAGTTGTTTCCAAGGACTGGAGAGAGGAAGGATGGGGGAGTAATAACTAATGGATTCATGGACTTTTTGTGAAATGAGGAAAATTCTGGCTGACAGTATGAGATACTATTGTTCTTGACATAGTTAACAAAGCAAATCTAGCAATTTCTGTATCACAACAATACCTGAGGGTCACTGGCTGTTATCTCTAGCTTGTAGAATGCACAAATGATGTATCAGGAAAAGGCAGTGTATGGTTTATTTTATAGAGAATTATTAATTATCTTAATTATTTTTAAAAATTATTTTAAATGGAGAAATAATGGCAACCATCTGGATCCAAATTCTGAGTATTTAAACTAAATCTTGGTGAGAAAGTGAGAAGTACAATTATGATAAATGAACTTTTATAAAGAGGTTAATTAATTTTGTCACGTCTTTAATATTGACATAGAAATTAAAATTTAAATGTTGTTTTGTAAATTTAGCATGACTTTTGACTTACCTGAGAAATATTAGTAATAAATATTTGATTATTGTGTTTACATGTATAACTGAAATGGTAACATCAGAATTTTAGCTAGTATTAAGTCTAAATGCCAGGAAGATGACTGATTATTTTTTCTTTGATTATTTTTATTTGAATATGAAAAAATTTTACTATTAATGTAAATTTTCTAAAACCATAAAAAAATGGACAGATGGCCACAGTTAATTTAATCAACATTTAATTACATTTGACTATGTTCTTCTCCCTCCCCCAAATATATTTGTCTAATGTGGTTAATACAATGAACGCTAAACTTTCAATCATTTATTCCACATATATTTCAGTTGCAAACACAAGATCTTCAAAGATTTCTGTCAGGCCTCTGCCTAAATCTCAGTCTTAAATAATTTTCTCAGAGCCTCCTTCATCTCTTTATTCCGGAGACTATAGATCAAGGGGTTGAACAGTGGAGTTAGCACAGAATAAAACAAAGTCACATATTTCTGAATCCTGGCTGGATTGTCTGCTGTTGGGCTCACATATACAACCATAATAGAGCCATAGAACAGAGACACTATAGACAGATGGGAGCCACATGTAGAGAAAGCCTTATGCCGGCCTTCTGCTGAGGGTACCCTAAACACAGCTCTGATCACCAGGGTGTAGGAACTAGTAATGAAGAGTAAGGTGGAGAAAATGAGGACTGAAATGCAGATGGCACAGATGATCTCAATGACAGGAGCTGGCACACAAGACAGCTTTATAAGGGGTCCTGGGTCACATAGGAAGTGATCAATTTTATTGAGACAACAAAAGGGGAGTTGAGAGATTAGATATACAGGCAAGAGGAAGTACAAGAAGCCACATACCCAGCAACAGGCTCCCATTCTGATGCAGCACTGCACTGGCATGACAGTGGGGTAGTGAAGGGGCCTGCAGATGGCAAGGTACCTGTCAAAGGCCATAGCAGACAAGAAGAAGGTCTCAGTGGTACCCATGGAGGAGAAAAAGTAGAACTGCAGAAAGCAGCCAGAGAAGGAGATGGTGTTGGTCTCAGAAAGAAAGTTGGCTAGCATATTAGGAACAGTGGAGGTGATAAACCAGATCTCCAGGAAGGAAAAATTGGCAATAGGATGTACATTGGAGTTTGCAGTTGATGGTCGCACCTCACAGCACAAATAATGCACAGATTTCCAATGAGTGTCAGAATATATGTCCCAGAAAACACTGAGAAACAGAGGATCCGAATTTCCCAAGTATAAGGGAAGCCTAAAAGGATGAATTTACTCACAGAGCTAGAGCAATTCTCTACATGGGTATTTGTTTTTAAAGCTGCAAAAGAATGACAGATTTCCATATTAGAATTGGCCTTACAAAACATTACTCATTAGGACAGATGACTTGCTTTGAGCCACATTACTTTGTGCTGTACTTAGTTGCATCCAACTCTTTGGTACTCCATGGACTGGGACCCACCAGGCTCATCTGTCCATGGGATTCTCCAGTCTAGAATACTGGAGTGGGTTGCCATGACCTCCTCCAGGAGAGCTTCCCAACCCAGGGATCGAACACAGATCTCCCATATTGCAGGCGGATTCTTTACTGTCTGAGCCACCAGGGAAGCTCAAGAATACTGGAGTGGGAAGCCTATCCCTTCTCCAGCAGATCTTCCTGACCCAGGAATTGAATCGCGGTCTCCTGCATTGCAGGCAAATTCTTTACCAGCTGAGCTACCTGCCATATACAGAGATGTTGCCATGATTTTCAAGTATTCATATTCCTATTTTGGATATAATAAAAACAAAGTGAAAAAGAGCTTTCCTAATTTCCTAGCTAACAAAGTGTTGACAATAAGTAAATATGCATAAGGACTTACCATTTTAAATAACACTGAAAAAAACACAGATTCCACCTCAAGAAAAAAACAAACAAAAACACAGCCAAGTGAACTCAGTGTTTGTGACATACAAAGACATTAGAGATAATGCTATTCAATATTCTTTGTTCTATTAGTGAGAAATATGTCGAGTTGAATTAAAGACAATATCAATAGATCTAAATCCTCTATACAACTTTAAATTTTTTTGTTAGGTTATGAGAAATATTCCTATATCTTTTTAAGAATAGATTATAAGTCAATATTAAAATGAAAATTTACAAGAGTTCACATTTCAATTCTTCCCTTCAGTAAAAACACACTCTCAAAAATACATGTTAAAGTTAAGTAAGTGATCAATTACAAAAATATGTCATGTTTACTTATGCTCACAAAGAATGTCCTAAATTTTGCAATCTCAAGTAAAAATAAATTTCCTTGCCTGCTACTCATTAAAAGTTAGAGAAAGTACAGGGGATAGACTTTTCTGAAAGAAAGCGTATCCATTCATTTTCTGGAATTTTCCCTGATTTAGGATCAGAACACCATTATATAGAGTGGGAATAAAAAGGAGCATCTGGCAAGATCCTTTAAGAGTTTTAGCAAATGTTTGAAATAACATTTTTTATAAGCTCTCATATAAAATCTCGGCTATGATTCTAGAGAAATAGTACTTTTATAATTCACATATTAAGTTATAAAACAAGAAGGGGTAGAAGAAAGAAATAAGGAGAGCTTAGACACATGTGAGCTTTACCTTACCTGAGGATACAAGGTGAATATCATAGAATTCTGTATAGTTGAAGGCCATTTTCCACATCCGAGTATACAGAAAAACCAAATACAACTGTTTTCTCATATCTCAGAAAAACCAGATATAGTAGTATTCCATGAATTATTGTGGGAATTCATATGAATTGCTCAATAGGCTTTTAGGAACATTATGGGATTAAGAAGTCAGTCATGGGTACTCTTCAGGTTTGCCCTCTGTAGTTCTCCCTTTTTATATAAACTGTAAAGGCAAAGTGACAGTGGCAAAGAAAATCATGGTCTAGACAGAATCAAATGAAGAATTTAAATATTGTTCCCTTTTATGTTCTGTAGAGGCCATCTTTGGAAATTAGCCCTCTAGAGAGGGAATTCATATACCATATTCTAGAGTAAAATATTTCCAAATAATAGAATGTTATCAAGTAAGATGTATACCTTAAGAGCTATCCATTATTGAATCATATGAGAATATAATATATAAATATAACATACTTTTTAATTAATAGAAGTAACATAAAAATGTCTTGATAGATGCAGAAGAAAAATAGATAAAATTGAAACCCATTTTTAATAAAGTAAACCAGAAATAGAAAGAAATGATTTAACTTGGTAAAAAAACTTCATCAGAAATAATTGGCAAACTCATACTTTAGTAAAACACAAAAACATTACAATTAAAATCAAGGACAAAAAAAAATATTCATATGACAGAGTTATTGTTCTAAATGATTCATTTTCCTTTTTTACTAGAGGATATTTCTATGTTTCACAAATGTTAGACTAAGCAATGTGACTTGGTTTGCCCAATAAGACAATTTTACATATGGCACTTTTAAAGAAAACCTTTAAGAAACATTATGCAATGCACCACAGCTCTTTTCCCACTGCTATAAAGTACACCCATGGCTGATTCATGTCAACGTATGGCAAAAAGCACTATAATATTGTAAAGTAATTCAGTTCAGTTCAGTTCAGTTGCTCAGTCTTGTCCGACTCTTTGCGACCCCATGAACCACAGCATGCCAGGAACCCTGTCCATCACCAACTCCCGGAGTTCACTCAAACTCATGTCCATCGAGTGTGTGATGCCATCCAACCATCTCATTCTCTGTTGTCCCCTTCTCCTCCTGTCCTCAATCTTTCCCAGCATCAGGGTCTTTTCAAATGAATCAGCTCTTCGCATGAGATGGCCAAAATGTTGGAGTTTCAGTTTCAACATCAGTCCTTCCAATGAACACCCAGGACTGATCTTTAGGATGGACTGGTTGGATCTCCTTGCAGTCCAGGGGCCACTCAAGACTCTTCTCCAACTATACAGTTCAAAAGAATCAATTCTTTGGCACTCAGCTTTCTTCACAGTCCAACTCTCACATCCATACATGACCACTGGGAAAACCATAGCCTTGACTAGACGGACGTTTGTTGGCAAAGTAATGTCTCTGCTTTTTAATATGTTGCCCACAACTTTCCTTCCAAGGAGTAAGTGTCTTATAATTTCATGGCTGCAATCACCATCTGCAATAATTTTGGAGACCGGAAAAATAAAGCCAGTCACTGTTTCCACTGTTTCCCCATCTATTTGCCATGAAGTGATGGGACCAGATGCCATGATCTTAGTTTTCTGAATGTTGAGCTTCAGACCAACTTTTTCACTCTCCTCTTTCACTTTCATCAAGAGGCTCTTTAGTAATTAGCCTCCAATTAAAAAAATAAATTAATTCGGGGGGGAAACATATTTGCAGGGCAGAAATAGAGATACAGATGTAGAGAATGGACTTGTGGACATAGTAGTGGGGGGAGGGAAGGGTGGGATGAACTAAGAGATAGCATTGACATTTATTCTTTACCATGTGTAAAATAGCTAGCTAGCAGGAAGCTTCTGTATAGCACAGGGAGCCCAGCTCAGTGCTCTGTGATAACCTAGAGGGGTAAGATGGGAGGGAAGGTACAAGAGGGAGAGAAAATATATATACCAACCAGAAGCAACAAGTCAAATCAAGTAAAAAAAAAAAAAAGAAGAAGAACTTGCTGTAAGTCGTTGATAATTCACTTCAGTTTAGTTCAGTTCTGTTGCTCAGTTGTGTCCGACTCTTTGCGACCCCATGAACCACAGCACGTCAGGCCTCCCTGTCTATTACCAACTCCCGGAGTTCAATCAAACTCATGACCATCGAGTCGGTGATGCCATCCAGCCATCTCATTCTTTGTCATCCCCTTCTCCTCCTGCCCCCAATCCCTCCCAGCATCAGAGTCTTTTCCAGAGAGTCAACTCGTCGCAAGACGTGGCCAAAGCATCAGTCCTTCCAATGGACACCCAGGATTGATCTCCTTTAGAATGGACTGGTTGGATCTCCTTGCAGTCCAAGGGAATCTCAAGAGTCTTCTCCAACACTACAGTTCAAAAGCATCAATTCTTTGACGCTCAGCTTTCTTCACAGTCCAACTCTCACATCCATACATGACCACGGGAAAAACCATAGCCTTGACTAGACTGCCTTTGGTTGGCAAAGTAATGTCTCCATTTTTTAATATGCTATCTAGGTTGGTCGTAACTTTTCTTCCAAGGAGTAAGCGTCTTTTAATTTCGTGGCTGCAATCAGCATCCGCAGTGATTTTGGAGCCCCAAAAAATAAAGTCTGACACTGTTTCCACTGTTTCTCCATCTATTTCCCATGAAGTGATGGGACCAGATGCCATGATCTTTGTTTTCTGAATGTTGGGCTTCAAGCCAACTTTTCACTCTCTTCTTTCACTTTCATCAAGAGGCTTTTTAATTCCTCTTCACTTTCTGCCATAAGGGTGGTGTCATCTGCATATCTGAGGTTATTGATATTTCTCCCAGCAATCTTGATTCCAGCTTGTGCTTCTTCCAGCCCAGCGTTCCTCATGATGTACTCTGCATATAAGTTAAATAAGCAGGGTGACAATATACAACCTTGATGTACTCCTTTTCCTATTTGGAACAAGTCTGTTGTTCCATATCCAGTTCTAACTGTTGCTTCCTGACCTGCATACAGGTTTCTCAAGAGGCAGGTCAGGTGGTCTGGGATTCCCATCTCTTTCAGAATGTTCCACAGTTTATTGTGATCCACACAGCCAAAGGCTTTGGCATAGTCAATGAAGCAAAAATAGATGTCTTTCTGGAACTCTCTTGCTTTCTCCACGATCCAGCGGATGTTGGCAAGTTGATCTCTGGTTCTTCTGCCTTTTCTAAAACCAGCTTGAACACCTGGAAGTTCACGGTTCATATATTGTTGAAGCCTGGCTTGGAGAATTTTGAGCATGGCTTTACCAGTGTGTGAGATGAGTGTAATTGTGTGGTAGTTTGAGTGTTCTTTGGCATTGCCTTTCTTTGAGATTGGGATGAAGACTGACCTTTTCTAGTCCTGTGGCCACTGCTGAGTTTTCCAAATTTGCTGGCATATTGAGTGCATCACTTTCACAGCATCATCTTTCAGGATTAGAAATAGCTCCACTGGAATTCTATTACCTCCACTAGCTTTGCTCGTAGTGATGCTTTCTAAGGCCCACTTGACTTCACATTCCAAGATGTCTGGCTCTAGGTCAGTGATCACACCATCGTGATTATCTTGGTCATGAAGATCTGTTTTGTACAGTTCTTCTATGTGTTCTTGCCACCTCTTCTTAATATCTTCTGCTTCTGTTAGGTCCATACCATTTCTGTCCTTTATCGAGCCCATCTTTCCATGAGATGTTCCCTTGGAATCTCTAATTTTCTTGAAGAGGTCTCTTGTCTTTCCTATTCTGTTGTTTTTCTCTATTTCTTTGTACTGATTGCTGAGGAAGGCTTTCTTATCTCTCCTTGCTATTCTTTGGAACTCTGCATTCAGATGCTTATATCTTTCTTTTTCTCCTTTGCTTTTCAATTCTCTTCTTTTCAAAGCTATTTGTAAGGTCTCCTCAGACAGCCATTTTGCTTTTTTACATTTCTTTTCCTTGGGGATTTTATTGATCCCTGTGTCCTGTACAATGTCATGAATTTCTGTCCATAGTTCATCAGGCACTCTATCTATCAGATGTAGTCCCTTAAATCTATTTCTCACTTGGGGTTCTCAAGGCAACTATATTGAAGTAGTTTGCCATTCCCTTCAGTGTAATCATAGGGATTTGATTTAGGTCATATCTGAAGGGTCTAGTGGTTTTCCCTACTTTCTTCAATTTAAGTCTGAATTTGGAAATAAGGAGTTCATGATCTGAGCCACAGTCAGCTCCTGGTCTTGTTTTTGCTAACTGTATACAGCTTCTCCATCTTTGGCTGCAAAGAATATAATCAATCTGATTTCAGTGTTGACCATCTGGTGATGTCCACGTGTAGAGTCTTCTCTTGTGTTGTTGGAAGAGGATGTTTGCTATGACCAGTGCATTCTCTTGACAAAACTCTATTAGCCTTTGCCCTGCTTGATTCCGTGCTCCAAGGCCAAATTTGCCAGTTACTCCAGGTGTTTCGTGACTTCCTACTTTTGCATTCCAGTCCCCTATAATGAAAAGGACATCTTTTTTGGGTGTTAGTTCTAAAAGGTCTTGTAGGTCTTCATGGAACCGTTCAACTTCGGCTTCTTCAGCATTACTGTTTGGAGCATAGGCTTGGATTACTGTATTATGGAATGGTTTGCCTTGGAAACGAACAGAGATCACAATGTCGTTTTTGAGAATGCATCCAAGTACTGCATTACAGACTCTTTTGTTGACCATGATGGTACTCCATTTCTTCTAAGGGATTCCTGCCCACTGTAGTGGATATAATGGTCATCTGAGTTAAATTCACCCATTCCAGTCCATTTTAGTTCACTGATTCCTAGAATGTCGACGTTCACTCTTGTCATCTCCTGTTTGTCCACTTCCAATTTGCCTTAATTCACTGACCTAACATTCCAGGTTCCTATGCAATATTGCTCTTTACAGCATTGGACCTTGCTTCTATCACCAGTCACATCCACAACTGGGTATTGTTTTTACTTTGGCTCCATCGCTTCATTCTTTCTGGAGTTATTTCTCCACTGATCTCCAGTAGCATATTGGGCGCCTACCCACCTGGGGAATTCCTCATTCAGTATCCTATCATTTTGCCTTTTGATACTGTTCATGGGGTTCTCAAGGGAAGTATATTGAAGTAGTTTGCCATTCCCTTCTCCAGTGGACCACATTCTGTCAGACCTCTCCACAATGACCCGCCTGTCTTGGGTGGCCCCACATGGCATGGCTTAGTTTCACTGAGTTAGACAAGACTGTGGTCTGTGTGATCAGATCGACTAGTTTTCTGTGATTATGATTTCAGTGTGTTTGCCCTCTGGCAATTCCTACTGTCTTATTTGGGTTTATCTTGCCTTGGTCGTGGGATATCTCTTCACAGCTGCTCCAGCAAAGCGTGGCCGCTGCTCCTTACCTTGGATGAGGGCTATCTCCTCACGGCCGTCCCTTCTGACCTTGAACATGGAGTAGCTCCTCTCGGCCCTCCAGCGCCCATGTAGCCGCCGCCACTTGGACGTGGGGTTGCTCCTCTCCGCCCCCGGCCCTGACCTCGGGCTTGGGGTAGCTCCTCTTGGTCGCCACCCTTGGAGCCGCCGGCGTCGCTTACAGGTACTTAAAAGATAACGTAATTTGGGGAAAGTCAGTTGGTACATCATCATCACTGTTCCTATATATACCAATGAAGAGAGATAAAGGTAATAATATACAGGCATGAATATTAGGAAGAGAAATTTTGATGGTTGGCTAAGAAATGAATGTCAACCAAGAAGAAGAGAATCAACTAAAACAAAATGATTCAATAAATTAGCTAACTACAAAACATGTAGGTGATAAAACTTTCGTTTTAAGGATGAGAAGATTTGTAAATTCTTATGGGTAAATTATTTCATTTTCTATAGCAACACAAATCATCCGGAAATAAACTTTGAAAGACAGTACATGTACCATTAAGAAACTGTGAATCTTTACAAGGGTATATAAAAGAAAACCAGATTATTAAGAAAGTTATAGCATGTTCTTTCATGGATTGACTTCTTAGCGTTAAGTATAAATATTTAACACAAGGCAGTACACAAATCCAAGGCAGTCTAGACAAATCCCAGTCAGACTCTGCGAAAGATACTGTTATAGAAGTTTTCAGCTTGAGAAAGAGATTTAAAAAATCTCTTTTGAAATAAACTCTCAGATAATAAATGTATTTTGAAAAAGTAAAATAATGATGTAAGATTTGACCTATCAGATACAAAAAATGAAAAGACAACTTACAGAATGGGAGAAAATGTTTGCAAATGTTGCCAGCATCAACCTGATATCAACATCAGACAAAAATATCACAAAAAAAGAAAACTACAGGTCAATATCACTGATGAACATGGATGCACAAATCCTCCAAAAAATTTGCAAAACAAATTCAAGAATACTTAAAATGATTATTCACCATGATCTAGTGGTGTTTATCTCAGATATGCAAGGATGGTTCAATATCCACAAAGCAATCAACCTGATACACTACATTAACAAATTGAAGAATAAAGATCAAATATCTTTTTAATAGATCCAGAGAAAGCTTTTGACAATATTCAACATGCATTTATGATAAAAACTCTATGCAAAGTGGAAATAGAGGGAAGGTACTTCAACATAAAAAGCCATATGTAATAAGCCCACAACTAACATCATACTCACTGATGAAAATCTGAAAACATTTTCTTTAAGATCAGGAAAAAGACAAGAATGCCCACTCTCACCACTTCTATTTTTCATAGACTCTTCAGGAGATGTCGTTGGAAAACCTGGACAGCTACATGCAAAAGGATTAAACTAGACCACTTTCTCAGGCCCCTTGTAAAAATTAATTTAAAATAGATTAAAGACTCTATGGGGTCACAAACAATTGGACACAACTGAGCAACTAACACTTTACTTCACTTATTTTTCTAAAATGTAAAGCCTCAAACCATAAAACTCTTAGCAGAAAATGCAGGAAGTATGCTCTCTGATACTGGTCACAACATTATTTTTCTAGATCCATCTCTTTAAACAAAGGAAATAAAAAAATAAATAAATGTGAATACAGCAAACTTTGCCTTTTGCACAGCAAAGGACACCATCAACAAAGTGAAAAGGCAGCTTACTAAACTGGAGAAATCATTTTCAAATAATACACATGATATGGGGTTAATATCCAAAATATATAAATCACTCATAGAACTCAACAACAAAAACCAACCAGTTGAATAATGGGCCTGAATTGACATTTTTCTAAAGAACACATACAGCTGGCCAACAGGCACATGATAGGATATTCAGCATCAGAAATCTTCAGAGAATTGCAAATGAAAGCCATAATGACAGAATGGCTATCATCAAAAAGACAACAAATAAGGAGTATTGGTGAGGATGTGGATAAAAGGAAACACTTGGACACTGCTGGTGGAATTGTAAATTGGTGCAGTCACTATGGGAAAAGTATGACGTTTCTTCAAAAAATTAAAATATATCTGTCATATGATTCATCAATTTCATATCTGGGTATTTATCAAAGAAAACAGAAACTTTAATTGAAAAAGGTATATGTACCCCAATGTTTATTGTATCATTATTTATAATAGCCAAAATATGAAAACAACCTTAATTTCATTACCCTGACATCAAAGCCTGACAAAGATATAGGAAATGAAAACTACAGATCAATGTCTCTAATAAATGCTAAAATAAAAATCATCCACAGAATACTATCACAGAGATTTTAACAGCATATTAAAAGGATTATGATTATACAAAGTGGGTTTTTTTTCCCCTGGAATGAAAGGATGGTTGAAGAGAAGAAGAGCAGTCAAAGTAACATATTACCTACATGAAGGACTAAACCCACATGAATATATCAGCTAATGCAGAGAAAAAATCTGACAAAACTCCTCACCTTTACATGATAAGAAACATTAAAAAAAAAAAAACCCACTAGGGGTAGAGGTGAATTATCTCAACATAATAAAGACCATTTAGTAAAAGACTCACAGCTAACATTAGAGTCAATGGTGAAAGACTGAAAATATTTCCTCTAGATAAGAAATAAGGCAAGAATTTCCACTCTTACCTCTACTGTCCAACATAAGAGGAAATCCAGAGCACAGGGAAAAGAGTTAAATATTATCCTGAAATAGAAAAGGAAGAAGTAAAATAATTTCTGATTTCAGACAACATGATCTTATAAGTAGAAAACCCTACAGATTCCAACAAACTGTTAGACCTTATGAACACCGAATCAATCAATCATTTAGCAAATAATGTATTTATTAAACACTTTCCGGTTTCAGGCATTATTCTAAGTATATGAATGGGACAGATAAGATTCCAGATCTGCTGTATTTGAGTGGATAAAGACAGGTTATACTATTAAACTGAAAAAAAGACACAATGTCTGAAAGAGATAATGCTCTGAATTTAATTAAAAATAATGGCATGTTAGAGTTTGACTGAGAGATGGTAGTTACTTTATTTTTGGTTGTTAAGCAAGATATTGAGTGGTATTTAGCTGATATCCAGATGATTTGAAGGAAACAACCATGCAATAACCATGGGAACTGAATATTCTAGGCAGAGAGGATGACTAATACAAGGACACAAAGATCTTATAAGCTTGATACATTTGAAAATCATAAAGAAAAATGGCTCTAGCACAGTTAGTGTGAAAGTGGCAGAAATTGAAGCTAGAGAGATTGGTACAAGAAAACCATACATTTTAGGTGATAAAAAGATGTTCAATATATTCAAATTTCAAAGAGAGGCCAAAAAAGGTATTAAATAAAAGAATGACTAATGTTTCATATTTGATTTAAAGCAGGATTCTCGAGATTCTAAACAAAGGGTTTTGTACAGTAAAATATCATTAAGTACAAAGTATCATGCTGTTACATAATTTTAATGGACACTTAAAGATGTAGTTGTTTGTTCCTAATTTGGTGGAGTGAGGTAAAGAAAGTTGTTATATCCTATGGAAAATGGTCATGAAAGAGTTTAACTTCACATTTCAAAGTTTTGGAGAGTTTTGTGGTTATTCATAATGGTAATTTTTTAAATCTTAGAAAGGAATTTGAGTTCACTCAAAAATCTTTTCACTTAATACAATAATGATAGGTATTTTGTATACAGTATATTTGGTATATTATTATTTGGTTACAGATAACTAAACTTTTCTGGTTATTTTTTAAATAAGGTGATATAAGGTATTAAGTGCTTACAAAATCATGGAAAGTGCTGTAAAGGTATATTTGGTATGGTTCAGTTCAGTTCAGTTCAGTTTAGTCGCTCAGTTCAGTGTCCGACTCTCCGCGACCCCATGAATCACAGCACGCCAGGCCTCCCTGTCCATCACCAGCTCCCAGAGTTCACTCAAACTCATGTCCACAGAGTCGGTGATGCCATCCAGCCATCTCATTCTCTGTCGTCCCCTTCTCCTCCCGCCCCCAACCTTTCCCAGCATCAGAGTCTTTTCCAGTGAGTCAACTCGTCGCATGAGGTGGCCAAAGTATTGCAGTTTCAGCTTTAGCATCAGTCCCTCCAATGAACACCCAGGATTGATCTCCTTTAGAATGGACTGGTTGGATCTCCTTGCAGTATAAGGGACTCTCAAGAATCTTCTCCAACACCATAGTTCAAAAGCATCGATTCTTCTGCGATCAGTTTTCTTCACAGTCCAACTCTCACATCCATACATGACCACGGGAAAAACCATTGCCTTGACTAGACGGACCTTGGTTGGCAAAGTAATGTCTCTGCTTTTTAATATACTATCAAGTTTGGTCATAACTTTCCTTCCAAGGAGTAAGCGTCTTTTAATTTCATGGCTGCAATCAGCATCTGCAGTGATTTTGGAGCCCCCAAAAAATAAAGTCTGACACTGTTTCCACTGTTTTTCCATCTATTTCCCATGAAGTGATGGGACCAGATGCCATGATCTTTGCTTTCTGAATGTTGAGCTTCAAGCCAACCTTTTCACTCTCCTCTTTCACTTTCATCAAGAGGCCTTTGAGTTCCTCTTCACTTTCTGCCATAAGGGTGGTGTCATCTGCATATCTGAGGTTATTGATATTTCTCCCGGCAATCTTGATTCCAGCTTGTGCTTCTTCCAGCCCAGCGTTCCTCATGATATACTCTGCATATAAGTTAAATAAGCAAGGTGACAATATACAGCCTTGACGTACTCCTTTTCCTGTTTGGAACCAGTCTGTTGTTCCATGTCCAGTTCTAACAGTTGCTTCCTGACCTGCTTACAGGTTTCTCAAGAGGCAGGTCAGGTCTGGGATTCCCATCTCTTTCAGAATGTTCCACAATTTATTGTGATCCACACAGTCAAAGGCTTTGGCATAGTCAATGAAGCAGAAATAGATGTTTTTCTGAAACTCTCTTCCTTTCTCCATGATCCAGCGGATGTTGGCAATTTGATCTCTGGTGCCTCTGCCTTTTCTAAAACCTGTTTAAATATCTGGGAGTTCACGGTTTACATACTGCTGAAGCCTGGCTTGGAGAATTTTGAGCATGACTTTACTAGTGTGTGAGATGAGTGCAATTGTGCAGTAGTTGAGCATTCTTTGGCATTGCCTTTCTTTGGGATTGGAATGAAGACTGACCTCTTCCAGTCCTGTGGCCACTGCTGAGTTTTCCAAATCTGCTGGCATATTGAGTGCAGCACTTTCACAGCATCATCTTTCAAGACTTGAAATAGCTCAACTGGAATTCCATCACCTCCACTAGCTTTGTTTGTAGTGATGCTTTCTAAGGCCCACTTGACTTCACATTCCAAGATGTCTGGCTCTAGGTCAGTGATCACGTTATCGTGACTATCTTGGTCGTGAAGATCTTTTTTGTACAGTTCTTCTGTGTATTCCTGCCACCTCTTCTTAATATCTTCTGCTTCTGTTAGGTCCATGCCATTTCTGTCCTTTATTGAGCCCATCTTTGCATGAAATGTTCCCTTGGAATCTCTAATTTTCTTGAAGAGGTCTCTTGTTTTTCCTATTCTGTTGTTTTCCTCTATTTCTTTGCATTGATCACTGAGGAAGTCTTTCTTATCTCTCCTTGCTATTCTTTGGAACTCTGCATTCAGATGCTTATATCTTTCCTTTTCTCCTTTGCTTTTCGCCTCTCTTCTTTTCACAGCTATTTGTAAGGCCTCCTCAGACAGCCATTTCGCTCTTTTGCATTTCTTTTCCATGGGGATGGTCTTGGTCCCTGTCTCCTGTACAATGTCACGAACCCCCGTCCAGAGGTCATCAGGCACTCTATCAATCAGATCTAGTCCCTTAAATCTATTTCTCACTTCCACTGTATAATCATAAGGGATTTGATTGAGGTCATATCTGAATGGTCTAGTGGTTTTCCCTACTTTCTTCAATTTAAGTCTGAATTTGGAAATAAGGAGTTCATGATCTGAGCCACAGTCAGCTCCTGGTCTTGTTTTTGCTAACTGTATACAGCTTCTCCATCTTTGGCTGCAAAGAATATAATCAATCTGATTTCAGTGTTGACCATCTGGTGATGTCCATGTGTAGAGTCTTCTCTTGTGTTGTTGGAAGAGGATGTTTGCTATGACCAGTGCATTCTCTTGACAAAACTCTATTAGCCTTTGCCCTGCTTCATTCCGTGCTCCAAGGCCAAATTTGCCTGTTACTCCAGGTGTTTCTTGACTTCCTACTTTTGCATTCCAGTCCCCTATAATGAAAAGGACATCTTTTTTGGGTGTTAGTTCTAAAAGGTCTTGTAGGTCTTCATAGAACCGATTAAGTTTGGCTTCTTCAGCATTACTGGTTGGGGCATAGGCCTGGATTACTCTAATATTGAACGGTTTGCCTTGGAAATGAACAGAAATCATTCTGTCGTTTTTAAGATTGCATCCAAGTACTGCATTTCAGACTCTTTTGTTTACCATGATGGCTACTCCCTTTCTTCTAAGGGATTCCTGCCCACAGTAGTAGATATAATGGTCATCTGAGTTAAATTCACCCATTCCAGTCCATTTTAATTCAATGATTCCTAGAATGTCTATGTTCACTCTTGTCATCTCCTGTTTGACCACTTCCAATTTGCCTTGATTCATGGACCTAACATTCCAGGTTCCTATGCAATATTGCTCTTTACAGCACCGGACCTTGCTTCTATCACTGGTCACATCCACAACTGGGTATTGGTTTTGCTTTTGCTCCATCCCTTCATTCCTTCTAGAGTTAATTCTCCACTGAGCTCCAGTAGCATACTGGGCACCTACCGACCTGGGGAATTCCTCATTCAGTAGCCTATCATTTTGCCCTTTGTTACTGTTCATGGGGTTCTCAAGGCAAGTATACTGAAGTGGTTTGCCATTCCCTTCTCCAGTGGACCACATTCGGCTGTGGGCAGATTGTCAATTATGTTGATACATGTAAAAAAGTACATACTGAAAATTGACTGTACAAAAAATAGTAGATATCTCATGAGACTTATATATATGACATATATATATATATATGTATAAATTCATGACAATAGTGCAAAATGAAAGATCACTTATATTTAGTGATATCATTGATATGACAACATTAAAATTTATTTTCTTGCCAGATGTTTTGTATTACTCTATTTTTTCTGCTTTCTTTTGGTTTAATTGAAAAAGGAGAAGAAATGAGGGCTTCCCTGGCAGCTCAGAAGGTAAAGAATCTGCCTGCAATGTGGGAGAATGCATTCAATCCCTGGGTGGGGAAGATCCTCTACAGAAAGGAATGGTAACCCACTCCAGTATTCTTGCCTGGAGAATGCCATGGACCGAGAAGGCTGGGGCCTAGAAGGCTGCTGTCCATGGAGTTGCAAAGAGTCAGATTGAGTGACTAACACACACACACACACACACGGAAATGAATTCTCTCCTATAGCTTACAGAAAGAAATGCAACTCTGCCAACACTATGAATTTAACACAATGAGAGTGCATCAGACTTCTGACCTAAAAATTGTAAGATAATAAATTATGGCATTTTAAGTCACTAATTTTTTATAGCAGCAGAGGTAAACCAGCACATCACAGTTTAATTAAACAATAACATATTAGCATACTTTTATTTTTCTGTCCTTTTACTTTTATTCTAAGTATTAGATTATTTTAATGATGGCTTCTTGTCTGCAACATATATTTTACCAATATGACAATCTCTGTGTTTAATTGGGTTATTAAACCATTTATATATATCATGATTACAAGTACAGTTTGGTTAAAACGGACAAAACTCTCTATTTTATATTTGTTTCACCCATTTTTTCTGATTTTGTCCTTTTTCTTTCGGGGGATATATTTAAGTATTTTCCACTATTAATTTATATATATTCATATTAATAATGTTGACATAGTTATATTTTTCCTGTGGTTTTTAGTGGTTATTTAGGGTTATAAATATTTACTGTACATCTTCAGTTCAGTTCAGTCCAGTTAATTCACTCAGTCACGTCTGACTCTTTGCGACCCCATGAACCTCAGCACGCGAGGCATATCTGTCCATCACCAACTCCCGGAGTCACAGAAATCCATGTCCACTGAGTCAGTGATGCCATCCAACCATCTCATCCTCTGTTGCCCCCTTCTCCACCTGCCCTCAATCTTTCCCAGCATCAGGGTCTTTTCAAATGAGCCAGCTCTTCAAATCAGGTGGCCAAAGAATTGGAGTTCCAGCTTCAACATCAGTCCTAGCAATAAACACCCAGGACTAATCTCCTTTAGAATGGACTGGTTGGATCTCCTTGCAGTCCAAGGGACTCTCAAGAGTCTTCTCCAACATCACAGTTTAAAAGCATCAATTCTTCAGTGCTCAACTTTCTTTAGAATCCAACTGTCACATCCATACATGACCACTGGAAAAACCATAGCCTTGACTAGATGGACCTTTGTTGGCAAAGTAATGTCTTTGCTTTTTAATATGCTTTCTAGGTTGGTTATAACTTTCCTTCCAAGGAGTAAGCATCTTTTAATTTCATGGCTGCAATCACCATCTACAGTGATTTTGGAGCCCAGAAAAATAAAGCAAGCCACTGTTTCCACTGTTTCCCCATATATTTGCCATGAAGTGATTGGACTGGATGCCATGACCTTAGTTTTCTGAATGTTGAGCTTTAAGGCAGCTGTTTCACTCTCTTCTTTCACTTCATCAAGAGACTCTTTAGTTCCTCTTCCGTTTCAGACATAAGGGTGGTGTCATCTGCATATCTGAGGATATTGATATTTTCCCCAGCAATCTTGATTCTAGCTTGTGCTTCCTCCAGCCCAGCATTTCTCATGATGTACTCTGCATATAATTTAAATAAGCAGGGTGACAATATACAGCCTTAATGTACTCTTTTTCCTATTTGGAAACAGTCTGGTCTTCCACGTCCAGTTCTTACTGTTGCTTCCTGACCTGCATACAGGTTTCTCAAGAGGCAGGTCAGGTGGTCTGGGATTCCCATCTCTTTCAGAATTTTCCACAGTTTATTGTGATCCACACAGTCAAAGGCTTTGGCATAGTCAATAAGGCAGAAATAAATGTTTTTCTGGAACTCTCTTGCTTTTTTGATTATCTAGAGGATGTTGGCAATTTGATCTCTTGTTATTCTGCCTTTTCTAAAACCAGCTTGAACATCTGGAAATTCATGGTTCACGTATTGCTGAAGCCTGGCATGGAGAATTTTTAGCGTTACCTTACTAGCGTGGGAGATGATGGCAATCATTTGGTAGTAGAGAGCATTCTTTAGCATTGCCTTTCTTTGGGATTGGAATGAAAACTGACCTTTTCCAGTCCTGTGGCCACTGCTGAGTTTTCCAAATTTGCTGGCATAATGAGTGCAGCACTTTCACAGCATTATCTTCCAGGATTTGAAATAGCTTAACTGGAATTCCATCACCTCCACTAGCTTTATTTATAATGATGCTTCCTAAGGCCCACTTGACTTCACATTCCAGGATGTCTGGCTCTAGGTGAGTGATCACACCATCGTGATTATCTTGGCCGTGAAGATCTTGTTGTACAGTTATTCTGTTTATTCTTGCCACTTCTTCTTAACATCTGATTCTGTTAGGTCCATACTATTTCTGTTCTTTACTGTGCCCATCTTTGCATGAAATGTTCCCTTGGTATCTCTAATGTTCTTGAAGAGATCGCTAGTCTTTCCCATTCTATTGTTTTCCTCTATTTCTTTGCATTGATCACTGAGGAAGGCTTTCTTATCTCTCCTTACTATTCTTAGGAACTCTGCATTCACATGCTTATATCTTTCCTTTTCTCCTTTGGTTTTTGCTTCCCTTCTTTTCAGAGCTATTTGTAATGCCTCCTCAGACAGGCATTTTGCTTTTTTGCATTTCTTTTCCATGGGGATGGTCTTGATTCCTGTCTCCTGTACAATGTCATGAACCTCCATCCGAAGTTCATGAGGCACTCTGTCAGATCTAGTCCCTTAAATCTATTTCTCACTTCCACTATATAATCCTAAAGGATTTGATTTAGGTCATACCTGGATGGTCTAGTGGTTTTCCCCACTTTCTTCAATTTCAGTCTGAATTTGGCAATAAGGAGTTCATGATCTGAGCAACAGTCAGCTCCTGGTCTTGTTTTTGCTAACTTTATAGAGCTTCTCCATCTTTGGCTGCAAAGAATATAATCAATCTGATTTCGGTTTTGGCCATCTGGTGATTTCCATGTGTAGAGTCTTTTCTTGTGTTGTTGGAAGAGGGTGTTTGCTATGATTAGTGAATTCTCTTGGCAAAACTTTATTAGCCTTTGTCCTGCTTTATTCTGTTCTCCAAGGCCAAATTTGTCTGTTACTCCAGGTGTTTCTTGACTTCCTACTTTTGCATTCCAGTCCCCTAATGAATGGACATCTTTTTTGAGTGCTAATTCTAGAAGGTTCTGTAGGTCTTCATAGAACAGTTGAACTTCAGCTTCTTCAGCATTACTGGTCGGGGCACAGACTTGGACTATATAGGGTTAGCAAGAGGCAATGGAGAAGGCAATGGCACCCCACTCCAGTACTCTTGCCTGGAAAATCCCATGGATGGAGGAGCCTGGTAGGCTGCAGTCCATGGGATCGCTAAGAGTCGGATACGACTGAGCAACTTCACTTTCCCTTTTCACTTTCCTGCATTGGAGAAGGAAATGGTGACCCACTCCAGTGTTCTTTCCTGGAGAATCCCAGGGACGGCAGAGCCTGGTGGGCTGCCGACTATGGGGTCGCACAGATTTGGACACGACTGAAGTGACTTAGCAGCAGCAGCAGCAAGAGGCAAAGAGCATAACTTGTTGGTGAGTCAGCCCTTATAGGGAATTTCCATCAAGTAGCCACATGATAATATTGTTTTGTTTTATGCTATTTGCCAGTTCTAATTACAAGGGAGGCTGTACAATGTCTCTAAATGAATTCAGGTATCCATTACAAATGACGAACAGGAGAAGGCCACACAGCAGATAATAGCAGTCTCTGCTACCTGGTCTACGATCATGGCTAAACTAGATACTGGTGAGGAAAATAGTGGAGTTGGGATTGACCTTGGTTAGTGAGATGTAGATTTTTATAAAGAGTTTGAGGCTTGGTGGAAGTACATAGGCAACTAATCCCAAGAAAATGAGGTGGCATTATCAAGAAAAAAGAAAGTCATGGTTAGGAAGCTAACAGGTTTTGCCCATAGCAGTTGTCAGTGTTACTCAGTATTGCTTGAAAATTTTAGTTAACAAGATAAGTAATATAAAAAATATTGTTTGGAGATCATTTTATCATTAACCTAATACAAAGAAGAGAAAGTAGTAGAAAAACTATTAGAAATGAGATGTCAGCAATGATACCATTTACCACCTATATGTGTAAAACAAAAACAGTAACAGTAAGATCAATCATGTTAGGGGAAAACATAATTTAAGTGCAGCACCCAAGTACAAAGTGTGCAAGATTAGATTTAACAAAAATGTGTTACCAAAAATGTGTTGAAATAACAAACATGACAAAATTTTGCTGTCATGATAGTAAATATTTAAAGGGATGTAAGAATTTCCTATTATACTCAATTTTGTAATTCTATTAATTTTTTCTGCATTTTATAAGTTTAATATTGTGATATCAAAATGACTAGTAGAACTTGTTTTAATTTTAGAAAAAAAATCAACTGAATTTAGAATAAAAAGATATAAAAACATACAAGAACCCTTTGAATGAATAAAGCAATGAGATAGGACATGCGCTTTCTAACACTAAGATATACCATCAAACATAATGAGTAAAAATAAAGTGCATAGGACCTCCTCAAAAGTTAACAGCCAAGACAAGGAATAAAATGAGCAGACCCGAAAAAGAACCTGATGCATCTACAAATTTGCTAGGTTTTATATATATAAATATATATATATATATATATATATAAAATTGTTAGTGGAGTAACTATTTCATTGGAATGATGGAAAATTTCCTTATATCATTTCTCAATAAATTTCAACAGATTTGAGTTTAAATGTGACATTTTCAACCTTAATAAAATTTATAGTTAAAGTCACCTGGAATATATATTTGCCTAAATATAACATTTCTTAATGCTTATTTTAGAAATTAAACTACAACAACAAAACAAAAGAAACTATACAAAATCCCACAATTCACAACTAGTGACAGCTTCCAAAACCCCCTTGATTATCTATTGTACCCTTTAAAGAATTGCCAGTTTGAGAATTGAAAAATGGTGTCTCAATTTCCATAATGGCAAAAGTCTCTTTTTAACAATCCCAGTTACTTTTTACTGCCAGTCTCTGAGGACTCTGAAACAAGCCAGTGAGTTTTCTCCTTTATACCTCCTATTAAGGGATACATTTATATATTGAGCAGTTTGAAGTCCAGAGCAGAAAATAAAATCACTGGATAATAACTGAGCATTCAGGATTTCATAGTGATGTTACTTCTAAAGTACAAGTGCAACTGGTAGGTTACATCATCCTGATGTGTTACTCTACCTATATATCACATCTGTCACGCTAGTTCATTTATGATATAAATGTGTCTGTAAGTGATAAAATTCAAATGCCAAAATAATAACTGAGGTGAGGGTTGAAGAGTGAGATTGCACTGGAAAAAAACATTATTTTTATATAAGTGGAAAAAATATAAAAATCACTGTAATCATGTTTGCTGGGAATTAAGGCAGCAATCCAGGCCGAATAAATTATACTTAGAGAATAATATTCTTAGAAATATTCTTAGATAATTATTCTTAGAGAATAATTATTCTTTTTTATTTTTTCAAGATATTTTAATTGTTTGGAGACCCTGATCAGATTAAATGACTTTATTCTTTGAGCTACTACATAATATAGAGGAATTTGAATATTTGTTTCTAGGGATGCAGTTACTATAAAGGGAGATAGATAACAAAACTGCAAGGATAAAATGCCTGATTCATGGCTTGGACAATAATAGAGTTTCAACATATACAAAATATTGATGCTTTCATTACACTTGTTCAGAATTATGGAGAGGAATATATGACAAACTATCCAGTGACAGCAGTCTGAAAACGGCCATGTATTTAAACAAACATTAGCTTTTCTAGTAGTCATGTATGGAAGTGAGAGTTCTGAAGAATTGATGCTTTTGAACTGTGATGTTGGAGAAGACTCTTGAGAGTCCCTTGAACTGCAAGGAGATCCAACCAGTCCATTCTAAAGGAGATAAGTCCTGGGTGTTCACTGGTAGAACTGATGTTGAAGCTGAAACTCCAATACTTTGGCCACCTGATTTGAAGAGCTGACTCATTTGAAAAGACCCTGATGCTGGGAAAGATTGAGGGCAGGTGGAGAAGGGGACGACAGAGGATGAGATGGTTGGATGGCATCACCGACTCAATGGACATGGGTTTCTGTGACTCTGGGAGTTGGTGATGGACAGGGAGGCCTGGCGTGCCGAGGTTCGTGGGATCGCAAAGAGTCGGACACAACTGAATGACTGAACTGAACTGAGTTTGTAAAAATAAAAAAAAGAGAGAAGAATCACCCTGTCTAGGATGTGATGTTTGCCAGGTCAATGAGCACCTTCAAATCTACTTATGTGCATACTTCAGAAAAACACAGAAGATCCAGTGGCTGTAGCTTAGATAAAATCATTGTCTTGCATTAAGAGTGCAAAGCACAAAGAAGGAATGATGATTCACATATCAATTTTCATATCCATATCAATTTTCATATCCATATCATATCCAATTTTCACATATCCATTTTTTATCTGACTACCATGTGAAAGAACGAAGTTTCTATGCAACTCTGATAATGGTGTCAAACATAATGGTTAGAGTACGGCCACTTATCAAATGTGTGTCTTACTGATATTAATCTTACATACCTAAGTGCATAAAACGTTCGTTATGATCAACCGGATATACTGTGTCTCTAAAAACTATACTGTGTGATTAACAGGTTAAAGGTACACAAATAATCAAATATGTCCTATTTTATTCTCTCATTTTGGCATTAGGTCTGCCTCTAGGCTCTGAAAAAGGCAATAAAAGCACTAGGGATGATCACTGAGCCTGTAATTAAACTTGAACAATAGAGCTAAAGTCAGATCTACAGGGGAGGCAATGAAATAAGTGAATTTATGTAGATGAAATATTGACTTTTCCTTTTATTCATATTTTAAAAAAATAATTTCGCTTAACAGAGTCCACCTCAATCAGCACCACAATATCTATGACTTCTGTCTATCCTTGACAAAGTTAAAGGTTAAAGGAAACAAGGAAAATCAACGAGAGGAAATAGGTCCAAAGGTGAGAAGTAACTATCCAAAGATGCTACTCTGTTTGAACAGTTCATCATACTTTTAGTTTGTTTGTTTAGATGCACAATGGTAAACAATTCAGTCACCCTGCTTCTTACATCTCTTTGAGTGAAAAGTTGAACAGGACTACCTTGGTTACATCACTAGCTCATGGTCTTAGTAACAGTATTTTTGGTATTTCTACATACTTATTGCAGTTATGAAAATATGTGAGTTAAAAAGCAAATATCAGATAAAATCGGTCACGGATTTTGCAACACTCGCCTGCCAATGCAGGAGATGCAACTGATATCCCTGGGTCAGAAAGATCCTCTGGAGGAAGGCAAAGCAACCCACAGTATTCTTGCCTGGCAGGCTACCGTCCACAGGGTCGCACAGAGTTGAACACAACTGAAGTGATAGTATGCAGCATGCAGGGTAAGAATGCGCAGATGGAATAAACTTATTTACACAGCCACATAAAGGGAAGATTTAGGAAAATAGGTGAAATGAGTATCTGCACTTTTGAGAGTTAATCTGGTGTTTCAGGTGTAAATGAATAGGGTTTGATCTCAGTAAACCACGGAGCTGTCTCAATACTTAACTTTCTATCAACAATACATGTCTTTAATCAATCTACTTCAGGAAGCATAAGGCACATAATGTGATTTTGGCAATAATTTTTTATTTTATAGAGTTATTTACTATCCTCATAATGTTTATGGGATGAGTAGACCAGTAGTGACGAATTCTCCTTCATTTCTGATTTTTCTAAATTGCATCTTCTCTTTTCTTCTTAGCCTATCTAGAGTATCATTGCTTTAATTCATTTTTTTTAACAACCAGGTCTTGGTTTCACTGGTTTCTTTTGTTATCTTTCTCTGAATTCTACATTTAATTTTTGCTATAATTTTTGTTATTTATTTTCTTCATGCTGCTTTAGGCTTGAATTGGTCTTCATAATATCTTTTTTAGTAAAGTAAACTTATTACTGCATACTGAGGATATCATAATGTACTTCTTGAGATTCACAAAAGATAAAAATCTACCTCCAGGAGATTTTGAAAACTCTCCTTTTCACTCTAATAGTTTAAGTGTTTCTACACAGTGTGATCTGGAGTTGAACATGAAAGGAGACAAGTTTTCTGTGTCTAACTGAACTTGCTTTGCACTAACCATCAGAAAATTTGATTTAACTTGGTCCATAATCATCACCTTTTTACGGTCTCATGGTCCTGTGAAATATCTCCAACTGCTAAATACCTAAAAAGCAGTCCTACTGCCAAACTGTCATTACTCTGAATAAAAGGCAAAATGCTTAAGTAAATATTAAGTTCCCTGATCTGTTACTTCCTATCACACCCTCTTTGTTTTCCCTTATCAGACAGCTTCTGCAGAAGGATGAATGGATCTCCTGAATAACAGATCAAGTGTTTCTGAGTTCATTTTGGTGGGACTTTCTACTTCTCAAGAAACTCAAATATTCTTTTTTGCAATCTTCTTGCTGGTCTATGTCGCCGTCCTAGTAGGAATCCTCCTCATTGTCATCTCTGTGATAGCTGATAACCATCTTCACTCCCCCATGTATTTCTTCCTGGAAAATTTATCATTTTTTGATGTATGTCTTTCTTCTGCTGCAATTCCCAAAGTGACTTCAGACTTCCTTAGAAAACACAAGACCGTCTCCTGGTGGGGCTGCTGATCCAGACGTTCTTTATGCACTTCTTTGGGGGTGGAGAGATGTCTCTTCTGATAGCTCTGGCCATTGACAGGTATGTTGCCATATGCAAACCCTTGCACTGCAAGACCATCGTGAGTCACAGGGTGCTCATTGGGCTTCTACTGCTCTCATGGGTGACTGGGCTTATCCATACTACAAGCCAGATGGTTTCTACAGTGGGTTTGCCTTTCTGCGGTCCCAGTGTATTGGACAGCTTTTTTTGCGACCTCCCCCTGGTCATCAAGCTTGCCTGCACTGATCCTTACATCCTGGAGCTCTTGGTGATCGTGAACAGCAGGCTCTTGCCCTGATCTGCTTCATTCTCTTGCTCGTATCTTACGTGGTCATGCTGCTCACCATCTGGCAGCACTCCTCCAGTGCACCCTCTGAGGCTCTGTCCACACTGTCTGCTCACATCACTGTCGTCACTCTCTTCTTTGGCCCTGCCATCTTCATCTATGCTTTCCCATTTAATAGTTACTCTGTAGATAAATTTCTGTCTATGTTGTACTCTGTCATCACTCCTCTCCTTAATCCAATTATTTATACTCTGAGGAATCAGGAAATGAAGGCAGCCATTAAGAGACTGAGCAACCAGCATATTGGTTCCTGGTTCACCCCCTAAATATTGTCTGCTGTATACGATCATTTTTTGTTCCCTGCAATTGGGGGGTTGTTATTGTTTAGCTGCTCAGTGTTGTCTGACTCTTTGCAACCCCATGAATGGTAGCCCAAGAGGCTCCACTGCCATGGAGTGGATTACTATTTCCTCCTCCAGGAGATCTTCTTTATCCAGGGATTTAGCCCATATTTCCTACACTGGCAAGTGGATTCTTTATGGCTTAGCCACCAGGGAAGATCATTTAAATATTTCTTCAAATAATTGAAATCAAATGTTAAATAATATTAAATTTCTACCTTACTAAATGTGAGGAAAATAAGGTATCTTTTTATTTTATTGGAAAATATTCTTAGCACAAATGTAATACATCAATAAGCTTGCATTCATTGCCTCCTTTAACTCCTTGTTTTAGAATTCAAGGGAACTCTTATGAATGTTTAAAATAAATGATACACACTCGTGGTTATCACACAACACTGCTCTCTGCCTTGCAGAGTAATGAGGAGGCATCCATATTAGGCGTGGTGATGTTAGAAGATCATGTTAAGAAGTCTTCACAGAAAAGCATTAAAAAAGCTAAAGAATAGACATGTGAGTGGGAAAAAGAGCATTCCAGGCAGAAGGAAAACTTTATATGGATATTGTAAAGTGAGAAAGTCATATTAGGTACCAAAGACAGACGTTTATGAGGGATGTTGAT
Source organism: Moschus berezovskii (assembly GCF_049115385.1). Lineage (NCBI taxonomy): Eukaryota > Metazoa > Chordata > Mammalia > Artiodactyla > Moschidae > Moschus > Moschus berezovskii. Next base: position 100,580,708 of record NC_142468.1, read on the forward strand.
GACTAAAAGGAAGAAAGACACGTGCAGAGATTACATAGAAAGGTAGAGACCAGAGTATTTAGGCCTCGTGAATCCTAGTTTTTAGCAACATAAAGCAATTAAAGAGTTCTGAGAATGGGAGGTTTGAGAATAGATTCAACATACTTCTAAAGTGTCATGAAGGTTTGTCTTCTTAAGTGAGAATAAATTGTAATAGAAATGAACACAGAGAAAATAGTGGGCTATATGAGGTTACAAATCTGAATTTATTAATGAGTCAGTGAGCTTATGAAAACATTGCAAAGAGTCCTTCTAAAGACGTATTGAAAACCTAAATTACGCAAACATCTTCAGGATCACCTCTTTTGATGTATTTTATTAACATATTGCAAAACAAGGAACCTGGAATAAGGCATATTTTCTCTCATTTTCATCTTATTTGTTTTTTCCCTTGTGTTCGATTGTATCTGCCTGCAGGGAAAAAGCAAATTAGCCAGGATGGCATGGTCAGGCTCTCTCACCCTACAGCCTCATGCTCTTGCCCCACATTTTGCAAATAATGATTATGTAACAGCTCTGATCACTTGGAGCGCTGTGCATTCACATCACCAGGTGCTGCTGGCCTGTGGGCTACTTTGTGTGATACAGATATGTGAACTCCACCTAGAGAGCAGTGGCATTACTGCTGCATCACGGCTGCGTCCGTTGGGTAAGCCACAAGAGGAGAGAAGACAGCGTGACTGCTGCTACCACTGCCGCATCAGCCAGGAGAGAACACAGTTATGACCGCTGTGCCAGCCTAGAGAGAGGTTGTGCTGTGGTTTTCCTCCAGCTTCCCCACTTGTACCTTATCTACCATGGGTTCAAGGAAAAGAAAACATAGTATGAATTGGCATCACAAACAGGATGAGAAGCAATACACCGCCCTGTTTTAGTTTGACCTTAGACATTGTGCACCAAATATTTAAGTTTATTCTGAAAAATTAAATGTGTACAATCCTTAACAACTGGTATGGGTAATCTCATCTGGATATCAATATTGTGCTCATATTATCCTTCTAATTTCTATTTTTAAGAATGCTCAGCTCTCTTGCAAACATCTCCTCAAAGGTCATACTATGTTGAGGTGTATATCTCCTTAGCTGAAATACTTTTCTAATGGCATTCTAATTGCTGGCAGTTGCCTGGAGAACTACATTGAAAAAAATTCTGAGGTTCAGTTAGAAAGAATAAAAAATTTATTAGCAATATTTACTATGGGCTTTGGAAATGAATCATATTTATCATATATTTACAACCCTTATTTTCTTGTAACCTTTTCAAGAGGATTTTAATTGAGGAGACATGGCAGAGTTCAGTTCAGTTCAGTCGCTCAGTCGTGTCCGACTCTTTGCGACCCCATGAATCACAGCACGTCAGGCCTCCCTGTCCATCACCAACTCCTGGAGTTCACTCAAACTCATGTCCATTGAGTTGGTGATGCCATACAGCCATCTCATTCTCTGTCGTCCCAGTCTCCTTCCACCCCCAATCCCTCCCAGCATCAGAGTCTTTTCCAGTGAGTCAACTCGTTGCATGAAGTGGCCAAAGTATTGCAGTTTCAGCTTTAGCATCAGTCCTTCCAATGAACACCCAGGATTGATCTCCTTTAGAATGGACTGGTTGGATCTCCTTGCAGTCCAAGGGACTCTCAAGAGTCTTCTCCAGCACCACAGTTCAAAAGCATCCATTCTTCGGCGATCAGCTTTCTTCACAGTCCAACTCTCACATCCATACATGACCACGGGAAAAACCATTGCCTTGACTAGACGGACCTTGGTTAGCAAAGTAATGTCTCTGCTTTTTAATATGCTATCTACGTTCGTCATAACTTTCCTTCCAAGGAGTAAGCGTCTTTTAATTTCATGGCTGCAATCAGCATCTGCAGTGATTTTGGAGCCCAAAAAAATAAAGTCTGACACTGTTTCCACTGTTTCCCCATCTATTTCCCATGAAGTGATGGGACCAGATGCCATGATCTTCATTTTCTGAATGTTGAGCTTCAAGCCAACCTTTTCACTCTCCTCTTTCACTTTCATCAAGAGGCCTTTGAGTCCCTCTTCACTTTCTGCCATAAGGGTGGTGTCATCTGCATATCTGAGGTTATTAATATTTCTCCCGGCAATCTTGATTCCAGCTTGTGCTTCTTCCAGCCCAGCGTTCCTCATGATGTACTCTGCATATAAGTTAAATAAGCAGGGTGACAATATACAACTTTGGCGTACTCCTTTTCCTGTTTGGAACCAGTCTGTTGTTCCATGTCCAGTTCTAACTGTTGCTTCCTGACCTGCATACAGGTTTCTCAAGAGGCAGGTCAGGTGGTCTGGTATTCCCATCTCTTTCAGAATGTTCCACAGTTTATTGTAACCTCCATAATATTCTTTTAATATTGTTGAGCCATCATGAAGTTAAACATAATTGTAAGACTACATGAAATTCCAAATCTGCTAAACTCCACTAACTAATCACTTATTGAGTACCACAAATCATTTTGATCACCCTGGTGAAGGCCAGGGGTTTCCCTGGTGGCTCAGACAGTAAAGTGTCTGCCTTTAATGTGGGAGACCTGGGTTCGGTCCATGGGTCGGGAAGATCCTCTGGAGAAGGAAATGGCAACCCACTCCAGTACTCTTGCCTGGAAAATCCCATAGATGGAGGAGCCTAGTAAGGTACAGCCCATGGGATCGCAATGAGTCAAACATGACTGAACGTCTTCACTTCACTTCACTGGTGAAGGCCTCCTCTGCTTGTCCTAGCTCCTGAGTGTGTGTGCTTCTTTCTCTTTCTCTCTCTCTTATTCCCTTACAGAGTAAAAGGAAAGTTTTCTCTGTGTTAAGAACTAGTCTATAGTCTATGAATTTTCTTACATGCCTTGCTCTGTGTGTATCTATTTATTTTAATTCTAATTGAATAAATGCATTCAATTATCAAATTATAAATATTCAGATTGTAAAGCCAAATGAATAGAATTATAGTTTTCTGAAGTCCATCATCTATGGTAGATCCATTTTCATAAATTTGCTTACCCTCTACCAACCAAAACACTTAAGTTAATGCTTTTTTTCTGGAAAGCACTTATTAGGGAGACTCCACACAACTCATACACTTGATGAATTCATAATCAACTTAAATAATGAGAGACTAAGTCCTTACTCTGAACTCTAGAGACAACTAACTAGCACCTTTACTCTAATAATTCCCTCTGGGCGTTAATCACTAATCTACACCTTATGTATGTGTTTTGTGTCCTTTTTCTTTCTGACCTGCAAATGATTGTCGTGTATATCCACAGAGGCATAAAAGATAAATATATATTCAGAATCTTACTGTGTCTACGTATCTTTGAAGAGGCCATTCCTCAGCTAGAACTGGTAGGTTTAAATAGCAGTGCTAATAACGTAGAGAAACTGTATACTTTAATAAAGGAGGAAACTTTGTATACGAAACCTAGAAATTAATGAAAACCAGATTATTCTGATCATGAAGGCAATGGTAAAATACAACTTGGGTCAGATAGCATCTGGACAAATTTACCCAGTTTTATTAAGAAGAAAGCCAGAGGCTGTGGGGGAAGCCCTCATAAAGTCCTCCTCTGTTAAACTTATAACAATACTTGGCCCATAAAAGCTATTCAATAGTTGTTAGGTACAATGCCTTTGTTTCATCTAGATAAAATATTTGCATGTGTTAATTAATGTAGTACGTAAATATCAAAGTGTGATATTTGATATCATCCCACTTAAGAGAATGGTTATTCCATGCACTTTAGTGGCACCTCTTTACACAAAGACCATTTTCCACCTTAGGCAAAATAATCAAGATAGTAATAAAGTCTATCTTTGGAGAATTCCACGGACAGAGGAGCCTGGTGGGCTACAGGCTCTGTAGTCACAGAGTCAGACACCACTGAGCGACTATCACTGCACTTCACTTAGTTCTTCTGTCTCTACTTTCCTTTGACCATCAACTCAGTGGACCTTTCCCCTTTTGACTGCTCCAACTTAAGAATTCAAGGTCATCACACTCCTTTCCACAGATACCTGGTAAAACCTGCAGGCAGATAAAGTAGTGTTCTTCACTGTCCAAACCTCTGTTTCTTTATCTGAAATTAAGGAAACTTTCTAGAGCAGTCTGAGACCCATGTACTAAAATCATCTGTATACAAAACTCTTGCTAATGTTATACTCACAGAAAAGCTTATAAAGGTCTACCCTAAAATGTTAAAGGTGGTTATCTCTGAGTGAAAGAATGCAATAAATTTATGCCTTATAATTTTTATGTTTGCTGAAGTTTTTTGTTGTTGCTCTGCGATAAGCATATGTTATCTTTCCAATCAGAAAAAAAGTAAACCATTTTTAATTAATAAGATTATATTTTTTAATTTAGAAAAGTCAAGTAAAGAATAAGAATAAAAATTATCTGTGATGAGAACCCAGAGATAACTGTATATATAAAAGGTATACCATTACATACACAGTACATATTATTTTAAACGTACCACTTATCAATATATAATAAATATCTCCCAGGTCAATAGAGTGATTTTATACCACTTTTAAAATATATTTGTTGTATTTTATTATATGGACATTTTAAATTTTCTTTATTATTAATGTATAATAACCTTGCTTTTATTTAGCTATAACGGAAGAGAAAAACGTTAAAATTTTACATAGCCTCCTACTCCTTCTTCCTCTGTAACTCAGCTTGCTCCTTGCAAAGTCTGGATCGCGTAGGTCTCAGAAAGTGGGGACTCACAATACTAGGAACTGGAGCTTATCTCACTCACCCTTGTCCTGTTCTTTGCAATCGCCCAGCCCCTGCAAACCGGCAAACCCACTTAATCATGCTTGTCCATGTATAAAAGCTCTGTAACCCCTTCGTTCAGGGCTCAGAGCTTAGAGTGATAACTCCTCTGGGAACACCAGCGTAATAAACCTGAGTTCTCCAACTCTCCAAGTGTGGTGTTTGGTTTCTCGAGTACTGGTTTCTTCAACATAATTTTATGATTATATACATTATTTATTTAGGATACATCATCATAATTATGCACTTCAGAGTTTTTAAATTAACTATACCAAAATTTATCTCACTAAAATGATATTTCAGAATGCCCATTCTTCACCTCCCATCCTCTTGACAAGACAGTGTATTATAGTTTGGTTTTTTAATTTTGATAATTTGCTATATGAAACTGCATCTTGGGAATTCCCTGGCAGTCCAGTGGTTAGGACTCCATGCTTTCAGTGCTGTGGGCCTGGTTTAAATCCCTGGTGAGGAAACTAAGATGCTACAAGCCACACAATACAGCTCCCCAAAGAAAAGAAAATGCATCTCACTGATATATGAATGTATTTAATGATTATTAGTGGGGTTAACCACTAATCCCTGAATTGTCCATTTGTACTTTTTTCACTCCACAATTGCTTTTCCATGTCTTTTGCCCATTTTCTAATGGACTCTTCATCTTTTTAATATGTATTTATGAAGACACATATTAATGCATATCTTTTTTACAAATACCTTTTAAATATCATTAAAAGGGTGAGAGAAGGTAAGGAATGAAAATTTTCAGCATACCTCTGAAATAATTCCATGAAATTTCTATTCCATCTAGTTAGTCTAATACCAGACTAAGGAACCTTATAAATAAGCTAATCTCTTTTGCATGTTCCTTGTAATAGGAAATATCTTATCCCTCACTTTAATGCCTTAAAATAAGAAAGCCTCACTATAAGGACTTTTCAGAGAAAGATAAAAATACCAGAGCTTCCTTTGATCAGAAGATAGTCTAAGATACTTTTTTTTTTTATTACCTAAGGGAGGACCTACTTTTGCATTCCAATCCCCTATAATGAAAAGTACATCATTTTTTGGTGTTAGTTCTAAAAGGTCTTGTAGGTCTTCATAGAACCGTTCAACTTCAGTTTCTTCATTGTTACTGGTCAGAGCATAGACTTGGATTACCGTGATATTGAATGGTTTGCCTTGGAAATGAACAGAGATCATTCTGTCATTTTTGAGATTGCATCCAAGTACTGACTTTCAGACTTTCATTGAACATGATGGTTACTCCATTTCTTCTAAGGGATTCCTGCCCACAGTAGTAAGTACAATGTTCATCTGAGTAAAATTCACCCATTCCAATCTATTTTACTTCGCTGATTCCTAAAATGTCGATGTTCACTATTCCAATTTGCCTTGATTCATGGACCTAACATTTCAGGTTCCTATGCAATATTGCTCTTTATAGCATCGGACCTTGCTTCTATTATGAGTCACGTCCACAACTGGGTGTTGTTTTTGCTTTGGCTCCATCCCTTCATTCTTTCTGAAGTTCTTTCTCCACTGATCTCCAGTAGCATATTGGTCACCTACCGACCTGGGGAGTTCATCTTTCAGTGTCCTATCTTTTTGCCTTTTCATACTGTTCATGGGATTCTCAAGGCAAGACTACTGAAGTGGTTTGCCATTCCCTTCTCCAGTGGACCACATTTTGTCAGAACTCTCCACCATGACCTGTCCATCTTGGATGGCCCTACATGGCATGGCTTTGTTTCACTGAGCTATTTCACATCCTAAAAGATGATGCTGTGAAAGTGCTGCACTCAGTATGCCAGCAAAATTGGAAAACTCAGCAGTGGCCACAGGACTGGGAAAGGTCAGTTTGCATTCCAATCCCAAAGAAAGGCAATGCCAAAGAAGGCTCAGACTACCACACAATTGCACTCATCTCACACGCTTGTAGAGTAATGCTTAAAATACTCCAAGCCAGGCTTCAGCAATATGTGAACCATGAACTTCCAGATGTTCAAGCTGGTTTTAGAAAAGGCAGAGGAACCAGAAATCAAATTTCCAATATCCTCAGGATTATCGAAAAGGCAAGAGAGTTCCAGAAAAACATCTATTTCTGCTTTATTGACTATGCCAAAGCCTTTGACTGTGTAGCTCACAATAAAACTATGGAAAATTCTTCAAGAGATGGGCATGTCAGACCACCTGACCTGTCTCTTGAGAAACCTATATGCAGGACAGGAAGCAACAGTTAGAATTGGACATGGAACATCAGATTGGTTCCAAATAGGAAAAGGAGTACATCAAGGCTATATTTTGTCACCCTGCTTATTTAACTTATATGAAGAGTACATCATGAGAAATGCTAGGCTGGAGGAAGCACAAGCTGGAATCAAGATTGCCAAGAGAAATATCAATAACCTCAGATATGCAGATGACACCACCTTACAGCAGAAAGCGAAGAGGAACTAAATAGTCTCTTTATGTGGGTGAATGAGGAGAATGAAAAAGTTGGCTTAAAACACAACATTCAGAAAAAAAATATCATGGCATCCAATCCCATCTCTTCATGGCAAATAGATGGAGAAACAGTGGAAACAGTGGCAGACTCTAATTTTTTGGGCTCCTAAATCAGTGCAGACTGTGATTGCAGCCATGAAATAAAAAAACGCTTACTCCATGGAAGAAAAGATATGACCAACCTAGACAGCATATTAAAAAGCAGAGGCATTACTCTGCCAACAAAGGTCTGTCTAGTCAAGGCTATGGTTTTTCGAGTAGTCATGTATGGATGTGAGAGTTGGACTATAAAGAAAGCTAAGCACCGAAGAATGGATGCTTTTGAACTGTGGTGTTGGAGAAGACTCTTGAGAGAACCTTGGACTGCAAGTGACTGCATCCCTTAGGATACAACCAGTCCATCCTAAGGGAAATCAGTCCTGAATATTCATTGGAAGGACTGATGTTGAAGCTGAAACTCCAATCCTTTTGCCACCTGATGCGAAGAGTGACTCATTTGAAAAGACCCTGATGCTGGGAAAGATTGAAGATGAGAGGAGCAGGGAATGACAGAGGATGAGATAGTTGGATGGCATCATCGACTCAATAGATATGAGTTTGAGTAAACTCAGGGAGTCGGTGATGGACAGGGATGCCTGGTGTGCTGCACTCCATGGGGTCGCGAAGAGTCAGACACGACTGAGCAACTGAACTAAACAGAACCAACTGAGGGTTCTGTAATTGATTTGTTGGAAAATGAAATGCGACTCACAATTTCAGTATAGGAGAATATGATTAGGAGTGTGCATCTGATCAGAGAAGGCAGTGGCAAGCCACTCCAGTACTCTTGCCTAGAAAATCCCATGGATGGAGGAGCCTGGTAGGCTGCAGTCTGTGGGGTCGCTAAGGGTCGGACACGACTGAGCGACTTCACTTTCACTTTTCACTTTCACACATTGGAGAAGGAAATGGTAACCAACTCCTGTGTTCTTGCCTGGAGAATCCCAGGGACGGGGGAGCCTGGTTGGCTTCCGTCTATGGGGTCACACAGAGTCGGACACGACTGAAGTGACTTAGCAGCAGCAGCAGCAGCATGCATCTGATGGTTGCGGAAATGACAAGAGGAGAGAAAGGCTAGAGGAGAATAATTGCAATTGGAAGTTATACCTCAGGAGTTCCTTATATGCCTTCGGAAGTCAAGATGGGTATGTGCAAAGAAGAACAAAGGGATTAAACATTTCAGGAATAGGATATTCAGACTTATTCAGTTGATTGCAAGCAAGGACCATGAGAGAGGGAGGGAAATCAGAATGAGAAGACAAATCAGAATGTAGAAATCCTGGAAAAGCCAGGAAGACTTTACAGCCCATGGAATTTCAAACTCTGATTCATGGAACCCTGGATGTGTTGTGCAGATGCCCCCATGTGCTCTTAAAGGGGACTGAAAACTCCAAATCTTATCTCCTCCAATCCACTATAATCATGTTAGCTTTACATTCATCTGTTTTCATAGTTCAGTTCAGTTCAGTGGCTCAGTCGTGTCCGACTCTCCACGACCCCATGAATCACAGCACGCCAGTCCTCCCTGTCCATCACCAACTTCCGGAGTTCACTCAAACTCATGTCCACAGAGTCAGTGATGCCATCCAGCCATCTCATTCTCGGTCTTCCCCTTCTCCTCCCTCCCCCAACTTTTCCCTGCATCAGAGTCTTTTCCAGTAAGTCAACTCGTCACATGAGGTGGCCAAAATATTGCAGTTTCAGCTTTAGCATCAGTCCTTCCAATGAACACCCTGGATTGATCTCCCTTAGAATGGACTGTTTGGATCTCCTTGCAGTACAAGGGACTCTCAAGAGTCTTCTCCAACACCACAGTTCAAAACTTCAAGATCCCTCAATTCCATAATAAATAAAAAGTGTTCCAGTGCTTATTTTTTTATGGCTGAGAAAAAAATTAATTTAGCTAGGTTTCCTTCTTCTGTACATGATGAAATGGGATTCAAGAACGTTAAACTGTGGAAAAGATTTGAATCTAAAAACTGTGCTTCCTGACTGAAAGCTCAAACTTTTCTACAGATTTGCTCAGTCAGCGGAAGTATCAGAAAAAGGGTGCTGCTTCCTGCGGTAGGAATATTTGATAGACTTAGGTATTCATTTCTGGTTGTTTATATAGCATTGTATGAGGGTGGGGAGGGAAGGGGAAGCATTTTTGCTTAGAACCTTGCTATGGTTTGGAGAAAGAAATGAGGATTAAATATCAGTTGTGGAATGAGTAGCTTTTTACTCCCACTATGTTTATGCAGAGTAGTCTGTTTTTCTTTTCTTTTTTGCTTTAAATAGCATTAAGACCAATTTATTCAATAACATTTTTGCATGCCTACCAAATGGCCACCTCATGCAAAGAGTTGAGTCACTGGAAAAGACTCTGATGTTGGGAGGGATTGGGGGCAGGAGGAGAAGGGGATGACAGAGAATGAGATGGCTGAATGGCATCACCAACTCGATGGACGTGAGTTTGAGTGAACTCCGGGAGTTGGTGATAGACAGGGAGGACTGGCGTGCTGTGATTCATGGGGTCGCAAAGAGTTGGACATGACTGAGTGACTGAACTGAACTGAACCAAATACCACGGAGTTTTCCAAGCTTAGTGGATGTAGCAGTGAATGAAACAAAGCTGCTGTCCTCACTTAAGCTTTTACTGGGTAGTTGGGAGAAACAAACAAATCTATTGTAAAGAAATAAGTACATGATATAATGTGTTTAAGTGTTATGGGGCAAAATATAAAACAGTGAAACATGATAAGTATTGTTGAAAACATTGTACTTGTAGATAGAGTTGTCACCGAAGACTTCACTGAAAAGATTACTTTAAGAGGAAACCTGAAGGAAATGAAGAGATAAGCATACAGATTTCAAAAGGAAGAAAGTTTCTTCCACAAAGAGGGGATATCAAATGCAAAGAGCCTGGTATAGGTGCTTGGAATTTCCAAAAACAGGAACAAGACAAGGCTGATTAGAGTGGGGTTAACAAGTGTGAGAAGTGGTGGAGTTAAGATCAGAAAGGTAACAAGGGATAGGGGTATTGGGACTTAGAGTTGGTCATGACAACTTTAGTTTCAACGTGCAGGAAATGGATGAACACTTTGGAGTGTTTTGGGCAAAGAAGTGACAAATTTTATCATGATTACTTTGGCTGCTATATTAGAATATACTGAAGGCTAAGACTGGAAGCATGGAAAGTTACCAGGTAAGAAGTTGTCACTGGAGTGACGTCATAGTGTGCTTCTGGATCGTAATGCTTAATAATCTCCAAAATAACTGCCTTTTCAGTTTGCTGCCCTTTAAACCAACATTCAGACACCACATTCAGTTCAGTTCAGTTCAGTCGCTCAGTCGTGTCCGACTCTCCGCGACCCCATGAATCACAGCACACCAGGCCTCCCTGTCCATCACCAACTCCCGGAGTACACTCAAACTCATGTCCACAGAGTCGGTGATGCCATCCAGCCATCTCATTCTCGGTCGTCCCCTTCTTCTCCCGCCCCCAACCCTTCCCAGCATCAGAGTCTTTTCCATTGAATCAACTCGTCGCATGAGGTGGCCAAAGTATTGCTGGCCAGCTTCAGCATCAGTCCCTCCAATGAACATCCAGGATTGATCTCCCTTAGAATGGACTGGTTGGATCTCCTTGCAGTATAAGGGACTCTCAAGAGTCTTCTCCAACACCACAGTTCAAAAGCATCGATTCTTCAGCGATCAGCTTTCTTCACAGTCCAACTCTCACATCCATACATGACCACAGGAAAAACCATAGCCTTGACTAGACGGACCTTGGTTGGCAAAGTAATGTCTCTGCTTTTTAATATACTATCAAGGTTGGTCATAACTTTCCTTCCAAGGAGCAAGCGTCTTTTAATTTCTTGGCTGCAATTAGCATCTGCAGTGATTTTGGAGCCCAAAAAAACAAAGTCTGACACTGTTTCCACTGTTTTTCCATCTATTTCCCATGAAGTGATGGGACCAGATGCCATGATCTTTGTTTTCTGAATGTTGAGCTTCAAGCCAACCTTTTCACTCTCCTCTTTCACTTTCATCAAGAGGCTTTTGAGTTCCTCTTCACTGTCTGCCATAATGGTAGTGTCATCTGCATATCTGAGGTTATTGATATTTCTCCCAGCAATCTTGATTCCAGCTTGTGCTTCTTGATTCCAGCTTGGGCTTCTTCCAGCCCAGCGTTCCTCATGATGTACTCTGCATATAAGTTAAATAAGCAAGGTGACAATATACAACCCTGACGTACACCTTTTCCTATTTGGAACCAGTCTGTTGTTCCATGTCCAGTTCTAACTGTTGCTTCCTGACCTGCATACAGGTTTCTCAAGAGGCAGGTCAGGTGGTCTGGGATTCCCATCTCTTTCAGAATGTTCCACAGTTTATTGTGATCCACACAGTCAAAGGCTTTGGCACAGTCAATGAAGCAGAAATAGATGTTTTTCTGAAACTCTCTTGCTTTCTCCATGATCCAGCGGATGTTGGCAATTTGATCTCTGGTGCCTCTGCCTTTTCTAAAACCTGCTTGAACATCTGGGAGTTCATGGTTTACATATTGCTGAAGCCTGGCTTGGAGAATTTTGAGCATGACTTTACTAGCTTGTGAGATGAGAGCAATTGTCCGGTAGTTTGAGCATTCTTTGGCATTGCCTTTCTTTGGGATTGGAATGAAGACTGACCTCTTGCATCATGCAAAATGCCAAGCTGGAATCAAGATTTCCGGGAGAAATATAGTAACCTCAGATATGCAGATAACACCACCCTTACGACAGAAAGTGAAGAGGAACTAAAGAACCTCTTGATGAAGGTGAAAGAGGAGAGTAAAAAGCTGGCTTAAAACTCAACATTCAAAAAACTAAGATCATGGCATCCAGTCCTATCACTTAATGGCAAATAGTTGGGGAAACAATGAAAACAGTGACAAACTTTATTTTCTTTGGCTCTAAAATTAGTGCAGATGGTGACTGCAGCCATGAAATTAAAAAATGCTTGCTCCTTGGAAGAAAAGCTATGACAAACCTAAGCAGTGTTTTAAAAAACAAAGACATCACTTGGCTGACAAAGGTCCATATAGTCAAAGTTATGGTTTTTCCAGCAGTAATGTACGGATGTGAGTGTTGGACCATAAAGAAGGCTGAGAGACGAAGAACTGATGGTTTTCAACTGCGGTGTTGGAGAAGACTCTTGAAAGTCCCTTAGACAGCAAGGAGATCAAAAAAGTCAATCCTAAAGGAAGTCAACTGTGAATATTCATTGGAAGTACTGATGCTGAAGCTCCAATACTTAAGCCACCTGATTCAAAGAGCCAACTCATTGGAAAAACCCTGATGCTGGGAAAGATTGAAGGCAGGAGGAGAAGGGGGCAACAGAGGATGAGATGGTCAGATGGCATTACTGACTCAATGGACATGACTCTGAACAAACTCTGGGCAATAGGGAAGCACAGGGAAGCCTGGCACACTGCAGTCCAAAGGGTCGCAAAGAGCCGGACACAACATAGCGACTGAACAACAACACATTTGCACATCTTTCTCCATTTGTCTGCATGGTTGGTGGTCTTTTCACTCGCTCACTAGCTCTTTATGTATCATCGACTTGTCCTTAAAGGTTAGATTTTTTCTAAGTATTCATTTGTGTCAGCTATGCTTTTGCGTCTCTGCCATGAAAACGTTTGTAATCAAAATATTCAATTTTCCCTTATTATTAATGAATTTTGAGTTATAGTTGGGAATGATTTCCTCCCCTAGATATAAAAAGAAAATCAGGTTTTACAAATAAATATGTGTCCAATTTTGAATAGTGGCAGGTAAGTTATGAGGAATTAATGCAGTTCTTTTCCAGGTGGCTATCCAGCTATCTCAAAATCCCTTGTTAAAAAGCACTAATTAACCCCTACTCATTTTAGAAACTTCACTTTTTATATACTTTATTTCCATGTGCAATTAAGCCTATTCCTTGGTTTTTAATTTTGTTTTTTTAATTGTTTTTATATTAATTCATCAATATCATTTGTTTTATTTATGGCATCTTTATAGCATGGTTTCATGCACTCTAGAACTCATCCTTGCCCATTGCTCTATTTTTTAAAATGTTTCCCTGGCTCCTCTTGCATGTTTGCATTTTATTTTTCCAAATGAATTTTGTAGTTAGTTTATCTAGATCAAAGAGGCCTGGTGTAATTTATATTTAAATTGAATTAACTCTATAAATTCATTTAAGGCGAACTGACATCTTTGTGATGTACATTCTAATTCAAGATCATGGTTTATGTTTCCATTTGTTCAAGTCTATATTTTAGTCTTGTAGGAGGGCTTTAAACTTTTCCTCATGTAGGTTCTGAACACTTCTTTTAAGAGTATGAATTTTTCTGGTCTCAAACAGGGAATCACATTCTCATTTATTTTTCAATGAACTGAGAGATAACATTTGTATCCCCCAAGCCAAATAATAGATCCTATTTGTCTTATCTTTGCTGTGGCCCAAGATAAGGATTCTCCCTTACATCTTTCCCATCATATTCACTCCATGTACAGAGAGCATTTAAGAATAATAATAACACTTTATGATCTATCTTTAACTCTAGACAAAACGTGTTGAATGTTCTAATAATTCCCTTGGAACTTGAACATGTGTTAGTTCCTCCAGGGAGTAACTGGTTCTTTTCATGCCATGAAATTTATTGAATCCACTCATATCAGTACAGATGTTATAAATACAAAGGTCTCAAAGATTTGAGTCTCTTTTATCCAGAAATTAGGCAGCAGATTGATCTGAGGTCACTCTGGAGTGGTCGCCACTGATTTCAGGGACTAGTTGAGTATCGGAAGGTTAATGTGTCTGTGGAAAGGATCCTAAAACCATCTAGGTCAACCCCCTTCATCATTATCATATGAAGAATCAGAGGTACCCGTTCATGCAGTGGATTATCTAATCTTGCATATCTAGGACAAGATTTGAATCCACACTGTCTCAATCCCAAGTCACTGCTCTTTCTGCTACACCAATTTAAGTGTAAGCTGTACTGGAGGCATCCTCTTCAATATCAGGTATGTGAGTGCAGAAGCAAACCTAGTTTCTGAAATGGGTAAAGTCAGAACAGTGTGGAGTTAGAGAAAGGGCACCAAACATCAAAACAGAAAGTCAAGAGTATGAGTACTTGCCTGTGTAGATTTGCTTAGTAATGGAACAATTTATTTAGAATACATACTTGCAGCAGAGTTTTGAGAAAGAAAAGAGAAGAGAAAAACTTGGTTTGATGACAAGATGAAAGGACTTTGATGTGAATTCTAGGTATACATCGTTTCAGTTGACTTTCAGTGTATTTTGTAAAGTCTTCTTAGATCTCAGTGAGGATTTCCCTAAGCAGTCTAGTTTTAATGTTTACAGCATATTGTTTTACGTAACTTCTTCTAGGTTCTCCATTATCTTTCTCTGTCTCTACATGAATCTGTTTCCTATTTTTTCTAAGTGAACTCTAGAAATAGGAAGTTTCCTGCTGCCAACTGCTTTGGTGAAAATCTATAAAATCCAGCAGTTAAAAAATAGCTGACTTCAGGCAGCAGAGTGTTTAAGAGATTTTGTATTTACCATATACTTGGACCTATATGAAGCCTTCAGGCTTTAACCATATCATGTTCATGAGCCTTTGAGGTGTATGGCATTGGTGGCATAGAACAGGATCATACATGCCTGCATAACTAAAATGGAGAACTAAGAATAAGAGGCTATTTCAGTTTTATTCTGAACCATGGCTAATAGAAAATTGAAACAGTCTGTTTCTCTGTATCCATTTTTTTTCAGGTTGTATTCCCTTACCCCACTCATTGCAAAAAAAAACCAGTGCCTACCCTCCTTTGCATCATTGTGTTCCCACTAATAATCAATCATGATTCTCAAACATTGTTCACTCCAGTCTTTCTCTGGCATCATGATGTTTTGTTGCCATTCTTTTTCCATTCAAAACTTGGCAGCTGCCTATGAGATTTTTTTAAGTGTTTCACAAACTAAGGAGTAATATTCAAATAACTGAATTTTTATTTATTTTATAAAGACTGGCATCATACTTTAAGCAAATTGCAAAATCATAAGAATTAACCTGAACTGATATTTTAATTAGTTAGCTAAAATATCTGGAAAGGTCACGGAGGAAATATTTGAGCAATGTGAACAGAAGAATAATACAACAGAAAACTATTATCTGGTGGAGGGAAACCCCTATATTATTTCATGCAGAAAAGTCTCATTTTGTATTTAATCACTGTATTTTTCCTCATTCTCCTCCATCAGGAAGCCAGAGTCCTTCCTGAAATCAAACTGAATGGCCTGGAATAATCAGTCGGTCATAACTGAATTCACACTACAAGGTCTTTCCAGTTCTTGGGAACTCCAGATCATCTATCTCCTGTTTTTCTCTGTAGTCTATGCAGCCACTGTGCTGGGGAACCTCCTCACTGTGTCACCATTGTGTCAGAGCCACGCCTGCACTCCCCCATGTACTTTCTGCTGGGCAACCTCTCCTTCATTGACGTGTCTCTGGCCTCATTTGCCACTCCCAAAATGATTGCAGATTTCTTCAGGGAGCCTAAGGTCATCTCTTTTGAAGGCTGCATCACCCAGATATTCTTCCTGCATCTCTTAGGGGGTGTTGAGATTGTGCTGCTGATATCCATGTCTTTTGATAGGTATGTAGCTATTTGTAAGCCTTTACGCTATTTAACCATCATGAACCGGAGAACGTGCCTTGGGCTTGTGACACTTTCCTGGATTGTCGGCATCTTCCACGCTATGAGTCAGCTCGCATTTACTGTGAATCTGCCCTTCTGTGGGCCCAATGAAGTGGACAGTTTCTTCTGTGATCTTCCCTTAGTGATTAAACTTGCCTGCGTAGACACATACATTCTAGGAGTGCTCATGATCTCAACCAGCGGCCTGATTGCCCTAGTGTGCTTCGTTCTCTTGGTGATTTCCTACGCTGTCATCTTGGTCACTATTAGACAACGTTCTTCTGGTGGGTCCTGCAAAGCTCTCTCCACCTGCAGTGCCCACTTCACTGTGGTGACTCTTTTCTTTGGCCCATGCATTTTCATTTACGTGTGGCCTTTCACAAATGTCCCAATAGACAAAGTTCTCTCCGTATTTTATACCATTTTCACTCCCCTCTTAAATCCAGTCATCTACACCCTTAGAAATAAGGATGTCAAGGATTCCATGAGAAAACTTAGCAGCCGTGTCTTGAAGTCTAGCCAGACTGATCATAGCCCTTGATTTGCTTTTGCGCGTACAAAAATGAGCATTTACTTTGTTGGTCAACATTGTCATGCTAGTGCAAGAAATCATATATTTCATGGCAGAATTGTTTTCATCATCAGTCTCATCAGTTACTGAGTTTTGGTCATATTAAGAGTTCCTCACACAGCATAATATTTACGATGGAACATTATCAAACCAATATCCAAAATTTTACCTCACAAGGACTCACTTTTTAGAATATTCAACCGTTGTCAGATGTAGGTATTTATTTGAGTATTAAGACATTCACATGTTTCAGGAAAGAGTGGATTTCCTTACAGGCTCTTATGATTAAGGAAAGGAACAAATGTGAAAGTACCAACACTTGTACACTGAAATAATAGTGGAATTTTTTATTGTTGATGAATAACATTTTAGTTCAAAGGTCAGAAAAAATACTGCAGTTTCTTGGTGAGGATGTTTACTATTTAATATTTTGTAACCTATCATCAATAAGAAGAATAATGTTCTTTATTTCAGTCCCTATGCCCTCTTGTGTGGATTAAACAATTTTAAAACAGTACAGTAAACACTAAGAAAATTCTTATAATCATATTCATATAGAAAGACTCTGGAGTAATATGTACCAAATCCCATCCACATTCTTGATCTACAGAAGAGGAAACTAAGATCCACGGACATGGTAACTTTTCAAGGTCATGTTTTTTAAGGCAGAATTTAGATCACTCAGGTTTCTCTGGTGGTTCAGAAGGTGAACAATCTGCCTGCACTGCAAGAGACCTGGGTTCGATCACTGGGTCAGGAAGATCCCCTGGAGAAGGAAATGACAACTCATTCCAGTATTCTTGCTGGGGAAAACCCATGGACAGAGGAACCTGGCAGGCTACAGACAATAGAGTCACGAAAAGTCTGACACGACTGAGCCACTAACACTTTCACTTTCTTTCTTTAGATCATTCACCTACAAACTGTTTGTTTTCTAACCAGTACGCTATTTTGGTACCATGATACTTACTGTATCATTTTGTAATCAAATGCCATATTGTAAACATTAAGTTCCTAAAAGATCCTTATGCTTAAACACAGTATTGGGGGAACACATGTACACCCAGGGGGGGATTAATGTCAATGTACAGCAAAACCAATACAATATTGTAAAGTAAAAAAAAAAAACAAAACAGTATTTGACTTAAGAAATCTATGAAACAATGCTCCTTCAACTTAGTTGATATACCTAATAACTAGAGACTTCAGAACATAGAAACAACCTAGTAATATCTATTCATTTTACTGATGATGAAACTAAGAATCAGGAAATAAGGTGACTTTCCCAAGTTTGTATACCTTTAAGATGATAGTGCATGGGGTCGCAAAGAGTCGGATACGACTGAGCAACTTCACTTTCACTTTTCACTTTCATGCATTGGAGAAGGAAATGGCAGCCCACTCCAGTGTTCTTGCCTGGAGAATCCCAGAGACGCGGAGCCTGGTGGGCTACCGTCTATGGGGTCGCACAGAGTCGGACACGACTGAAGTGACTTAGCAGCAGCAGCAGCAAGATGATAGAGTCCTACTAAGAAAGTGCCTCTTGTCTTTCTGTCTCTCTTCTCCTCTATCAATTAGACAACAGCTAAATTGCCTTTAAGAGCAAATTGACTATTGTCATTCTGAGAGTTATACATAGGAAAAATGTTAATGCTTAAAAGTAAATACTTACAACCATTTATAGTTTGTTTTCCAATTATCCAGTTGGCTGGCATTGTCAAAATTTGCCTAATATTGTATGTAATATTATATAGCTTGGGTTTAGATAAGGACAGATGTATATATTGATAGATAGATAGATTGTAAAGAGTTGAATATAAAGATAAATAAATTATTAGGTGAATGGATGGGCAAATAGATGGATATGTGTGTTTGGGTGGGTAGATGTATAGCAAGATACAGATGGATACTTACAATAATGAAGAAATGAATATACAGCTTAATACATTGACTCAAGTTTCTGTGTCTGTATGTTGAATGTATACAACTATAAATTGCAATTGTGTTATTTTCTTAAAAATTTATTTGAAAAGTTATTGGACCTGACAGAATTCAAAAGATATATTCTTACATATGTTTCTTATGATGAAGTAGGAAAAATTTATGAATAGGCTTAATGTCACTGGAGAGATGGACTAATGAATTATGTTAGTGAAAAAATATTTTTAAAACCCTGTAAATATTCTCTATGAACATTATAAATCTGTCTTCCCACCTTCTCAACTCTGTTATACCAAATCTACAAGTTGGATGAATATTCATATTTAATTCTGATCAATAGCATATGGTTGGCTAACCACAGTAAGGAATGCTCCATTAGTTGTTTTCTATGCCCAGGCTATGAATTTTGTTTTCCACTTTAACATCCTAACATGCACACTGCTAGAATTATAGCCAAATAAATGTCATAGATTCCATCACATGAAACTTTGCATGTGCTCTAGAATAAGATCCCAAGCATTAGGAATGCTACATGGAATATTAGCCCCAAAGACAAAATCTAGATATTTGGCATAAGCACCAACCTAAGAAGTAAGAGTAAAGAATGATCACGGTTCCCATTCTAAGCTCTCCACTGATGGTGGCTTCTCCCTCCTTGTCTCATATTTTCTATCACCAAATAGCTTTCTGAGGTGCTCTTCAATCTTTCAGTCTCATGACCATAGAGAAGAAACCTAACACTTAGTCCCAATAGTTCACTGTAAAAGATCAACCTAGCAAATGATTTCCAGAAATATTGAACCTAATGTATGATTCCATCTTCACCTCCAAGAGTCATTAGCCTGATTAAAACTGTCTACGGTGCTGTTCCATAGAGTCATGGAATGTCACTTTTTGTTTCTCTTATTTAATTAATTGGATTCCCTATTGTCTATTTACTTCCATTGAGTTTAAACTACTTCACATGTTCATTCCAATTATAGTCTACTAAATAAAATCAGAAGTAAATGTATTTTGAAATGTCAAAATACTTAATATTGTTCAGAAAAGTTAAACGTGTACATAAAATAAAATTGAGATTTGTGTTAGATTGGATTTGTGTCGAGCAATGAGCCATCGGCACCAAACTAGTTTCTTGGTCTCAAAATCCCTTTAGATGTGTTTTTCTCCCAGCAGAAAAGCCACTGCTACTATTCAAAAGCCACACTTTCTAGTATTACTGTCAGAAGTTAAGCAGATAAAATAGCATGTGAAAACAATCCAACAGAATAGAGTCTGGCACGCTGGAGAAAAAGAAAAGTTAGTGTTCAAGATGGACAGGAATGCAAAATGGAACTGAAGACATAATCAGGATCCAGATGATTCATATCCTACTACACGCTGTAATAGTTGTATATTCCCCAACCATATTGGTTTTTCTTCTGTAACCCATTTAATGAAGCCTGTTATATTATAAGCTTTGGGGAATAAATATTTGAGAATAAATTCATATATTTAATCTTCATAAACAGTGGAATAACAATGTCAAAATCAACATCACCACTGGGGAGACAAGAGCTAAGTGGTATATGCCTCACCAGGGATGTCCAGGTTTCTTCTGTAATCCTTCTTGCTCCCCTCCAGATATTATCTGACCTTAATGTAAAGATTTCACCAACTTCTGTGTCATCCCCTCAATGAATATGCACCAACATGCCATTCAGAGAGGCAGGTCTTTTCAGGGTATGGGAGCTAAAGAGATTCTGGGAAATAGCTTCAAGGTGCAAGGTGATGAGAAAAGAAGAGAATAAGAAGGAAAAAGGAACCTTCTTTCCAGAAATTGCTGGACCAACTTACTAGTCATTGGCAAGTCAACTTACCACACAACATAAAGTTCAGTATACATGTCAAATAAGAAGATTCAAAGATACAGGAGAGATTGGAAAGAGACAAGAAAAACCAGGATATCTTTTCTTTTGCATCTACAACAAAGTATTCAAGCACAGACTGTATATTTTACACATCCTTTTACATACCAAAATAAGTGAAAATAAGTAAACTTCCATCAAATCACTTGATAAAACTGTAAAAAGTTCTCAAAATAGAAACTGTATGAAAATTGGCCTGTTGCTTCTAGCCTTTTCTCAGTTACCCAGTGCTTCCCCATTGTCTCTGCCATATATATCTAGCATCCCAGAGTTGATAAAAAAAAGTTATAATCAATCGGTTAAGAAAGATATGGAACATTTTACCTTAGCCAAATTAAGAATTATAACCGTAATATGTGTGTGTGTGTGTGTGTGAGTCACTCAGTCTTGTCTGACTCTTTGCAACCCCATGGACTGTAGCTCTGGAGAAGGCAATGGCACCCCACTCCAGTACTCTTGCCCGGAAAATCCCGTGGACAGAGGAGCCTGGTGGGCTGCAGTCCATGGGGTCGCTAAGAGCCAGACACAACTGAGCGACTTCACTTTCACTTTTCACTTTCATGCATTGGAGAAGGAAATGGCAACCCACTCCAGTGTTCTTGCCTGGAGAATCCCAGGGACGGGGGAGCCTGGTGGGCTGCTCTCTATGGGGTCGCACAGAGTCGGGCATGACTGAAGTGACTTAGCAGCAGAGCAGGACTCGCCAGGCTCTTCTGTCCATGGAATTCTCCATGCAAGAATACTAGAGTGGGTTGCCATTCCCTTCTCCAGGATATCTTCCCAACCCTGGAATCAAACCCAGGTCTCCCATATAAACCCTTATAGCATCTCAGAAATCTTTGAAAACTGTTCCACTTGACCTCTAATCCATTAGAAGTCAAGGAACAGCTATATAAGCTTTTTGAGACAGTGGGCTGTACATTAAATGATACGTTATTGAAAATTTACACAATCCAGATCTAAGTGTCATCGTGTGTGTGTGTGTGTGTGTGTGTGTGTGTGTGTGCTCAGTCATGTCAGATTCTTTGTGACCCCATGGACTGTAATTCCCCAGGCTCCTTTGTCCATGGGATTTCCCAGGCAAGAATACTGGAGTGGATTGCCGTTTCCTTCTTCTGGGGATCTTCCTGACCCAGGGATTGAACCCGCATCTCCTTCGTCTGCTGCACTGGTAGGTGGATTTTTTGCCACTGAGCCAAGGGGGAAGCCTTGTCATCATGGCCCCTTTCTAGATCAAGAAGGAATGTTATCTTTTATGGAGTTGTCTTGTTGATTCTAGGAGAATATTGCTGTTTATGGTTAAGCAGGCCTTTCTGCTGTTGGGGGAGGTTTGGTCGATATGCGAAGCAGGTACACAATGCATAGGAGAGGAGAGTAAGGAGACCAAAGAGCAAAGAAATTTTTTAATGTTTTTTCACAGTTTTCTTGCCTTGCTATAGAATGTGAATTTTATTTCACACCAAAGATGGTTGGATGGCATCACCAACTCAATGGACATGAGTTTGAGTAAACTCCGGGAGTTGGTGATGGACTGGGAGGCCTGGCATGCTGCAGTCCAAGGAATTGCAGACTCAGACATGACTGAGTGACTGAACTGAACTGAACTGAAGCTCTGGCTGCACAATCCCTTTCCATAACCACTAATATTACATCTTGTTCTCTAGAAATAGTAAACCACATTTAGCTCCTCAGTTCCCTGGCAATTTTTTAAAATAAATTAAAAAAAAATTTTTTTGGCCATGCTGTGTGGCATGTGGGATCCTAATTTCCTTACCATGGATTGAACCCACACCCCCTGCATTGAAAATGCAGAATCTTAATTACTAGACCACCAGGAAAGTCTCCCCGCTAGGCACATTTATGCTTCTCTGCCTTTGCCTATGCTATTCCTTCCTTCTGACATACTTTCCTGCAACGTGGCCTTGAAATCTCAGATTCAGCACTACCTCTGCAAACCTTCACTTCATGGGAAATAGATGTGGAAACAGTGGCTGACTTTATTTTTGGGGCTCCAAAATCACTGCGGACACTGATTGCAGCCATGAAATTAAGACACTTACTCCTTGGAAGGAAAGTTATGACCAAACTGGATAGCATATTAAAAAGCAGAGACATTACTTTGCCAACAAAGGTCTGTCTAGTCAAGGCTATGGTTTTTCCAGTGGTCATGTATGGATGTGAGAGTTGGACTCTGAAGAAAGCTGATCGCCAAAGAATTGATGCTTTTGAACTGTGGTGTTGGAGAAGACTCTTGAGAGTCCCTTGGACTGCAAGGAGATCCAACCAGTCAATCCTAAAGGAGATCAGTCCTGAATATTCATTGAAAGGACTGATGTTGAAGCTGAAATTCCAATACTTTGGCACCTGATGCAAAGAGCTGACTCATTGGAAAAGACCCTGATGCTGAGCATTGAAAGCAGGCGGAGAAGAGGACAACAGAGGATGAGATGGTTGGATGGCATCACCAACTCAATGGACATGAGTTTGAGCAAGCTCTGGGAGTTGGTGATGGACAGGGAAGCCTGGCATGCTGCAGTCCATGGGATTCCAAAGAGTTAGAAATGACTGAGCAATTGAACTGAACTGAATTTTAACAATTTCCTGAACAGTACCATATCTTCATACAAACAGTTCTGTCTTTGTAAATCTATCATATTGCTACATGAACAATCCCCTTATACTTTCATAAGTCTGGACAAAGTCTTTCTGTTGTTGAAACATTTAATAACATGCTATATATAAAATGAATAGATGATTGTCACCATTCATTCCCCAGTTAATATTTTAATACATCCATGTATATATGACTATAAAGCATTTCACTATTTTTTGGACAAAAGTTCAAGAGATAAACATGTGAATAACATTGTATTGCTTTTTAATCATATACATTCTATTTAAAAACATTATGGGGTGGATTCATGTCAATGTACGGCAAAACCAACCAATGTAATATTGTAAAATAATTAGTCTCCAATAAAAATAAAAATTAAAAAAAATAAAATAAAAAATAAAAACATTAAAAACACTCTGTTTAAAAAATCAAATAAACTCTATTTAAAAACAACAGCACACTGGCCCATTGAACATTGTGTATTTATTATTTTTTCCCTTGCATGCAATCTTGGACTATATTTCAACTTAAATAAGAAAGCCCTAAAATATAATACCTCTTTTGAAAAACATAGATGTAAAGGGACAACTTTATTTACAGAAATACATCAAAGATTAATAATTGGCACAAATCCAATATTTTAGCATTAGTTAATATTAAGTTAATTGACACATCCTATTACAGTATTAAAACCATGGCTTTAAGTTCAAGTAGGCACAACCATTTATATTTCAGTAACCCTGAAATTTTAATCGTGTTTAAAACAACAGCAACAATAATAGTATAATTAGCTAGTATTCATAAACCCTTTCGAGTGCTAAGCACTGCTGGTTAAATGTATATGTGTTTTGATTTTCACAACATCCCAAGTGGTTAAATACACCATAAAATGTCCACATTTTATGATGAAGAAATTGAGTTTTAGAAACATCAAAAATACATGCTGAGGGTTACACAAGAAATAAACTGGTGGGACTGGAATTCAACCTACAACAGATGGAACCTATCTATTGCTAAATACATGTCCCTCAAAGACAGAGAAACAGATCTTGTACATTAATGGATCTCCAGCACCCAACAAGGGCCTTAAGCAGAGTAGAGATTCAGCAAATGATTATTGAATTAAAATGAAAGTTTTAGACCTGAGGTTTATATTTAAAAATAAAGATGATAATTTTTGCTAAAGAATGTATATGAGGCAAAAGTATATTTCTACCTTAACCGTTTTTCATTTGTCTAACTGACATTGAAGCAAGAAGGAAGAATTTATGATTTGGTTAAAATTAACAGTATTTCAAATTAAAAATGTGATTTCATACCTAGTCCAAATGCTACATTTGTCCCTAAACTGCACATTAGTTAACTTCAGATATTAAATATTTGGCTTGGTTTGTGTTGAAGCATGTCAAAACATTAAAAGTCTGAGATAAATGAAAGAAACTATTAATGCCACTTCTTTCTTTGCAAGGCATGGGCTTGTGTTTTTCTCCTGGAACTTACAAACTGTCATAATCCACCATGACAGATTTTTTCCTGAACTCTTTTCAAATACCTCAGTCAATTTAAGGAGATGCAACCTATCGGTATATTGTTATTCAGAGAAATCTCAAAGTATTAGGGAATTGTATCTAGTTTTTCCATGCCACCCCCTTTTAGCAGTGGAAAACTGGAAAGTGTTTTATTGTTTTTCTGCTGTACATCTTAAGCCACAATATTACAGACATCCTAAACCTGAATATCAAGTTTTGTGTTTGACAAATAGTGGTTGCTGCTGCTGCTGCTGCTGCTAAGTCACTTCAGTCGTGTCCGACTCTGTGTGACCCCACAGACGGCAGCTGACCAGGCTCCCCCGTCCCTGGGATTCTCCAGGCAAGAACACTGGAGTGGGTTGCCACCTCCTTCTCCAATGTGATTATACTTATACAATTGTTCTTCAAATACATACTTATTAAAAATGAAGTACAGTTTAGATAGAAGTCTACCTTGGTGAGAAGAAAAAATGAAATGACATTTTGAGAAACCATTCTGTCCATTTTCTACAAAATCATTACAACGGGCAATTACATTTATTATCTTCATGTTACAGATTTAAAAAGGAATAAAGAGGTAAAGTGACTCTCCAGAATAATACAACTAGGAAATGACAAATCCAAGATCTAATTCTAAGTCTCATGTATGTTTAGAGCAATGAGCTTTGCCCCTTAATGGTGATTCAGCCTCTAGCTTCATGGATTCTCTAGACTTTAGGTTCTTCAACTGTGAGGGAAATTGTTTGACCAGCTGATTTTCAAAGACTTTCTTGTAATAAAAAAAAAAACAAATTCAGCATAATATTTAATATACCAAATTAGGAAGAATTTTGCAATATAGTTCTTAAACAATTACCATCTTTTCTTCCCACAGGCTAACTTATATTCTATACTCACACTGAGACTAATAATAATTGGGGAAAATTTATTTGGAAATGAAAAATTTATCATGAATTTAATAGTTTATAATTTTTCAAACATTTAGTCTGGGGTATTAATAAATTCATCAGATCTAAGATAGCAAACCAGGTTTTGAAAGCCAGTCAGATTTGAGTAGTTTACTTTCTATGGTTTAAACTTTACAATTGATGTTTGATTAATTATTTGCTATATCAAGTGTGATAGTGATCTACATACTTATTGAGAAAAGGTATTATTAAATCTTGTATCCTCTGAAATGTTCTCTTTTGTTCAAAGTTGACTCAGAACTCAAACAGTTGTATCCACTGAATCAAGTTTGTTCAACAATATTCGAAAGAGCTTCTTCATAATATAAATTTTCCACAAAAATATTCCAATGCCATGAAAAAACCTGTTATGTCCAATATTCTTAATTTAAGTTCCGCAAGTGGACAGCGTCAGAATACCATAACACTTTGAGTGAGAATGTTCTGGGTTAAAAGACAAAAGAGCAATATTTTATCTCAGGCTTCTCTAAGAACCTGGATCTATGTTTCTAGAATTCAGAAGTCTATGAATTCCTGAATTTATGTTCACAATTTTGATAATATGTGCATTTTTCCATAAAGATAACCTATACATTTCAACGGATTTTCAAATGGATCCATAATTGCAAAAGACTGGCAAACATCGCACTAACATTTAGGCATGATCCTTCACATCTCTCAATTTTAACTTCTGATTTTCATGAATTTAGACTAAATGACTTGAAAGATTCTAACTTTAATTTTCTATTGTTCTTAGAACAAAACTGATGATACTAAATCTCAGGTACGAGCTCTCTGCTCATTGTACTGAATATATTGGAGTAGTTTTCCCAAGAGTTAAATATTGGTTACTTAGTTTCTTCTTCCGGAGAAGGCAATGGCAAGCCACTCCAGTACTATTGCCTAGAAAATCCCATGGATGGAGTAGCCTGGTAGGCTGCAGTCTGTGGGGTCGCTAAGGGTCGGACACGACTGAGCGACTTCACTTTCACTTTTGACTTTCACACATTGGAGAAGGAAATGGCAACCCATTCCAGTGTTCTTGCCTGGAGAATCCCAGGGACGGGGGAGCCTGGTGGACTTCCGTCTATGGGGTCACACAGAGTCGGACACGACTGAAGTGACTTAGCAGCAGCAGCAGCAGCAGCAGCTGTTTCTTCTTCACAGCTGTTTCACTTCCTGGTTTCTCAAAGTATAGATAAGTGGATTCAGAAAAGGGGTAAAGATGGTGTAGAAAACAGAGAGAACTTTGTCCACCAGGAAGTCTGTGAAAGGCCACACATAGATAAAGATGCAGGTTCCAAAGAACATCAACACAACTATGAAATGTGCAGTGCAGGTAGAAAAAGCCTTAGATGATCCAGTGGAGTAGTGGTCCTTGATAGTGACCAGAAGAGTGATGTAGGAAGTGAGCAAAAGCAGAAAACTTACAAGAGCAATCACACCACTGGTTGAAATCATGAAGATTCCAAGAACATATATGTCTATACATGCCAGCTGGATGACCAAAGGAAGGTCACAGAAGAAACTGTCTACAACATTGGGACCACAAAAGGGTAAATAGAGGGTAAAAGCTAACTGGCTCATTGTATGCAAGAAGCCCACTGTCCAAAAAGTTGCCACAAGCCCAACACATACTCTTTGGCTCATAATTGATGAATAATGGAGAGGTTTGCATATGGCAATGTACCTGTCAAAAGACATGGAGATGAGCAGCACAATTTCAGTCCCAGTGAAGAGGTGCAAAAAGAAGATCTGAGAAATGCATCCCTCAAAGGAGATGGTCTTGTGCTGAGCAAAGAAGTCCACGATCATCTTTGGAGTGGCAAAGGAAGACAGACACATGTCGATGAGAGACAGGTTGCTGAGCAGGAAGTACATGGGGGAGTGAAGGTGTGGGGTGGACAGTACCGTGAGCAAAATCAGGCAATTGCCCAACATGGTCATTAAGTAGAAAACAGAAAACATCACAAAAAGGAAAATCTGGAGCTGAGGAGAATCAGTAAGTCCAAGTAACAGAAATTCAGACACTCTGGAATGGTTGATTCCCTCCATTGATCTTCAGGCTCTGGTCTATAATGACAAAGTGGTACACAATGACAGAGTTAGAAAATGCAGTACTTCTACAATTACACATGAAGGAGTTATAATATCAGTTAATAATTAACTAGAATATTGATTACCTAAAATCTAACTTCTAACTAGCTCAGTAAATATTTTTCTTTTTGGAACCACTGAACAATCTGTGTCAGATATCACTACAAATGGAAAACTTCTTGGTTTGATCACCATCAAGTACATGCTGGATTATACTCATCACATACCTATACAAAAATATTCTTTTCTGGATACTGGCTGAGGAGTTACATAATCCATAGTCACAGAGGAAGAGTACACTCAGTAATTGGGTTCTACTTAGCAAGTAAGGTAAATAAAAATTTTCATAGGGGTGAACCTCTCAAAGTTTTCTGTTAAACCAAAAAAATGAAATTTATGTTTGATCCACTATTGTTAAAACCCTGGATTTAAATAAAAGTTTAATGTACTGATTTCAGGAAGCCTATTTCTTATCCTAGGAGGATGATAAATGATTTTTCCTTTAAGTAAATTTCTGTTTTCGCAGCTACAAAAAATTCCACTTTCTTTCTAATTTCATTCATACGTTTTCAAATAGTTTTGCTAGGACTGGCAAGTACTATTTTAACTATTAATATATAAATGATTAATTTCTTAATTCTGTAAAATTACAGATGATCAAAACGCATACCTGTAACATATGAGTTATCCTCAAGTTTTTTCTTACGATCGCACAGAAACATTTGTTTTAAAGGAAGAGAGAACCCCTCCTCTATTTCTCCACATGTTACTCTAACAAAGCTAATTTTTTAGACTAGAAAAAGGAGGAAGAAAAATTCTAGGCCAAATCCAGGAAATACATGGATACAAGATGAGAATCAAGGCTTTTGTAGTACCAGCATGTAAGATCCTCAAAGCCAAACAAAGCAAGCAAATGAAAAAACCCACATTGATGATGGTATGTCAAAGTGATACCAGAGGCAACTGAAAGAAAAAAAAAAAGATTATTTAAAGACTCAGACTCATTTTTCAAAATTGAGTTTTTGATTTACAGCAGATTGCAAATTCTACAAATATCTCCTGTGACCTTCTGTTTTGCCATATTGGAAGAAAAATCTGGCTTCATCCTCATTTATGTGCAAATATTCAAATTATCCTGTCAGTGTTGATAAATATTTTAGATTTGTCAGAGAACAATGTTCCACAAATCTGAAAACTGAACTATGGGAAAGTTGTTAAGAGGGTTAAAGTGTTCTTAACCTGCGGTGTGACTTTGCTCATACCTTAGTAGCCTTTCTAAGATTTTACCTCTTTACCTATGAGAATTCAATTAGATAGTCTTTATAAAGCATTAAGCGTATGTCCTGGGCAACATTCAATAACTGTCTAGTTTTCAAAATTCAATACTGCTCATAAATAATTAGCTTATTTTATTTCATGAATAGTAATAGTAATAATTTCAGTAAAAATATTATCCTAGTATCAATTCAGTGATTTAGAAAGATATGGGCTTCCAAAATCATTTCATTTTTTTGAGGTTAAATTACTTCTTATGAAACTTATCTAAGTATCTTGATATATTAAATACTAAAATTTCTCAGTCTCAGATATTTTAATATTTCTTCTATTTCCCTGATTTAATGATGTAATTAGTCATGACAAACACAAAAATTATTACACTTAATTTAGATTTATATACATATATAATGAATATGTTACATATTCATTGTCTGGGAAATCCCACGGACAGAGGAGCCTGATGGGCTATAGTCCACTGGTCGCAAAGAGTCGGACGTGACTGAAGTGACTAATACACACACATATACACATTACAAGTAAATAAACAGTTGTCAGTTTTTTTCCTCCTTTATGTTCAGAAGGAACTCTAAAGGCCTCTCTAATACCTGATTGGGGGCTTCACTTGTGGCTCAGTCACCCATCTTTATGTCTTCATATATATATATATGTGTGTGTGTGTGTGTGTATTTCCTTTACTACTCTATTATTTTGACTTCAGTTCAGTTCAGTCGCTCAGTCGTGTCCGACTCTCCGCGACCCCATGAATCACAGCACTCCAGGCCTCCCTGTCCATGTTACACAGTTATTAAATGAAAATTGTCTGCTACCTGAGGAACACGAATTACAATTGCTTCTCAAGGTCCTTATATTATTTCTGGCTTTTAATCTACCAGCCATGCATCAGAAACCAAAAATATCATATTCTTCAAGATTCACAAACCTACTGAATCACCATAGTCCTTAGGAAGCATGAGAAGCCTAGAAGTGTGTATATATATTTTCTCCAGTCCTGCTACAAAAGGCACTAAAAATCAGAGGCATCTAGGAAGATCACAGATTAGGCACTACAATCTGCTTGCAGTGGGAGTTATTAAAATGCTGAGCTGACTTTTCCCCATGTTGCAAGAAAAGCTGTGAAGTCTATCTTTGCTATTTAGTGTGGACTGACACTCATGATGAAGCAATTTTCATTAGAGAAAAAACACAACTGGGACCTGTCTTTAGAAAACCTTTGAGCAATCATTTAAGGAGCAAAACATTGCTTCTTTAATTACAGAAATATTCTCACCTTTATGCCCCAGTGTTCAATATCCCAATGTTGGAAAATCTCTCTTTTGAACTAAGGCACTTTGTCACCTGCATACTCTTGCTTACTTGAAGAATCTTATAAAGAAAGAATCCTGCATTAAAGTTTCTGACGGGACATTGAAAATTAGTACAGGCGAATAATATAATGATAGCTGCTACTCAGGTAGATAAAATTTGGGGAAGGAGAAATTGGAAAGCTCAAAGTAACTGGAAGAAATGAAGGCAGGTACCTTGCAATAGCCTAGAAGAATGGTGTAAGAATTAAATTACACAAATAAACATAAAACTTTCAGTAGAATGCCTGGCACAGAGAAAATGATGAATAATATACGGTGGTAAGAATAGCAGAGGTGATTATAATTATTAACATAATGTTTTGAGGTGTTTATGACATAGAATTCAGGATGATACTAGCTGTGGAATCTCAACCCTAAACTATAACTGAGGGTCTGGTTATATTTACTTGAAGGTCAATCACTCATCTGTAGTTTGCTCTTCAAATACAATCATCTTTCCAAATTTCTTTAGTGATTTGAACTGTTCACAATTACCATAGCTAGCCTACATTCCTCCTAAGACAAGCAATGGAGCCCAAGAGAATCTTCCCTAGCTGACCACATTCCTTGCACCCTTTGAAATACAAAAAAAATAAAAAAAGAAGATGAAACTTTTTTTAAAGATATTTTTGTTCTCTTTCTGTTCTGTAAAAAGAAATAAAGAAAATGACTTAAAAAAAAAAAAGCCAACCAACATAACAGTTGCAAAGATTCAGTAAATCCAAAATGTCTGCCCTGGTTTAAAACAAAAGAAAAGTGTATATAATAATTACTGGCTTTATCCTGGAAAGGATAAGAGGATTAACAGAAAAAATAATAGAAAGAAAACTTAGTTTAGGGCTTCCCAGATGGCACTAGTGGTAAAGAACCCACCTGCCAATGCGGGAGATGTAAGAGACAAGGAGATCAATCCTGGGTGTTCATTGGAAGGACTGATGCTAAAGCTGAAACTCCAATACTTTGGCCACCTCATGCCTCGAGTTGACTCACTGGAAAAGAGTCTGATGCTAGGAAGAATTGGGGAAGGGAGGAGACAGGGACGACAGAGAATGAGACGGCTGGATGGCATCACCAACTCGATGGACATGAGTTTGAGTGAACTCCAGGAGTTGGTAATGGACAGGGAGGCCTGGCGTGCTGTGATTCATGGGGTCGCAAAGAGTCAGACACGACTGAGCAACTGAACTGAACTGAACTGAACTGAAGACACAAGGGTTCGATCCCTGGATAGGGAAGATCCCCTGGAGAAGGGTATGGCAATCCACTCCAGTATTTTTGCCTGGTAAATCTGATCAACAGAGGAGCCTGGCAGGCCATAGTTCATTGTGTGGCAAAGAGTCAGACACGAATGAAGAGATTTAACATGCATGCCGAAAGAGCACTGGAGTTTGGGTGCATAATGAAAGTTTTCTGTATCTTGGTTGTTTTGGTGATTACATGAATACATATCTGTTAAAACTCATAGAACTGCATACCAAAAGGGACAAAACCCAATTTTACTTTAAATCATTGGTAAAGTAGAATTTTGAAAAGCAAAACCAAATAATTCTGTACAGTGACTAGTTACAAAATAAAGGAAACCAGTATCTTTCTTATAAAACAATTACTTGTTAAAGTATGTCATTAAAAAAGAGTCTATTTAGATGAGCAATAGGATATACAAGGTAAATAGGAATAATATTAATTAGAAATGCATCTCTATTGCAAGAGCCTGTGTTATTGGAAAGAGAAACTCAATACTCTTT
Organism: Moschus berezovskii; assembly: GCF_049115385.1. Classification (NCBI taxonomy): domain Eukaryota; kingdom Metazoa; phylum Chordata; class Mammalia; order Artiodactyla; family Moschidae; genus Moschus; species Moschus berezovskii. Next base: position 100,612,786 of record NC_142468.1, read on the forward strand.
AGTACATAAAGTCCAAGAAACTCTAAGTTTCTTTGACTTAAAATATTATTCAGAATTTTTCTAGAGGTAAATCAGGTGAAAGTAGTCAGGAAGTAGAAATAGTATTTCTAACATGCAAAGTATGATAAAATGATGGTATTTAAATAACATAGAAAAAGCATGGAGTACAACAAATTAATGTAAAGGATCCAAGAGTATAAAAAATAGATAGAGACCTGAAGATATACAAGAATTTATAATATTATAATCTTTACAATATTATAACCTTTCTGGACAAAAGCGACTTTATATTTTACCTAAACTTTTAGAAAACATTTTAAGGAAAAAATGCATTTAATTAATAGACATTGATGGCAATAGTACACATGGAAAGCTATAATAAATATGATACTTTTGTTTTTTCCAAATAGTAAATCTGTAAAAGAAAGTGAGTCCTTTACTCTTAGAAACAGCAAATAAATAATTCCATATTTTGTTGGCAGAAAATTAAATCACAAGAATTTCACTATATATCCAAATTTATACCTTGTGACCTAGTAATTGTATTTCTATAAATCTATTCCCAGAATATGCTCCATAAGAGTGAAAGGTAGTATTTAAAATATTTTTTATATAAAAGCAATTTGTAATAGCAAAATTCTAAATATACAAATGTAGATTATTTAAATAGTAACAAATGGTAATTGAATAATTCACAGTCATTTGAGTATTGTAATCTATATTTACTTATTTAAAACATGCCTATAATATTAAGAGAAAAGGACAAATTATAAACTATATATACAATATGACCCAATTTTTATAAAAATAATAATGTGTTTATACATGTAAAACTGACAAAATTTTAATATTAGATGTCTGCATAGTGGAATTACATGAATTTTTCATATTATTCTTTAATTTATTAGTTTGATATTTGCAAGCACCTTCTTTGTGCTAGTCAGTAGTCAAAGCAAACCAATTTTTGCTGTGATGGATGTTACATACCACAGAAGTAAAAGACAGACAATAAAATAAGCATGTGCAACGTATGTCCTGTTAACAGGTAATAAGTACTACGAACAACAGTGATGCAGGAAAGATGGGCGGGGACTGTTCTGAGAGTGGGTGCTCAGGGAAGGTGTCACACAAAAGGTGGCCTTCAAATATGAGGAAATTATAGAGGAAGGCTTGGCAGTGTCTTGGAAAATTACATTCCAGACAGAGGAACCATCAAGTCGAAGTTACTGGGGTGGGACTGGGAAGGGTGGGTGGGCTGACAGCCCAGGATCAGGAGGTCAGGACAACTGAACAGAAGGATTGAGATGGGATGCATTAGAATAAGGGGTCAGAGAGTAAAAAGGAGTGGGAGTTGGGGCTTATGGATAGGGTCCTATGGACTTCTATAGATCACGAGGAAAGACAGCTCTTTAACAGAGAAGTCATCGAGGGTTTTGAGAAGACAAAGATGTGACTATATTTTAACCAGATCATTCTGGACGCTCTGCTGACAATAAACTTGGACAAAAACAGAAGACCAATAAAGAGGCTACAGCTATAATATAGGCAAGAGATGATGGTGGCTTGGGCGTAGGTGGTATAATTTGAGGGAGAGATGATGTCATCTGGCAGTTTCATGATGACAGCACTAATCCAGGCTTGTTAATAGATTGGATGTGGAATATGAGAGAAAATATTTCTAAAATATTACGAATCTTAGATTTTTGGCCAGAGACTGGAAAAATGGAATTACACTGAATTCCATTGGGTTGTGGGGTGGAGAGAGGGGTGCAGTGAACAGCAGGAGTCAGTCTGGGATGTCATGTATGAGGTGAAACAGGACTTGAAAGCAGAGCTGTGGCAGGGTCATGGGCTTCTGGGGAGAGGAGCCTAGCCATTCATGAGAAAGATAAATATAAAGATTATCAATAGATAGATGGGATATAAGCCAGGAAAGCTGGGTAGCTAAGGAGAAGCTCTCAAAGAAGAATAAAGGAGCAGCTGGTGATGTTCGGGGGGACAAGAAAAATGGAGGGCCTGGGAAGGCAGTGATTCACTGTGTAAGATTCTATTAAGAGGTCAGACACAATGAGACCTGACTAACAATCATTGCTATCACTGGTGATCATGGCATGACTTTTTATTGGCGTGACTGGGTGAGTTGGAAAGGAAAAACATTGGAAGCAGAGAGGATGAACAGGACAGCCTGAGAAGATTAAAACTACATAGTGTATGTTTCCAACTGTGTGACATTCTGTACACAGCAAAACTATAGAGATTGTAAAAAGGTCAGTGGTTGTCAGGGGCTTGAAGGGAGAAGGAAGAGAGGCAGGGATGAATAGGTGGAACACAGGGGATTTTTAAGGCAGCAAAACTACTCTGTTCAGTTCAGTTCAGTGGCTCAGCCGTGTCCGACTCCATGAGACTCCATGAATCACAGCACGCCAGGCCTCCCTGTCCATCACCAACTCCCGGGGTTCACTCAAACTCATGTCCATCCAGTCAGTGATGCCATCCAGCCATCTTATTCTCTGTCGTCCCCTTCTCCTCCCACCCCCAATCCCTCCCATCATCAGAGTCTTTTCCAATGAGTCAACTCGTTGCATGAGGTGGCCAAGGTATTGCAGTTTCAGCTTTAGCATCAGTCCTTCCAATGAACACCCAGGATTGATCTCCTTTAGAATGGACTGGTTGGATCTCCTTGCAGTCCAAGGGACTCTCAAGAGTCTTCTCCAGCACCACAGTTCAAAAGCATCAATTCTTTCGGTATGGTATTGGGTTTTTTTTTCTTTTTGCAGCCTGAGGCAGTTGTAAAATACCTTAATGTAGCTTTTTACAACTGTGTATTCCATAGTATTTTTTCATTTGGTGAAATTTTAACTTAATATTTTTGGCACTGTGCTTTGTACCATTTATTAAATAAAAATTTTTGAAAAAAAGCATCAATTCTTTGGCGATCAGCTTTCTTCACAGTCCAACTCTCACATCCATACATGATCACGGGAAAAACCATAGCCTTTACTAGACGGACCTTTGTTGCCAAAGTAATGTCTCTGCTTTTTAATATACTATCTAGGTTGGTCATAGCTTTCCTTCCAAGGAGTAAGCGTCTTTTAATTTCGTGGCTGTAATCAGCATCCGCAATGATTTTAGAGCCCAAAAAAATAAAATCTGACACTGTTTCCACTGTTTCCTCATCTATTTCCCATGAAGTGATGGGACCAGATGCCATGATCTTAGTTTTCTGAATGTTGAGCTTCAAGCCAACTTTTTCACTCTCCTTTTTCACTTTCATCAAGAGGCCTTTGAGTTCCTCCTCACTTTCTGCCATAAGGGTGGTGTCATCTGCATATCTGAGGTTATTGATATTTCTCCCGGCAATCTTGATTCCAGCTTGTGCTTCTTCCAGCCCAGCGTTCCTCATGATGTACTCTGCATATAAGTTAAATAAGCAAGGGGACAATATACAACCTTGATGTACTCCTTTTCCTATTTGGAACCAGTCTGTTGCTCCATGTCCAGTTCTAACTGTTGTTTCCTGACCTGCATACAGGTTTCTCAAGAGGCAGGTCAGGTGGTCTGGGATTCCCATCTCTTTCCGAATTTTCCACAGTTTATTGGTACACACAGTCAAAGGCTTTGGCATAGTCAATGAAGCAGAAATAGATGTTTTTCTGGAACTGTCTTGCTTTCTCCATGATCCAGCGGTTGTTGGCAATTTGATCTCTGGTGCCTAAACTACTCTGTATGATACCGTAAATGATGAATGCTGCTGCTGCTAAGTCACTTCAGTCGTGTCCGACTCTGTGTGACCCCATAGACGGAAGCCCACCAGGCTCCCCCGTCCCTGGGATTCTCCAGGCAAGAACACTGGAGTGGGTTGCCATTTCCTTCTCCAATGTGTGAAAGTGAAAATTGAAAGTGAAGTCGCTCAGTGGTGTCCAACCCTTAGAGATCCCATGGACTACAGCCTACCAGGCTCCTCTGTCCATGGGATTTTCTAGGCAATAGTACTGGAGTGGCTTGCCATTGCCTTCTCCGAAATGATGAATAGATGAAATGTATTTGTCAGAATTCATAGAACTGCAGAGAAAATGCAAACTCTAATATAAACTATGGATTTTATTTTAAAATAATGTATCAGTATTGGTTCATCAGTTGTTGCAGATGTACCACACTAATGCAAGATATTAATGGGAAAAGTATGTATATATGATGCGGGGCAGGTGAAACTGTATTTTCTGCTCAACTTTCCTATAAATATAAAGCTGCTCTTTAAAAGTCTATAAATATTTCTAAACCACTCTTGAGCTTGGCTCTAAAGGGGAAGAAAAAATGAGATAAGATGTGGAAGGAGAAAGCTGACAAAAATATTTAAGGTCAAAGAAACATATGCCAAGGGGATGCAATAGGAAGGAAAAAGTTAATGGTTCAGAAGAGAGAAAGGAGTAATGGTCCTTTAAAGATGGAATGGAGTCTGATGCACAGATGGAGGAATCAGCTTTTGTAGGAAAAGCATCAGGTCACCCAGTCTCAGGAGAGATGCAGGTATGTGAGTAGATGCACAGGTAGCTGTGCTGTGTTGTTTAATTGCTCAGTGTTGTGTGATTCTTTGTGACTCCACGGACTGTAGCCCGCCAAGCTCCTTTGTCCATGGGGGGAGGAATACTGGAGTGCTTTGCCATGCCCTCCTCCAGGGGATCCTCCCAACCCAGGTCTCCCGCATTGCGGGCAGATTCTTTACCAGCTGAGCCACAAAGGAAGCCCAAGAATACTGGAGTGGGTAGCCTATCCCTTCTCCAGCGTATCTTCCTGACCCAGGAATCAAACCGGGGTCTCCTGCATTGCAGGCAGATTCTTTACCAACTGAGTTATCAGGGAAGCCGTGATAGAGAGTAGGATTGAGAAGGAGATATTTCAGAAAGAAAATGCTCTTTTCCATAATATGCATATTTTACCATGTGTGTGATTTGTGTTTATTTTAAACCATATTTATATTTATATTAAATCATAAGCATTTTAATTTTCATTATTTTAAAATAAAATATAAAAAATTAATCCCATGCATTTTGGTTCCAGGTTTGTTTTGGATGCTACCCATTCAGTTGGTTAAGCCATTGGCAGAGAGGCAGTACCAGGAGAGGCTTCTGTTATCTTGAGGAGATCTGATAAGTACAGAGTGGCTGTGGATCAACATCTTGACCCTGGTCCTAGGCTAACATGGTGGTATTTTTCGGACAACAGATGACAAAGGTTGTAGCAAGAACAGCTCTCTTTGTAGTCTAGGTCTCCTGCGCTGTTCTGGGAGTCATCTCTGGATATCCAGCTTATAATCTGTTCTTCCAAGCTTTGAAACTGTTTCATAAGCATGTAATTCTCTATATTAAATCATATTTAAGTAATTAGAATGCAATAGATTTCTGATTGATACACCAAAGAACCGTCAGGATCACACTCAGTGTGAAGTCAATTACAGATGAGATCAATAAACAGTTGCTAAGTCACTTCAGTCGTGTCCGACTCTGTGCGATGCCTTAGATGGCAGCCCACCAGGCTCCCCTGTCCCTGGGATTCTCCTGGCAAAAACACTGGTGTGGGTTGCTCTAAACAGTTAGGAGTCATAAATATCTGATAGGACTAATTATGAAGTCATGGCAAAAAAGACAGTGATGTTTCCATGACTTTTTTTTATATGAAAATGACTTGCTTTATTTGCCTTCCTCTATGTGATTATTGAAGAAAAATTTAGAGTTTAATTCCTTTCGAAGATGTACGCATAACATTTCCCTTTTAATAATATTTTCAACTCTTTGATGTCTTCAGAATCTTGAGTTTACAGCCCTGAATCACTTTTGAACCTTACTAGAGAAATTGCTCTGCTGTTTAGAGTGGATTCTTATTGTAATTATTTTAAAATGAAGCTCTTTATATTCACTTCATAACGCTGTCTATGTGCTGGACATTGTCAGTATCTCCAACATGAATGCCAACCGCTTATACAGTCACTTATTACATCCCAGGCAATCTGACCTTTGCTGTGATCATCAAATATACCAAGTTAATTACTGTCTTCAGATTTTTGCCATACCTGTTCCATCTGCCTGGAAGGCTCTGCCTGCCCATGTTTGCACAGTTGGCATATTCAGTTTATCCAGATATCAGCCAAAACATCACCTCCTTTAAAGGACTTACTTCAAGACTAAAAGTAAATTCACTACCCCCATCTCACACTTGCTATTGAATATTTTGCTTTTATTTTTAGTACCTTCAGGGATATATATCTTCTTGAAACTATACTGTTTATTTTCTACGTTATTGGCTGTCTATTCCTACTAGATTGTAATTTCAGAGAACAGTGACTCTACCTGCCTCAGTAGTAGCTCTTCCTCCCAGGGCCTAGCACAGTCTCGACAAATAGGAGGTGATCAATAAAAGTAGTGTTTGGAAAGAGAATACCTTAATTTCACACAAAATTCTCCAGTCATTATTTTCATATTCATTTTTCCCACTTTTTATCAGGCTAAGTGCTGACTAAAGAGCCTTTTCACAGATGCTTTTACTTCCTGGTTGCGAAGAGTATAAATCACAGGGTTCAACAGGGGGAAGATCACTGTGTGGAAGAGAGAAACCACCTTGTCAGCTGGGAAGGCTCTGAAGGGACGGGTGTAGATAAAGATGCCAGGCCCAAACATGAGAAATATAACGATGATGTGGGTGGTGCATGTGGACAGAGCCTTGCTCTTCCCCTCGGAGGAGGAACCATGCACACGGCAGAGGATGACTGCATAGGAGGCCAGAAGCCCCAGGAAACACAGCAGGGTCATCAGGCCACTGTTGAAGACCATCAGGAGCTCCACCACAAAGGTGTCAGTGCACGCCAGCTTGATGACCTGCGGCACATCACAGAAGAAGTTGTCCAGTCTGTTTGGACCACAGAAGGGCAAGCGCAGGATGAGGGCCACTTGGATAATGGAATGAACAAAGCCTCCAAGCCACAGAGCCAACAGCAAGGCATAGCAGGTTCTAGGGGTCATGACAGTTGAATAGTGTAAAGGACGACAGATGGCAATGTAGCGGTCAAAGGCCATCACGACAAGGAGTAATCCCTCCCCTCCTCCAAGGAAGTGCAAGAAGAAGAGCTGAGTGATGCAGCCTCTATAGGAGATCACCTTCTTCTCAGAGAGGAAGTCCACCAGCATCCTGGGAGCCACAGTGAAGGAGTAGGATGCATCCAGGAAGGCCAGGTTGCCCAGGAAGAAGTAGAGGGGGCCGTGAGGCCGGGGTCTGACCTGACGGTGAGGATGATGAGGACATTTCCAGGGAGGATGATGAGGTAGAAAAGTAAGATCAGGACACAGACCAGGAGCTGAATGTTTTGAGACTGGGTCAGACCAAGGAGAATGAATTCTGTCACCGCTGTGCTGTTTTCTGTCTTCATCTCCTGTGCCTGTAGTACCTGGGAGAGTAGAGAGTTTGTTCCCAGTTCTTCTCCCACTAAAACCTGTGAATTCTACGTCTGTGTTACACCATTACTCTCCCACAAATGAAGAAAGCTCCTCTACTCTTCACCTGCATGCGTGCTACTGCTTCAGTCGTTTCTGACTCTTTGTGACCTATGACTGTAGCCCGCCAGGCTCCTCTGTCCACGGGATGCTCCAGGCAAGAATACTGGAGGGGGTTGCCATGCGCTACTCCAGGGAATCTTCCCTGACCCAGGGACTGAAGCCGCGTCTCCTGCACTGCAGGTGGATTCTTTACCCATGAGCCGCTGGGGAGGCCACTTCCACCCTCTATTCTTCTATAAATCATTAAGTGCCAACACCGAAACCTTGACGCCACACTGTTCTGCTTCTGTCCGGTGCTCCTGTTAACTGCTCTCTCCTGCAGCACGCTGTCCTGCCCTGCATTTGTTATGATTCACATGAGGCGTATGAACTTCTTACAATTCTTCAAATTTTTATTTGAATGAGGGGAGGTGGTAAGATGGAAACTGACAGCAAAAAGGAATGGCAGAGTTTTTTAAGGCAAGAAACATTCCATATCTCGTCTGTAATGGTTACAAGTGTCTTTTTTCTTCAAAATTTATTGAACTATTAAACGATACAAAAATTCATACATTTACTGTATGTAAATTATACCTTAGGGAATGTTTGCCTAAAAAGTTTTTAAAAACCTGCTTACTTAAAATATTTCCTTTTTTTCTATTAACCCATCATCCTGGTCTTGATGTTCTGGAGAAATTGAGATCTGTGGCTTATCTGTACAATTGTCTCTAAATTGGCAGTGTGCTTATCCAGTGTACAGGATAACTTATTGCTATGAAAATTTGAAGGCCCAGTGTAGACCACCTCAAAATGTGCCTCAATAGCATACTGATTATTTTGAATTAAAGTCACTTAAGAAATGGTCAATGCAAGGGACACACTCTGCTCCTTCTTTCTGTCTCCCTGAAAGCAGGAAAAAAATCTCTTCATGTGAAAAGTGCACCACCTGCATCCAGGGGTAAGGGGACGCCCTTGTCCCTAGAGACAGGAACTCAAACGAGAAACTCATATAAACAAACCTTGTTATTTTTTATTTTTCTACCCCAAGCCCAGACTCCATTTAGATTCTTTACTAATTGACCATATAAAGCCTAAATTTCTTTGTCCTTTCTGTTACAAAGTTATTGTTTTTTCATCTAAAAAGTGTTAAAGCACCTACTTTGGCCAGTTGTTTAAAGCTCATTTCTATGAGACCTTTATGCTTGTGATTAAATTGCCTTGAGTAAATTTTATTATTACTCCAGCCGCAAGAATTCAAGATTGATAGAGCAGAAATTTCCCCATCCTACACAAAAGCAGTAACAGTAGAATTTCTATGTATATATGATGATATTCCATTATTTGCAATTTTATGTTTGAAAGTGTCATAATGAAAATGAATATTAAAATGTACAAATAAAATACACATGCTGTTTGCACATGCTAAAAAGTTGTTTATTTTTAGGAAGAAACATTTTCAAAACTTGAAGACTTGAACTGGATGATAACACTTCCCTGAAATTTAGAAGTATATCTACTCAAAATGTAAAAATGTCTGATTTTGTGTGTCTAAACCCAGATAGATTAATTAAAAGCAGATGTTTTTGCATATAGCTAAAACCTGGCATTATTAAAGAGGTAGTTTTCATCACATAGACACATAGATATGTGTACAAATGCACGTATGCACACACATGCACAAGCACACGAATTGTTTCCTAAGCAAAACTGAAGCACCAACATTTACAAACGGCACAATCCAAATTAACTTTCCCATTCTGTTCTTTCCTTCCTTTCTTTTTTCCTCTCTCACTTCCTCTTTCCCTCCTTTCCTTCCTTCCTTCTTTCCTTTTTTCCTAGCATTCATTGGCTTAAACATTTATCACTTTTTTCTGTATATAATAAAACCTGCTGCTCGAAAAGTAAGTCAGGACTCTGTCTGTACTGATTCCTAACTTATGTGCACCTTGCACTCTATTATACAATTGGTTATTTCATACTGTTTCAAACATCAAGACTGTCTTTAGGACATAAGGGAAAACTTTACGTATTAAAGGTTAAGGGTTGCAGATTTTTCCACTGTGCTTGGCTTTCCTGTCATGCACTTATGTTCTTCTATTGACTCCTTAACAGATCGTATTGATTACCATCTAACATCCCTCACTTCTTTCTCTAGTAATATGATATAGAAATTTAAGACCAAGAAAAGTGGTATCTTAATAAAAGTTTTATGTATTCTCAATAAAGTAAATCTAAATATTCAGAGGAACAAGAGTTATATCATTAAGAACAGATAAAAGATGTTACTGTATTATTGAAATCAGATTTCAAATAATAAAAAAAGTTTGTTTCTGCTATAACAGCTCAGCATTGCATTATGAGATAGCAGATGTCCCACCAGAAAAGCTGTAAAATGTTTCCATTTATTCCTTCTTCCTGTTCCTTATAATATGAAGATTGACAAATATATTTACCTCGCTAGCAATCCAACATTGCTCTTACACAGCAAGCTCCACCTCTTAACAGAAGGGACAATAAAATTTTATTTCCACCATTATTAAATTTAATTTCTCTCGAAGACAGACCTCTTAACATTTGAAAACAACAACCAATTTGTGATGCAACAGAGAATGCACTCTGGGAATTCTAAGGCTAACCAAACTATAGAACTCTTCTAAAGGGAATTTTTAGAATGCCAATGAAATCGAAATATTAGAGTAGAGACACCTTAGGTGCAAATACTCAGACATCAGTTAGAGAGACATGGTCTCTCTATTGGAATCTAAAATTAACATTCTATCAGTGACAGAAATGATGGAATGATGAGAATATTTATTAGGTCTGAATGAAAAGAAAGTCAAGGGAGGTTTATATTTTATACTGTAATTCAAAAAAGAGAAAAGTAGTGCAACTGACAGGAAATCCAAGGTATATCAAGAAAGAGAATAATGTGGTCAAGTAGAGAGTAACCATGTTAGATTCAACATAACTTCTGGTGACAAAGGGATAAGCAGGGAGAAAATAAATGATGGTCACCAAGCCTCCTTTGAATCATCATTCTACAGAAAAAGAACTGCATGTTGTAGGACTAATTAAAACCTCAGAGATGTCCTCCATACAGAACCTATTTGGTCTTCATATTTGCTGCTTTTCATTGTAAGTTTTGTTCAAGCAATGAGGGGGTTTACTAGGTTGCAGAGTGGTAAAGAATCTTTGCCTATGCAGAAGACACGGGTTCAATTCCTGGGTCGGGAAGATGCCCTGGAGGAGTAATGGCAACCCACTCCAGTATTCTTGCCTGGAAAATTCCATGGACAGAGGAGCCTGGTGGGCTACTGTCCATGGGACCACAGAGTCAGACATAACTGAGTGACTGAGCTTGCAAATCAATGATGCAGAGCTATTTATTTTTCAATTTAATATTATTAAGCTGAAGAAAAATAATTAGGAACCATGCAGGAGGCAACATAATGTAAGCTTTAGGGATTTGATTTTGTTTTAAACAGACAGATTTTCTATTTAAAAAATTAAAATACTAACCTCATATTTAAAAAATAAAAACAATACATAATCAAACATATTTCATTCTAATTTATAGCCAGTTCATAAAAAGAGAGGTAGGAGGAATGACAAATGGGAAAAGTAAAGTAATAAAGAGATATACAAAGCTATGAAGATAAAAATAATACATAAAGAGTAAAGGGAAATTAAGGAATAGCAATACATGCAAATGCAGCCATGAAATTAAAAGACGCTTGCTCCTTGGAAGGAAAGTTATGACCAACCTAGATAGCATATTAAAAAGCAGAGACATTACTTTGCCAACCAAGGTCCATCTAGTCAAGGCTATGGTTTTTCCAGTGGTCATGTGTGGATGTGAGAGTTGGACTGTGAAGAAAGCTGATCGCTGAAGAACTGATGCTTTTGAACTGTGGTGCTGGAGAAGACTCTTGAGAGTCCCTTGGACTGCAAGGAGATCCAACCAGTCCATCCTGAAGGAGATCAGTCCTGGATGCTCATTGGAAGGACTGATGTTGAAGCTGAAACTCCCAATACTTTGGCCACCTGATGCGAAGAGCTGACTCATTAGAAAAGACCCTGATGCTGGGAAAGATTGAGGGCAGGTGGAGAAGGGGACGACAGAGGATGAGATGGTTGGATGGCATCACCAACTCGATGGACATGGGTTTGGGTGGACTCCAGGAGTTGGTGATGGACAGGGAGGCCTGGCGTGTTGTGGTTCATGGGGTCGCAAAGAGTTGGACATGACTGAGCCACTGAACTGACTGAACTGAGTACATGCAAAGACTGTATTAGGAAAACAAGAAATGAATATGAAAGGATACAGAGGCACAAAAATGTATATTCTGAAAATCACATATTAAAGTAGACAACAGATAAAAGAAAGTTATCTTAAAAAAAAGATAAAGTTGCAGAAAAACACGTAGGAAGAAAAATTCACATTTTCGCGTTCATTACAATCTTTATTTCCACCAAAGACTTTTTAAAATATTATCTTTTCATAACAATAGACATAATCAGGAACCTTGCTTCCTAATGTTTGCCACAATACTTAAAATAAAATTATGTTGATGATGTAACTAGTCCTCAGAACAGAGACTTCATATTATTGCTGGTAAAAATTGATAATTTTAGATAATCTTAGATATTAAAGTCATGAACCATGCTGCATTTTAGTGTTCAGTTCAGTCACAGTCGTATCCAGCTCTTTGTGACCCCATGAATCACAGCACGCCAGGCCTCCCTGTCCAACACCGACTCCCGGAGTACACCCAAACTCATGTCCATCGAGTCGGTGATGCCATCCAGCCATCTCGTTCTCTATCGTCCCCATCTCCTCCTGCCCCCAATCCCTCCCAGCATCAGGGTCTTTTCCAGTGAGTCAACTCGTTGCATGAGGTGGCCCTATTGGAGTTTCAGCTTTAGCATCAGTCCTTCAAGTGAACACCCAGGACTGATCTCCTTTAGGATGGACTGGTTGGATCTCCTTGCAGTTCAAGGGACTCTCAAGAGTCTTCTCCAACACCACAGTTCAAAAGCATCAATTCTTCGGTGCTCAGGTTTCTTCACAGTCCAACTCTCACATCCATACGTGACCACGGGAAAAACCATAGCCTTGACTAGACACACCTTGTTGGCAATGCAATGCCTCTGCTTTTTATATGCTGTCTAGGTTGGTCATAGCTTTTCTTCCAAGGAGCAAGCATCTTTTAATTTCATGGCTGCAGTGATACTGGAGCCAAGAAAATAAAGTCTCTCACTGTTTGCACTGTTTCCCCATCTCTTTGCCATGAAGTGATGGGACCAGATGATCTTACTTTTCTGAATATTGAGTTTTAAGCCAACTTTTTAACTCTCCTCTTTCACTTTCATCAAGAGGCTCTTTAGTTCCTTTTCGTTTTCTGCCATAAAGGTAGTGTCATCTGTGTATCTGAGGTTATTGATATTTCTCCTGGCAAGCATGATTCCAGCTTGTGCTTCCTCCAGCCTGGCATTTCACATGATGTACTCAGTGTCCACAGGACTGGAAGAGGTCAGTCTTCATTCCAATCCCAAAGAAAGGCAATGCCAAAGAGTGCTCAAGCTACCGCACAATTGCACTCATCTCACACGCTAGTAAAGTCATGCTCCAAATTCTCCAAGCCAGGCTTCAGCAATATGTGAACCGTGAACTCCCAGATGCTCAAGCAGGTTTTAGAAAAGGCAGAGGCACCAGAGATCAAATTGCCAACATCCCCTGGATCATGGAGAAAGCAAGAGAGTTCCAGAAAAACATCTATTTCTGCTTCATTGACTGTGCCAAAGCCTTTGACTGTGTGGATCACAATAAACTGTGGAGCAGTCTGAAAGAGATGGGAATCCCAGACCACCTGACCTGCCTCTTGAGAAACCTGTATGCAGGTCAGGAAGCAACAGTCAGAACTGGACATAGAACAACAGACGGGTTCCAAATAGGAAAAGGTGTACGTCAAGGTTGTATATTGTCACCTTGCTTATTTAACTTATATGCAGAGTACATCATGAGGAACGCTGGGCTGGAAGAAGCACAAGCTGGAATCAAGATTGCTGGGAGAAATATCAATAACCTCAGATATGCAGATGACACTACCCTTATGGCAGAAAGTGAAGAGGAACTCAAAAGCCTCTTGATGAAAGTGAAAGAGGAGAGTGAAAAGGTTGGCTTGAAGCTCAACATTCAGAAAACAAAGATCATGGCATCTGGTCCCATCACTGCATGGGAAATAGATGGAAAAACAGTGGAAACAGTGTCAGACTTTATTTTTTGGGGCTCCAAAATCACTGCAGATGCTGATTGCAGCCAAGAAATTAAAAGACGCTTACTCCTTGGAAGGAAAGTTATGACCAACCTTGATAGTATATTAAAAAGCAGAGACATTACTTTGCCAACCAAGGTCCGTCTAGTCAAGGCAATGGTTTTTCCCGTGGTCATGTATGGATGTGAGAGTTGGACTGTGAAGAAAGCTGATCGCCGAAGAATCGATGCTTTTGAACTGTGGTGTTGGAGAAGACTCTTGAGAGTCCCTTATACTGCAAGGAGATCCAACCAGTCCATTCTAAGGGAGATCAATCCTGGGTGTTCATTGGAGGGACTGATGCTAAAGCTGAAACTGCAGTACCTTGGCCACCTCATGTGACGAGTTGACTCACTGGAAAAGACTCTGATGCTGGGAAGGGTTGGGGGTGAGAGGAGAAGGGGACGACCGAGAATGAGATGGCTGGATGGCATCACCGACTCTCTGGACATGAGTTTGAGTGGATTCCGGGAGTTGGTGATGGACAGGGAGGCCTGGCGTGCTGTGATTCATGGGGTCGCGGAGAGTCGGACACGACTGAGCGACTAACTGAACTGACTCTTCATATAAGTTAAATAAGCAGGGTGACAATATACAGCCTTGACGTACTCCTTTCCCAATTTGGAACCAACCTGCTGTTCCATGTCCAGTTATTTTTGCTTCTTGACCTGCTGTACAGGAGGCAGATCAGGTGGTCTGCTATTCTCATCTCTTTGAGAATTTTCCACAGTTTGTTGTGATGCACACAGTCAAAGGTTTTGACATAGTCAATAAAGGAGAAACAGATGTTTTTCTGAATCTCTCTTGCTTTTTCAATGATCCAACGCATGTTGGCAATTTAGTCTCTGATTCCTCTGCCTTTTCTAAAACCAGCTTGAATTGGAAGTTCATGGTTCACACACTGTTGAAGCCTGACTTGAGGAATTTTGAGCATTACTTTGCTGGTGTGTGAGATGAGTACAATTGTGTGATAGTTTGAACATTCTTTGCCATTGCCTTTCTTTGGAATTAGAATGAAAACTGACCTCTTCCAGCCCTGTGGCCAGTGCTGAGTTTTCCAAATTTGCTGGCATATTGAGTACAGCACTTTCATAGCATCATCTTTTAGAGTTTGAAATAGCTCAACTGGAATTCCATCACCTCCATTAGCTTTGTTTGTAGTGATGCTTTCTAAGGCCCACTTGACTTTGGATGTCTGGCTCTAGGTGAGCGATCACACCCTTGTGGTTACCTGGGTCATGAAGATGTTTTTTGTATTCAGTTCAGTTCAGTTCAGTCGCTCAGTCGTGTCTGACTCTTTGTGACCCCATGAATCACAGCACGCCAGGCCTCCCTGTCCATCACCAACTCCCGGAGTTCACTCAAACTCATGTCCATCGAGTCGGTGATGCCATCCAGCCATCTCATTCTCTGTTGTCCCCGTCTCCTCCCTCCCCCAATTCTTCCTAGCATCAGACTCTTTTCCAGTGAGTCAACTCGATGCACGAGGTAGTTCTGTGTATTCTTGCCACCTCTTTTTAATATCTTCTGCTTCTGTTAGGTCCATACCACTTCTGTCCTTTATTGTGCCCATCTTTGCATGAAATGTTTATAAATAATACATTCATACATTTTAAAGTTAATTTTTTAAAAATAATCTGTAGTGAGGCGATCTCCTTCCCATCTTAATTCCCCTGTGTCCATTTCTCCTCACGTCTCACAGCAGAAACTTAATATTAATTCCTGTTGTGTCCTACAAAAATTGCATGCATTTACAAGAAAGCATGAAAATAAGTTCTTGATTATATTTCTTTAGATATAATTTATAAGCATGGAAAGGCACAGGTAAGTGCTGGACTTGAATATTTGTGTCAGGTGTTAGCACTCAGGGAACCACTTTCCAAACAGGATGTAGACTGTCTCCTTCATTCATTCCAGAAAATCTTTCTGTGATCTTTGTCATTCTCCTCTGCAAATACTACCATGGTTAGCAACCACTTTCTAATCTCTAACATCATAGACTAGGTGTGCTTTACCTTAGATTTTATCAAAATGGAATCACATGACATGTATTCTTTTCTATCTGACTTTTAACTCAGCATTAGGATTTTAATGTTCATGCGTGTTGCATTATCTGCAGCTGTTCCTTTTAATTCAGAGAAGGCAATGGGGTTCCTTTTAATTACCAAATAATGTTCCATTGTGTGTATAGAATCCAAAGGTTTTATTACTTTTCTTCATTTATGGGGGCTTCCATGAACATTCTAATGTAAATCATTTTGTCCACAAGTTTCCATTTCTCTTGGATAACCACTGACGAGTAGGATCTCCGGATCCAAAGGTAGATGTAAACTAGCAACATATGAGAGAGTTCAAGTTCTTTCATCAGTTGACCAACGTTTGTTGTAGTGTGTTAATTGTGCCTTTTTATTGTTTGTATTTCTGATGCTTGGACATCTTGGGCCCTGCCAACCCCAGAGAGTCTGAGCCTCCCAGAGTTTTCCCGTTCCTACAGATAATTAATGACTCACCGGCAAAGCCACCTTTCATATGCAAATCAACCAATTTCGAAATCAGTATTGCAATTGCTTCCTTTGTCAGGCTTTCACAGTTCTGATCCACTGGGCAACCTACTCACTTATGTGAAAGTGTCTGGTATCTAGGATGTTATATACACCTGGGGGCACTTGATAAACTACACTTTTGTTGCCTTTTGAGTTTTACTGAGGCAAATTTATGCCTGTTCTGCGGAGTGGTGAGAGTGTGCTCTGTCTGAACACGTGGTCACATGTCTTGGGCCATTTCCCAGATGACTAATGATGTGCATCTTCCCACGAACATAACGATCATTTGTATATTTCTTTTCTGAAGTGTCTGTTCCAGTCTTTTTGGGGTGAGGGGCTGTGCTTAGCGGCTTGCAGGATCTTAGTGCCCCAACCAGGGATCCAACCGGGGCCCCCTTCAGTAAGAGTCCTAACCACTGGACTACCAGGGAAATCCCCATTTAAATGGGATTAGGAAATTTCAAATTTCCCTCCCAGTGCATAATTTGCTTATTAATTTCATAATGGTATATTTTGATGAACAGTAATTTTTTATTTCTTAAGGTTTAATTTATCAGTTTTATGATTACAGCTTCTTTTGTGCTATTTAAGAAATCATTGCTCATCCCAAATATGAAAAAAAAAACAAAAACACTCTTCTATGTTTTCTCCAAGGAGCTTTATAGTTATAACTGCTACATTTAGATCTATGATCCAACTCCAAATTAATTTTGTGTGTGCAGTGAGCTTGATGTCCAAGTTCATTGTTTCCCATATACATATTCAGTTGCTCTAGCGTTATTTGTTTAAGACTTTCCTTTCTTGGTGAATTGTATATGTATCTTTGACAAAAATGAATTTACAATTTGGGTGAGTCTGCTTCTGCCTACTCTGTTTTGGGCCATCAGTTTGTCTTCACATCAATACCGTACTCTCTTGGTTAGTATAGCTTTTTAATGAGCCAATCATGTTTATGTAATGAAGCCTCCATAAAAACCCAGAAGGATAGATCTTTGGTCCTTTTTGGAGAATTTCCATATCCCAGAAACTCTAATCTTTAAACCATTAAAGAGCATTAATGGGTCCACATGCTCCTGCGCCAGGCTCCAAGCTCCTTTGTTCAGAACTTTACCCCATATGTCTCTTCATCTGGCTGTTGATGCATATCCTTTGATATCCTTTGTAACAAGTTGTTGCTGCTGCTGCTGCTGCTAAGTCACTTCAGTCGTGTCCGACTCTGTGTGACCCCATAGACCCCATAGACGGCAGTCCACCAGGCTCCCCCGTCCCTGGGATTCTCCAGGCAAGAACACTGGAATGGGTTGCCATTTCCTTCTCCAATGTGTGAAAGTGAAAAGTGAAAGTGAAGTCGCTCAGTCGTGTCTGACTCGTAGCGACCCCATGGACTGTAGCCTACCAGGCTCCTCCGTCCATGGGATTTTCTAGGCAAGAGTACTGGAGTGGCTTGCCATTGCCTTCTCCGGTAACAAGTTGCTAATGGAGAGTAAATAGGTTTCCCCAAGTTCTGTGTGCTGTTCTAATAAATTGAACCTGGGGAAGGGATTGTGGGAATCTCAGATTTATAGCCAATCAGGCAGAAGCACAGATGACAACCTGGGATGGCACCTGGCATCTCCAGTGGAGGTTGTCCTTGTGGAACTGAGCAGTTTGCCTGTGGAATCAGATTCTGTTTCCAAGGAGATATTTTCCAGATTTGAGCTGAATTCTTGGACACCCTCCTGCAGTCCAGGAATTGCTTATTAGTGTGCAAAAGCTTCCACACAAACGTGGGGAACCCCACTGTGACATCATAGGGAAAGCTTCCCAAAGCAAAGAATAGACGGTCAGTACCATTATTCCTTCCTATGTGCCTGAGGTGCACTGGATCTGGAACAGATTACCTCCTCAATTAATAAATAGAATCCAAATAAAGAATAACCCTGGGATTATTTTAATCATTTATTTACACATATTCATTCCTGATACTGACAAGAACCTATTTCCCTCAAAATCTAATCATAGTATGTTATCAAAAACATATGACTAAAGCTCAAAGCTCCCAAAGTGCTCTTGCCCTTGGATGAAATGATCCTCTAGTTTTGAAATGGAAAAGTTCATTTAAATTTTTAAAAATTGCATGAACTCAAACATTACAATCTTTTATATTCTGAAGGATGGTCAGTAATTGGGTTCTGAGTATAGGGAAGTAATTGATCACTAACAAATAATTCACTAAAGAATTCTCACTAGAGAGTTAAAAAAATTATGGAAATTTTGGGCTCTTCCATTTATATTTTAAAGAAATAAAATTTGATTTAATAAGAAAGAACTCTCAATTATAGTGCTAACAAAAGCAACACACCACTAATTTAACTTTAACATAAATGGCAGAATAAGCAAATACAGAAGACATAAAGACTGACAAAAGAGGTGATCTTTAAAAAAAATCACTCAGCTGGTTGTCTATCAATCCCAATCAGCCTAGATTCCCTTTCCTCCAAGTCTGTTTCCACATTGGAGGGTGTAAGGAGAGACTGACTTCAAAAACTACTATCTGACTAGCAACTTCCTCTGAGAGAGGGGTGTCACACAGTAATCAAACTACACTCAGCTATGAATTTATAAAATTTGTTTCCAACGTGTGACAAAATTTGACTCCTGTCACCAATACTGTTGAGTGGTTACCACCTGGCATGAGTTGAAATGGCTTATATGAATAAACGCTCACTTTCCATTCTGTAAAGAGGAAGAAGATAAAGGAGTAAATAATCTATTTTTTCAGTACCAGGAAGATGGTTTACCAAACATCATCCCACTGGACTAAGACTGAAACATGACAATAATATTTAATTAGATCACTTGGAGAAGAAATTGGCAACCCACTTGAGTATTCTTTCTTGGTAAATCCCATAGACAGAGGAGCTTGGCGGGATACAGTCCCCTGGGGTCACAAAAGAGTGGGACACAACTTAGCAACTAAACAAAAACATAGTCTCTTGAAACTACTCCTATTCATATACTAGCCATTTACTTCTTTATATTCATAGTGGACACATCTCCCAGGTCTTATTAGTTTTATTATTTCTCAACATACAATCTCCTCATAGCCAAATCCTCTCCAGAAAAGCCACTAAGCAATTAGTGAAAATGTGTGTTTTAGAAGATCATTATTATATCTTAAATTTTGAGGGTGATCTGCCAGAAATTTCAGGAAGAGTGTGAGTAAATTTATTTCCATCCCAATTTCTTTGTTTTTTCACCAATTAGAGGGAAACCTAGTGGGATTTAAGACCTCAGACAAAAGGAGGTCGTGAAAGAACCAATACTACTGCAAATAGTTCCTTCTTTAGGACAAAAACCTTCAGGAGGACTATAGAAAATGCCATTAATCTTTCACTTCTCTTTACATAAAATGTATCGGCTGACCAGCTTCCTCATGGCCATTTTTACTTCCTTGTTTCGCAGTGTGTAGATGATGGGATTAAGTAAAGGGAATATCACAGTATGGAACACAGATACCACTTTATCCAGGGGGAAAGAGTCAAATGGGCGAGCATAAATGTAGATGGATGGCCCAAACATTAGTACCACAATGGTGATGTGGGAGTAGCAGGTGGACACGGCCCGACTGGTACTCTCACCTGAACCCGAGTGCTTCTTGAGCATCACCAGGAGGAAGGCATAGGACATGAGAAGAGCAATGAAACACACCACAGAGATCAGACCACTGCTAAAGATCATCACTAACTCCTCTGGGAAGGTGTTGCACAGGCAATCCGGACAACCTGTGTAATGTCCCAGAAGTAACTGTCTAACTCATTAGGCCCACAGAAGGGAAGTCGAACAATGAGAGCCACCTGTATTGTAGAGTGAATGAAGCCCCCCATCCAGGAGAAAGCCACCAAGATAAAGCAGAGACGTCGATTCATGATGGTAGCATAGTGGAGGGGGCGGCAGATAGCAGCATAGCGGTCAAAGGCCATCACCGTGAGCAGGAACATCTCTGAGGCCCCAACAAAGTGCAAGAAGAAGAGCTGAGCAATGCACCCACCAAAGGAAATGACCTTCCTTTCCACAAAGAAGTCTACAAGCATCTTAGGGGCTGTGATGGAAGAGTACCAAATGTCAAGGAAGGCCAGATTAGCCAACAGAAGATACATGGGTGAAGTCAGATGTGGGTCAAGCCTGATGGTGCAAATAATAAGAATATTTACTGGAATAATGAACAAGTAGAAGGACAGAAATATAACAAATAGAACTAGTTGCACCTCCCGAGCCTGGGAGAGGCCAGTGAGAACAAATTCTGTCACCCTGGTGTAATTTGAAGTTTCCATTTCTTCACTTTTTTTTCATGATATGGCTATGAAAAATAAAGAAATTGTTATTACTCCAAATAGCATTTAACCAGAGTTGCATCAATCAACACTTTAAAAATCATCAAATCTGGTCTGCCATTAAGAGATTGTACTAGCATAAGTTTGGTTGCCTGATTTTATATTGTATAAACCACGATAAGGAAAGAGTAAGTGATGAACTGAAAATAAGAAACATTGAAACTATATGAAATATGTCATATACCTGACACCAAAATCTCAACTTCTTACTGTTATTCCTATTTTTTTTGAAACTCAGAAATGCACTAATCCTTCCCCTAAACATCTACTTTAGTAAGCAATATGTGCAACTTCTTCCAAGTTTAGCCAAATTTTAGACTGGTAATAAAAGATGCAACCTGTTCTTTCTAGATTTTTGTGGTTGTTGTTGCTGTTAACGATGATGTGAAATCTGATCGATTTGAAACTTGGGCTTGCAGTCTAATATTGGGTGTGCTGATCTGATGATATTTTAGTTATAAACCATCAAAGAGATGCTAGGGCTTCAAGTTTAGTGAATGGATATCTTTTTCCTTTAACCAAAACTTAGAGAACTTAACCCTTGGTTATATGTAAACAATCACAAAACACAACAATGCAGGGCCCTATATGAAAATTCTTTATGCAGATTACTCCATTGGCCATGCATTTTACCCCCTGTTTCAGGTAGGTAGGAGGAAGATGTAGTAATTAAGAAATGGATATGCTTGCCACCCAAGCCAACCCATTCTGTCATTTCAAGGTGGCAGTGGGAAAAAGATTATTGATAAAATTTTTCTTAAGGCCTAATGTTGAACCTATTTCTATTAGATCTAACAAAATCACCGAATAAAACTAAGACAATCATTTACTTTACCAAATATACTTCCTCTTTTTAGTAATGTAAAAACTGCGACACCAAAGTAACAATTTCTTGTGAACAACAACCAATGCTAAAGATTTGCTTCTATTCTACTGATGTGCTGTTTTATTGTATTGCCTTTCCTCAGGAAGTTCAGTTCAGTTCAGTTCAGTCGCTCAGTCGTGTCCAACTCTCTGCGACCCCATGAATCACAGCACACCAGGCCTCCCTGTCCATCACCAACTCCCGGTGTTCACTCAAACTCATGTCCACAGAGTCGGTGATGCCATCTAGCCATCTCATTCTCTGTCATCCCCTTTTTATGTATACAAAAGTTAGGGTTCTAGAAAACCAAATAGATACCACAGTGTCTGTGCACTAAAGCTTGTGTATAATATTAACCAAAGAAATTCAATGTTTCCACAGTGGAACCTACAGCCTCCACTCGTCCATAATTTTAACAAACACAGACTTTCAAATGTGTTATAAAAGCATTTTATTATAATGAAGGATGGTTCATTACAAGTGAACACCTATCCCCCCACATTCTCTCAAAAAACAGTGTTTGCAAGGAATTTGACACAAGAGGCAGAAAAACAAAAAACCAAGGAAGGTCAGTGGAATTATTTAGTATTTAGCAAAGGGGAAATATTCTGACATTCATGAATGGCCCAGTATGGGTCCTCAGTGAGTTAATTAATAAGTAAGATAGGAACATTTACAATTCAGTTTAGAAATATTTTAATCAAAAGAAAGATAGATGATGCTGCCAGTTTTCAATCCTCAACTTTCTTAAAAGAATGGTCATTCAGAATGACATATTTCCTAGGATTTTTGAAAGCCACAGTGTTACTGTACTTACTTGGAGAAGGTGCCCCATAGCCTCCATATTAAAAACAGAAAAAGTAAATAATTGCAAATTCACAGCGTACTATTCATTTACACTCACTGATAAGTCAGCTATGAGTTTCCAACAATCAAAAGTGTCTCTATCAAACGCATCCAGAACCTTATGATTACTTAGTTTACTTGGATATTTTGCTATTATGGTATGCCATTTTCAAACATGTGGAATGGTTGTTTGCTGTTAATGAAATAACTGCCCTCTTGTTACTAAAAGTAAATGAATATGTCAATGCAGTAAATACTGTTACAAGACACTAAGTATTTTTAATTCTCAAGGGGACACTGATACGATAATTCTGATTATTGTCACACAGGTCACGCTTTCCTCTTTGTCATACTCTGAACCTATCCCATCAAAAAGAAGAGAAAATGGCACTAATCTAGAAAGAAAGAATCTGGGTGAATGTGCGTTGATGTACTGGGAAAGCAAGCATACTTCAGGTGTTATGAAATAGAAAGGATTATTTTACCATAAAATAGCGTTAAAGAGATTTATTTTTGTACCTCAATGTCTGATATATGACATACAATTAGAAACTAATAATATACACCTCATGAAGATAACTTACCTGACATTCCTCGGGGAAAAAAATAGCAAAGCATTTCACCCTCCCTCCTTGGTGAATGCCTATCTCCTCTACTAACAATCAGCAAGTTACCAAACTCCTACTCTCCAAGCCAGCACTCAGCTCCTACTCATGAAACACATGCACACATGCAGCGCTCTATCGAGGACAAGCCAACATATATACACCCTACATGAACACGGCCACGGCCTGAATATTATAGAACCCACAGCAATCCTGACCCTGGTCTGTATTTGTGATTTGTGCTGTGTGCTCAGTCAGTACTGTTGTGTCCGACTTTGTGACCCTGTGGACTGTAGCCTGCCAGGCTCCTCTGTCCATGGGATTCTCCAGGCAAGAAAGTGGAGTGGGTTGCCATGCCCTCCTCCAAGGGATCATCCTGACCCAGGGATCAAGCCCGAGTCTCCTGCATTGCAGGTGGATTCTTTACCACTGAGCAGAAGGGGCTGATAATTGAATTGCTTTATTCTGATCCTAGAACCCACAAAATACATGAGCTCTTAAATGATGAAAGGCAGAATGATAAATAGAAAGATGACAATTGATAATGATAGTTTAATGATTACAGATGGACAGAGAGATGATAGATGATAAATAGATCAGAGAAAGATAAACTTCTCATGAAAAAACAATTGCATTTAAAAAACAATTGCTCTCTTATGGTGTAAAATCCTTTGATAGGAAGATATGCTCTGTGTCCTTCAATCTTCAAACACTCTATGACACTATAACAGTAAAGCCAACCTATACTCAGTTATCACCAGCTGGTAAGATCATAAGGATTGAAAAATATTTAGATAATAAGAGAAAACACTTATATTGTACTTACTATGTGCCAGTTATTGCTCACATTTAATTCTCATACTAATCTTATGAGATAGGCTGTCATCTTTATTCCCACTTTAGAGATGAGGAAACTGAAGACCAAAGAGAGGAAATAACTTGCCCAAGGTCATGGAGCTTGTAACTGGCATTACTACTTGAACCTAGGAAATGGGAACTCAATTTTTTTAAATCAATATTCATGCTTCTGGGGTTGATGGCATCAAAGTCACCATATCTTCTTTCTCATTGGAAAGTCTTAAACCTTCTGCATAGTCAAAATACTGTATCACTTTTCTGCTAATCATGAAGGGTTTATTTATGTTTTAATTATATATAATATTTGGAGAGAAAGACTACTGTTGCAACTGGCAAGATCATCGCAACATACACAGTTTCTGTCCAACTTTGCTCAAATTTAATTTACAATGAGAATGCAATAGCAAGTGATGTGGTATTGATCACTAGTCTAGATATCATTTTTATTTGCCATGAACTGACAATCAAATAGAGGAGGTCCACTCGAAAACTTACAATCACAGTTCTCTGAGATAAGGGTAAACAAGTCCAGGAGAGTCAGGAACACCTTTCCACACAAGGTCATCACTGAGTGGGATTTTGGAATGTGAATTACAGCTAACCTGAAGATGATCCTGCAGGGTGTGGGCGCAGAAAAGTGGACAAGGCAGGAAGTGAATAGTGAATCGAATATATGATGCAAATATAGGATGTAAATCATCACAACATCCTCTATGTCAACAAGCTTGATGTGATTCAGCACAGAATCCATGGATGGAAGTGTCAGGAATTGAGAATGAAAAGGAAGAGTTTCTCATGTCATAAAATAGCCCTGTGAGTTAAGTTGAAGTGTTGGAATTTATTTTGGATGACTTGATTATAAGTAAAGATTCCCAGGGTAGGAGGACAGCAGGAACAGGAGGTGGTAAAGAACACTTGCTAAAAGAGGTCTGAAACTGAGTTTTCCTAGATTCAAATTCTACCTCTACTACAATTCTTGCTAGCACTATGACTTTAGGAAAGTTACTTAACTCCCTTTGCCTGTTTTTTCAAATGCAAAAGGTGGGTAAGATTAATATATACCTCATAAGTATTGTAAAGATTACATATGTGTTCCATGTAAAGCACTTATGTACACAGCACAGTGTTAAGCGAATATATAATTAGCATTACCTGTGACTGGAGGAAGGGAAGCCTGTACAGCAGCCAACTTAGGACACTAACCTTCTTACCGTGTCCATCTCCTAATTCCCATTTATATTCATTTCCACACTTGTCAAAATCTTAGAAAATACATCTACTTCTGCAACAAACCTTTCAAATACATTTTTAGCTGAAATAAGAACAATGTTTTTCCAGTAGTCATGTATGGATGAGATTTGGACCATAAATAAGGCTGAGTGCTGAAGAAGATAAATGTTTTTGAACTGTGGTGCTGGAGAAGACTCTTGAGAGTGCCTTGGACAGCAAGGAGATCAAACTGGTCAATCCTAAAGGAAATCAATCCTGAATTTTCATTGGGAGGACTGATGCTGAACCCGAAACTCTAACACTTTGGCTATCTGATACAAATAGCCAAATCATTAGAAAAGGGCCTGATGCTGGGAAAGATTGAAGTCAGGAGGAGAAAACAACAGAGAATAAAATGGTTTGATGGCATCACCGACTCAATGGATGTGAGTTTGAACAAGCTCCGGGAGATGGTGAAGGACAGTGAAGCCTGGCGTGTTGCAGTCCATGGGGTCGCAAAGAGCTGGACACTACTGAGCAACTGAACAAAAAAGAACAATGTAGTTTATGTCCCTGCAAAGCTTTCTTTAGGAGTCAAGCAAGGATACCCAAAGATACTTATACAGCTGTTTCATTTTTCCTAAATAGTGACTATCTCAACTTTATTTTGAATCTACCCCAGTAGCCCATGAAATTAATCCAAGTCTAAGGCTCAAGAGCCTTTCTACTATCTTCATTAGGGGAAAGAGCACAGAAATTGAAAAACTGGGCTTGACTCATAGTTTGGCTTCTTACAGGCTGTGTGATTTAAGATTGTCCTCACTTCTATTAACTTCAGTCCTCCTCTGTGAGAGAACAATTCCACAAATGCTGAGGATCAAGTCAATTAACAGATATAGAAACAATGTGATCTGCAAATCTAAGTCAAGATCATTTTCATGATGGAATTTCAGGAGCATCAGTATGAGACTGGTGCAAAGTCTACCTTTTCAGGAACATTAGTATCAGACTAGGTCAAATTTGGCCTCTCCACAAAGATGCCAAAGATATATAGGTATAGTTATAATGGAATCTGATGCTAAAGCTGAAACTGCAATACTTTGGCCACCTCATGAGACGAGTTGACTCACTGGAAAAGACTCTGATGCTGGGAAAGGTTGGGGGTGGGAGGAGAAGGGGACGACAGAGAATGAGATGGCTGGATGGCATCACCGACTCTGTGGACTTGAGTTTGAGTGTACTCCGGGAGTTGGTGATGGACAGGGAGGCCTGGCGTGCTGTGATTCATGGGATCGCAGAGAGTCGGACACGACTGAGCGACTGAACTGAACTGAACTGAATTGATAATGGAATCTATGCTCAGTGGAGAAATAACTATAGAAGGAATAAAGAGATGGAGCAAAAGCAAAACCAATACCCAGCTGTGGATGTGACCAGTGATAGAAGCAAGGTCAGGTGCTGTAAAGAGCAATATTGCATAAGAACCTGGAATGTTAGGTCCATGAATCAAGGCAAATTGGAAGTGGTCAAACAGGAGATGGCAAGAGTGAACGTCGACATTCTAGGAATCAGTGAATTAAAATGGACTGGAATGGGTGAATTTAACTCGGATGACCATTATATCTACTACAGTGGGCAGGAATCCCTTAGAAGAAATGGAGTAGCCATCATGGTCAACAAAAGAGTCCGAAATGCAGTACTTGGATGCAATCTTAAAAATGACAGGATGATTTCTGTTCGTTTCCAAGGCAAACCATTCAATATTACAGTAATCCAGGCCTATGCCCCAACGAGTAATGCTGAAGAAGCCGAAGTTAATCGGTTCTATGAAGACCTACAAGACCTTTTAGAACTAACACCCAAAAAAGATGTCCTTTTCATTATAGGGGACTGGAATGCTAAAGTAGGAAGTCAAGAAACACCTGGAGTAACTGGCAAATTTGGCCTTGGAGCACGGAATGAAGCAGGGCAAAAGCTAATAGAGTTTTGTCAAGAGAATGCACTGGTCATAGCAAACACCCTCTTCCAACAACACAAGAGAAGACTCTACACATGGACATCACCAGATGGTCAACACCGAAATCAGATTGATTATATTCTTTGCAACCAAAGATGGAGAAGCTGTATACAGTTAGCGAAAACAAGACCAGGAGCTGACTGTGGCTCAGATCATGAACTGCTTATTGCGAAGTTCAGACTTAAATTGAAGAAAGTAGGGAAAACCACTCGACCATTCAGATATGACCTCAATCAAATCCCTTATGATTATACAGTGGAAGTGAGAAATAGATTTAAGGGACTAGATCTGATTGATAGAGTGCCTGATGAACTCTGGACGGAGGTTCGTGACATTGTACAGGAGACAGGGACCAAGACCATCCCCATGGAAAAGAAATGCAAAAGAGCGAAATGGCTGTCTGAGGAGGCCTTACAAATAGCTGTGAAAAGAAGAGAGGCGAAAAGCAAAGGAGAAAAGGAAAGATATAAGCATCTGAATGCAGAGTTCCAAAGAATAGCAAGGAGAGATAAGAAAGACTTCCTCAGTGATCAATGCAAAGAAATAGAGGAAAACAACAGAATAGGAAAAACAAGAGACCTCTTCAAGAAAATTAGAGATTCCAAGGGAACATTTCATGCAAAGATGGGCTCGATAAAGGACAGAAATGGTATGGACCTTACAGAAGCAGAAGATATTAAGAAGAGGTGGCAAGAATACACAGAAGAACTGTACAAAAAAGATCTTCATGACCAAGATAGTCACGATAACGTGATCACTGACCTAGAGCCAGACATCTTGGAATATGAAGTCAAGTGGGCCTTAGAAAGCATCACTACGAACAAAGCTAGTGGAGGTGATGGAATTCCAGTTGAGCTATTTTAAGTTTTGAAAGATGATGCTGTGAAAGTGCTGCACTCAATATGCCAGCAGATTTGGAAAACTCAGCAGTGGCCACAGGACTGGAAGAGGTCAGTCTTCATTCCAATCCCAAAGAAAGGCAATGCCAAAGAATGTTCAAACTACTGCACAATTGCCCTCATCTCACACGCTAGTAAAGTCATGCTCCAAATTCTCCAAGCCAGGCTTCAGCAGTATGTAAACCGTGAACTCCCAGATGCTCA
Source organism: Moschus berezovskii (assembly GCF_049115385.1). Lineage (NCBI taxonomy): Eukaryota > Metazoa > Chordata > Mammalia > Artiodactyla > Moschidae > Moschus > Moschus berezovskii. The sequence continues at coordinate 100,641,042 of NC_142468.1, forward strand.
AGCAGGTTTTAGAAAAGGCAGAGGCACCAGAGATCAAATTGCCAACATCCGCTGGATCATGGAGAAAGCAAGAGAGTTCCAGAAAAACATCTATTTCTGCTTCATTGACTATGCCAAAGCCTTTGACTGTGTGGATCACAATAAACTGTGGAACATTCTTCAAGAGATGGGAATCCCAGACCACTTGACCTGCCTCTTGAGAAACCTGTATGCAGGTCAGAAAGCAACAGTCAGAACTGGACATGGAACAACGGACTGGTTCCAAATAGGAAAAGGTGTACGTCAAGGTTGTATATTGTCACCCTGCTTATTTAACTTATATGCAGAGTACATCATGAGGAACACTGGGCTGGAAGAAGCACAAGCTGGAATCAAGATTGCTGGGAGAAATATCAATAACCTCAGATATGCAGATGACACCACCCTTATGGCAGAAAGTGAAGAGGAACTCAAAGGCCTCTTGATGAAAGTGAAAGAGGAGAGTGAAAATGTTGGCTTGAAGCTCAACATTCAGAAAACAAAGATCATGGCATCTGGTCCCATCACTTCATGGGAAATAGATGGAAAAACAGTGGAAACAGTGTCAGACTTTGTTTTTTTGGGGCTCCAAAATCACTGCAGATGCTGATTGCAGCCATGAAATTAAAAGACGCTTGCTCCTTGGAAGGAAAGTTATGACCAACCTTGATAGTATATTAAAAAGCAGAGACATTACTTTGCCAACCAAGGTCCGTCTAGTCAAGGCAATGGTTTTTCCCGTGGTCATGTATGGTTGTGAGAGTTGGACTGTGAAGAAGGCTGATCGCCGAAGAATCGATGCTTTTGAACTGTGGTGTTGGAGAAGACTCTTGAGAGTTCCTTATACTGCAAGGAGATCCAACCAGTCCATTCTAAAGGAGATCAGTCCTGGATGTTCATTGGAGGGACTGATGCTAAAGCTGAAACTGCAGTACTTTGGCCACCTCATGCGACGAGTTGACTCACTGGAAAAGACTCTGATGCTGGGAAGGGTTGGGGGCGGGAGGAGAAGGGGACGACGGAGAATGAGATGGCTGGATGGCATCACCGACTCTGTGGACATGAGTTTGAGTGGACTCCGGGAGTTGGTGATGGACAGGGAGGCCTGGCGTGCTGTGATTCATGGGGTCGCGGAGAGTCGGACACGACTAAGCGACTGAACTGAACTGATGCTGCTAAAGAAACAGTGTTGCTACTATTCCACAGACCTACCTAAATCATTTCAAATAGAACAAATAGCAAGATTGCAACTCCCTAAAATTTTCTGAGAGAAAAGGCTGTCTTAGTTTCTCCTGTGAGCAATTTGCAAATGACAGAGACCAAACATTCTGGACCTTTATCCTAAAAGTAAGCTCCATCCCACAGCAAATTCTTTCTTTATACAATAGTGTCTAAACAAAAGTAGAGTTGAAAAATCTGCAAATGAGTTAATGTAACACAATGCAGACTATACACGTATTTCTATATTTCACACAGCACGAATATTTATTTGTCCTTTCACTTAGTAATTGCTCAATCTCAGATGGTAAAAAATTTGCCTGCAATGCAGGAGACCTGGGTTCAATTCCTGGGTCTGGAAGATCCCCTGGAAAAGGAAATGGCAACCCACTCCAGTATTCTTGATTCGAGAATACCATGGACAGAGGAGCCTGGCAGGCTACAGTCCATGTGGTCGCAAAAGTCTGACATGACTTAGCAACTAAACAGTCACTTAGTAATTATTTATTGAGCATTTCTGGTACTGTGTTGTGAACATAAAAAGATGAATAAAAACCTATTCTTGACATAAAACCATTCATTTTAGAGTAATACCTTTAAAAGACTTTCTCTAAAGCCTTTTAGATTTATGTAAAATCTCAAATCTAAATGTAAAGATGGTGAAGGACAGGGAAGCCTGGAGTGCTGCAGTCCATGGGGTTGCAAAGAGTGAGACACGACTGCGTGACTGAACAACAATAAGTAAAAATAATATGACAGGTCACTTGACTTGCTTTATGCCACTTCTTTAACCACCGGTGAAATAAATGAAATGCAGAAAGGAAAATGAATTATCGAGGTTCCACTGTTAGTGGTGAAACTAGGACTAAACTCCAACTGAATAATAGGATAGACGCTTTAAACTGTAATAAACTTCTTCTTAATTAACAGCATTACTAGAACAAAAATTACAAAGTGGATGAAGAATTTAAGATTTCCCTTTATGCGTGAATATGATTTACATCAATAACATTACCTCTGTCTCTTTCACCAGTTGTTAACCTGGCATTCCAGGTAAAAACTTACTCTGGCTGTCTTCCTGAGTGTGGTCTCATGACATGGATTTGGACAACCTGAGATCTTGGATCAATAAAATTTTCTGAGATAAAAATGTGACATATATCCAGATATCCACACTAAAAAACTGAGATCTGTATAGTGATGCTTCTCTTATGTATGTGCCACATTTCACAGAAAGGACTACCCCACAGCCTAAGATAAAGTCCTGAGTTTGATAATCTGTTTGTTTTTCTTCTCTCTCTCTCTTTCTCCCTTTCTTTTTCCAAGACAGAACTTCATGAGTTTAAAACCATGCCATAGCTTCTGATCTTGATCTGCAAGAACTTCTTTCTATATTCCTGTCTGCAAAAGAAAGAAACCATCAGCAATCTTTATGCCTCATCACAACTCTGAGGGAATTGTGGGGCCAGTGATTCGGTAGCAGCTGGAAAGACAAAGTACAAGTGTAATGACCTCTAAACCGCTCCTTTTAAAACTATATTGAAGGCTACATGATAAATAACTAGGTAATAAGTACACAGGCCATTTCCACAGTTTTACACAATTTACTCAAAATCGGGGCAAGAGAAGGGAGAAGGGGATTCTCAGTATCACTGTATTGGACCCTTTCTCAGCAATAAATATTTGCTTAGAAGACTAATAGAATATTTTACTTCATTTTAAAATTTGCAGAAGTTCTGGAAGATAAGCAAAGTGTTTAATTTAACAGCACTATGAAGACAGTCCTATTGGTACATGAACCAGCTTCTTAGGGATCTGGGTCAGGGAGGCTTGACTCGAGTTGAGGGTTACATATCTAAAATTGAGTATAAAATTTACTCAGTGAATTATAGTGTAAACTGTCAGGTCGAGGCTAAAGTTCCGTGTGTTTGAATGGTACCACCATACACCATGAAAGATATAATAACCCAAATAACATGAAAATGCACCTTGTCTAGTGATTTTTCTGAGGCAAAAAGCACTTACGTTACAGCGTAAAAAAAAGTGTCTTTTGTTGTTGTGTCAACAGTTGATTGTTCTGTGATAGGGCTAGAGTAACGATAAAGGGGTGTTTAGTTAATGTAGCAGTATTGGTTGATTAGTGTGACAACTGTACCATAGCAATGTAAGAAATTAACGATAGAGGAAATGAAGTGGAGTATACAGAAACTGTCTGCACTGTCTTTGCAACTATTCTGTAAATTTGAAACTGCTGTGAAATTTTAACAAAATACTTAGATTTTAAAAAGATGGTATAAAAGCCTTGAAAGTACTGAACACTTTTTAATATTCCAAATGTGATTATTTTTACCTAATTTTGAGTACACATATATCACCTAACATGAAATTTCCTATATCAAAGCTAGTTGCAGTATGAATGAAGGAGTTATCAGGAGTTTTATTGTCATGTGGCAGGGGTCTAGGATTAAAATCTCTAATTCCTCCTTGTTTCCTTTGATTCTCAAAAGGGTAAAAAAATTGTACAATCTTCTTTCAGCTTTTATTTCCCATTGGACAGAACAGTTAGCAATAATGTTAATATAACCAGTCAGTATTTAGTAAGTTCTGGCGTGCTGTAATTCATGGGGTCGCGGAGAGTCGGACACGACTGAGCGACTGAACTGAACTGAACTGAACTGACCACCTGTAGACACACTTTTTAGAACGTTACAAGTCTTATTTTTTGTTATCATTTTAAGTTGTTTATTTGTTTAAGCTTCCTCAGAACCCTGTGGGGCAGATACTGTTATTTTCCTCATTGAACAAAGAGATATTGAGAGGTTAAGTCACTTGTCCTCTGGTAAACGGTGGAGCTAGAACATGACGAAAATGTCCAACTCCAGCATCCACACTTCTCACATATCTACTCCCCCAGCCATCTGGGCTCACATATTGTCTTCAAATACTATTCACCTCCTCCTGGTGAATATTGAGAGCCTTTATTTGGGTGACCTGTTCATGCCTGGGGGAACCCCCAAATGGCAAAATGACTACCACATTTCCAAGCACATAATAGACTTTCAGCAAATAGCTGCTCAATCAATGAATGGATAATAATAATGAGTTCACAAAGGAATAATGAATGAATGAATATAAAAGGATCCAAAAATAGGGTTTATTTATTAAAGGAACATCTGCCTGGAAATGTTTCCTCTAGATGAGGAGTAAACACTGTGATAGCATGCTGACTTCTTCGCCATAACACTGAATAATTTCTAGGGCTCTAAAAGGGAATAATTTGACCGTAAGAAAGCTTCTGTTTCTCCCAAATAAATGACTCTGTAAAACTATATTGAAGATGATTTGGTAAATAGCTGATTAAAATTCAAATCATTCCTATATAGTTGTGCACAATTTGCTCAAAGTTGGCACAAGGTAAAGGGAAGGATGGTACTTAGTATTACTATTTTGGACCACTAATCCTACAACAACAAAGAAAACCTTGCTTTTCTTATTATTGGCTTCCTTACTTTGTTTTTACTATTATTGACTCATTCACAAGGTGTTTAGAGCTAGGCCATAAATGTGCAGTCTTAGCTCCCACGTGTTCTGGAAATGTGAAGTCGAGAATCCTCTCATGACTTCATGGATCAGATTTGTCTTTGTCGTCTCTCACTTATTTCATTACCCAAAGGACTCCGAGAACTTGAAAGAAGGGGCGGGCCCAGCTCGAATATCTGTGGGACTCAAAGCAAGAGTACAAAGAGAACCCATGTACCATGTATGAAAGCTATTGGTTATTTGTGAAATCTAAAACGGGTACAAATGAACTTATCTACAAAATAGAAAAAGAGTTACAGAAAATAAATATCATTTAAGGAAATAAAGGAGGGGATAGACTGGGAGAGCAGAGAAGGCAATGGCAACCCAATCCAGTGCTCTTGCCTGGAGAATCCCAGGGACGGGGGTGCCTGGTAGGCTACAGTCCATGGGGTCACTAAGAGTCGGACACGACTGAGCAACTTCACTTTCACTTTTCACTTTCATGCATTGGAGAAGGAAATGGCAACCCACTCCAGTGTTCTTGCCTGGAGAATCCCAGGGATGGGGGAGCCTGGTGGGCTGCCATCTATGGGGCCACACAGAGTCGGACACGACTGACATGACTTAGCAGCAGAAGCAGACTGGGAGAGAGGGGAGATTTAATTGGGAGGTTAGGATTGACATATAAATACTACTATACAAATATATAACTAATAAGGACCTAATGTATAACACAGGGAACTCTATTCATCACTCTGTAATGACCTATGTGGGAAAAAAATCAAAAAGAAGAGTGTGTATATGTATATGTATAACTGATTCACTTTGTTGTACAGCAGAAACTGACACAGTGTTGTAAATCAAATATAATCGGGAGGATAAGGGGAGGAGGGAGGTGGGAGGGGGGTTCGGGAGGGGGAATTCATGTACACCCGGGGCGGATTCATGTCAATGTATGGCAAAACCAACCAATATAATATTGTAAAATAATTAGCCTCCAATAAAAATTAAAAAAAAAATCCAACAAAATTAAAAAAAAAGAACTATGAATCAAGGTAACAAAATTTAAATGAGTTTTAGTTTTATCATAGAAAATAATGTTCTCATACTCATAACTAACTACTGGAAGGCCAGGTTCAAATTTAAAACCCATCAGACATGGCAGTATGGATATAGCAAGTTTTGGTTCTCAGTCCCCAGCCCACATTTTCTGGTTCCAAATCCCAATACAAGAGATCTCTCATGTATGAATGTTGATTCTGCAGCCCAGATGCCCAGTCTCTAGCCACACACTTTGCACTCACTGCCCTTCAGTCCGAAGGTGCACACAGAAACAGTGCTATGATTCAGCCTCAGGGAGGTAGACCTGAAGAAGCTCAGGCAAGCCAGCCATGGAAGTGGGCTTAGGGCATTTGAATTGTGAACTCTGTGTATGCATGCTTGCTAAGTCACTTCAGTTTTGTCTGACTCTGTGATCCTATGCACTGTAGCCCACCAGGTTCCTCTTTCCATGGGATTCTCCAGGCAAGAATACTGGAGGGGTTGCCGTTTCCTTCTCCAGGGAATTTCCCGACCCAGGGATCAAACCTGTTATCTTTTATGTCTCCTACTTTGGGAGGTGGGTTCTTACCACTAGCGTCACCTGAGAAGCCCCGTGAATTCTGTAGATAATATCAACCATGGATAGTCTGAAAAACAGAAATTTTATAAGGCTATTAATAAAACATTTTGGTGGTGCTAATGATAAAGAGGGCTTCCCTCGTCGCTCAGAGGTTAAAGCGTCTGCCTCCAATGCGGGAGACCCGGGTTCAATCCCTGGGTCGGGAAGATCCCCTGGAGAAGGAAATGGTAACCCACTCCAGTATTCTTGCCTGGAGAATCCCATGGACGGAGAAGCCTGGTGGGCTACAGTCCACGGGGTCGCAAATAGTCGGACATGACTGAGCGACGGAACGGAACGGAATGATAAAGAACCTATCTGCCAATAAGGAGACATACAGGACGTGGGTGGGTTAGAAAGGTCCTCTGGGAAAGGTCGTGGCGACCCAGCCAGTGTTCCTGCTGGAGAGTCTCGTGGACGAAGACGGGCCGGCTGCAGTCCACAGGGTCGCGAAGAGCCGGACACACTGAAGAGATTAGCGCTCAGCAGAGAACTGATAACGCAAAGGCAGTATCTTGCTTTTCTGAATATCATACGTCCAGTTCCAGATATCAACAGGACTTTTAAAATGTGGTCAGAACACAGGAAATTACATGTTGGGTCATGTATGCGTGTGTGTGTACACATACACAATACATAAGACAACAGAAACTTTCTGATTGCCAAATTATCCCCTCTCAGAGCCCTAGAAACTATGACGTGTTATGGATAAGAAGTCAGCATGCCTTCACAGTGTTCACTCCTCATCTAGTAGAAACATTTCCAGGCAGGTGTTCCTTTCGTAAATAAATCTTATTTTTGGATCCTTTTATATTCATTCATTCATTATTCCTTTGTGAACTCACTAGTAATTTATTATCCATTCATTGACTGAGCAGCTCTTTGCTGAAAGCCTATTATGTGCTTGGAAATGTGGTAGTCATTTTTCATTTGGGGGTTCCCCCAGGCATCAGCAGGTCACCCAAATATCTAATTGTAAGGCTCTCACTATCCACTGGGGAAGGTGAATAGTATTTGAAGACAGTATGTGAGCGCAGATGCCTGGGGGAGTAGAACAGAGAGTGAGAAGTGTGGACGTTGGAGTTTGACATCCTCATCATGGTCCAGCTCCACTATTTACCAGAGGACAAGAGACTTAACCTCTCAATTATCTCTTTGTTCAATGAGGACAATAAAATAATAGTACCTTCCCCACAGGGTTCTCAGGAAAGTTAAACAAAATAACGCTTGTTACCCTCTAATAAGTGTGATTTCCTAAGGCCTTCAATTTTCCTATGAAAGAGAGACATCAGCAAGAGGGGCTGTTGCAGTTATCTGATACGATAAGAAAGCCTGGAGCTTCATGTTCCCCCAATGTTCCTGCAATGTGCCTGGCTGACTCTCAGCACCACTTACTCCCTCCTGTCAGCTCATACACTACTCTGACTGGCAGTTTCCTCATGTCAGCCCTTCTGGATGTCTATGCTAGACAATAGTTCTCTGTGGAAATATCATGGAGTGAAGGGAAAGAGGAGGGCGTAATCTGTACCAGGATGCCATGCACCCTCATTCATCCTGTTAAGAAATCACCCAAGTGGTAACTTTGTTCCTGGTCTTTGAGAATTCCTTCTGTAACCACATACACACACACACACATACATATAAACAGTCTCTTAAACATAAAGTCACTAACTTCCAGCATAAAAATGAAAATCCAGTCTTTATTCCAATGTAAAGAAAACTCTTATACGATGAGGAGTGTTGCAAATTATCTAATAAATCATGGTATTAGGTATAATTTCAGACATTTTTTTCCTGAAGTATGCTTTTTAACTAAGTAATCAGAAAAGCCTCCCTATAGCAATTGATTAGGAAATAAAGAGAACAAATATAAAAATATTCTTCAAAGTCCATCTATTATTATTTAGTAAATAGAATAAATTCCTTCCATAGGCATAAAAAGTTGCAAAGAGCCTTATGTCATAGGTTTGTTGTAGTTGTTTAATCGCTGTCATGTCTGACCCTTTGCGACCCTGTAGCCCTCCAGGATCCTCTATCTATGTGATTTCCGAGGCAAGAATACTGGAGTGGGTTGTCATTTCCTTCTTCAGGGGATCTTCCTGACCCAGGGATCGAACCCACATCTCCTGCTTGGCAGGCAGATTTTTACCACTGAGTCACCTAGATAATCTTAAATATAAGATTAAGATTAATCTTAATGTTAAGATTATTAATGTTATAATAATATATTAATATATTATATAATATATTATATTAATATAACATTATTAAGATTAAGATTAATCTTAATGTTATTATTATTAATGTTATAATAATATAACATTATTAATATAAATGTTCTGGTGAATATTTTTTTAAGGATCTCCTAGGTCTCACGATCCTATGCAGGTATAATTGAAATAAAGCAGTTAGTTCATCTGATTGTATTAATACTCTTCCTGGGGAGAAAAAATATTAATTTAGACTTAATAAAGTTTCTAGCCTTCTTGGTTAATTATACTTTTTCTACATGATCTTGGGAAAGATATTATTTAACAAAATTGAGTTGGTAAAAACAAAGTTGAATAATATTACTTACTTTTCAAAGTACTTCTGGGCAGAGCAATATTTCCTCAATGGCAGGAACCAGGTAGGTGGGTGCTTTAAACCATAGTTCATTTCTTTCTCTTTTTCCTTTAGAGTTCAGAGCTCTTAAACATTGTGAACAGTTAAAGAACAATCTTATCAATTCTCTCCCAATAATTCAGCTAAAAGAAAAACTCTAGGTGAAATGGAATGCCTCTTCTAAAGAATTCTCTACAGCAGAATGCTGAGAGCTTCCCTCACTCCAGCACCCTTAGACTTTCTTTCCTTTACACATAAACTTCATTAAGAGCTTATGTTCAATCAAATGAGTTGTTCAACTGCATTTCTAAAAATTGGCACAATGCACAACATAGCTCCTGGGTGAACACTAATATGCAAGCTAGTTTGTGATGTTTTCAAGCTTTGTATGGACAAGACAAAAGGGATTCACATTGCCTTGGACTCTGATGAGACCTCAGAAGGAACTTCTGGACACCAGGAAATGTTATACCCTAGAGGAGTAGGACACAAAAGGAGCTGTACAATCTTCTTTCATTTGAAAAGAGCTTAAAAGGGAAATGAATAAAAGAAGACCACTTATGGGCAAAAGGCTAGAATAGTTGATCTTTCAACGTGTCCCTTTGACCCTAGTACTCAATTCCTATTATCATTTGTGGGCCAATAAGCACTACTGAGAGTCAGACTCGACTGAGCAACTTCACTTTCACTTTTCACTTTCATGCATTGGAGAAGGAAATGGCAACCCACTCCAGTATTCTTGCCTGGAGAATCCCAGGGACGGGGGAGCCTGGTGGGCTGCCATCTACGGGGTTGCACAGAGTCGGACAAGACTGAAGCAACTTAGCAGCAGCAGCAGCAACAGCAAACACTACTGAGGTCCTTGCTTAATAGTTAACAGCTGATAAAATCACCTATGCCTCCCAACTATAATCAAGAACAATGCATTATAATTTTTATACTACCTTCTCTTTTATACCAAAGTCATCAAATTTGTTCTCATGCATGTACTCAGGTACAGGATGAGTTAAGAGTGTGTTAAGAAAGAATATATTTTCTAAATCACTTCTTCCTGTTCATTCTTTGACATGAGAGCAGGATGTCACATGTTTTTTTCTCAGCTTCTTCATGCCTGTCTTCATATCAGTGTTTCTGAGACTATAAATGAGGGGATTCAACATAGGTGTGACCACTGTGTAGAAGACAGAGAAAACCTTGTCCACAGAGAAGCTGCAGAAAGGTCTCAGGTAGATGAATACACATGGCACAAAGATCAGACTGACCACTGTTAGATGGGAGGCACAGGTAGAGAGTGCCCTGCTCTGACCCTGGCGGAAGCGAGTTCTCAGGGTGACCAGGATGACAGCATAAGAGAAGAGCAAGACCAAGAAACAGACAAGAGACAACAGACCACTGTTCGAGACCATCAGCACCTCTACTACAGACGTGTCTGTGCAGGCTAGCTTGATGACCTGTGGGACGTCACAGTAGAAGTTGTCCAGTTTATTGGGCCCACAGAAGGGCAGCTGAATGACCAGTGTGACCTGTGTGATAGAGTGGACAAAACCCCCACACCAACAGGCAAAAACCATCTGAAAGCAGAGCTGGCGGTTCATGACTGTCAGGTAGTGCAAAGGATTACATATGGCAACATACCTATCGTAGGCCATGGCTGTCAGCAGAAACATCTCACTGGCTCCCAGAAAGTGCAGGAAGTAGATCTGGGCCAGGCATCCTGAAACAGAGATGATCTTGTCCTCCTGTAGAAAATCTCCTAACATCTTGGGCACAGTAACACAGCTCAGGCATAGGTCAAGGAAGGACAGGTGGCCCAAAAAATAGTACATAGGAGATTGGAGCAGGTGAGTATCAACTCTCACTGTTACCACTATCAAGAGGTTTCCCAGGACAATGGCCATGTAAACCAACAGAAATATTAAGAAGAGAAATAGCTGCAGCTCCAAGGATGATGATAGACCCAGAAGAACAAATTCTGTCACCTTAGAATCATTTTCTTTTTTCATCAGGTCAAGAATACCAAGTGACCTAAGAAAGATGAACTAAATTAGAACAAGAGAGATTTAAGCTAGACAAAAGGAAAAAAAAAATGAGGTAACTGGAATAATTCAAGAAATGGGAATTAGGATCTGGATGGGTTATGTTAGAATTAAGTAGGCTCAGGACAGAATTGGCACGAATCCAGCTGTTGCTGTATTGCCGCTAAGTAGTGTCCAACTCTTTTGTGACCCCATGGACTGTAGCCAGCCAGCTTCCTTTGTCCATGGGGTTTCCCAGTTGATGAACCCACTGCAGTGGGTTAGCATTTCCTTCTTCAGGGGATCTTCCCACCCTGGGGATTGAATCTGCATCTCCTACATTGTCAGATGGATTCTTTACTGTTGAGCTTCCAGGGAAGCCCCCATGAATCCAGTGCCTTCTGTTATGTAAATTTGATCCTATCTTATCCAAATCCTGTAGTCACCTTCCAAAATACTACTATCCCTAGAATTCCCTGATGCTGTGGGAATTTCACTGTTCTGTGAATGCTTCTAAGTGTATAAACAGAGAACAAGACTCAAATGATTTCTTAAATTTAAGATTGATAAAAGTCAGTGTATAGAGAAAAAGAGTATGAACAACAGGAGGTATAAAAAGGTTTTCAGAGTCAGAAAGAGGTGTAAGGGAGGAGACTGGAGATCTGAGAAACTTACATCATTGCATATCAGGATCTATGCAGTTTCAAAGAAAAAACATTTTACCCTGCTCTTCATTCCACCAGCCCCTTCTTCATAGTCTCAGGCTAGCAAAATGAGAAATCCTCAGATGACCATCAAAGTTGCCCTGTCTGTGCCCTAATGGTGTTCTTATGAGTCAAGCCCTAACTGAGGGCTGGCTGTAAGGACTGGAGAGATCTCCTCTCCCTTGGGCTTTGTCTGTATCTGAAGCTTTTATGGTCCTTATGCCACCATTCAGCCTAATGAGCCCTGGGATTCCCTGGGCTGCTGTTTGAGTTGTCTGTATGACAGTTCTTCCTGGAAAGCTGACCAGGGCTCTGAAGGTTCTGAAACAGTCAGACCTTATTGTACAACACAGCCGTCCCATTTACCTACTTCGTGTTGATTAATTTGACACTACGTGTACTCCCAGTTTTCCATATGTCAGTCTGTTATCTGAGTAAAACAATTCTCAGTGGTTTCCCAACCATGCTTCCTATGGTGGGTTAGCTGAATGATAAGTGCCACATTACCATAGGAAGCTGTACAAGCAGGAGCACTTCCTTCAGGGTGTTACAGAGCCTTAATACAACACAAGTCTCTTGATGATACTTCAAACATCTTCTCCAACTGGTGCCTATGTATGGATCTTACCCAGAAAACAAAGATGCTATCTTTAGTAACTGACTGTGTTGCTGTCAAAGTAAAATTTTTTATGTTATAAAACACAATTCTGATATGGCTGATTCATGTTGAGGTTTGACAGAAAACAACAAAATTCTGTAAAGCAATTATCCTTCAATAAAAAAGAAATAAAAAAACATAATTCTGAAATAGATGATGAACACATGTCAAAATTGTATTTAATTCTTTAATGAGGGATGGTAGGATGACAAAGCCAATTCAAAAAACAATATAAATAATGACTTTATATAATTACAGTATAAAAAAGAACACTGAAGTAAAATTTCTAAGGTATATCAGTTCAGTTCAGTCACTCAGTCGTGTCCGACTCTTTGCGACCCCATGAATCACAGCACACCAGGCCTCCCTGTCCATCACCAACTCCTGGAGTTCAGTCAAACTCATGTCCATCGAGTCGGTTATGCCATCCAGCCATCTCATTCTCTGTTGTCGCCGTCTCGTCCCACCCTCAATCCCTCCCAGCATCAGACTCTTTTCTAGTGAGTCTAAACCAGTTAATGCCCTAAAGGAAAACATAACCTTAACATTTGGGACTTTCCCCCCACACTAACAAGAAAATTAACACAGTTTAGCAGTTTTCTATTATATCTGACTATATAATTGTACACATCTGAAATCCCATAAATAGCAAATACTAGGTTAAAATTACATCCTTCTAGAGTTAGACAAGTCTTAAGTAGGCTTGTTAAATAATATTTTAACATGACATTAAAAGGTCACACTTATACTTAGATTTCACTTTAGGATAAGAATAAGAAATAAAGCACACCAACAGGATAATATCAGACATGTCTCTTTTGCAGAAGTTCTCATGGCAGACAGGTTTTTAGATTTTTTTTTTTCCCTCCCACTGAAAAGTGACAGTTCAAGGGAAAAGATGAGATACACCCAGGTGAGAGTAGGACCCACACCGAGTTAGATTACTCAGGCATTGTAAAGGTCAATACTGCCCATCCAACTGCATCAGCAGAGCTTCCAGGGTCCCTGAAAAAAACATACCCAGTTGTTAGAGTCATTGCTCTCCAGAAAGCCCAGATCTTTGGCTTCTCATCGGCCTCATCTATGGCTTCTTAATAGGCCATTCATTATCTTCTTACTCGAGATAAAAATTTCCAAATCAGTTTTATCCTAAGAATTACTTCCCATTAACATAGTTGACATTCCACCATTTTTAGGTTTTCAATGAACAGAGATAGAAATTAACCCAAAATAATATTTATTTAGAAAAATTATTGCAGTTACTTTGAACTAAAGTGAATAATTTACTTTCCTTCAAGCTTCTAAATCTTTCTGTTTCATCTCAAGTTTTATGTTTTATCATTTTTAGTTTATATATATCCGGCATAAGGAGATCAGTCCTGGGTGTTCATTGGAAGGACTGATGCTAAAGCTGAAACTCCAATACTTTGGCCACCTGATGCGAAGAGCTGACTCATTGGAAAAGACCCTGATGCTGGGAAAGAGTGAGGGCAGGAGGAGAAAGGGACGACAGAGGATGAGATGGTTGGATGGCATATCGGCTCAATGGACATGGGTTTGGGTGGACTCCAGGAATTGGTGATGGACAGAGAGGCCTGGCGTGCTGCGGTTCATGGGGTTGCAAAGAGTTGGACACGACTGAGCAACTGAACTGAACTGAATTAGCCATTTATGTTTTCAAACAAATTACTCTTCTTTGCTCTTAATAAGTAAAAACATATCTATTATCTTGCACATACATTCGTATTTCCTTGCCACCTATGTATCTAGTAGAGTCTCAACCAGCTATATTACTTACACTTGTCAACAAAACGATACTTGAGGATTTTTGTCATACACAAGCATCTCAGCAGATTAGGAATAAACACACATTTCATGAATTCCTATAGTCACAAAAATTCCTTTTTGTTTCTTAAAGAGGTGAAAATAAAAATGTGCCGTAACATGGTTTCAGAGTAGCTAAACACCCTATCAAACTGTTATCAAATAGCCATTCTATAATATATATAATGCATAAAAATAGAAAAATCAGAACTGAGCATGCTTCTTACTCCAATTCTAGGGAACTGTATACAGGGAAGTTTGCCTTGGTAATAAGTAGATGGGAAGAAAAAAAAGCCCTTGAGAAGCTGGGGTAACAGAGAGGCCCTCACGAATGTGGCAGCCTTAGTTTACATATCAGGAATCTCAGACTTTGCTTTCATTTAAGGATATCCTTAACAAACAGTGTCCTCTGGTGCCTGACAGCCACAAGCCCAAACTCTGGGTGAGGAAGGCATTTTCCTCCTCTGTCTCACAGGATCCACACTAACATCTTTTTCAAGGACAACGAGCAGACAAAGCCAAAGATAACTGTATTACTTAAAAAAAAATTTTTTTTAGTTGTAATACTTTTGTACTGCTACAGTAATGCAACAAACTACCACCAACTCACTGGCTTAAACAAATAAATTTATTATCTTTACAATTCTATAGGTCAGAAGTCTAACAATGTCTTGCTGTGCTAAAAATCAGTGTTGGCAGGGCTATAGTCCTTTCTGGAGGCTTTGGCAAGAATCTTCAAAGCCTGCAACACTAAATCAAGCCTTGTCTCACACCTACCATCTTTCTGGTTCCTGAAACCAGGAAAGGTTCAATGCTTTTAAGGACACAAGGATACACCTTGAATGGGGCCACCTAGAAACTGAAAGTTTTCCCAGCTGAAACTCCTTATCTTAGTACATCAAAGTCCATTTCACCAGGTGAAGTAGCAGATTCACAGGTTTGGTAGTCTGAGGATTAGGCCTCTGATATCTTTGGCGCTGTTATTTTTCTTACCACAATATACAGTATAACAAAGTGTCACAAACTACAGCCAACAAAAAACTCAGACAGCAGAGACAGACTCCCAGACTTCAGACACTGGGCTTATCACACGTGGTTTATAAAAGAACTCTCAGATATAGATGGTTTAAAAATTATGTCTAAAGAAGTGAAACACAAGGTTTGGATATTTATTAGAGTTAGGAAGGGTACACCTCACATGTTTTTCCACACTGCTTTTATTTAACGTGTCTTTGTTTAACACCGATCCTCCATGGATGTTGCTCCAGCTGATGCGGTTCTGATTTGGCAGTTTCCCTCAAGATATAATTCCACATCCGGTTTCCACTGTAGATATAGAGAAATCAACTCTCTGCATAAGTCCTACTTCTGGAGACGTAATCAAACAATTTTTCCCTCTTGTTCCTTTTCAAGTAATATTTTTGTCTTTAGTTTTCTGTTGCTTACATATAACTCATATAAGCATGAGTTATATTCTTATTTATACTATTTGTAATGTGTTAGGCTTGCTCTTTGAGACTGTAGATTTTTGTGCTTGACCAAATCTATAAAATTTTTCAAACATTTTGTCTTTAAATATTTGCTTCTGTCTGCTTCTCTCATCTTTCTCAGTTGTCAAACTAATATTGGACTTCCACTTTAACTTCTCTTTCATTTTTCCCTTTTTTATCTATTCAGAATGCATTACTTATTCTTCTGATGTAGTCTCAAGTTAATATATTTTTTTTAACTGCTCTCCAATCTGCTGTTAAACTAGACCATTAAATTTCTTCTTTTAAATTTCTGGATGGTCATTAACTTTTCTCCAAAGAATATTTCCCCATCCATTAATCAACATGTTGACACATCTACCTGAAGCTAGTGGGTAAAGATGTTAAATGACAGAGAAGTTTAAATCAATCGCCATGATAGAATGCAAGAAGGTCTCCGTCCCCTTTCAAGGAAAAGTTATTAGGAAAGCAGATGTCTAGCCTTTTAAAAAATATGTTGACATTCTTTTTTGGCTTGTTTATTTAGCAGCTTGGCTTGAGGGATCTTAGTTCCCTGACCAGGAATTGAACACATGCTCTCAGCAGTGAAAGCGGAGAGAGCTAACCCCCGGGGCTTCAGGGAATTTCCCTTTGTTAATTTTCTTATCTTTTTCTGCCTTTTTAGGACTGAAAGAGGTGGAAGTTTAAAAAAAAAAAAAAATGCTGAGCCTTAGCTTTTATGGAGAAGAGAAAACGATGTCTGTGTGTGCTCAGTCGCTCAGTCGTTTCCACCCCATGAACTGTAACCCTCCAGGCTCCTCCATCCATGGGATTTCTCAGCCAAGAATACTGGAGTGGGTTGCCATTTCCTGCTGCAAGTGATCTTCCTGACCCAGGGATCAAAACCACATCTCCTGCACTGGCAGGTGAATTCTTTACCATTGAGCCTTAGCTTTTAGGGAGAAGAGAAAAAGATGCCTTCTGGTTCTAAACCCAATGCTAGGGAACAGTGGCTTCCCCCAGCAGCCAGAAGAGGGACTGTGTCAGCTAAAATGACCCTAAATATCATAGAAAACAAATCTACATGTCAAGTGTTTCTGTCCACTAAACAGAAGATACGTCCAATGAATTCCCAATTTGTGAAATAGAATAGATATCTTTGCACACTTGATACTAATGAAAATATTTGCATCACAGTGGAAAACCTCCCACCACAATGCACGTGAAGTTTGAAACACTGGTCTTATTTCATCACAACGCAGAAAGAGTTTTCCTGGGGACAGGGTAAAAACCAAGAGTTGGCAACCTATGGCGTGCCTAGCACAGAAGGAATTAAGATGGAACCGACCCGACAAAACCGTTCAGGAGGGAAAGTGCGTCTTGGTCACGTTCACGCTCCCTTGGGTCCTCCATTCTAAGTCATACACATGCTGTAGTTCTGCCTCCTCAGACTGGCTCTGGGTGCTCACGGCTCCCCACCTTGCACTATAATGACCTATAAACACTTTAAACTTATAATACTTTTTGCTCAACCTTTCACTACCACATAGAAATAGACACTAATAGACTGATTATATCGATCTGTGTTACTATAGCTGACTCCAGAGATCCTCTAACAGGTCATTCAAGGAATGTGTCCAGTGGTTAGGACTTCACATTCTCACTGCAAAGGGCTTGGGTACAGTCTCTGGTTGAGGAACTAAAACCACACACGGTGCACAGCATGACCAGAGTTACTTCTTTAAATTAAGGTATAAAAAAATGGTCATTCACAACTGAATTTTCTGTTTCCTTCTGTCTTTTTCCACGACTGTATGTACTGCCTCATCTTGATTTACAAGCAAAACTACAAAAATAAGTGTTTTGTGGTTTATCCAGGAATAATACAGAAAATATTCCCGTTATATTTTTTAGTGAAAAATTTAATTTTGTAAAGGTTATTTCAACCTAAATGAAATGTGATTTTTGTTTAAAGAAATAAATGGTCATTCAGAGAGTGACTCTGAAAATATATGTAGGTAACACCTCAGAGAAGATATTTTTGGAATAGCATTATTGGGCCTATTATATTGATCAAAAAAGATAATTATATTTTCTACACAAAAAAATTAGAATAATATTGGGGATAATTTCAAGAATCTTAACAGAAACCTCATCATACTATGATGTGTGCTAAGTTGCTTCAGTCGTGTTCAACTCTGTGAATCTATGGACTATAGCCTGCCAGGCTTCTCTGTCCATGGGATTCTCCAGGCAAGAATGCTGGAACGGGTTGCCATGCCCTCCTCCAGGAAATCTTCCTGACCCAGGGATCAAACCCATGTCTCTTAAATTTCCTTCATTGGCAGGTGGGTTCTTTGCCACTAGCTCCACTGGGAAGGCCTCATACTATGATAGTACAGAGCTAATACAGTTAGACCGCTGATTCTGAAGGAAACAAAAGATAAACCATAATGGCACCACTAGAAAGATCTCATATTCCTTAAGTTTTTTCCTTTTTTTTCCTCACAAGAAAAACATTTTCAATTTTCTACATTTCTCTGGTGATCGATTATATGGCTGTCACCTTTCCCTAGAGGAACCGTGGTCTTACAGAATAAAAAGATATTTCATAATTAACTTTGAGTTCAGAAGACACAACCATATGCTCAGTTCACACAACTACTTATTCTTCCTAGTTGCTCTCTAAAAGGTATTTAATCACAGATGGCAAAGGCAGATACTGGCCTGAGAGACTAGCCTTCCCAAAGGACAACTTTTCAAAATATACAAAGAACCAAATCTTTGGAAATACTGATCAAAAATAGAGAATAAGATGCTCTCCAGAACTCCATTTTTTAAATTTGTTTTTAATTAGAGAACTGTTGCTTTACAATGTTGTGTTGGTTCAGAACTCCATTTTTTTAGATTAAAAACTTTACGTAGATGGTACTTGAATCCTTTCTTCCAAATTAGAAACTAGAAACCACTCCCAAAGTCTAACCTTCATCATCCTCCAGACATCTCCCCTGATGAGAATCTTGGCAGTCACTGCCAAGTTAATTGTACAAAAGGAGGTTTGTTTTTCAGTGAAAGTCCTGGGAATCACACTTTTGAGATAGGAGCTAAGAAGCAAGAACACAGCTGACTCAGTTCCTCCTGAGCATAGCTCGCAGGTATGCAGAAATCACATCATGTCCCTATCTTTTCTTTTCTCCTCAAGAAATAATCCTAAATTTGTTTCTTGGTGGTGGTGGTATTCTTGATAAAAGATCTGAAGGCCAAAAATCCAAATAGCTTCAATTCCCAGGCAAATCTGTGGCGTTTGGCATTAAAGGAAGTAAGTATAGATGAATCCTTTTGCTAGCTTTTTCACAACTCTAAGTAACAGTATGCTCTCTTTTGAAAGCAGGAAAAGAGTTGAGTTATGACTAGCAATTCATAGGAGATGATGTCAAATAGGATTAAAAGTATTGCTTCCCTGGTTCCACTTATAGGAGCTGTATCTACATATCCTTACATTGTTTCAGAGAGACAAAACCGATGACAAACTACAATAATTACCATCCACTTGGAAGTCCAGGTAGGTTA
Organism: Moschus berezovskii; assembly: GCF_049115385.1. Classification (NCBI taxonomy): domain Eukaryota; kingdom Metazoa; phylum Chordata; class Mammalia; order Artiodactyla; family Moschidae; genus Moschus; species Moschus berezovskii. The sequence continues at coordinate 100,660,304 of NC_142468.1, forward strand.
AGGAATTAGGAAAAGCAAATCAGTTTGGGAATGTTTCACAAATTCTTTTTAAAACCTAAAAGAATACTAACTCTGTTTTGTTTTTGCTCATGTGTATATATAATTGTCTATCTACTGAGTAATCAAGTCTTGGGAAATCATAACAATGGTTTTATCTGATAAAATAGATTCCATGATATCACTGCATTTAGAAAGAAGAGACAGAGACACAGATCCTGGCCAAACCAGGGCTAACGACTGTCAGGGAGACATTCAAAGTTCTTCTGAAGGAAGTGTCAGACATCAGTGTGGTTCATACCAATACCAGAGTGTCCCTCAGGAATAATAAAGTATTTCTTTCCCTTAAGTAAGGAAACCAAATTAAACTATTTTAGGTCTTTCTTTTTCCAAGGTTGCTATATGTTTTCTTCAGTATATTGATCATCAGAAACCAGATCATTAAATGTTTTGAAAAATCATCAGCTCAAACTAGATCAGAATACCAGCCCCAGTTTCTTCTTAAATACAATGCCAAGTCAATCTGTCTCACTGGCTGCTGCTTCCTCCCATTATATTTCCCCATTTCCAAGGTCTTCATGGAGTCTTTTTCTTCTTCAGAGAAATTTGATTGAAAGAATCAACTGCCTTCAGATAACCGTAAGAAGAGAAAAAAGCAGAGTTAGTCAAAGGAAATGTGGGTTAAAAAAACACAGCATTACTGAGTAATTTAGTTTAGAGTGGAAAGAGTATCAGGGCTGCATCTACCCACCCAAGGACCTTGGCCATGTATTTCCACACAGCCTGCATTTCCGGAGTGTGACATCAGTCGATAATGAGTGTACTTGGCTGCACAGGACATCCAGCCTTCTTGGAAGTCCATCTGGACAGCCCCTGATGTTGTTCCCAAGCGTCTTCTCAGTACGTTTTTACGTCCTCTGAATACTCTCATGGTCATGGTGAAGCCCTTTCCTTTTTCTCTGCGGACAAATAAGAGAAAGGAGGGACTTAAGTAAGATCCAAGGGGACCAGTGCACATGCATTTGTGAGGTAGCTGGGTCAAATTTGGACCTCACTTGGGTGACCAGCTATCCCTGCTTCCCTGGGGCTGAGGGTTCCCTGAGTTACAAGACTTTCAGGGTTGAAATGAGTCCAGTCCCAGGCGAACTGGCACATTTGGTTTCTCTAGTCTCATACCACATTGATCCACCATCTCCTCTTTTTGCCATATCCTTGCACGCATCTGTCCCCCACTTTCTTTTTCAAGGTCCAATGGTATGGTTCTTTCCCTGCATATGTGAAATGATTAAGGCTTCCAAGTGGAAAGTTATCTGAATTAAAATTCAATTGGGGGGGCAGAAATAATGATTTTCATTTAATAAGCAATTACAATGTACATATTGCCTAAAAAATTATGTGAAAGTTGCTCAGTCATGTCCAGCTCTTTGTGACCCCAGTCCATGGTATTCTTCAGGCCAGAATACTGGAGTGGGTAGCCTTTCCGTTCTCCAGGGGATCATCCTAACCCAGGGATTGAACACAGGTCTCCCGCATTGCTGGCAGATTCTTTACCAGCTATGTAGTAGATACCAAAAAAAGATCAAAGATGATTAACACTTGGCCTCTGTCTTCAGAGGTTTACAGTCTACTAGGTATATTAAGACATGCAAAATAAAAAAAAAAATGATGCAAAGTATAAACTGAAAATTCTTTAGTGTAGAAAAATGCTGTAGCTTTTACAGTGTTTTCTCATTCCTTCTGGAAAACATTTTAGAATGTTGTTTCAACCTTTAAAAAATAGCAATTCATTTCTTTAATGTTGATTCAGGAAATATGTTAGCATGCCTATGAAGTGAACTGAACTGTGCTCGGAATTCATAATATGGAGATGAAAAATACATCTTTGCCTTCCTGAAGCTCAGACTGGCAAAGAGATAGAAAAGTGACCAGTTACAAGAAGGCATAGTATAAATTTACATACACATATGTCAGATGCTATGGCAAAAACAAAGAATTACTGTATGATGGTGAAGTCCAGTAATATTTCATGAAGGCGGCAATCAGTAAACGGTGTAGATTTCAAGTACAAGTTATTCAATCAAAGAAAAAAAAGTAAATAAACAGTAAAAAGGTGGAGAAAGAGAAAGGAAGGGATCCAGAAGGGATAGGCAAGAAAGAAGAAAGGAAGGAAAGACGGAGGGTGGAGGGAGGGTGAAGGGAAGAAAGGGAGGGGAGAAAGAGAGGGAGGCAGAAAGGAAGGTGTGTGGGGTGCTACTTGTGTGCATGCCAAGTTCCTTCAGTTGTGTCCGACTCTTTTCTACCCTATGGACAGCAGTCTGCCAGGCTCCTCTGTCCATGGGATTCTCCAGGCAAAATTACCTTCCTTCAGGGGATCTTCCCTACCGAGGGATCAACCCCTGTCTCTCACGTCTTCTGCGTTGGCAGGCAGGTTCTTTACCTCTAGCGCCACCTGCGGGAAACCCAGAAGGAGGAGCAACAGCTATCTTAGGTGGGAAGAATAGCATGTCACTTGACAAAAATGTGATTATTCTTTTCTTATCTGGGACATAGGACTCAAGAGGTGAAGTTAAATAAGTAGATGAAGACCAGATTGTGAAGGGCCTTGTATGTTATGCTCAGTTGTTTGTATTTGGCTTCACAATAATAATGTTTCATTGCAGCACAGCTTTTTTTTTTTTTTTTCCTGGCGAGTCCTATGCTTACAGTTTATTAGCTAATCAACACCAACATGCAAAAATAAGCGCTGAATACAAACCTCTACCGTACGGTTTCGTGTAAACTACAACAGTTCGTTTGATTTGAAGAGTCATTGGTGGTTACTTCAACTGAACTACTGGCTTCTGTAATGAATAGTGTTTGGAGCTAGAGTCACTGAGCCGTCGGCAAGGCCTCTGCAGACACCGGTCCAGTGGGTTTCCACGAGTTACATTCTCAGGCAGGAGATGAGGCGGCACCAGTGACGTGACACTGAACCTACACGGCCAAACGTGGCCCCTGGGTGCGGCCTCGGGCAGGCGGTGGTCCTGCAGGCCAGCGCCACCTGCAGCCGTGGTGCCGGCGTTTTGGCAGCAGCTCTACAGAGAAGTGACAGGGTCCCTCGTGGCACTGAGTCACCACAGGTCAGTCTGGCGTGGCCACCACTGCTCCCGGGCCATGGCCGAGGACCAGTCCGCCCCGGGGGTTCCTTGTTAGCAGAAGGGAAGGAACTGTGAGAACACGGGGAAGGAATTAGTCCCTGTGGTGAAAGGTTCCAGCCTCCCTCCGCGCGGTCAGTCTGTAAAGAAGCTTCTCTGAAAGGTGAAAGCACTTTAGAAGCATCAACAGCTGAATCAGTGCGTGAATTCATCCTTCTGGGTTTTCCCTGCAGCAGGGAGATTCAGGTCATTCTGTTTATGTTCTTCTCCATCATCTACCTCCTGACTCTCATAGGAAATGGATCCATTATCTGTGCTGTGTGCTGGGACCAGCATCTCCACACCCCCATGTACATCCTGCTGGGGAATTTTGCATTCCTGGAGATCTGGTGTGTCAACTCCACTGTTCCAAACACACTGATCGACTTCCTCTCAGAGAACAAGGCCATCTCTTTCACTGGTTGCTTCCTTCAATTATATTTTTTCTTTTCCATAGGCTCCACTGAGTGCTTCTTTCTCTCAGCAATGTCGTTTGATCGATACTTTGCTATCTGCCATCCTCTGCATTATGCCACAATTATGACTGGCAGACGTTGTTTCAACCTAGTGATTGCTTGTTGGGTGTGTGGCTTTCTCTGGTATCTGGTGCCTGTTATTCTTATTTCCCAGCTGCCTATCTGTGGTCCTAATGCAATTGATCACTTTGTATGTGACTCAGGCCCACTGCTGACCCTCTCATGTGTTCCTGCTCCCATGTCCAAGCTCACCAGCTATACTCTAAGCTCCCTCATCATCCTCCTTAGCTTCCTTTTCATTCTCATCTCCTATGCCCTGGTTCTACTTGCTGTTCTTCGATAGTCCTCGGCATCCAGTCGACAGAAGGCCTTTTCCACCTGTGGGTCCCATTTGGCTGTGGTGTTGCTATTCTACGGGACCATTTTGGTGATGCATGTGAGCCCTGGATCCAGCCGCTCCACCTTGTTGCCAAAAATCATGACCTTGTTCTATGCCATGCTGACTCCACTCTTCAACCCTTTGATTTACAGTCTCAGGAATAAGGATATGAAAAAAGCTCTCTGGAAAGTTCTGGGAAAGTTTAAAATTTCTTTAAAAGTCTTTGGCAGCAGGAGCAGGAGGAATGTGGGATAATCTGGTTTAGTATGATGTGGATAAAATGGCCATCCTTGAACTCTCACACATGTGTACCATCATCCACTCAGTAAATAGAAACTGAATGCCTCCTCCATGTTAGACACTGCACTCGGCACTGTATTGTGAGCATAATTATGAAGATAAAGCAGACACGATCTCTTCCTCAAATTGCATCCTAATGGTGTGGACAAGTAAGAAAATAATTAACATTAAATGCAGTAAATATTCTAACCAATATATGTACAATATATGAGACACAAGGAAAAAGCAACTAATTTTGCGCAGGGTTGTGGGCAGCCAGGAATAGTGTTAGGGAAAACTTCAGTCAACATCATATCAGACACATATATTTTGTGATGAAGTTGGGGAAACCTTGTGTTCTGTTTAACTTCTAGCTAGATTTCTTTTTTTTCTCTTTTTATTAATATTTTCAAAATTTTCATAAAAAATAGTTGACTCACAGTGTTGTGTTAGTTTCAGGCGTACAGCAAAGTGAAACAGTTATACATATACATATATCCACTCTTTTTTTTTTATTCTTTTCCTATATAGGCTATTACAGAGTAGAGTTCCCTATGCTATACAGCAAGTTCTTATTAGTTATGTTTTATATATAGTAGTGTGTATATGTCAGTCCCAATCTCCCAATTTATCCCTCCCCACCCCCACCCCCCGCTTATCTCCTGGAAACCATGTTTGCTTTCTACATTTGTGACTCTACTTCTGTTTCATAAATAAGTTCATTTTTACCCTTGTTTTTTTAGATTCCACATATAAGCAATATCATATGAAATTTGTTTTTCTGTATCCAAATTACTTTACTCAATATGACAATCTCTATGTCCATACATGTTACTGAAAATGGCATTGTTTGATCTTTTTTATGGCTGACTGATATTCCATTATGTATAGTACTACATCTTCTTTATCTTGTCCCCTGTTGTTGGACATTTATGATTGCTTCCATGTCTTGGCTATTATAAATAGTGCTGCAATGAACATTGGGGTGCATGTATCTTTTCAGTTTATGATTTCCTCCAGGTATATGCCAGGAGTGGGATTTTTGCATCATATGGTAGTTCTGTTTTTAGTTTTTGCAAATGAAACAACTGACAAGGGATTAATCTCCAAAATATACAAACAGTTTATGCATGTCAACATGAAAAAAAAACCAATAAAAAATGGGCAGAATATGTATAGAGACATTTCTCCAAAGAAGGCATGCAGATTGCTATAAAGTACATGAAAAGATGCTCAGTATCACTAATTATTACAGAAATACGAATCAAAACTACAAGATGGTGTCATCTCACACAACTCAGAATGGCTATCATCAGAAAATCTACAAGCGATAACTGCTGGAGAGGGTGTGAGAAAAGGGAACCCTCCTCCACAGCTGGTAGGAATGTACACTGACACAGCCACCATGGACAACAGTAGGGATGTTCCTTAAAAAGCTAGAGATAGATCTCTGTTCAATCTTACTCTGATGTCTTTGAAAGGATGTGAGACTTAAAATCAAAAGATCTTGGTAGGAACTCAATTCTTCCATTAATCAACTGTGAATTTGGTAGGTAACTTCATTTCAACTAAAATTAAAATGGTAATTGCCACCCCCAGAGAACAATTAGTGTGGTGTTTTAATAAATCATGAGTCCAAAAGTTCCTAAAACAGTACATAGAAAGTACATAATAAATACTAATTAAATTTGAATGTTAATGAATTCTTTGTTCTCATGTTCTTTATTGGAATCAAAATCTCAGCTCCTCCATGAAAGTCACCTCCTATAACTTTTGGCAAAGCCCTTCTACAACGGCTCTCCTTCTCAACTTTCCCTGAGACATAAACTAAATTATGTTTTCTCGATTTATAGCCAAAATACCATGTGTTTAGTTTAATTTTGGTTTGGGAGTGTGTGTGTGTCTGTGTGTGTGTGTGTGTGTGTGTTTACAGTGTTCTAGAGAATTAAGTCTTTGAAACTGGGACTTGTTTACCCCCGAGATACATGAAGACTTTCCAAAAGGCACACAAGCATGCATAGTTCAATTTCTGGATCCTCAACTTACATATGCACATTTTCCTAAAGCTGCTGTGCCTAAGAACACATCTCTTATTGAAGTTTCACATGGACTTATTTCACACATCCTCTTTCACAATTGCTTTTCTCCCACTTCAGATATAAAGACTGCCATTCACCAGTTCTGACCTCAATATTTTGCATTGTTTGGGTATATAAGCTTCTAGTTGGGACACTGAACAAATAATTTGAAATAATGATCACTCTACTGTGAAAGTGAGTGGATCTAACAGATAATACATCCTTTTGTAACAAATGGTTTACAATTTTGGGTTGTCATAAAAGAAGCTGAGAAAAGACTTGGGTGCAAGCAGTTTATTATTAATAGAAGGTGGTTTCAGGCAGTAGGAATGAGGAAGGAGAAGAAGCCACTATGACCAATGAAAATCTGATTCCACTAGAACCTCTGAGAATGGTCCGTGTGAATGGCACAGGTCTAAGATATTTATTGACTAACCATGGTTGCACAGGGAGATATTGACTACTCATGTTTCCAAAAACACATTGACTGATGCACCAAATGAGCCATTATGTCTTCAGAAAAGGCCCTGGGAAGAAAGCAGGAAGACTCCTGGATAGGGCTTGAGATGGGAGGGATGCCATAAGACTAATTCTGAGCTCCCAAGGGACTGCCCACCACCTCTGAAACTAAAATCAGAGGTAGGTCAGGAAGCTCACAAATATTCACTACACAGGCTACTTAACTATCCTGATAGCAGGTTACAAATAATTTGCAGTTAACAGGCACTATGTGGTAACGGTCAGAACCAAACTTTTTCAAATTCTGTCTCCACTGACTGAATGACTTCGTATATGCCTCCATTAACTCATATTTAAATAAGCAATAGTGATAGAGCTTTCTTCCTAGTGCCATTGTGAGGATGAAGTGAATCAATCTGCTTATCAGAGAGTCTAGCAAAGAGTAAACCCTAAAATATCTCCATCATTATAATACTTCATGCTTTAGTTCACAGGGAATTTGCTCTCATTACAAGTTCTAATTTGGAAGTTAATTTTCTATCCCAAATTCCCAATTACTATAATGTAGCTGAAAACGTGGGCAGTATAATAAAGAGTTAACAAGTCAAAACATTGTATACAAGGATTCAGTTCAGTTCAGTTCAGTTCAGTCGCTCAGTCGTGTCCGACTCTCCACGACCCCATGAATCACAGCACGCCAGGCCTCCCTGTCCATCACCAACTCCCGGAGTACACTCAAACTCATGTCCAGAGAGTCGGTGATGCCATCCAGCCATCTCATTCTCCGTCGTCCCCTTCTCCTCCCGCCCCCAACCTTTCCCAGCATCAGAGTCTTTTCCAGTGAGTCAACTCGTCGCATGAGGTGGCCAAAGTATTGGAGTTTCAGCTTTAGCATCAGTCCCTCCAATGAACACCCAGGATTGATCTCCTTTAGAATGGACTGGTTGGATCTCCTTGCAGTATAAGGGACTCTCAAGAGTCTTCTCCAACACCACAGTTCAAAAGCATCGATTCTTCGGCGATCAGCTTTCTTCACAGTCCAACTCTCACATCCATACATGACCACGGGAAAAACCATTGCCTTGACTAGACGGACCTTGGTTGGCAAAGTAATGTCTCTGCTTTTTAATATACTATCAAGGTTTGTCAAAACTTTCCTTCCAAGGAGCAAGCGTCTTTTAATTTCATGGCTGCAATCAGCATCTGCAGTGATTTTGGAGCCCAAAAAAACAAAGTCTGACACTGTTTCCACTGTTTTTCCATCTATTTCCCATGAAGTGATGGGACCAGATGCCATGATCTTTGTTTTCTGAATGTTGAGCTTCAAGCCAACCTTTTCACTCTCCTCTTTCACTTTCATCAAGAGGCCTTTGAGTTCCTCTTCACTTTCTGCCATAAGGGTGGTGTCATCTGCATATCTGAGGTTATTGATATTTCTCCCAGCAATCTTGATTCCAGCTTGTGCTTCTTCCAGCCCAGCGTTCCTCATGATGTACTCTGCATAGAAGTTAAATAAGCAAGGTGACAATATACAACCTTGACGTACACCTTTTCCTATTTGGAACCAGTCGGTTGTTCCATGTCCAGTTCTGACTGTTGCTTCCTGACCTGCATACAGGTTTCTCAAGAGGCAGGTCAGGTGGTCTGGGATTCCCATCTCTTTCAGAATGTTCCACAGTTTACGAACAAAGCTAGTGGAGGTGATGGAATTCCAGTGGAGCTATTTCAAGTCTTGAAAGATGATGCTGTGAAAGTGCTGCACTCAATATGCCAGCAGATTTCGAAAACTCAGCAGTGGCCACAGGACTGGAAGAGGTCAGTCTTCATTCCAATCCCAAAGAAAGGCAATGCCAAAGAATGTTCAAACTACCGCACAATTGCACTCATCTCACACGCTAGTAAAGTCATGCTCAAAATTCTCCAAGCCAGGCTTCAGCAGTATGTAAACCGTGAACTCCCAGATGTTCAAGCAGGTTTTAGAAAAGGCAGAGGCACCAGAGATCAAATTGCCAACATCAGCTGGATCATGGAGAAAGCAAGAGAGTTTCAGAAAAACATCTATTTCTGCTTCATTGACTATGCCAAAGCCTTTGACTGTGTGGATCACAATAAACTGTGGAACATTCTGAAAGAGATGGGAATCCACACACATACAAGGATTAGAGAGAAATGAAGAGTATATCAATAACACAGATGTTGCTGAATCACAAAGCAGAGATGTTACTGTGTTGAAGAACAAGATGGTTTTCTTAGTAATATGACTGACAGAGACATGACATGAGTTATGAGCAAATGAACATGCAGACACTGAATCACCAGTTTTAAACACCGATGTCCTTGTGTAAGAGAACATGAGACACGCAGAATTACAGACTGCAGTTTCCTGCACTCCTCACCCCGCTTCCTCTCTTCTCATGCCCCTCTCTCTCTTTCTCTCTCTCTCCACATACTCTGTTCTGCTTCTTAGGGATCACAGACCTCTCTGACTTTTGATAGGAAAGGAATCTGCCTTCAAATCGGGCACTTCCTGAAAATACTCTTCTCCACTGTACAGATATCATTCAATATCATGTAATGTTTCTGTTGCTGCATGACAGAAATCTGGCAACCCAGTGTTCTATCTTATAAATGCTCTCACATTTCAGAACAAAACAATTTGTTAGTTGTGAAGCAGGATTGCTTCCACTGCTAAATCTGAAAATACTGTCAGCCCTCTGTGTCTGGTGCCCTGGGGGTAGAGAATCTGCAGTATCAAAGACCTGACTATACTGTGCCATTTTTATGTAAGGGACTTGACATTCCCTGGCTTTTTACCTTAGGGGATCCTGGAAACCACCCCCCCATAGATATGGAGGGATGGCTATACTCCTTTGCTTTGGAATCTTTATAACCTTTAAGCTATAACCTGAATGTTTGTGTCCCTCTGAAATTCAAATGTTGAAATCCACACCCCCAGTGTGATGGTATGCTATTAGGATTGGGGGCCTTTAGGTGAATAGGTTGAGAGTGGAGCCATCATAAATGGGATTAGTACCCTTTGAAAAAAGACCCCAGAGAGCTCCTTCCTCCCTCCCACCATGTAAGGTTACAGTGTTAACAAGGCTGTCTAAACAAGAAGCACGCTTTCACCAGATACTCTAACTGCTGACGCCTTGATCTTGGATTTCCCAGCCTCCAGATGTGTGAGAAATAACATTCTGTTAATATGGCACATATAGTTTATAGTATTTCCGCTGAAGCAGCACAAACAGAAAAGACACTTCGGGAAGCAGTCTTTCTGCACCGTGGTCTTTCAGAGACATTCCTTTAGGGGAGCATTTTGTTAATCTGATCGGTCTCTACTCTGCCTCTTCCTCGTTAATTCTCTGGCTTAACCAAAGCATTTTCCTTACCCTAAGTAAGGCTTTCTTCCCACCCACCACTGCCCTCTTTTTCTTCTCTCTTATCAACTTCAAAGATGCACATCACAGCCTAACAACCCATGTACCCCCCACACAGTTCCTATTTAGAATGCCCTCATCATTCAGTTTGAATTCTACTTGTCTTGTAAGTCAGTGCCTTTAACTGAAGTGAAAGAACCAAATTCATTGCAGCTAAGATTAATAGTTTCATAAAATTTTTAAAAAATAACTAGAAAATGAAATATAAAACCACAAATATAGCTCACTTTTATATTATTAGATTCAACACATCACAAACTAGTCAACTATGAAAGTTTCTAAATGCTTCATCTTAGTATCTGAATTTATCACAGACAGCTAACAATTTGAGGACTATGCTAATCCTTTAACTGCACTTGGAGTAGGACTGTTCTATGTCACATTTCAAACCATTTCTTGAATGAATTTTCTAAGAAGTCTCTCATAATGATTTTAACCTATATAGAGCTTTCCCTCGGAGGAGGCAATGGCACCCCATTCCAGTACTCTTGCCTGGAAAATCCCATGGACGGAGGAGCCTGGTAGGCTGCAGTCCATGGGGTCGCTAAGAGTCAGACACAACTGAAGTGACTTAGCAGCAGCAACAGCATCAGAGCTATCCCTGGCTGAATCTCCTTAATATCTGTAGATGTAGAGTAATATTGCAATGCACCTTGAATTTTTTTTTGTTTTACTTTGGTTCAAGTTCAGTTCAGTTCAGTTGCTCAGTCATGTCTGACTCTTCGCAACCCCATGGACTGCAGCATGCCAGGTTTCCCTGTCCATCACCAACTCCCAGAGTTTACTCAAACTCATACCCATTGAGTCAGTGATGCCATCCAACCATCTCATCTTCTGTCATCCCCTTCTCCTGGCTTCAATCTTGCCCCACATCAGGGTCTTTTCAAATGAGTCAGTTCTTTGCATCAGGTGGTCAAAGTATTGGAGTTTCATCTTCAGCATCAGTCCTTCCAATGAATATTCAGGACTGATTTCCTTTAGGATGGACTGGTTGGATCTCCTTGCAGTCCAAGGGACTCTCAAGAGTCTTCTCCAACACCACAGTTCAAAAGCATCAATTCTTCGGCGCTCAATTTTCTTTATAATCCAACTCTCACATCCATACATGACTACTCGAAAAACCATAGCCTTGACTAGACAGACCTTTGTTGGCAAAGTAATGTCTCTGCTTTTTAATATGCTGTCTAGGTTGGTCATAACTTTCCTTCCAAGGAGTAAGTGTTTTTAATGTCATGGCTGCAGTCACCATCTGCAGTGATTTTGGAGCTCCCCAAAATAAAGTCAGCCACTGTTTCCACTGTTTCTCCATCTATTTGCCATGAAGTGATGGGACCGGATGCCATGATCTTTGTTTTCTGAATGTTGAGCTTTAAGCCAACTTTTTTACTCTCCTTCACTTTCTGCCATAACTTTGGTTCAAAGGTGCTGATTTTACAAATAACAAAACTCATATAGCCAAAAAAAATGCCATTTAATCAAATATTTCACGAGGGTCAATAAATGCAATGTATTTTTATCCATTTGCTAGTTCAAAGCTGAACAATAATAGTTGTCTGCCTCCAGACACTTTATAACCTGGGAAGGGAAAAAAAATAAGTGTATAACTAAGGACAACACAAAGAAGTTTCTGATGAGCATCATAAAAAAATGCAAATACAGTTAAATAAAATTTCAGAGATGGAAAATGTGCTCCATTAGGGGAATAAGGAGAAGTATTATGGGAAAATGTCATTTGAACTAGAGATTGAAGGATAGATGGCGTTTTGTAGGTACAGGGGGAGGTAATGACGATTTCCAATAAGCAAAATGACCACAAAGATGCAAATATGAGAAACTGAAAGGTACTCACAGAATGAAATATTATTCAATTTATCTGAAAGAGGGAGTAGGAAAAGGTAAGATGAGAAAGGCATTTGAAGTCTATGTGGAGAACTGGGGAAATTTTGCATAAGGAAACCAGTGGTGGTTTTTAAGCAGACAAATAACAAGATCAAAACAATGTTTTAAGAGTTTCTAAGGACTGAAGTAGTATCACTAAAAGGTAATAAAAGTCTAAGTAATCTTTTTCCCCTTTAGTCTCTCAGTTTGAAAGTGTTAGTTGCTCAGTTCTATATGACTCTTTGTGACACTATGAACTATAGCCCTCCAGGTTCCTTTGTGCATGGGATTTCCCAAGCAAGAATACTGATGTGAGTAGCCATTTCCTTCTCCAGGGTATCTTCCAGATCCAGAGATTGAAGCCGGATCTCCTGCATTGCAGGTAGATTCTTTTCTGTCTGAACCACCATGGAATGACACTTTTAGTGTGAGCAATTTACGTTTAAATATTTCCACTCCAGTATTCTTGCCTGGAAAATCCTATGCACAGAGGATTCTGGCAGGCTGTGGTCCATGGGGTCGCAAAGAGTCTGACACGACTTAGTGACTGAGCACATGTGCATGCATAAGCAGCTTGTGGTTCACAGGCCAACATTCCAAGGCATATATTCCTTATGTCCTCAATTATTTTATGCTCCATGATACGAGTTTTCTTTCACACCTGGGTGTTTTAGTATACTAGGTAAACCCTAAATGGCTTAAGGTAAAAATTGAAGGGTAAAAAATATTGATGTCTCATACTAATCAGGAAGTCACGTGTGCCTCTGAAGTATTTCAGTCAACGAACTTAAATACTTCTCTCATATCTAAAGAATACTATGCTGTAAGCTATTTCTAAATTCTCCAAATTTTTATCCTCAGTGTCCTGCAGTTTCTTCACCTCAACATTTGCCTCTTTGGGTTCTCTGCCCATCACTTCCTTATCCTCCAAAATATGCCCAATGATCTTTGAAATGTTCCTATAAGAATGTTTTGTGACACATTGTATCTTATTTCTCCTCAAACGGTGTCTTCTGGAAACTTTTGGAATCCATATTTCAGATGGGCAAGTGATTTGTAAACAATAGGGCCTCAGAGTAATAATCACTGCTCTTTACTGATTCCTCAGAGAATATGCAATAGTTTAACTTTTAATGAACCATTGGCTTGGAGGAGAACTTCCATAATGCTACAGAGGACAAATCCCAGAAGAACCTGTGGCAAAGAAAGTGCAATCTTAATTTTTGTGCAGCAATAAATGCTTTATCCATCTGAAGACAAGAAGATATCATTATTTAGACAGGTCCCTAGAGATTAAATCTATATCAAAACCACAACACCTGTATCTTTTGGCACAGCAGAGAGTCCTGACACCTCTTTGTCAGTCCCTTTAACTATGATTTCTTCATGTTGATTTATTAATGTTTCTGATTTGGAGCAGTTTTGAAAAGATTCATATTACTAAACGAAGGAATTTTAATTCCTTCTACCACATCATTATAGAAGACTTCGCGGAGCACTGGTATGGAGAATAGGTGGGGAAAATAATTCCCTCTAAAAATTGTGTGTTTGTGTCCATAATATAAACCCTCACAACTTTTAGGACTCACATCCCTGCATATTGCCACACACAAAATATTTCAGGGAATTCATATCCTTGTCATAGTTTTATGAGAATATAGGATGAAGGAAGTTTACTTGTGACCAAGAAAGCATTTGATTTCTCTCATAGAGTGGAAATTGCTTACTTTAAATGAGTATAGAAAGAATCAGTTCAGTCACTCAGTAATGTCTGACTCTTTGTGACCCCGTCGTCAAAATTATAAAGAAACTTAATCCCAAAATTTTGTGGAAAAAAAATACTTAAAAATTTAAAGTCTCATACCTAGGTTTATTTTACAAACTTCCATCTAGGTGAAAGATTAAGCAAAAACTTCAAGCCACTGCTTTCTACAGAAGACATTGCAACATTACAATATTAAAAGTCAATACCAGTAAGTAATATTATGGTCTTATATTTTTATGGTGCTTAAGCAGGAATGCAAAAGTATTGACTTTAAAATGATTTCTAACAAGTTGGTAAAACATTGTCAATTGTTTCATTGTTGAATGGTGTGTTAAGTAGCACATATAACTGAAAGATAAATAGTAAAATTAAAACCTTCTTTACTGAGTCTATTGCTCCTCAAAATGGGTTTAGGGAAAGAAACTAGTACATTTATTAAGAGCAAATTTATGTTATGGGGTGTCCCTGGTGGCACAGACGTAAAGAATCCACCTGCACTTCAGGAGACCGAAGTTCAATGCCCGGATCAGGAATATCCCCTGAAGAAGGGAATGGCAACCCACTCCAGTGTTCTTGCCTGGAGAATCCCATGGACAGAGGAGCCTGGAGGGCTACAGTCCATGGGGTCGCAGAGTTGGACACTACTAAGCAATTAACACTTTCTGTTATATGCTATCAAATCTATGAGAAACTATCATAGATCATGCTTTCCCCAAAGAATAACAAGCTTACAAAATGAGTTTAAAGTTCTTTAGTGATATTACAGTAAGAAAAAAGTTCAGAGGCAAGCCAAAGCTTGTTTCTGTGAAGCCAACTATCTCCTGTGCCCCAATTTGTGTTTGTCTTCTCTTAATTCTTAAACAGGAACACATGTGAAGGTAGTTCTAACTGACAAATACATGTCTGTTGACATTGCAGGTTACGGATCCAATGAACGTGAACAGCTCTGAGCCAGATTCCCGCTTTGACTTTGTAAGAGAATTTGTACTCCTAGGTTTTTCTTGTGAGTGGAAGATTCAGAGCCTCCTCTTCTCACTCTTCCTTACAATGTATGCTCTGACCATAACAGGGAATGGGGCCATTATTTGTGCTTGATGGTGTGACCAGCGACTCCACATCCCCATGTACATATTCCTGGGGAATTTCTCCTTTCTAGAGATCTGGTATGTCTCTTCTACAGTCCCCAAGATGTTGATCAACTTTTTCTCAGACAAAAAGACCATCTCCTTTGTTGGATGTTTCCTACAATTTTATTTCTTTTCTTCCTTGGAAGGAACTGAATGCTTGCATTTGACCGTTACGGCCTTTGATCGGTACCTTGCTATCTGCCGTCCCTTGCACTACCCTAATATCATGAATGGGCATCTCTGTACCAAAATGGTCCTTATCTGCTGGGTCTCTGGGTTTCTGTGGTTCCTGATCCCCATTGTTCTCATTTCTCGGATGCCCTTCTGTGGACCAAACATTATTGACCATGTTGTGTGTGACCCAGGGCCACTGTTTGCATTGGCATGTGTCTCTGCCCCCAAAACCCAATTGTTTTGCTACAGTCTAAGCTCAATAGTTATCTTTGGTAACTCCCTCTTCATCCTTGGGTCCTATACTCTTGTCCTAATAGCTGTGTTGCATATGTCTTCAACGACTGGAAGACAGAAAGCCTTCTCCTCCTGTGGGTCACATTTGGCTGTGGTATCCCTGTTCTATGGCTCTCTGATGGTCATGTATGTGATCCCAGGGCTCAGACATTCTGCTGGGATGCAGAAAGTTGCAACTTTGTTGTATGCTATTGTGACCCCGTTCTTCAACCCCCTCATTTATAGCCTCTGGAATAAGGAGATAAAGACAGCCCTGAGAAAAGTTCTGGGGAGTTTCAACATAATGTAAGACATTCTAGATAATCCATCCATTATCAGGTCAGTATAGTCTAACATAAAACAGCCAGAATTATATTGTTATCTAATCTTCAAAAATGGGTCTAGTGATAATAATTTATATTAGCCTATGAAATTAATCATCTATAGGGTCATTATAATCCTAAAGTGCTAACATTATTCAGATAAGTAGAAGTGTTGGGTTATTATGTGGACTGCATATTAAATGAGAAATGTACACATATGGGTGTTTTCTTGATAGTTCATGTGATTCATCTGGGATAAAAATTTTTATACTCTTTTTGGAATTTTAGGTTGTTAATTCTAGGATCAATAAAATTATGATTATGTCATTTTTATGTTTATTCAGCTAGTTGTAAATAAAAGAAGGAAATATATTCTTTTCTGATTGTGGTTCCTATCATTTTTTACTTTATTATTTTGTGATGGTCATTCCTAGTAAATAAGCCCTTAAAAACAATCATCCAAAATTTCTGTTGGACAATAAAAGTCAAGCTAGCCTAATGACATCCAGGCATAATTTGCTTCTTTTACACATTACCCCTTTCTACCAAAGGTTCGTCTAGTCAAGGCTATGGTTTTTCCAGTGGTCATGTATGGATTTGAGAGTTGGACCGTGAAGAAAGCTGAGCACCAAAGAATTGATGCTTTTGAACTGTGGTGTCAGAGAAGACTCTTGAGAATCCCTTGAACTGCAAGGAGATCCAACCAGTCCATTCTAAAGGAGCTCAGTCCTGGGTGTGCGTTGGAAGGACTGATGCTGAAGCTGAAACTCCAATACTTTGGCCACCTCATGCAAAGAGTTGATTCATTGGAAAAGACCCTGATGCTGGGAGGGATTGGGGGCAGGAGGAGAAGGGGATGACAGAGAATGAGATGGCTGGATGACATCACTGACTCAATGGACGTGAGTTTGGGTAAACTCAGGGAGTTGGTGATGGACAGGGAGGCCTGGTGTGCTGTGATTCACAGGGTCGCAAAGAGTCGGACATGACTGAACAACTGAACTGAACTGAACTGAAATCTTTAAAAGGTGATTCTAATTCCATATATAACAGTATCTATCAAAATATTCAGAAAGAGGGTATTATCAGTAATAATATTTTCACCAAAATGAAGTGTGACTAAAAATCTGATTGGTTCAATAATGGGGCTTTAGGAAATAGAACCTCTCCTCCTAAAAACTTAAGAGGGAAATGATCATGTGGATAAATCACTTATATTTAAAAGAAAAATTACAGTTCATTGTTACTTGTTGCTGAAATAGTGATAAAATAACATTAAGGAAAATTTTTAAAGAAGAAAAGCATCCAGAATTCAATCCCTGTAATACAATGGCAATATTTTTATTTTCATTTATATGCATATATTATTTACTATAAAGTCTCTGTTGTCCCTTATTATAGCAAACCTTTATAATTATTTTTTAGAAACTATAATATTCCATTCAAGTAATGTGGTATGGGTTGTAGATTTTTATGTGGTGAAGTGAAATTTTCCTAGAAAGAGGATTGTCCTCGAAGTAGCTTGATGTTGACTTGTGAAGGCTATCAGTTCAGTCACCCAGTCATGTCTGATTCTTTGCAACCCCATGAACTGCAGCACTCCAGGCTTCCCTGTCCATCACCAAATCCCGGAGCTTGCTCAAACTCATGTCCATTGGGTCGGTGATGCTATCTGATCATGTCATCTTCTGTCATCCCCCTTTCCTCCCGCCTTCAATCTTTCCCAGTATCAGGATCTTTTCCAATGAGTCAGTTCTTTGCATCAGGTAGCCAAAGTATTGGAGTTTCAGCTTCAGCATCAGTCCTTCCAATGAATATTCAGGCCTGATTTCCTTTAGGAATGACTGGTTTGAACTCCTTGCATCCAAGGGACTCTCAAGAGTCTTCTCCAACACCACAGTTCAAAAGCATCAATTCTTTGGCACTCAGAAGTGAAGGGTATAAGAAAAGAGGTTAGGAAAAAAAAGACTGTCATCAATATACAATAATGACTGCTTCCAGAGTCAGTGCTCAGAGAATCAGACTCTTCCATTCAGTATCATCCTTTCCTTGAACAGTCTTTCCACTCTTTTAATGTTAAAAATAGCACCTCAAGGGCTTCCCTGGCAATCTAGTGGTTAAGAATCCACCTTGCAATGCAAGGGACACTGGTTTGATCTCTGGTCTGGGAAGATCCCACATGCCACAAAACAACTAAGCCTGTGTGCCACAACTACGAAGCCTGCACTCTGGAGCCCATGAGCCACAATGAATGAATGCACTCACCTTAACCACTGAAGCCCACATGCCTAGAACCTGGGTTCTATAACAAGAGAAGCCACCACTATGAGAAGCCCGCACACTGTAACAAAGACTAGCCCTCACTTGCTGCAACTAGATAAAGCCCACATGCAGCAACGAAGACCCAGCACAGCCAAAAATAAAAAAATAAATAAACTTAAAAAAATATTATCACAATAAAAGCTTTAAAAGGTTTGCTATGACGATAAACTGCAAATCTATATTAGGACACATTTAGTCCAAAAACAAACCTGCTCCAGAAAATCTAAGATATAAGAATATTTTGTGCATGTAGCAATTTCCCTGTAGAATTTTTCTCTTAGAACAGTTTCCTGGGAAAGAGATGAATGACTTGGTTCAAAGTAAAGTAAAGTCGCGCAGTGCGACTCTTTGCAACCCCATGGATGGTAAACTATCAGACTCCTCTGTCCGTGGGATTTTCCAGGCAAGAGTAGTGGAGTGGGTTGTCATTTCCTTCTCCAGGGGATCTTCCCAACCCAGGGATCGAACCCAAGTCTCCAGCTTTACAGGCAGATGCTTTACCGTCTGAGCCACCAGGGAAGCACTTGGTTCAAAAGATAGGAATAAATTTTGAGTTTTGAAACAGATATCCTGGGTAAGACAATTTTTCTTTTGATCTGAGAACTTGCTAAGCTCCTTTGTCAATCTTACTTTCAAACCTCGACCATATATCTCTCACTTATCTAGTCCATTGAAGAAGTATTCTAATTCTAGACCCCTTTCCAAGGTACAGTACATTTAAATGTTCTGAGATTAGATAAACACGGGGCTCAAGAAGAAGGGATTGGTGACCTGTTGACTAGGCAAGAAATGCTTCCACCATATTGTCAGACTCCCTACCTTGGATTAGTAAATTAATATGTTTGTGCATCCTCTGGTTTTCAATGATCCCTTCTTAAAACCCAAAATACTATGATATTTTCACAACCAATTCCATAGTATAACATTACAACTTGTAAAGGATAGTTTTTAAAGGCCTACATGCATTCCCAAAGAAAGAAATGAAGAGAGAAAAAGCACAAGAAATAGCAGTGAAAAGATAGTGTTCTGTTTGTTTGTTTGTCTCTTGGTAGTTAAGCTTTCAAAAGAACACTGCAAGGTGATATTTAAGACATTCAGGTGGCCAAGATGCACATGAAAAGATGCTCAACATCACTAATTATTAGAGAAATGCAAATCAAAACTACAATGAGGTATCACCTCACACCAGTCAGAATGGCCATCAAAATATCTACAAACAATAAAATGCGGGAGAGGGTATGGAGAAAAGGGAAACTTCTTATATTGTTGGTGGAAATGTGGATTGGTGTGGCCATTCCGGAGAATAGTATGGAGATTCCTTTATAAACTGAAAATAGAGCAATATGATCATGTTGGAGTCTTCTCCAACACCACAGTTCAAAAGCATCAATTTTTGGTTCTCAGCCTTCTTTATGGTCCAACTCTCACATCCACACATGATTACTGAAAAACCATAGCTTTGACTATCCAGATCTTTGTTGGCAAAGTAATGTCTCTGTTTCTTAATACGCCATCTAGGTTTGTCATAGCTTTTCTTTCAAGGAGTAAGCGTCTTTTAATTTCATGGCTGCAGTCACAATCTGCAGTTATTTTGGAGCCCAAGAAAATAAAGTCTGTCATTGTTTCCATTTTTTCCCCATCTAATTGTTCATTGGAAGAACTGGTGCTAAAGCTGAAACTCCAATACTTTGGCCACCTTATGCGACGAGTTGACTCACTGGAAAAGACTCTGATGCTGGGAAAGGTTGGGGGCCGGAGGAGAAGGGGACGACCGAGAACGAGATGGCTGGATGGCATCACCGACTCTGTGGACATGAGTTTGAGTGAACTCCGGGAGTTGGTGTTGCACAGGGAGGCCTGGCATGCTGTGATTCATGGGGTTGCGGAGAGTCGGACACGACTGAGTGACTGAACTGAACTGAACGAAATTGCCATGAAGTAATAGGACCAGAAGCCATAATCTTCATTTTTTGAATGTTGAGTTTTAAGCCAGCTTTTCACTCTCCTCTCACTTTCACCAAGCGGCTCTTTAATTCCTCTTCACTTTCTGTCACAAGTGTTCTGCCTATCTGAGGTTATTGATATATCTCCCAGCAATCTTGATTCCTGCTTGTGCTTCATCCAGCCCATCATTTCGCATGATGTACTCTTTATATAAGTTAAATAAATAGGGTGAAAAAACACATCCTTAATGTACTCCTTTCCCAATTTAGAAACAGTTCATTGTTCCATGTCTGGTTCTCACTGTTGCATCTTGATCTGCTTACAGATTTTTTAGGACACAGGCACAAAACACTGCAGATGCTGATTGCAGCCAGGAAATTATGACCAACGTTGATAGTATATTAAAAAGCAGAGACATTACTTTGCCAACCAAGGTCCGTCTAGTCAAGGCTATGGTTTTTTCCGTGGTCATGTATGGATGTGAGAGTTGGACTGTGAAGAAAGCTGATCGCCAAAGAATTGATGCTTTTGAACTGTGGTGTCGGAGAAGACTCTTGAGAGTCCCTTGGACTGCAAGGAGATCCAACCAGTCCATTCTAAAGGAGCTCAATCCTGGGTGTTCATTGGAAGGACTGATGCTAAAGCTGAAACTCCAATACTTTGGCCACCTCGTGGGATGAGTTGACTCACTGGAAAAGACTCTGATGCTGGGAAAGGTTGGGGGCCGGAGGAGAAGGGGACGACCGAGAACGAGATGGCTGGATGGCATCACCGACTCTGTGGACATGAGTTTGAGTGAACTCCGGGAGTTGGTGTTGGACAGGGAGGCCTGGCGTGCTGTGATTCACGGGGTCGCAGAGAGTCGGACACGACTGAGCGACTGAACTGAACTGAACTGATGGTAGTCTGGTATTCCCATTTCTTTAAGCATTTTCCACGATTTGTTGTGACCCACCCAGTCAAAAGCTTTGGCATAATCAATAAGGCAGAAGTAGACATTGTTCTGGAAGTCTCTTGCTTTTTCTATGATCCAACGGATGTTGACAATTTGATCTCTGGCTCCTCTGCCTTTTCTAAATCCAGCTTGAACATCTGGAAGTTCTTGGTGCACATACAGTTGAAGTCCTGCTTTGAGAATTTTGAGCATTACTTTGCTAGCGGGTAAGATGAGAGCAATTGTGCAGTAGTTTGAGCATTCTTTGGCATTGCCCTTCTTTGGGAATGGAATGAAAGCTGATCTCTTCCAGTCCTGTGACCACTGCTGAGTTTTCCAAATTTGCCGGCATATTGAGTGCAGCACTTTCACAGCATCATCTTTTAGGAGTTGAAATAGCTCACCTGGAATTCCATCACCTCCACTAGCTCTGTGTATAGTGATGCTTCCTAAGGACCACTTGACTTTACACTCTAGGACGTCTGGCTCTCAGTGAGTGATCACACCATCATGATTATCTGGTCATAAAGATCTTTTTTGTATAGTTCTGCTGTGTATTCTTGTCACCTCTTCTTAGCATTAGCATCTTCTTCTTCTGTTAGGTCCATAATATGTCTGTCCTTTATTGAGCCCATCTTTACATGAAATGTTCCCTTGGTATCTCTAATTTTCTTGAAGAGATCTCTAATCTTTCCAATTCTATTGTTTCCCTCTATTTCTTCGCACTGATCACTGAGGAAGGCTTTCTTATCTCTCCCTGCTATTCTTTGGAACTCTGCATTCAAATGGGTATATCTTTCCTTTTCTCCTTTGCCATTTACTTCTCTTCTTTTCTCAGCTATTTGTCAGGCCTCCTCAGACAATCATTTGCCTTCTTGCATTTCTTTTTCTCAGGGATGGTCTTGATCACTGCCTCTTGTACAATGTCACAAACCTCTGTCCATTGTACTTCAGGCACTCTATCAGATCTAATCCCTTGAATCTATTTGTCACTTCTACTGTATAATCATAAGGGATTTGATTTAGGCCATATCTGAATGGTCTAATGGTTTTCCCTACTTTCTTCAAGTCTGAATTTGGCAATAAGAAGTTTATGATCTGAGCCACAGTCAGCTCCCAGTCTTGTTTTCTTGTTTTTGCTATATACATGTGGGTATGCATGTGTGCATATATATATTCATATATATATTTATATAATAAGATGAATTTGAAGATATATATATATATCTGAAAATGGAAGCTGAATTTTGCAACAGGAAAGAGGCCACCTATATTCTACATATATTTTTGATGGACCAGATTGTGCCACATAATGGCTCCTATGTACCAGGGAGGCTGTAACATTTGATTTTTCAACCTGGGCACATTGCCTCCGTAAGAGAATGGAGATTGTGTTAGGCAGGAATATAAGAAAAATGGGTAGTAAGTATGCACTAACACACTCAACCACACATGTACTGAGCAGAAAATTAAAAAATGAATATAAGGGTGGAAATTTGGAAATAGCCTATTTTCTCAATGCTGCCACTTTTGGAAGTCAATATTCAAGCAAATCTTTATATAAAAGGAACAGCAAGAAAGATAGTGGCTGGAAGAGCTAGTGGCCAGAAAAGTTTTGAAGGATGAAAATTTTAATTAAAACAAAAAAATGAGGCACTACAGAACCTATGTTTTTAACCAAAATTCATGAAGCTGTATGGAAAAAAATATACATAACTTTGTGTTCCTGGTCCTCAACAAGCAAAAGTACCTCATGTGGTACTTCAAAAATTTAATGCTTGGTACAAGACATGGGAGAAATATTTTAATATATCCATAATCAAAGTTATGAAATCATTACTCTAAAAAAAGACAAAAAAATCAAAAAAGAGTTTCAGTCAAAAGAGCTTCAATCAAGTCAGTGAAAGTCACTCAGTCATGTACGATTCTTTGCAACCCCATGGATCCATGGAATTCTCTAGGCCAGAATACTGGAGTGGGTAGCCTATCCATTTCTCCGGTGGATCTTCCTGACCCAGAAATTGAACCGAGGTCTCCTGCATTACAGACAGATTCTTTACCAACTGAGCTATAGGGAAGCCCCTCAATCAAATCGAGCATGATGTAAAGGAAAGGAAGAAGAGGAGGAGGGACCATCTCTCTTTGGATGCCAAGTTACCAAAACTCTGCCCTAGTTCTGATTTCATGGCCTCCTCCCAGAAGTATCTCAATAGCCCATATCCTCTGGAAGGGAGTACCATTCATATAGAAATTTACCATTCCTTCTTCCTCTCCTCTGCACTGCAAGTCTCACTTTGAAGATAAAGTTCTCTCCAGTAAAATTATGGGCCCATCTTCAATCTTCCTCACACAAAGGGGCTTAATATTAAGACATTGGGAGGACTCAGAGTACAGGGATAAAAATGGAGAAGATGGTGTGTTGCTATTAATAGAAGCAAGAGAGAAAACTCTCCAGGAAAATGGAGAAGCATCTTGTTCTTTGGACATGGTGCAAAAGTAGTGAGAACGGAAATCCCCAAATCAGACTGGAAAAGAGAACATCATGAAATAGAAAATTTTGTTAAAAAAAATAAGAGAAAAACTTGTGTAGATTTGTGAAAAGTTAGAGGTTGATGGAGTACCCTCCTCTTTGCCTTGGCATTTCCCACCTTCAGTTGAACTGCAGGTGACACACCTGTGGGGTAATACACCAGGGAATAGCCATGGAAACAGAATGACTCAGCATGAAATGTGTTGAGAAATGTTCACAACGAAATTGATGGTTTTACAAGGTCAAGTTTCCTGGGTGAATATTCCCCAGGCCTTTCTCCTCATGCCTCCTCTAAATTTTTTATTGAAGTCTGAGACATATACAACAGTGTGCTTGAGGAAAGGTAGCTTCAAAGCTTCCAGAGCCAGCATTTTTGTGATCATCCAAGCATGTTATCCTCATGGGGAACTCAAGGGAAAGACAGAAAAGTCTGTGTCTTTTCCTATCAAATCCTCCTTGCCCAGCCATAAGTTACTGAAAAATCTCAATCCCTCTCAGGAGAGTGGCACCCTTCATTGCAGTTAACTGACATCTGTTCTCCCAGAGCAGCCATCTGGTCCACTGCCTTTTTCTATCTTCTCTGGGACCTAGATGAGGGACACATGTTTATGGCCCGTTTCTTAAAGAGGAAATGGAGTTCTTCCTATGGAGGAGGATAAGTAAGCAATGAAAAACGGTCAATGGGAGCTCCTACCTCCACACTATATTCTGAGCATAAAACTATCAAAGTTTCATTTTCTTTCAATTGCTGTTTAGATTTCTCCATTCACCTTATTAATTTCTATACTTTCTTTATATTTTACCTGAAATAAATTTTGTGATTCTCTTTATAAACTCAAAATAAACTCAAAAGGAGAATTCACTTGAAATACTCCCTTAGTGTTGCCTGAGGACTTCTGTTGTGGAAAGACCACTGAATTTAGAGGTAGAAAACCTGGACTGTAGTTAAAACACTGTCACTTTTACCTCTTTAACACCCAGTTGCCTCATCAATAGAATAAGGATAGTAATATGGGTTAATACATATTACATGGCTAAGAATCAAACCAAGCCTGGGTGCCAGAAGATCTGGTTCCCACCCTGGAGAAATCTTTTCCAGTTGGCGAGGGTCTAAGGCAATGACTGCCTGAGAGGGAATTTGGTGTTGAGCGGGAGAGGATGGATGCTATGTCCACGAGCATGGAGAGTAGCAGACCCAGCCTCTATGTGTTCAACTGCCAGGCCCTGGAAAGTTCCTGGTACAATCTGGGGTTAAGACGCACCACCTACCACTAGGTGGCCAAGCCTAGGGCTGCTCACCTCCTGCTGCTATTTCTGTAACCTATTGTCGGTGGCAGCTGCACAGGTACCACAAACTTACCCTGTGGCTGCAGAAGAAGGACTACTTCAATTTGTCCTAAGGAAGGGTGGGTGGAGTATGATGTTTCTGTGAGCAGCTCTGGAAAAGGCTAAGGAAAGCTGGGAGAGAGAGGGGATTAGGGGATGTGAAAGAGAGATTCTCCATGCTGAGAATAATAACTCTCAGCTAGGGCCTATATGCTATCACATCACTGGAGGACATAATCAGAAAGACAATCTATAAGCAATGCTTAGCTCAACCTCATTTTCCACACTAAAAATTACAGATAAAGAAACCAAATCCCAATGGAATAACATATTAGAAATCACTTGGAAACAAGGTATTCACTCAAAAAACAGTTCTGATAGCTGCCAGTCCTTTCAACACAAGACATTCTGTTGTTTGAGGGGGAGAATATACAAAACTATGTTATAAAATATACATTTTTCATAATAAATTCATTCTGCCTAATGAAAGGAATGTATTTACTTGTCTGGTTAAAAAGCAAATATATATATATACACACATATATGTATATACACACATATATATATACATATTCTAGCAGAATGTAGCAAGAATCAATGAGCTATTTGTCAGTGTTCTGAAGCTAGACTGAAATCATGTTTGCAATTTACCAAAACTCCAAAAATTCAGAGTTTCCCTAACTCATGAGGCTCTCACAATATCAATATTACATGAGTCAGAATATTATCTTTGATGTTATATTACAAATGGAAAATCTAAGTACATGAAGTTTAGGGATTTATTATCCAGGCAGCCAGTGTATCACTAAAGTTTAGATCTGGCCCCAGTTCCTTAAGTCACATTCCAGTATGCTGTCTATGCAGTTATCTTCCAGTGATCATTAACCTATGACAGCTTGGCTTGCTACAAAGTTAAAAGAGTCAAACATCTTAAAAAGACATAGACATGTGATCTAGTCCCAAAAATATTTTCTAAAGGAAAAGAAAGTAGATTCCCAGAAAATTACATAAAATAAGTCTTCCCAAAGAGAATGATAAAGTACATTTGTTTAAAATGGAATATCATGCACCCATTAAAAATCACACTTAAGGAATATTTAGTTCTATGGAAAAAAAAAAAAACTCAAGACATAATACTAAACAAAAATATTGACAAACCACATGTGCTATAATTCCAATTTTGTTTAAGTTGCATATGTACCTAATATATGAAATATGTAGAAAGAGAAAAAAGACTAGAAATGGCCCTTCATGGATGATTTAAACTTTTTATATATTTCAGTTTTGTTCATCTTCTTCTGAAATAAGCATGTTACTTTCAAAATAATAAAAATAAAATAATTCTATTTCAAAAGTAACAGCCTTTAGTGCAGACCAGTTTAGGTAGTTCTCTACTTTGTGGTGGCACAATGGGAGCTTTAGAGAAAGCATGAATGCTGAAATTCAGATAAATGGAGAAAATAGAGTGAAAAGTCACCCAAAACAATCTACATCAAAGACCACCTGTCATATAAATGAACCAAAGATGCCTTCTATATATTGACTTGTAAGTTGTTTACTTCTTCACAGCAAGTTGAATCCTGTTAACTCAAATACCCACCAGGGCTAAAAATTGAACATGTCCAGTTGTTTCATATGTAGCCCCAATATGCAGAGTTTTGGGCTTCCCCAGTGGCTCATCAGTAAAGAATCCACCTGCAACGCAGGAGATGCAGGAGATAGGTTAGATCCCTGGGTTAGAAAGATCCCCTGGAGGAGGACATGGGAACCTATTCAATATCCTTGCCTGAAAAATCCCATGAACAGAGGAACCTGGCGACCACAGTCCATGGAGCTGCAGAGAGTTGTACGTGACTGAAGAGCCTGAGCATGGCACAGCGCACAGATTCTTAGCTGTTCAGGGCCTGTCTGCTCCGCATGTACCAGGAAAACGTGCCCCGCCTCTGCCAACCGCAGATGAGATAAAGATCCCAAGTTACTCCTGCCCTTTGCAGTCTTTGGCACGGAGTCCTCAGGTCATCAGGCTGACATCACCTCAACAAGTAAATTCTCTTCTCCATCTTTCTCCTAGGAGTTCCTTATCCCTTCTCCCCTTCTTACTAGCCCCCAAGTCTACAGCCTCTGGAAGGTCTCCTGCTTTGAGGGATTTCCTGCATGCAAATCTGCCAAAGCAGTGTCCCCAAATAAAACTTTTTATGCTGCTGCCACCTCTTTTTCCTTGTTCAGACCTGAAGTTCTTCTGATCCCCCTACTCATTCCTTGTAGAATCGTCTTTGACCAAAACTGAGGAGCCACTCAGTTTTTGGCTCAGAGAGCAAGTTCCACACACATTTTTTCAGGAAACAAAAATGCAATTTCTTCAATTAATAGAATTAGACTATCTGTATTCCCAGGGTATAACTCAAGGACTTTGCTGGCCAAACCACTGTCCAGAATTCTCTTTTCTCCTCCCCTTGTCTGCTGTCAACTAACAACCATTAAAATATACCATTCATTTTATCAATATAAATGAAAGCCTCAAGTTCTCATTAACCTTAATATTTCCCATTACATTTTTTTGTCATTGACTTTGCCTGGATAGGTTTTCTTTTCTTTTTGTTTTTGACACATCTTAAATGCATATAATCAAATTTCAATATTGAAAGACATTTGTTTCTGATGCTTAAACCCCCTCTACCACTTTCCCTGCCTTTATCTGATGAAATCCATGCTAGAAACTAGTCTTCTGATAGAAAATAGCACTGTGTAAGATTCTGTTACAAAATTACTTTCCACGTTGAATTACAATGTGTCTCACTATAGATTTAACTATTATTTTTAATTCTCTACTTTGAGGGATAAATGGAACAGATTGGATTGCTCTACTAAATGGTCATCTTTCCTCTGTCTGAATGGAATCTTTTGTTCTCCAATTTAAAATTCTAATTCCTTCCACTGTTACTTATATGTCATACTTCTAAGGATCTCTAAGTTGTTTTCTACAAACTTACTGCAGTTTGCCCATGGTCTTCTTAAATTATGAGACCCAGAACTTGTGAAGGGCTCTATATCTGATATCTACAGATAAAATCAAACAGGATTAGATCTTTACCTTCATTTGAATATTTTAATGTCATGTTATTAGTTGTGGCGATCATAGTGTTGATTTCAATGTTTACTTTTCTCTGGCTGAAGTAATATTGAAAGGACAGATCACAAAACAAGTGGAGTAATATTTACACTCAAGTATCACTTCATGGCAAATAGATGGGGAAACAGTGTCAGACTTTATTTTTTGGGGTTCCAAAATCACTGCAGATGGTGATTGCAGCCAAGAAATTAAAAGACGCTTACTCCTTGGAAGGAAAGTTATGACCAACCTAGACAGCATATTAAATAGCAGAGACATTACTTTGTGAACAAAGGTCCATCTAGTCAAGGTTCTGGTTTTTCCAGTGCTCATGTATGCATGTGAGAGTTGGACTATAAAGAAAGCTGAGCATAGAATTGATGCTTTTGAACTGTGGTGTTGGAGAAGACTCTTGAGAGTCCCTTGGACTGCAAGGAGATCAAACCAGTCAATCCTAAAGGAAATCAGTCCTGAATATTCATTGGAAGGACTGATACTGAAGCTGAAACTCCAATATTTTGGCCACCTGATGCGAAGAGCTGACTCATTTGAAAAAGACCCTGATGCTGGGAAAGATTGAGGGCAGGAGGAGAAGAGGACGACAGAGGATGAGATTGTTGGATGGCATCACCGACTCAATGGACATGGGTTTGGGTGGACTCTGGGAGTTGGTGATGGACAGGGAGGTCTGGTTCATGGGGTCGCAAAGAGACGGACACGACTGAGCAACTAAACTGAACTGAAGAGATGGGACATTTGCTGTGTGCATGCTAAGTAGCTACAGTCCAACTCTTTGTGATCCTATGGACTATCGTTGGCCAGGTTCCTCCGTCCATGGGATTCTCCAGGCAAGAATACTGGAGTGGGTTGCTATGCCCTCCTCCAGGGGATCTTCCCCACCCAGGGGTCAAACCAATGTCTCTTCAATCTCCTGCATTGGCAGGTGTGTTCTTTACCACTAGTGCCACCTGGGAAGCCTGGAACACTTGCTACTGATCCCAAAATTTAAACATTACCATAGCATACTTGGGTTGGTTCAGGGGTAGAATTGTGGAAAGAAGGGAACAGATGGAGCAAGATTTTGGAGTGTTTTGTAAATTCTTTGCAATAGTTAACTTCTGTCTTTATATCTGTTGACTTCGTGGAACTTTTGCCTTTACATTCTCATTCCTAAAGCCAACATCACCTCTATTGTGGAGAAACATAGCTATACTACTATAAAAATATATACAGATGCTGATGGTTGTATTTAATGCTCTGATTCAAGGCTTAAAGCCAAGTTATTCTTCAACTTGGACCTCAGGCCTGCCTCATCATCTTTCCTTTTTCCCCTAAAGGTTGAACCAACACTTTCTGACATCTGGCCAAAATTTTCTCATCATTATCCCTAGATGAAGCCACTGGGAGAAGTTTGGTGATCTAGGAGAGTCAGACACAATCTTCATATATTTATTAAAAAGCATGCTATGAACAGGAGTTCAGTAGTAAGGCCTGACTGCACACATGGGGTACATTGGATCATCTCCTCCCAGGGTAGAGTGTTGAGAACAAAATAACCATGTCTCAGAATGTGGTTGCTACTAATACATACTCTTCTTTAGAGACAAGGGTGTGATTGGTTCTTCTTAAATCAGGAAAGACCACATTGCCATTTATAACCACATGGAATCACCCTTTCAAATTGTTTAAATAATATGGTCATTCTGTGGGCTTCAAATAATTGCTATACTTAATAATATTACATTCCATCACTTACCTCCCCGACCCCACTCCATTAAGAAGATACTCGGATGCCAGTTTGAATTTGTGGTGCATTTCTTTCTGCTGAAATGAGAGAACAAGGAGACTGAGGCCGACTGCATACTCCAGGAGAGAGAAATATAAATTTGGAGTCTGCCTCTACCAGATACTATAATTCTCACATGAAAACTTCAGGTAAGGTACAATTCAAAAATTTTCATAGTGTCTTTTTCACTTTTCTCTAATCCTGTATTGTAGTTTCTTCATATAAAAATGTAAACTAGAATAGCTTGCATATGATTGGTCAGATTCTCAACTGTATAACATAGCATCTAGTATCAAAACTGATTTAATTAAATGTTAGACTATATGTGTGTTATTTATAAATATATAAGTAAATATATTTAAGAAAAATAATATCTCACTTAAGTTGAGATGTTAACTGAACCACAAAACCACATAGGCCAGGAATAAATTGTAGAATGATCACTTTATTCTATACCTTATTACTTGTTCAAGTCACATATACCAGATTTCTTGACCTTGAATATGAGACAGAAGAAAATATGAGACAGTAAGAAAAGTACATTTTTCTATTAAAGTGCTTTGGCTAACCACATGGGGGAAAAATCAGTTATAGACTGTAAACACATTTTCTTTAAGAGGGAGAAATATAAAACAGTTCACTTACCCATTTAAAAAGTCACTCAATTAAAATGTTTATAATTAGACACAGGAAAATACTGAAAGAACAGACAGCAAAACCAGAGTGTTTGTTCACACGCACACACACAGACACACACCAACAAACACCTTAAAGCATGATCATAACTTAGCAACAATAAGAAAGCACAGGGCTTGAAGATGAGTGGATAGAGGGGATATAAAGAGAGACAAGGTGATTCAAAGAGAGAGGTAGTTGGGGGAGGTTGCCTTGAGTAGGCGCCCTTCATGGATCTTGTTTGCACGGATTGAGGCTTTCTCCCGTGCAAGTGTGTTGCCTTGTTTTGTCGTAATTGTGTTCAAAAGATTGAGTTGGCTTCCCTGATGACTCAGCGGTAAAGAATGCAGGAGACACAGATTCCATCTGTGTCCAGAAAGATGCCACCTGCCATAGAGCAACTGAGCCCTTACACCACAATTACTGAGCCTGTGCTCTAGAACCAGGGTGCCACAACTACTGAAGCCCACATGCCCTCGAGTCTGCAAGAAGAGAAGCCACTGCAATGAGAAGCCCATGCATTGCAACTTAGAGAGTAGCTTCTGCTCAATGCAACTAGAGAAAAGCTTGCACAGCAATGAAGACCTAGCACAGCCCAAAATAAATAAATAATTTTTTTCCACACTCCAATAGTGTGTTTTATTTTTAGATATTAAACTGGATATCAGTTATATCACAGCAGTCTACTTTTTACTTTTTATCAAGCACTCTCATTTTCTTTCTCCTCCTCAACTCAGAAATAAAACATTTCTTGTCTAATTTCATACATAGAGTTTAGTAAGTACTTTTTTGAATTTAAAAATATCCTGAAATTTTAACTTCCACCCTATTCTTTTTTTTTTTTTTTTGCTGTTTTATTTTTTTTCTCATTCCCTTGTATTTATTTATTTTATTTTTAATTTATTTTTTCAAAAACAATTTTAGGAATCTTTACTTAAAAACAACCTTGTCTTAAAATGGAGTAACTTTGGTTTTACGAGCTGCAAGCAAAGTACAGAAGCAAAAGTGCATTACAGGAGCATTAAGTTCTACATTAGGTCACAGCATGTAATCTGAAATCACACTCATAATATCATTTTTCAGGATCTCTTGGAAATAGTTATTTCCCAGGATGTCTGAACCATAGCTACTCTATTTTGACTTTTAATTGTAAAAAAAAAAAACAAAACTTTTTTTTTTAATAGCTAAAGCAGATTTCACCATTAATGATGTCAGTGTTTTTCTAGGTATGAGAAGATGCAAGAATTGGAACTCATAAATCCTTTTTCTGAAAAGATCTAACTATGTGAAGGCCTGTTCTGTTTTTTTTTTTTTTGTCCCAGAAGCATGAATTCTGACACTACAGACAGATTTCTTTCATCCATTTTACTCAGCATGTCCTCTGAAATAACCTAGAGAGAAAGATAGATTGTCAGTTAGTAGGATGGAAAAGGGTACTTATTGTCTAGACTTTGGTTAAAATTTATCCACTGACATTTAAATTTCGTTGAAATCTAGCATCTACATCTGAAAGTGAAAAGTATAATTGAGAAGATAAATATTGGTAAAATACTCAGGGTAGTGTGCCCAAAAGAGAAGTAAAATGCCTAAAACTGGCTTTCCAAGATCGGATTCTTATGAATGATTGAGAGGGTTCTTTCACAATGAGGAAGTGAGAAAGGTGGACAGCAAAATGAAAGGCTGAGAAAAGATTTTTGGGCCACCTAGAATCTAGCTTCAGTCTGCTTCTCCAGTGAAAAGAATCTGGATGGGTGACCAACAAAAACCGTTATAAGTTAATAACTAAAATACAAGTAGTCTACTTAGGAAGATGATGGAGAACAGATACTGAAATCCAGAAAAAATAACATGGCACAAAATTACAGTTTCTCTGTGTTAAGCATAATGATTTCTTCAAGCCTCAGATGAACTTAAACTAAACTTTTAGTTTATTACTCTAAAATATGTGCTTCCCAGGTGGCTCAGTAAAGAATCTGCCTGCAATGCAGGAGACCCAGGTTCCATCCCTGAGTCTGGACGATCCCCTGGAGAAGGGAATGGAAACCCACTCCGGCATTCTTGCTGCAGAATTCCATGGACAGAGAATCCGAGCGGCTACAGTCCATGGGGTCGCACAGAGTGAGACTTGACTGAACAACCAACACTTCCACTTCACTTTTCAAGTATATGTTTGAACAAGCGTTTTTAGGAGAGAAACTGCACAGAAGGCCATATAAAAATATCATTGCATGAGCATTCAAACGCAAAATAAGCACATAATTTACCATTAGGATCACAATTAAATGCAATTCATTTAGTAAACTGAATCTATTAGGAAAAAAATGTCAGGGGAGTGTTATGTGAGAAAGGGATGGACCAAAGTTTCCACTTTGGTGGCAACCCATTAAATCATTCTGATTTAATGACCTCTGAACAGAGGTTTTTAGAACTCAGGTTTATCAATAGAAAATATTTACCTTCTACTATGCCAATGGATTCTTTGAAATATTGACATAAAATTTTTAAATGTATCTTTTCTAAAGTGAAAATAAGCTACAGACATGTGTAAGCAAAGTACGTCTTGGTTAGTACTGACTGATGTGATGTTAAAACTTTAGAGATCACTTCTAAATGAATAATGATATTGCTTATATTCATCCTGAAGTAAATTGAGAATTCCTCTCAAGCTGGCTGGTGGAAAGGTAGTTATATCTCTCTCTTTCCATTTTATTTATTTCCCTTGACTTCATTTTACTTTTAGGCTGTCACACCTCCTTTTTTAAATTTTTTTAAATTAAAATATAGTTGATTTACAACGTTGTATTAGTTTTAGGTGTACAGCCAAGTGATTCAGTTGTATACACACATGCTCACACACACATATTTTTCAGATTCTTTCTCTTATAGGTAATTACAAATATTGAGTATAGTTCCCTGTGCTATACAGTAGGTCATTACTAGCTATCTAGTTATGTATAATAGTGCATACATTTTAATCCCAAGCTCCTAATTATCCCATCCCACCCCTTTCCCTTTTTATAACCATAAATTTGTTTTCTATGTCTATGGGTCTATTTCTCTTTTGTATGTAATCTCATTTGTACGTATGTTGCATCTTCTTTTATCCTTTGAAATCTCAAGGGTAGTACCAAGGAGAGCAGGTGAGCAAAAATGAAAACCATTACCTCATCATGAGCACTTGTTTTCCCTTCCCTTATACTGAGAACTATGAAGCATAGATAAAGAATGGAAAGAAAGAAGAATTTCTTAAAGGAATTATGTAAGTCACATATTTGCTGTGAAAATGGGAACATGTGATAATAGTTTCACAACTAACAAATAAATATAACCGCCATAATATTTATTTAATTTCTAAAGAAAAATATTCTGATATTATACCCAAAAGAAGGCCAATGTCTCCTTAGAAATTTGAATAATTTGACCTTTACCTTGAACTTAAATTTCGTCAAGGTAAATCTTTCCAAAACTGATTTTCAATAATTAGTTTTGTACCTGTTGGAATAAGAGACATGGAAGATAGATAATAACAAAAGTAGAATTTCAACTGTGTTTGAGAGAGAAATTTGCTAAAAGATGAATATGTACATTGCAACAGAACAATTTATCAATAAGAAATCATATTTTTCATCAGTTTTGAAATTGCTAATATTTCACAATATTAGTAGAGATATTATTCGATCAATATCAGTCCAACATTTGGGATAATTCATAGAATAACCGTGGACTTTTTAAAATAGTCAGATCTAGTCTGAACCCTGTTACATATTGACCTTATGCCTTTGAGCTAAATTTATTTCTGTTTCCATTTCCTCATCTGTAAAAAAAAGAACACTCAATCTAATAGACTGGTAGTCAAGTCAGAAAATATACCAAAAGCAATTAAAATTTTGATAGTGCATGTTTAATAAATATTAGTTATTTCCCGTCTTCATTCACTAAAATGCAACCTAAAGCTCTACAGTTTCCAGAACTTACTGGCAAAAATCTTAGTGAATGGCCAACCACCTTCTGTAACCAAAATACATGGGATAACCTTTCTTTGTGGGCTTCCCTGGTAGCTCAGCTGGCAAAGAATCTGCCTGCAATGCAGGAGACCCCAGTTTGACCCTAAAATACCTACTGCTTATATTTTCTCTAAAGTAATAAGTAGATGCTTAGCAACCCTATAGGATGTAGATGCAAGTGAATTATCAGACTTGCTTCTTGCTTTCCACAAACTTAACAACCTTTTTACCTTTCAATTCTGCTTTTATCCAGGAGGCATTTAAGATTTTAAAAAGACTGACAAAAGGTAGTTACACATTCTTTTAAAGCACCTTTGAAATTCTGTAACTTAAGGTGGATTTTCACAAAAGGAGGTAGTGAAATTGAAA
Organism: Moschus berezovskii; assembly: GCF_049115385.1. NCBI lineage: Eukaryota > Metazoa > Chordata > Mammalia > Artiodactyla > Moschidae > Moschus > Moschus berezovskii. The sequence goes on from NC_142468.1 coordinate 100,695,124, forward strand.
ATTTTGAATTTTTCAGTAGGGATTAGTGAAAGTGAAGAATGAGGGAAAGGAGATAAACTGAGTTACTCTTTTTGAGTATTAAAATATAACAACATATTTTTCATCCTAGTCTGGATCCAATGTCCTTGCATTAATTTTTTCATGATAGTAATCCTAAAGCTGTGAGATTCTCAACATTTATAATATTACAAAGAGAAACTTGGACTCAGAGAATTTAATAGATTGCCTGATATAAACACTGGATGAGGTACACAGGGAGATATTCCAAGTTCCTTCTTCTAACTAAATTTGCCTTCCTTTTCTCTCAAGTTACAAATTTTAATCCTGTTGGTCCCATAATAAATGAGTTTTATATCACTTCTCACTGGGTACATAACTTTTTTCACTTCTATCTCTATGCTAAAATTTGTCTTAGTATGCAATACTCTCTCTGGTATAAACACTTATTTTCTTAAATGGTAAGAGCCATTTAGCCAGGATAGCTGGAAGTTGCTCATAATCAGGTAGCTGTCAAAGCCCTCTGATCTCCCAAAGCAGACTTGAGAGCATCTCTGAGACACAGCATCATGATGATATGTACATTTGTTAAAGAAACCGCAGAGATTTCAGTAGGAATAGAATACAAGGAGAAAACCCATGAATGATCTCTTTAAAGTTCAGAAGTGAAACGAGCCATACTCAGCTCCAAGCATAACAGGCATGTGTGAGACAGAAACAGATATACTTTTAAAGTTCTTTTAAAAAAGATAGTCCCAGAGAATATGAAATAACTTACCATTCACAATTCTCTCTAAGACCAGATTACTTTTTACTCTTCTCTTCTGATATATGCTTGAGATAATCTCCATTGTTGGGTAGAGACAGTATCTATGAGAGAACTTTCCCTCAGCCTGACACATATTCACCACTGGAAGGAATCCCTTGAGTGAAATTTTCCTATTCTCTGTTTTGGACAGAACAAGAATCATGAAAATAATTTGCACTGGACATCTCTTGGGAACTTCTCTGTTAAGAGCAATAAATTTTGCATATTCTGAGAATCAAAAGAGGGAGACAAGAAAATCCACATATAAAGCAGCTAAGCATTAACCATAAGTGAAGTTTCAGATTATTTTTCATTTAACGTATAAGTACTAGGCAGATGTCTTCTGCGATCTTAGTCTCTAACTAAATCTAAATCATTAGATACAGTTAAGGTTTTATTAATAGTTCCAGTTCCACGAGAAATCATATCTTGACCACTATGATATATGACCACCAACAGAAAACCTTGATATGGATGGCATGCTCTGATGCATGCCTAATGTTTTCTAAATAGACAGGTAATGTTGGTCACTTGACTAATTAGTTTCAACATTATTTATGATTACTTCAGGTCCTGATAGTTATGCACTGGATGTCAAGTTATTAAAATATCTTCAAAAGAACACTGATATTAGCATAAAATACATTTAATTTGATCTTTTAGGTCTTTTTAATAATTTTATTGTGGTGTCATTAATATATAACAAACAGCACATACTTAAAATGTGCAATTTGATAAAATTTGACATATGTGTTCAACAATGAACATCATCACAATGAAGATAGTGAACATATCCACCAGCCTTTATGTTCCTTGATAATCCCTCTTTAATAGAAAAGATACATGCATCCTGATGTTCATTGCACAATTATTTCAGTAGCCAAGATACAGAAACAATTTAAGTATGCATCAATATATGAATGGATAAAGAAGATGTGACATTTCTATATATAATTATAGATATATACACAATGGAATATTACTCAGTCAATGAAATAGTTAAATTCTGCCATTTGCAACAACATGGATGAACTGAAATGTATTATATGTAATGAAATAAGTCATACAGAGGCAAATACTGTGTGTTATCACTTATATGTGATCTCAAGCCATTTCTTCAATGAGCTTCCTAAAAAGTCTCTCAATATAAGTTGTAACCTACATACATCTCTCTTTCCCTCTGAATTTCTTTCCCATCTGTGAATATAATGTAATATTGTCAGGCACCTTGGTGTTGTCTTTTTTTACTTTGGTGCACCAGGTGTTGATTTTACAAATAATTGTGGTTGTTGTTTAGTCACTAAGTCATGTCTTACTGTAGCCTGCTAGGCTATTCTGTCTATGGGATTTCCCAGACAACAATACTGGATTGGGTTTCCTTCTCCAAGGGATCTTGCTGACCCAGCGATCAAATCCATGTCGCCTGCATTGGCAGGCGAATACTTTACTACTGAGCCACCAGGGAAGCCAATACAAATAATAAAACTCAGATAACATAAAACAAGAGTTCCATATATTCAACAAATATTTAATGTGGATAAGTAAATACAATGTATTTTTATCATCTTGATTTAGTTCAAACTTGAATAATACCTCTTGTCTACATCTTAAAATCTGGGAGGAGAGAAAAGATATGTATATAAACAAGCAAACATAAAGCAGCTTATGAAAAGCGTAAAAAGAAAGATACGCAAATGGTGAAATAAAAATTCAGAGATGGAAAAGGTGCTTCCATTAGGGGAATAAGGAGAATTATTATGGGAAAATGTCATTTGAACTAGACCTTGAAGGATAGATGGGGCTTTGCAGGTACTGCCGTTTAGTCACTCAGTCGTATCCAACTCTTTGCGACCCCATGCCAGGCTTCCTTGTCCTTCACCATCTCCTTGAGTTTGCTCAAACTCATGTCCATTGAATCAGCGATGCCATCCAACCATCTTGTCCTGTGTTGTCCACTTCTCCTGACCTCAATCTTTCCCAGCCAGCATCAGGGTCTTTTCTAATGAGTTGGCTGTCCACATCAGGTGACCAAAGTATTGGAGTTTCAGCTTCCACATCAGTCCTTCTAATGAGTATTCAGGTTTGATTTCCTTCAGGATTGACTGGTTTGATCTCTGTGCAGTCCAAGGAACTCTCAAGAGTCTTCTCCAACACCACCGCTCAAAAGCATCAATGTGCAGGTATAGAGGGAAGTAATGAGAATTCCATATGGAGAAAATGGCCACAAAGAATCAAATATGAAAAACGGAAAGCTACCTCAGAGAATGAAATGCTGTCCAAAATTATTCTGAAAGAAAGAGTAGGAAAAGGTAAGAAAGAAAGTCACTAGAAGTCTATTTGTAGAGAACTGGGAAAATTTTTAATAAGGAAACCACTGGTGGATTTTAAGCAGGCAAATGATAGAATCAAGACTGCTTTAGGGAACCAAGGTCTGTCTAGTCAAGGCTATGGTTTTTCCAGTGGTCATGTATGGATGTGAGAGTTGGAGTGTGAAGAAAGCTGATCACTGAAGAATTGATGCTTTTGAACTGTGGTGCTGGAGAAGACTCTTGAGAGTCCCTTGGACTGCAAGGAGATCCAACCAGTCCATTCTAAAGGAGCTCAATCCTGGGTGTTCATTGGAAGGACTGATGCTAAAACTGAAACTCCAATACTTTGGCCACCTCATGCGACGAGTTGACTCACTGGAAAAGACTCTGATGCTGGGAAGGATTGGGGGCGGGAGAAGGGGATGACAGAGAATGAGATGGATGGATGGCATCACCAACTCGATGGATGTGAGTTTGAGTGAACTCCGGTGTTGGTGATGGACAGGGAGGCCTGGCGTGCTGTGATTCATGGGGTCGAGGAGAGTTGGACACGACTGAGCGACTGAACTGAACTGAATATAACCAAGAGGTAATAAAGTCTAAGTAATCTTTTCCTCTTTAGTCTTTCAGTGTAAAGAGTTTACTTTTATGTGTTAACTGGGAAATCACACGTTCCTCTGAAGTATTTTAGTTAATAAGCTTAAATATTGATACTTCTCGCTCTTTTCTCTCATATCTAAAGACTTTTACCATAATGCCCTTCTAAAAGATACTTCTAAATTCTCCAAATTTTTATCATCAGTGTCCTACAGTTTCTATATATCAACATTTGCCTCATTGGGGTCTCTGCGCATCCCCTCTCTATTCTGCAAAATATGCACAATGATATTTGAAATATTCCTATCAGAACTTTGGCTGACACATTGTATCTTTTTTTGCTCCACAAACTGTGTTTTCTGGAAACTTTTGGAATCCATATTTCAGGTGGGCAAGTTATTTGTAAATAATGGGGTCTCAGAGAAGTTGCTACTTCCCTTTACTGATCCCTCAGAGAATGTGCAGTAGTTTAACTTTATAAAGAAGCTTTGGCTTGGAAGAGAACTTCCCTAAAGCCACAGAGGCCACGTCTCAAGAGAATCTGTGATAAAGAAAGTGAAATCTTAATTTTGTGAAGCAATAAACTCTTTATCCAGCTAGAGACAGAAGGATATGATTTATTAAACGGGTCCTTAGAGATCTGGTCAACATCAAAACCACAGGTCTTTCTTTCGAGAATAGCAGAGTCCTGACACCATTAGTCTAATCCCCTTTTATCCCCATCTCCTTACATTGATTTCTTAATGCTTTTGATTTGGAGTGACTTTAAAAGGATTTAGATTACTAAAAGATGCACAAACTTCTATGAAGTCATTATGAAAGACTTCTCAGAACACTGGTGTGGAAAATAAGTGGAAGAAAATTACTTTTGAAAATGGTGTGTTTGTGCTGAAAATATAAGCCTTCATAACTTTTAGGACTCACATCCCTGCATATTGCCACACACAAAAAAAAAATTTCAAGAAGTTCAGATACCTGGCATCGTTTCCATGAGAATATAGAGTAAAAAGAAATTTGCTTACAACAAAAGAAAGCATTTGCCTTCTCTTGAATTGTGGAAACGTTTTACTTTAAACTAGCTTATAAGTAAAATCAATCCCAAAAACTTGTGGAAAAAAAAATACTACAAAATATAGTCCCATACCTAGCTTTTTTTTTCTCCAAAATTTTAAGTAAAAGACTAAGTGCAAACTGAAAGCCACTGATTTCTAGAGAATCACTGTAACATTACAAAAGCTAATGTCGGTGAGTAACATTATGCTCTTGTATTTTTTATGTTGCAGAAAAGCAGAGGTAGTGCCTTTAAAATGGTTACTACCAACTTACTGTAAAATATATCCATTTATTTTTCACATTTTAATGATATGATAAGGAATATATTCAACTGAGATGTAAATTGTAAAACCTTCTCTGCTGAGTATTTCACCATAAGATAGGTTTAGTTAAAAAAAAAAAAAAAACTAGTACATTTATGGGGTTAACTTTGTGTTACATGCTGTATAGAAACTGTCACAGATCATCTCTGTCCCCAAAATAACAAGTTTACAAAATGTGTTTAAAGTTCTCTAGTTCTATCAAACTAAGGGAGAAATTCAGAAGCAGGCAAAAGTTTATTTCTGTGCCACCAGTTACCTACTATGCCCAGAACTCAGAGTATATAGCCAAGAACAAGCAGACTATATTCTCTTCCTAACTGATGAATTTAGGGAAATATCTTCTCCTCATTCTCAAACAAGAACACATTTGAAACTAATTCTAAATGATAAATATATGTCTGTTGACGTTGCAGGTTACTGACCCAATGAACATCTCTGAGCCAGATTCCCGCTTTGTCTTTGCAAGAGAATTTATACTCCTAGGTTTTCCTTGTGAGTGGAAGATTCAGAGGCTCCTCTTCTCACTCTTCCTTACGATGTATGCTCTGACCATAACAGGGAATGGGGCCATTATTTGTGCTTTATGGTGTGACCAGCGACTCCACATCCCCATGTACATATTCCTGGGGATTTTCTCCTTTCTAGAGATCTGGTATGTCTCTTCTACAGTCCCCAAGATGTTGGTCAACTTCCTCTCAGATAAAAATACCATCTCCTTTGTTGGATGTTTCCTACAATTTTATTTCTTTTTTTCCTTGGGAACGACTGAATGCTTACTTTTGGCTGTCATGGCTTTTGATCTGTACCTTGCTATCTGCCGTCCCTTGCACTACCCTAATATCATGAATGGGCATCTCTGTACCAAACTGGTCCTTATCTGCTGGGTCTCTGGGTTTCTGTGGTTCCTGATCCCCATTGTTCTCATTTCTCAGATGCCCTTCTGTGGACCAAACATTATTGACCATGTTGTGTGTGACCCAGGGCCACTGTTTGCATTAGCATGTGTCTCTGCCCCCAAAACCCAATTGCTTTGCTACAGTCTAAGCTCAATAGTTATCTTTGGTAACTTCCTCTTCATCCTGGGGTCCTATTCTCTTGTCCTAACAGCTCTGTTGTGTATGCCTTCAGCTACTGGGAGACAGAAAGCCTTCTCCACCTGTGGGTCTCATTTGGCTGTGGTATCCTGTTCTGTGGCTCTCTGATGGTCATGTATGTGAGCCCAGGACTTGGACATTCTGCTGGGATGCAGAAAGTTGCAACTTTGTTCTATGCTATGGTGACCCCACTCTTCAATCCTTTTATCTATAGCTTCCGGAATAAGGAGATAAAAGCAGCCTTGAGGAAACTTCTCGGGAGTTTCAACATAATGTAAGACATATTAGATGATCCATCCATTGTCAGGTCAGTATAGTCTAACATGAAACAACCAGAATTATATTGTTATCTAAGCTTCAAATGTGGGTCTAGTGATATTAACTTATATCAGCCTGTGAAATAAAACATTTATGAGGCCACTTACAATCATAAAATGCTGAGATTTTATAGATAACTGATAGTGTTGGGTTCCTCCTTGGCATTTAGCCTGTATGTTAAATAAGGAATGTACACCACACTTAGGTGTTTTTGAAGAGTTAATATGACTCACCTGTGGTCAAAATTCCTATCTTCTATTTGATAATTTAGGTTAATAGTTCTGGGATCAATAAAATTGTAATTATGTCATTTTGCTTGTTTAGTTGGCTAGTTGTAAAGTAAAAAAGGAATCATTACTATATTATTTTCCAATTGTAGTTCTTATCATATTTGACTTTATTATTCTTAGTAAATAAACACTTGAAAGCAATTATCCAAAATTTCTGTAGAGAACGTATGTTCGCCTATATATACTGCTTTATCTAAAATGGATGACCAACAAGAACCCGCTGTATAGCACATGGAAACCTGCTCAACGTTATGTGGCAGGCTGAATGGGAGGGGAGTTTGGGGGAGAATATATACATCTGTATATATGGCTGTGTCCTTTCTCTGTCCACCTGAAACTATCACACCATTCTTAATCAGCTGTGTGTGCATGTGTGTTAATTCACTTCAGTATTCTGAATACTAATATTTTCATCAAAGTGTCACCAAAAGATTGATCCTGTAATGGGGTTTTAGGTAACAGAACATCTCCACCTAGAAACTGGAGAGGGAAACAGTCTTGGGGATATACTACTTAAGATCAAAGAAATGAATGTCAGTTCAAGGTTATTTGTTACTAAAATAGTGTTAAAATAACATTGAGGGACAATTTTAAAGAAAAGCATCCAGAATTCAATCCCTGCAATAAAGGTATTTTCATTTGTATTTATGCGTCATTTAATATAATGTCAAATTTGTTCCATATTATGACAAGTCTTTATAATTATTTTTAGAAACTATAATATTCCATTCAAATATATGGCATGGATTGTTTATGTAGTGAAGTGACTATTCTCCTAGAAGGAAAATTGTTCTTCCAAGTCCCTTGTAGCTGACTTGTGAAGGATATAAAAAGGAATTTCCAGAACATATATTAAGAGAAAAATATATGTTACCACTAAGTAATAATGACTGCTTAAGAACTAGTACTCAGGGAATCAGACTCCTGTTCCATCCACTTCCAATCTTTTTCTTGAATATTATTTCCATTATTTTATTGTAAAAAATAGTACCTTAATAAAACCTTTATAAAGATTTGCCATGGAGATACATTGAAAACCTAATTTAGGACTCCTTCAGTTCAGTTCAGTTCAGTCGCTCAGTCGTGTCCGACTCTCCGCGACCCCATGAATCACAGCACGCCAGGCCTCCCTGTCCATCACCAACACCCGGAGTTCACTCAAACTCATGTCCACAGAGTCGGTGATGCCATCCAGCCATCTCATTCTCTGTCGTCCCTTCTCCTCCCACCCCCAATTCTTCCCAGCATCAGAGTCTTTTCCAGTGAGTCAACTCGTCGCATGAGGTGGCCAAAGTATTGGAGTTTCAGCTTTAGCATCAGTCCTTCCAATGAACACCCAGGATTGATCTCCTTTAGAATGGACTGGTTGGATCTCCTTGCAGTACAAAGGCTGCTAATAAATATGATGACTCAAATTAAAGATAAAAAAAAAAATACTGACTTTTTCTTTTTATTTCCTCTGAGGAAACCACTAACCATCACAATTATTTTTAAGCATCACCTTTCTGTGTTCTTTTGAAAGCTTAAGTACTGAGAAACAGACAAAAAGAACACTATCTTCTTACTGTTATTCCTAGTGCTCTTTATCCCTCCATCTCTCTCTGTCTTTTTCTCTGTCTTTGGGATACAGTTTGGCCTTGAAAAAATGTCAGATACAAATTACGTTATACTGTGCAAAGGTTGTAAAGCAGTAAAAACCCATGAATGTACGTGGAAAAAACAAAATTTTGTTTCCCTGACCCTCAACAAACAAAATCACCTCATACAGTACTTGAAAAAAAAAAGAATTATTGATACAAGTGGTAAAAGAAATATATCCATATGCAAATTTATGAGATTCTTACTCCAAAAACAGGCCCAAAAAATAAAAATCCAAAAAGAATTTCAGTCAAGTCAAGCATGATGTGAATCAAGGGAGCCTTCTCTCTGGGACACTAAGTTACCAAAACCCAACCCTGGTTCTGATTTCATGACTTCCTCACAGAAGTATCTCAATAGCCCATATCCTCTGGGTAAGGAGATACACCATTCAGGTAGAAATCTACCATTCTGTTTCTTCTTCCTTCCTCCTCTACACTCCCAATCTAGAGTTTGAAGGTCAAGCTCTCTCCAGAAAAGCCATGGGCCCATCTTTAATCTTCCTAATACAAAGGGACTCAGCATTAAGACTAGTGAAAGGACTCAGTGGAAAGAGATGGACGTGGTGAAGACAGTGGGCTGTACTTACGATAAGGAAGAACATAGACTCTCCTGGGAAACAAAGAAGCATCTCATTATTTCAGACATCAGGAGGTATGACACGAAAGCAGTGAGAACTGAAACCCCCAAACCAGATTGGAAAAGAGAAATTTTGAAACAGAAAAGGCTATTAGGAGGGAAAAGAGAAAGAAAACCTTGTAAGTTGGAGAAGTTAAGAGGTCAACAAAGCACCCTACTCTTCGCCCTGACACTTCCCACCTTCAGTTGAAAAGGGTGTCACACTTATGGATGAGAGGAAGGAAAGATCACAGAGGAAATGAAGATGAGAAAGAGGGACTTCCCTGGTGGTCCAGTGGTGAAGAATCCACCTTCCAAGGCAGGGGATGCAGGTTCGATCCCTGGTCAGGGAACTAAGATCCCATATGCCACGGGGCAACTAAGCTCGTGCTCTGCAACTACTGAGTCTGCACGCTCTAGAGCCCGGGTGCCACAGCAAGAGAGAAGCCCGCACACCACAACTAGCACACACACCATAACAAAGATCCAACGAGGCCCAAAAATAGAAGAGATGAGAAAAAGGCCTTCCTGAGACCTGTCAGCTCTGTCTCCACTGATCTTCATTTCCTCTGTTCAAAGGTTAAAAATTGTTCCAGTGCCAGGTAAGCTTTGTGGACAGTGTGGAAGAGTAAGTAGTGAAAACAAACAAGGGTGAAAGCAAAAATGGAGAATTTCTCCTACATAGAGACCCTGGACCTCTTGAGGGAAGGCCCGAAGCCTCAAGTTAGGCAGGGGCTGGGCAGAGCTCAAGGGGAACATTTGAGTTAAAACTTGCCACATTTAACTGGCCAAATGAGGAACCATCATTTGTGGACAATCTAAGTGATGCCAACAAAGCTAATTTCCTAAGGACAAAGGGCATTCCACAGTCCATAACTCTTCTGTATTCCTTGGATCTCTATTCCAAGGTCATTGTGTGTTCCTAGTCTGAGATCTATTCCAGGCTCTGAAATCTCATAGGTACTAGAAAAGAGAGGGACGTCCAAGAAATAAAGGGCATGCAACTTGACATATAGAGGACTATAGGGGTGAGCTCAAGAAACAGTCTTTCTAGAATGCAAGGAATAGCCATGGAGACAGAAGGACTCAGCATGGAGTATGTTGAGTGACACAGTGAGGCTGGTGGCTTTGCAAGGTAAAGTTACCTGGACAAATATCCCCAGGAATTCTCCTCATGCCTCCCCTGAACTTTTCTTTGAAGTCTGAGATGCATACAACTGTGTTGCTTGAGGAAAGGTAGTTTAGTGCTTCCAGAGTCAGCCTTTTTGTGATCACCCAAGCATGTTGTCTTCATGGGGAACTGAAGGGAAGGTGGAAAAGTCTGTGTCTTTCAATACAAAATCGTCCTTTGCCCAAAGTCTCGAGTTACTGAAAAAGCTAAATCCCTCTTGGGAGGGTGTCTTCACTGTGGTAACTGACATCTGGTCTCTCAGGGCACCAGTCTGGTCGCCTGTCTCTATCTTTCTTGGACTGGGATGAGCGATGTGTGATTACCACTTATTTCTACTGCTTCCAGCTTTGTATACTTGAACCTTGGGAAGAACCAAATTCAAACTGTAGAGGACAGGGATTTCCTGAGCTATTGCTCCCTGAAACACCTCAGACTTCATGCCAATGGCTTGCAGTCACTTCCTTCCAGGCTCCTGAGTGCTCTACCCCAGCTACAGAGGCTCACTCTATCAAAGAATAAACAGCCCAGAAGGCTCCCAGTGGGCCAGTTCAGCTCAGCCTGAGGGTGCTAGATCTGTCCCACAACAAGCTCTGGGGTCCCCTCCTTTCTCCCTCAACTCCAGGAGCTCTGGCTGAGTGGTAACAATCATTCCAATTTACCCAACAAGAACCTGGAGGGACTGAGGTGGCTGAAGAGACCCTAAACCTGAGGTGGAACTAAACTGAGGCTGACTCTTCTCCCTTCCTGCCCTCACCTCACCGAACCTCCTGAGTGGATCTTAGGCAGCTCCAGGGTTCCCAGAACCTGAGCCATCTGCAACTGGATTCTCCTGAGATGTTGGAGACCTATTTTCCTTGGCATCATAGCACTGCTCAGCTTGGAGGACTGGACAGAAGTTTGCAGTGAGTTTATAGAGACCCCTTCCTGTTCCTGGAGAATCTCACATCGCTGCATCCAGATGACACCGTCCACCCTGCGTCACCTCACTCTGAGAGGCTGCAGCCCCTTCATCTTCTCTAGCCATTCATCTAGGGATTCCTCCCACAGCTTCCGCTCCTGGAGCACTTGCACTTCTGGTCTGATCATGAGGGTACAGAAGGTCTATGTTTATTTGCGATGCCCAGGCTGCAAGTGTTGGAGCTGGGAGACCTGGATGTGCTATGCCCCAAGTTCAGTGAAGCTGGAGATGCTACTTGAGGAGCTGCCTCTAAAGTTACAGGTTTTGGCACTGAGCAACCTGAATCTCAGAAATACTCCGTCTCCCACTTCAGAGGCTTGGGCCTCTCTTAGAGGCTGCTGCTTAGCTCCACTCTACTGCCTTCCAGTGATCTCTAACCTAGGACAACTTGACCTTCTAAAAAAGTTAAAATAGGCAAATATGGATAATATCTTAAAAATATGCAAATATAGGATCAATTCCCCAAAATTTTTTAAAGAAAGAAAAATTTAAAAGATTACCAGAAAATTGCATGATGTTACAAGTGTTCCCAAAGAGGAAGATAGTTTAAGTACATTGATTAAAATGGAATATCATGAACCCATTAAAAATCATGCTTGAAGGATATGTACTTTTATGGGGAAAGACTTGTAACATAATATTAACATATAAGCACTACTCTATACAAAGATAACTAATAAAGATCTACTATATAGCACAGAGGGGCTGCTCTGATGGTTCAGCAGTAAAGAATCTGACTGAAATGCTATAAACACAGGAGATGCGGGTTTGATCCCTGGGTCAGGAAGATCCTGGAGGATGGCATGGCAACCCACTCCAGTCTCCTTGCCTGGAAAATCCCATGGACAAAGGAGCCTGGTGGGTTACAGTCTATGGGGCCTCAGAATTGGACATGACTGAAACAGCTGAGCACAGCTCAGCATATAGCACAGGGAACTCTACTCAATATTCTGCATTAACCTATATGAGAGAAGAATCTAAAAATTAGTGGACATATGTATATATATAACTGATTCATGTTGCTGTACACCTGAAACCAACATTCTACTCTAATTTAAAAATGTTTAAAAAATTTACCCATTGCATGTACTATAATCCAATTTTGAAAAAGTTGTATATGTACCTAACATAGGAAATGTGTAGAAGAGAGAAGATTGGACTTCCCAGGTAGCTCAGTTGGTAAAGAATCCCCCTGCAATGCTGGAGACCCAGGTTCAATCCCTGAGTCAGAAAGATCCCCTGGAGAAGGAAATAGCAACCCACTCCAGTATTCTTGGGTGGAAAATCCCATGGACAGAAGAGCCTGCTGGGCTACAGGCCATAGGGTCACAAGAGTCAGACACAATTTAGTGAGTAAACCACCTCCAGAAGAGAGAAGATTAGAAATGTAAATTTGAAATGGCCCCAGAAATGGAATTGTGAATAATTTAAACTTCTTATATATTTCTGTTTTATTCATTTTTTCTTAAAATAAGTAGGTATTAATGAAATTAAAAGACACTTACTCCTTGGAAGGAAAGTTACGACCAACCTAGATAGCATATTAAAAAGCAGAGACATTACTTTGCCAACAAAGGTCCGTCTAGTCAAGGCAATGGTTTTTCCAGTGGTCATGTATGGATGTGAGAGTTGAACTGTGAAGAAAGTTGATCGCCGAAGAATTGATGCTTTTGAACTGTGGTGTTGGAGAAGACTCTTGAGAGTCCCTTGGACTGCAAGGAGATCCAACCAGTCCATTCTAAAGGAGATCAGTCCTGGGTGTTTATTGGAAGGACTGATGCTAACGCTGAAACTCCAATACTTTGGCCACCTCATGCGACGAGTTGACTCACTGGAAAAGACTCTAATGCTAGGAGGGATTGGGGGCAGGAGGAGAAGGGGACGACAGAGAATGAGATGGCTGGATGGCATCACTGACTCGATGGACACGAGTTTGAGTGTACTCCGGGAGTTGGTGATGGACAGGGAGGCCTGGCGTGCTGTGATTCATGGGGTCACAAAGAGTCAGACACGACTGAGCATCTGAACTGAACTGAACTGAACTGATAGGAGATTTTGTTCTGCTTCCTGAAGTGTTTTACAAATTTATTATGATAAGCTTGCTGTTAATTTTTCTTACCAAAATCTTTTTAAAGTTAATTCAAAAGTCTCAAGTTAACAATGTTAAAGAAGGCTTATTCTTTATGTCTAAATTGACAACATCCATTGGATCATAGAAAAAGCAAGAGAATTCCAGAACAATGTCTACATCTGCTTAATTGACTACTCTAAAGCCTTTCACTGTGTGGATCACAGCAAACTTTGGAAAATTCTTCAAGAGATGGGAATACCAGACCACCTTACTTGCCTCCTGAGAAACCTGTATGCAGGTCAAGAAGCAACAGTTAGAACCAAACATGGAACAAAGGACTGGTCAAAATTGGGAAAGGAGTATGTCAAGGCTGTATATTGTCACCCTGCTTATGTAATTTATATGCAGAGTGCATAATATGAAATATTGGGCTGGACAAAGCATCAGCTGAAATCAAGATTGCCGGGAGAAATATCAATAACCTCAGATATGCAGATGACACCACTCTTCTAGCAGAAAGCGAAGAGGAACTAAAAAGCCTCTTGATGAAAGTAAAAGAGGAGAGTGAAAGACTGGCTTGAAGCTCAACATTCAAAAATCTAAGATCATGGCATCCAGTCCCATCACTTCATGGCAAATATTTAGGGAAACAATGGAAACAGTGACAGACTTTATTTTCTTGGGCTCCAAAATCACTGCAGATGGTAACTGTAGCCATGAAATCAAAAGACACTTGTTCCTTGGAAGAAAAGCTATGACAAACCTAGACTACATATTAGAAAGCAGAGACATTACTTTGCCAACAAAGGCCTATCTAGTCAAAGCTACGTTTTTTTTCCAGCAGTCATGCATGGATGTGAAAGTTGGACTATAAAGAAAGCTGAGCGCAGAAGAATTGATGCTTTTGAACTGTGTTGTTGGAGAAGACTCTTGAGAGTCCCTTGGACTGCAAGGAGATCCAACCAGTCCATCCTAAAGAAAATCAGTCCTGAATATTCATTGGAAGGATTGGTGTTGAAGCTGAAGCTCCAGTACTTTGGCCACCTGGTGTGAAGAGTCAACTCATTGGAAAAGACCCTGATGCTGGGAAAGATTGAAGGCAGGAGGGAAAGGGACGACAGAGGATGAGATGGTTGAATGGCATCGCTGACTCGGTGGATATGAGTTTAAGCAAGCTCCAGGAGTTTGTGATGAACAGGAAAGCCTGGCATGCTGCAGTCCAAGAAGTCCCAAAGAGTCAGGCATGACTGAGGGACTGAACTGAACTGAATTCTTCCCTCAGAATGAAACGGGGGAATCTTGCTTGTGGAACTGAAGCTGAGCCAACAAACAAAGACTTTGATCCAGAGTTAATACATTGCTGGCTGAAGCAGCCACTGATAAACCTTTAGCAGCAAAATCTGGAAAGAATTTCGATGGTAGACTATCTCCAAAACTAAAACTGGTTCAAAACCAGTATACTGAATGCATACTTGATACTTCAAGAACAAAATAAAGCCTACGTAAAACACACAAATACACAACTTGTTAAGTCTTGTATTTCCTATAAATGTTCTTAGAAATTTTACTTGCTACCTAGAGCTCACTTAAGACACAATTGCTGCATGCGTAGTCTTGGGGACGTCACCAGTGTCCTCTTAATAGCATCAGTGTTATAGACTCATCACATAAGTACCCCAACTATGACCAAAATTTCCTCCTGGTTTTGTGCTCTTTCCTCAAACCAGTTCTCTTTTCTGTCATCTACAGTTTCTCTTCTGTATCTCAGTTCCTCAAGCTTTCTCATACGAAGTCTTCCCTGGAGAATATCTGAAACTGTCAATAAATTACATATGCACCAATAAATAAATTGTTAAGACCATTATAGTATGCGCGCATGCATGCTAAGTTGCTTCAGTCATGTCTGACTCTTTGTGACCCTATGGACTATAGCCTGCCAAGTTCCTCTGTCCATGGGGATTCTCCAGGCAAGAATACTGGAACGGATGTCCATGTCCTCTTCCAGGGGACCTTCCCCACCAAGGGATCAAACACAAATCTGTTATGTCTCCTGCTTTGGCAGGCAGGTTCTTTACCACTATCATTACTTGGGAAGTTCCCAGTAGGTATACGTGATAGAATATTTTACCAGTATTCAGTTCAGTTTAGTCGCTCTGCTTTATATTTTCATATTTGACTATCTTTCTTAGTTTTATTTTCTAAATTAGTCACATAATTTTCTGACATAGTGTAAATGTCTAGTAACAAGTCAAAAAGCAAATACCTACAGTGGTATGAAACTTAATTAAAATTTTTACATGCAAAAGGTGTCAGTGATATTATTTCTGGGATGAGAGTGCACTAGAAGAGGTATTTTCAGAGAGATTTAGTCCCGTGAGTCTCAGGCTTTTGAAGCTGTCTTCCTGAGACAATATTCTCAGAGTTGTATCAGCCCTATGTATGGGGAAGTGGCACGATTTGTGTATTTCAACAAGCTTTGCTTCGTTAATAGTTGTGTCTAGCTTTTCCCATATTCTTCCAGGCCTCTCTATCTATATCCAGGAATTCTTCCTAATTTTCCTCTTGAATTTCAAGCCATACCACAATGTGCCTGAGATTGTCTTTAACAGATTCAGCACAAATAAATATTATTGATTCTGAAACTACTAACAACAGTTTATAGGATCAATGTGAGTTAATAATTATAAACTGTTTAGAACAACATTTCATTTGGCTTTAAAGAAAAAGCAGAAAAAAGTGTTCAGAATCATAATTGATTTATAAAGAAACAATATAGAAAATATCAACAGAATTGAGAGACTTTGTGCTGACATTGGAATAAACACTTCCTAATTCATTCAAAAGGCTGCTGCTGCTGTTGCTAAGTCGCTTCAGTTGTGTCCGACTCCGTGCGACCCCATAGACAGCAGCACACCAGGATCCCCCGCCCCGGGATTCTCCAGGCAAGAACACTGGAGTGGGTTGCCATTTCCTTCTCCAATGTGTGAAAGTGGAAAGTGAAAGTGAGTCGCTCAGTCGTGTCCGACCCTTAGCGACCCCACGGACTGCAGCCCACCAGGCTCCTCCATCCATGGGATTTTCTAGGTAAGAGTAATGGAGTGGCTTATTCAAAAGGCTAGTCCTATCCAAATACCAAAGCCGGGAAAAGATATGACAAGATAAGAAAACTACAGACCAATATCCTCATGAATATAGACACAAAATTCTCAACAAATACTAGAAAACTGAATTCAGTAGCATATTAAAAGGCTTATACACATGACTAAGAAGAATTTATCCCATGAATTCAAGGAGAGTTCAACTTATGAAAATTAATTAATACACTACATTAGCAGATGCAAGATGTACTTCCTTAGCAACTTTCAAGTATGTAATATAGTTTAACTATAGCCACCATGCTGTACAGTTGAATTTATTCACGTTATAGCTGGAAGTTTGCACCCTTTGACCAACCTCCCCCCATTTCCTTCATTCCCCAGTTCCCAGCAATCACCATTCTCTCACTTTGGCCAAGAAGTTCATCGAATTTTTCCATAACACCTTACAGAAAAAACTGAAAAAAAATTTTTGGCCTCAAGTACTTCTACGAATTTGAGTTGTCAACTCTTTTTACTCTAAAAAAAAGCAGCTTAAATATCTCTAACAAGCTACACAAGAACAGATATCTGATGGACAAGAAGAATGGTTTCTTCTTCTTCAAAGTTGGTATCAGGAACCCACTGGTAAAGTTTCCTATTGTAGCTATTATGACAATTCCAATTATTACTTAATTATTCCCCAGGAAACTTCAACTATACATGAATACTAGAGAATGAAAATAAATAAATAAAATCGATTTCCACATCTTCACTATTCTTTGGAGAATACTAGGACTTGGCATTTGATTATATATAAGTGAAAATTCAAAATTATCTCCTCTTTTAAAAAAATCTAATAGATCATTAAGAGAGAAAACCCCAAATCCCCAAAGATTATGTTGCAAGGAAGTATGCATATATATTTCCATCATCTATGCTTTTGTCTTAACCACAAACATGTGCCTTGAAACTCAAGAAAAAATATCTTATAGGGTTCACCCTTTGCAACTCTTAAAAGAATACAGACTGGATCATCCAGTTTCTTGAAAGTCCCTCACATGCCTTTTGCTCCATGGAGTAATATTTAATCTTCCATCCCTGAACTCTTCTCAGCATTCAGCCAAAACGTGAGTGGAAACCATATCATGTGAGCCACATGTGCTCCATAGTTTTCAAAAATAATTTAATAGGAAGCATTTTCTTCTTTGAGAAAACTAAATATTTCATGAGGGCAAAATGCTAACCCACCCCCCAAAAAAACCCTAAATAATATATGTTCCTTCTTGTTTACTTAAATCCTAGAATCTTAAGCTCTAAGTTTCACTTCTTTCTTTCTCTAAAGGGTGAATAAGAGATATAAGCAAAGAGGCTTAAGATTTCAAATGAAGATGCAGTTGTTGTTGTTCATATTAACTCATAAATTGTTGGATAAGAATTTATTTGGATGATTTCTGTTGTTTGGTAGTAGAGGAAATACAGCAAGTATTTCATCTCAGAGATTTATTCTTTTCCAAGCTCATATATTGTTTCTCACTTCCATTAGATTAATGAGCCCTGGTTTAACATGTATTAATTCTTTTTGAAGTAACAATTTTTCACATGTATGAGTCTTTGCTGTACATACAAGATTTATTCTAAATCTGTCACTGGACAATTACTGTCCCCAGGAAATATTCCAAAACAAAAAGGTAAGTATCAGTAATGATTTAAAATGAATCCTTTGTCAATGACTTTTCTGTACGTAAAATAAATTAACAGAGGTGGCTGATACTAGGATCCTGAGTAAAAAGGATTTAGAAATTTCTAAAAGACAGAGAGATAATCCATTCAAATACATAAATATCTTTCAAACAAGTTATTAGAAGATGTGTTTCCTAAGAAGCCTTGTGTAAATAGTGGGTTCTTTCTTTAAAAGTATTAACAGACTATTTTAGATAGCACCGTCACATATTTAGCTGGCTTAATTTACTACATCCAGATTTATACAATCCAAAGGGCATTGAGGATCTATAAATAGTCCTTTCAATTTGGGTGCCATCTCAATCATCAAATAAGAGTCAGTCTTCTATGTGGTCTGACTTAGGAATCCAGATATTACCTTCCTACACAGAAATATAGCAAAGGCCTCCCTGACTCAAAGTCTTGGATTCCCACCTCGAAAAAGATTCCTTGATTTATTAAATATTCTTTGTAAAATGCAAAAATATTTCCAATAGTGGAAAACAAATCAAAATTTTGCAAAAAATATATTAAAAGTTTATAGTAATCTCTTGATTATAAGCTCTAGAAGCTCAAGATCTGTCATGTCTGCAGCTGTTCCTCCAGCACTTAAAAGCCTACCTGACACAATGAACATGTTAATAGATATTTTTGAGGCTGAGTGCGACGAGTTGACTCACTGGAAAAGACTCTGATGCTAGGAGGGATTAGGGGTGGGAGGAGACGGGGACGACAGAGAAAGAGATGGCTGGATGGCATCACTGACTCTATGGACATGAGTTTGAGTGAACTCCGGGAGTTGGTGATGGACAGGGAGGCCTGGCGTGCTGTGATTCATGGGGTCGCAAAGAGTCAGACATGACTGAGCGACTGAACTGAACTGAACTGAATATTCTATTACAATGGAATATTACTGATACAATAATATATGTGGTATATATATGTGTGTGTGGGTGTATACTACATCTTCTTTATCCATTCATCTGTTGATGAACACTTGACTTGCTTCCATATCTGCCATTTGCAACAATGTGAATGGACCTAGAGAACATTCTGCTTAGTGAAATCAGTCAAAGAAATACAAACACTGTGTGATATCACTTATATATAGAATCTAAGTTGACCATGGATACCAAACACAGGCACATTAGAAAAACGTCATATGCATAGACATGTAATATCATTACTATAGGTAAACAGATGAAAGAACACACTAACATAGGTAATTTATCAGAATTACATACATTCCTAGTATCTAGTTAAGTTTAGAAAAGTAAAAATGTTTCCCTGTTTCATGTTTTCCCTCTTCTCTTACTGTGAATTTTTAAAGTAATATATGTTCAGTGCTGAGCCATGAAAGCCACAGTTTTGTTGCTAAAATTTTGTTTGCAATTTTATGAAATGCAAGGTAAAGAAAATTTTTTTTTTTCAGGAAAAATCAGTGCAGTCCATTAAAGCACAAACCACTGTCATCTCCAGGTCTTCCAGCCTAATGAATGTGTCCAGCAGAGAAACCACCCACTCTGTTACCCACTTTATCCTCCTGGGCTTTCTCTCAAGCCCAGAAATGCAGCTCCTCTACTTCGGGCTCTTCTCAGCAGCCTATATTCTGGCCCTGATGGGAAACACAGCCATTGTCTGTGCTGTGCAGTGGGATCAGCGCCTTCACACCCCCATGTACATCTTCTTGGGGAACTTCTCTTTCCTGGAAATATGTTATGTCACCACAACCGTCCCTAATATGTTGGCCAACTTCTTGTCCTCAAGCAAGTCCATCTCCTTTGTGAGTTGTTTTGCACAGTTCTACTTCTTCGTCTCTTTCGGGTGTGATGAGGGCTTCTACCTTTGCATCATGGCCTTTGACAGGTATCTTGCCATCTGCCAACCTCTGCATTACCCACGCATCATGACGAAAGAGCTCTACACTGGCCTCGTCATCTTTGGGTGGTCTGGGGGGTTCATTCTCTTCGTAACCCCAGTTGTTCTCATTTCACGGTTGCCCTTTTGCAACCCAAATATCATCGACCACTTTATATGTGATCCTGTCCCATTGATGATCTGTCTTGTTCTGAAGACACCACCACACAACTCATTTACTCTACTTTTAATGTTATGTTCATGATCGGTACATTTCTCTTCATCCTTTGCTCCTATGCACTGGTGATTCTGAATGTGGTAAGGATGCCCTCAGCAGCCAGCAAACGCAAGGCTTTCTCTACTTGTGCTTCTCATCTGGCTGTGGTAATTCTGTTTTTTGGCTCTGTTATGGTGATGTATGTTAGTCCTGGATCAGGACACCCAGTGAAAATGCAAAAATTCATTACCTTATTTTATTCTGTGATAACACCTTTATGCAATCCTCTAATATATAGCCTCAGGAACAAGAAGATGAAGGGTGCCCTAATGAAAGTCTTGGGATTGGACATGTTAATAAAATACAAATGAGAGCTACATTTTATCTCTCAAATGTAACTCACCTTAATAAGTCATGTGTAAAATAGATGGCTAGTGAGAACACACTGTATAGTGTGGGAAGTTCAGCTCAGTGTTCTGTGTTGATATAGATGGGAAGGATGGAGGGTGAGGTGGGAGAGAGTTCCAAGAGGGAGGGAACATATGTACATGTGGCTGATTTACTTCATTATACAGCAGAAACTAATACAACATTGTAAGCAACTGTAGTCCAATTAAAAAACAAAAACAAATAAACAGTAAGCCTACAAAAATGACGTGATATATTTGTCTCCAAATTCATTGTTTTATTAAGCTACTGTACTGAGGGCCAGTTATCACCTTACTACCACTCACCACAAAATGCAGTAGTCTTATTTAAGAAAAAATATGTTTTAACAAGTGAATTCAACTTTGAAGTTGTGTGCTCACTCAGTTGTGTCTAACTCTTTGTGACTTCATGAACTGTAGCCCACCAGCCTCCTCTGTTCATAGAATTTTTCAGGCAAGAATATTAGAGTGGGTTGTCATTTCCTCCTGACCCAGGGATTCAACCCATGTCTCTGGTATCTCCTGCATTTGGTAGGTGGATTCTTTACTACTCCACCACCTGGGAAGCCCCCAAAGTTACTATCAAGTAAGTGAGATTTGTTATGTCTAAACCTATCAGTCCCTTTATACATAATTTGGTTTCTAAAAAGAAGATAGAAGTCTACTTTGCATTACTACGCTGAAGCAACTAATAATACACATGTAATAGAGATCATAGGTTGACTTGGGGATTAGTACTGTAAGCTGGTGATTTTCCACTGAGATATATTGACTGATAGAAAAGATCTGAGTTCAAAGGAGTTCCTCTTGCCAGAGTGTAGCATTTGTCTTCACTTCAAGGAAACAGACAAATAACTTTCAGTTCAGTTCAGTTCAGTTCAGTCGCTCAGTCGTGTCCGACTCTCCGCGACCCCATGAATCACAGCACGCCAGGCCTCCCTGTCCATCACCAACTCCCGGAGTTCACTCAAACTCATGTCCACAGAGTCCGTGATGCCATCCAGCCATCTCATTCTCCGTCGTCCCCTTCTCCTCCCGCCCCCAACCTTTCCCAGCATCAGAGTCTTTTCCAGTGAGTCAACTCGTCGCATGAGGTGGCCAAAGTATTGGAGTTTCAGCTTTAGCATCAGTCCCTCCAATGAACATCCAGGATTGATCTCCTCCAGAATGGACTGGTTGGATCTCCTTGCAGTATAAGGGACTCTCAAGAGTCTTCTCCAACACCACAGTTCAAAAGCATCGATTCTTCGGCGGTCAGCCTTCTTCACAGTCCAACTCTCACATCCATACATGACCACACCTATTAGAATGTCCAAAATTTGGAACACTGACAACACCAAATGCTCACAAGAATGTGGAACAAGAACTCTAATTCATTGCAAGTATGAATGAAACATGGTCCAGCCACTTTGGAAAGAATTGGCAGCTTGTTGCAAAACTAAACACGCTCTTACCATACAACCCAGCAAGTGTGCTCCTCAGTAATTACACAAAAGAGCTGAAACTTATGCCCACAAAAACCTGCACACAGATGTTTTTAGCATTTTTATTCAAAATTGACAAAGTTTGAAAGCAACCAAAATGGACACGATTGAAGCGACTTAGCAGCAGGAGCAGCAGCAGCAGCAAAATACAAAGAGTTACCTCAAAGGTGGGTGCAATTGATACTCTCAAAAGGAAGGTACACACACAGTTTGTTACAACGTATTTGGAGGGATCAGGGAAGGATAAGAGCAGGGTGGTAAAAACCAAATCTCATTTCAAAAGATGATAAATTACTGCTGTAACACAGTTACTAAACGACACAGGATATGCGCTGAGCATCTTCTCTCCCCTCTTCTAGATTACAGAAGGGAACATAAAAGATTTCAGAGCCACATACATTATCCCAGAAAAGACAGAGTGAAAGGGAAGGCTCCAAGTGTCTTGAGCAGTACCGCTTAAAGAGACCTGACCCGTAATCAAGCCTGTGATGCTTCCAGACCTATTCTTACCTAAATGGAGTATCTGGGAAAGCTGGCTCCACTGCAGGTGTGCCATTTCATTCTAATTGTTTCTCGGTCCTAGTTTCTACCCAGCAGCCAAATTCAGAAACCCAGTCAGGATCTCATTTTCTTCAGGAATTCTTAGTTATTATAATTAATGGCTCCTGAGTCCTGAAAGAATGTTCAGGGAGGTTTTTTCGCTTGTTTATTTTTGTTTTGTTTTGCCATTGCACTGAAATAATTTGTCTTACTTGGCAGTGGATGAGCTCAGAATTATTCTGGTACACTAAGGTTATGTGGTTATAGTACTCTCGGAGTTTTACTGTCTGGGGCCAGATACCTACAAAATTAAGCATAATAGAAGACAATGAGCTCACCAGAGATGTCACTGAGCCTCTTTCCACGCCAGCAGTTTTTAGACGATAACACAGAGAAGGGTAGAAGCGAAAGGAAAGAGAAAAATGCAAGAACACTTGAAGAATAATAGAAAAATGTAGTTTCTAACCTTGGAGTTGAAAAAGTGTTGAAACTTCTGAGGAAAACAAAAACTTTCTCAGAAAGGCTGACTTTCCCATGACTTGGAGAGATGGGTGTGTGTGTGTGCGCGCGCAGGCACGCATGTGTTAGTCGCTAAGTCATGTCCAACTCTTTGCAACCCCATGGACTGTAGCCCACCTAGCTCCTTTTTTTTTTTTTAACCATTAAAAAACATAGCTCTATTAGGTCATTTCATATGTAACTCACCAAAGTATCAGACATAACCATACTTAAACCCAAGTACAAAAGCACAGTTGGGAGTCAAACATAAGTGAACTGGAAATTTCCATGTCACTGTGTCCACTTTCTGGTGTAGATTAACAACAGAGGGTGATTACGCATAAGAAGTAAGTAAAGCAGAAGTAAATACACAAAGGAAACTAAACAAAAATCAAAGGCTGCTTGGGAAAAAAAATTTCTCTTGAAAGAATGCCACGATAAAAACACTGTAAAGATGATGTGGATTCCTATGACCATGTAATAATATACTTCTGATGAAGGGCTCACACCAAAGGCCAATGGAATGGTTATCTGTGAGATGTTATATCTGAAGTGGAGAAATGAATGGTTATCCTGCTCTTGTAATTACTAACAGCCCATATTATGCCTGTATTACCCAGGTCATTATTCTTTGTGATGGCAGCTGCCACTCTTGTTCGTGGTCCTTGCTTGGTAAACTGATATCCAAACTTGAGGATCCTGGAATTCTCTTCCAGCATCTGGGCAATTTCCATCTCCACAGCTGTTCCCAACTGCTGTCTCTGGTTGTCGATCTTGATCTCGATCAAGGTGTCATTTTCCTTTAGCGCCTCTACCAGGGCCAGGATCCCAGCACCAGTGATGAAATTGGATTCTATGTTTAGACTTTTCAAGGGCTTGTTTACTTTTAGCATATCTGCAAAGGCAATTGCCACAGGGTCATTGCTGCGGGTTGCGGCCAGACTGAACTTTTTCACGTGAGTGTTGGTCTCCAGAGCCTTTGCAAATTCATTCAGGGTTGGGATTGGAATGTTCTTAGTATTGTTGAGGTTGACTTCTTGCAGGTTGGGATCATTGGCTTTCATCTGCTGTAGACTTACTTCCACATTTGTGGGATTGGGTGGTTCCTCAAATACTGGCTTGACCTTTTCACCTTTGACCACATTTCTCACAGGCCCTTTGCCGCCTGTTGTGTTGGTTGTTTCTTCATCAAACTTGGGATTGTTGAGCAAATTGTGTACTCCAAGAACAGCTGCAAGGTCATAGAGTTCAGTGTCGGAGGCGCTGGCCAAAGCTTCTTCCAGTTCTGGGTCCAGGGTCACCTTTTCTTCTTTATGAGTTTCCACTGGCTTTTCTTTGGGGATAAAGACTCTCCCTTTCTTTTCTCCAGTGAAGGGCACAAAGTCTTCCCTGTCTTTCTGTTCCAAAGCCTCCTTCTCCAGGTACATAAGGAGATGCTCGCGGTCAAACGGGCCTGTGGCTGCTTTCTGTGTTTGGTCTTTCTGTCGAAATCCAGCTGGCAGCAGTGCACTCTCGGGATCTAGGTCATCAAGAACATTTTCCAACTGTTTCAGTTCCTCTTCTGAGAGTTTGCCAAGAAGCTCATCTTCATCAATGTTCTTGTATTTCTCCAGCTCTTTTTGAAAAGGGAGTGCCATGGTTTCTTATATGCCTTTCTCCTGGGCCATGAACATTTAACTGGGCCAGCTTCCTGAGACTTCAGAATACCGTGCGTGCGCCCATCCCGGAGCGGGCAGTGCAGGCAGTCAGTGCGTCTGCCCGGAAGAGCGGGGCCGACGAGCAGGGCGGCGCCATGGCCCCGGTGAGCACCGCGATCAACAGGCGGCTCCCGGCCGGGCGCGGTGCCGGGACCTAGCTCCTTGAGTGTCCATGGGATTCTCCAGGCAAGAATACTGGAGTGGATTGCCATTCTCTTCTCCAGAGGATCATCCCAACCCAGGTATTGAACCCTGGTTTCCTGCATTGCAGACAGATTTTTTACCATTTGAGCTACAGGGAAGTCCTGGAGAGATATGGCTTCATGGAAGAACAGATTCTGCGCTACAGCTCATTTTAGACTAAAAGAAAAAGAATCTCGGACTGATTTGGAAATATACAAGCTATTGTAATACCAAGACATTCATATTAAAGCAGCTAGATAGCCATTAAAATGGCAAAATTAACAGATTTTTTATGCAAACAGATCAATGAGTAGGACATGAAAAGGTTTTGAAACGCAGGATGAAATCCCAGATGCTCCAGGGGTACTCCAAAGTATAACCTTGGAATGTCCTTGAGTTAGCACTGAAAGCAGAGTAGAACTGATGGGTGGGTGGTAGAGGGAAACAATTTACTCGAGGTAAAACTAATCTGGATAATATTTGCTCTAAATATCTCCCAGCATGTGTTTGAGAGGTATGGGCGGAGCGAGCATGCTCTTAAAAGCCTATGGCTTCAGTTGATTTGGATGAGAAATGATGAGGCTTATCCTGCCACCTTGTGACTCTGGGCCAATGTGCAGACAGCTTGGAGAAAAGAGGCCAGTGCTGAAGGGATCAGAGTGCCGAACGGAAGAACACATCCTTCTCTCTCCTCCCTACAGAAAGCACTTTGGCCAAGATTGTACATCAATATCAGCCTCGGATGACAACATAATTACTTCATTAGATAAAAATGAATCAGTCTGAAATTCTGCCCTTGAGTAGATTTTTGCCCCTAGGACTATGGTCTGATCAGGGTGGCTGGCTAGACGGTGAAATCCTTGAGGGCAAAGATTAATTAATCTTGTCTCTCAGGAGCTAACATTAAGTGTTTCTTTATTAAATCGAGCTGTTGATCAAGTATAGTGCTTTCAGTTCAGTTCAGCTCAGTCGCTCAGTCGTGTCCGACTCTTTGCGACCCCATGAATCACAGCACGCCAGGCCTCCCTGTCCATCACCAAATCCCGGAGTTCACTCAAACTCATGTCCATAGTGCTTTAGGTGACATTATTTAAGAAATCAGCTAAAAAAAAAAAAAATGATGTTATAATGTTGACCAGAGCAAAGAGGGAAAACATTACAGTTAAACATTAGCTAGAAGCCATACTCAGATTAGGTATAATTTTCACTAGGGCTATCCTAATCTCTTGAAAGATAAAACACCTAGCTGAATTATGGCAAAATCTATTCTCTTCATGTCTGTAAGTTTCTGTTTTATCACTTGAAAAGAATAATGTCTCCCTCACATTTTGCATGTAAAATCTGCTGGCACAGTGCCTGGCCTGGGATAGACTTGTGAGGAGGGCCCGGGAACCTGAAGGTTATGTTAAACTCCAGGTGATTCTTATACACGTTGAAATGTGAAGGCTATGGACCGTTCCAGTAGCATCAATTCCTCTGCTGAATGACCTGTAGATGGAAGAGAAGATGAAATTTTAATACCTCAGTACTGGGAGAGAAAAATGGACCAGCAGTTTACTCTAGTGGGTGATTAGGAAGGTATTTGGGATTTATTACAGTGAATTTTAACTGTCACTTGAAGAAGCACAAATGAGGCAAGGGGCACTTCACAAGCCTTGAAATAACTGGTGACATCCAGTATGGAGCTGGTTTTTAAATCCAGAACTTGTCTGGAGATGTCAGTTCAGTTCAGTTCACTCGCTCAGTCGTGTCCAACTATTTGCAACCCCATGACTGCAGTATGCCAGGCCTCCCTGTCCATCACCAACTCCCGGAGTTTACTCAGACTCATGCCCATTGAATCTGTGATGCCATTCAGCCATCTTATCCTCTGTCACCCCCTTCTCCTCCTGCCCCCAATCCCTCCCAGCATCAGGGTCTTTTCAAATGAGTCAACTCTTCCCATCAGGTGGCCAAAGGATTGCAGTTTCAGCTTCAGCATCAGTCCTTCCAATGAATATTCAGGACTGATTTCCTTTAGGATGGACTGGTTGGACTTCCTTGCAGTCCAAGGGACTCTCAAGAGTCTTCTCCAACAACACAGTTCAAAAGCATCAATTCTTTGTCACTCAGCTTTCTTTATAGTCCAACTCACATCCATACATGAATACTGAAAAAACCATAGCCTTGACTAGACAGACCTTGGTTGGCAAAGTAATGTCTCTGCTTTTTAATATGCTATCTACGTTGGTCATAGCTTTTCTTCCAAGAAGCAAGCGTCTTTTAATTTCATGGCTGCAGTTACCATCTGCAGTGATTTTGGAGCCCCCAAAAATAAAGTCTGTCACTGTTTCCATTGTTTCCCCATTTATTTGCCTTGAAGTGATGGGACTAGATGTCATGATCTTAGTTTTCTGAATGTTGAGTTTTAAGCCAACTTTTTCACTCTCCTCTTTCACTTTCATCAAGTCTTTAGTTCTTCTTCATTTTCTGCCATAAGGGTGGTGTCATCTGGATATCTTAGGTTATTGATATTTCTGCTTGCAATCTTGATTCCAGCTGTGCTTCTTCCAGCCCAGTGTTTCTCATGATGTACTCTGCGTATAAGTTAAGTAAGTAGGGTGACAATATACAGCTTTGATATACTCCTTTCCTTATTTGGAAACTGTAACTAATTTATAATGTTACCAAGAAATAGGAGTGCAGATTTCACAGAACTCTTATCATTATTGGATACTGTACTTTTAAAAATATTTACTCATTATTCTGGAAAAAAAGGGTACCAAGCTGTTTTATTTCTTTTGATTACTAGGTAAGTGGAACGTATATCTCTCAGTTAAGTTTCTTGATAGGAGCTGGATATCAGATTTAGATTTAGAGTAGTTTCTAATTTCTCACCTTTTCATGTTTGCTGAGTTATACAACTCCAGAAGCCACCGTTTAAAAAGAAATCAGATCATATGAATAGTGTCGTATGAACAGTTGCAGAGTGTAATGGTCTATTTTACAGTTGCCCTTCAGTATCTCTGCGAGACTGATTCCAGGACCCCCTGCAAATACCAGAGTCTTCAGATGCTCAAGTCCCTTATGTAATATGGTGTAGTATTTGCCTATAACCTAGACTTCAAATCTTACCTAGATTACCTATGGACTTTTCTGGTGGCTCAGTGGTAAAGAATCTGCCTGCAATGCTGGAGATGCGTGTGCAATCCCTGGGTTGGGAAGATCCCCTGGAGAAGGAAATGGCAACCCACTGCAGTATTTTTGCCTGGGAAATCCCATGGACAAAGGATCTGCTGGGCTATATTCCATGGGGTTGCAAAAGAGTTGGATACAACTTAGTGACTGAACAATAACAGATTACTTAATAATACCTAATACAATGTAACTTCTGTGTAAATAGTTGCTGGTGCAAGGCAAATGCAAGCTTTGTGAAATTTTTCTTTTTTGAATATTTTCAATCCATGGTTGGTTGAATCCACAGGTTCCACATCTCAGGAACCTGAAGACCAACCGACAGAAGGTTTACTGTACTTACATCTTTTCAGGTTATAACAGGGTTATTCTTCTTTATAGAAACAATGGCAAATACCTAAAACCATGCATTTATGCTTTCATTTTAGAGTCTTGGCCTTTTCCTTATCTTCCATTACTTCAGTTGCAGGTAAGATTGATGGAGTTCATTTAGGGCAAGCTAGTCATTTGTCTGGTCCTATTTTCATACTAAAGTGGAACCCGAAAAACTACAGTAAAAAGACACATAACATAGAAGTAATCATTCAGGTAAGTTAGTAATTTTGAACTTGATATGTAAATGCTTAGTAGCCACATTGAACTTTGATATTTTTTTTCTTAGTCAGTCGATTAAGATGAAACTAAGTAAAAAATTTTGAATACACTGGATTTAATATCTTCTGAACATATCCACTCAGGAGCAATTCTGCTGTTAGACTGAAAACTGGGCAGAGAACATGAGTGTGCAACTACCAACTACAGTTCCCTCTTTTAATCCCAGGGAATCATTCTTTTGCTTTCTTCCAACTTTGACCAGAATTTCCCCAAGATATCTAAAGAGAATAAGTCAGAAAACATGTATTTATGTGTCCACACCTTTGACTGCTGTACTCACGGGTAGGATGGAAGGAGGGGATGCTCTCCTTAATGTCTTTCACATTAGAAGTTGGCTTATTTTAAAATGACTTGAAGATATAAGTACACATAGTAAAAAAAAATTATTTTTACTATTTTGAAAGCCTAGGATAGAGAATTTTCAAGGCATCAAAGAGATCTTTTTGGGGAGGAGTGGGCATTTGATAGGGTGTGCAGTGACTGCCTGCCTATCCCTTTTGTGATTCAGCTTGTGGGGCATTTAATTCAGCAGACCTGCCAGAGTAGAAAGTGATCATCATTACCAAAATAGAGCAGTTTTATCAATACACTGAAACGCGTTAGGTGATAGACTGTGCTGAAAAATTAGTTTCTTGAAAAAAAACCTGTCAATCTCTACCACACTATGGTTTGATGACAGTTTGAAGCTGATCTTTTAATGTTAAGTCTTAGTTTGAAGATTGCCAAGTAATCCTTCAGAAAACACATGTAATTAGTCTCGTCTTTTTTATATGTGTGTCTCAGAGAAGGATTTTGAGCAGGAAGGAGCTATTTACTGAGCTTCTTTTTCTAAGACACTTAGGATTTTTTTTTTTCCTAAATCCATGTAGCAATGTTCCATGATGTAAGTTTTATCCCCAGTTCATAGATGAGGAAACAGGAGAAGGCACTTTGCAGTGCCACCCGTCTGCTTAAAGGAAGAAGAAACTCATGGGTAGGATGTGGAAGGAGGGGATGCTCTCCTTAATGTCTTTCATATTAGAAGTTGGCTTATTTTAAAATGACTTGAAGATATAAGTACACATAGAATAAATTGTTCCCTATCTTTACAGTCACGGGGAAGAAGTGAGAGCAACCACAGGAGACCTGCTCCTTGTAGGAAGGTAGAACTCCCAAATCTTTGGATTGCTTGTTTTATAAGGAAGAAACCATAGTTCACTTTCCTCAAAACATTCCTGCCTGCTTAGTTGAATCCTTAGTAAAAATGTGAAATAACATATATTTTTATATGTTTCATATTTCTTACATTTTTGAGATGTAATTTATATTTAAAACCCATCTATTTAAGAGTACAGTTTGGTGAGTTTTGACTTGCACATCCTTGAAACCATTCCTACAATCAATACCATCTGTCTCCCTCGAAAGTCTTCTTATGTCCTTTTGCAACTGCTTTCCTTCTACCCCTATTTAAGGCAACCACTGATCTGTTTTCTGTCTATATGAATATAATTCTAAGAAATTAGTCTACTGAATACTAAAATAGGGAACCTAGTCCCCTTATTCATCAATGAGAAAATTCTGTCCTTTTACATGCAGATTTACATATAGTTTACATATAGATAAGTTTATGTATAAGTTTATATAGTTTACATATAGATATTTGTATTTACAAATATAGTTTACATATAGATAAAGATAAGTCTGAGAGAAAACTTCATGGGAGAAGACACTGATTTATTTTATTTTATCTATGCATGTATTTATTGAATATCTGTACATTTCCAGGCAACCTAGTACCAACTAGACCTTTCAATCAGTTCTCAGTGTGCTTCCTGAAGTAGTAGCATCAACATCACCTGGAAACTCATTAGAAGTCCCATCTCAAACCTATGAATCAGACACTCTGAAGATGGAAGCTAACCCTATGTTTTGACAATCCCTCCAGGTGATTCTGATGTGCATTTAAGTTTGAAAACCAGAATGTAAGATTATTGTGCCTGCTTTGCCAATTTAAAGAGTAAACTTTAGAAATCTCTCTCAAAGAGAATCCCTGCATTAAAATAAGAACTTAAAAAAAAACCAAGAATATGTAATTCAGAGTAAGAACATTTGAGAAATAAAAGTTCGATAAACACCAGTGCAAGTTCTTTTTGCTGGTTTAAAGCTTTTCACAATAGGGAATTTTTTAAATAAGTGCAAGAGATAACACTATAATGAATTCCCAACTTTAACGAATCGCCCAACTTTAAAGATTATCAACTCATGAACAGTCTTGTTTCATGTATACCCCATCTACTTCCTCGTGTACCACAATGTTATTTCATCTGTGTAAATATTAATATGCTAGTATGTATCACTACAAGATAACTATTTTTAAAAAGTAATGATAATACCATATCACACCTGAAAAATTAACACTTATACATTAATTTCAAACTATTTAGCTAATGTTCCAGTTTTCTCATTTTGTCATTTATATTGCCCTTGGTTGGTTCAAATCAGAATTCAGACAAGGCTCAAATATTGCATTTAGCTGATTTGTCTTTTCAGTTTCTTAATCTGTAGGTTACCTTTCCATCCTCCTTCCTTCTTCCCCCTTGCAATTTGTTTACTTTGGAAACTGGACCTTTTATCCTCTAGTGTTTCTGTATTCTGGACTTTTGCCGTTTGTATCCATGTGGTGTTATGTAGTATGATTCTCCGTCCCCTCTAGTTTCTATAACTGGAGTTATATTTTAAGGTTTGATCATATTTGAGTCTGTTTTTTGGCAGGAATACTTCCTTTGGTGTTTTATGCTTTTATCAGAAGTCTATAATATCTGGTTGTCTCTCTTTTAACAATATCAAAATTGATCACTGTATGTACATATTGTTGACCCTACACAGTGGTGTGCTGGTAAATGTTTAACTACTAACTTGGGGCATGTTTGAAGGGAGGAACTTGATTTATCCCAATTTCCATAGTATAAATATTCCTCCTGTAGCTGGCTTTAAGCTACCAACACATTAGCTGGTCTGCAGTGTTCCTGAACATGTAGCAATTGGCCCTCGTCAGACAAGTCAGTGCCAGCACATTGCTGGCTTCTCCTCCATTCATTATGAAGTACCCGCCAGCTTTTCACTGTGGGAGTTCTAGTGCCTACTGAGAGTCTGAGACTAACACATTATTTCACTGGAGTTATAAAATGGTGATATTCAAATTGCCACTCTTACTTACATGAGTATTAATTAGAAGATTCCCATAAAGAAGAAATTTGCCTCACCTATTTGATGCCCAGATACAGAGTTCATACGGGAAAGGCAGGATAAAGTCTTCACTCATCCTCCACCTTCCCTTTTCTAAACCTGCTTTCAGAATAATGAGTTCTCCACCGTCTGCCAAAGGTCACCAGATGAGTCTTTTAGTATCATTATGAAGTCATACGTTAAAAAAACGTGGTTGGTATGTTTCACTCCATTGCATTTATTTATTTATTTATTTTTTTGATGCTCAGTCGTCCCATCTTTGGCTGGTAGGAGCCTCTTTAAGTTGGCCACTAAGTCCTCTGATACAATTCTAATAGTCCTTGTTACATTTTCTTGCTTTCTGGTACAAAGATGTTCTAAGCCCTCATGCATTTCTTACTCAAAAATTAAAATAAATAAATAATTTTTTTAAAAAATTGGAATCAGCTATTTCTCTAAAGACCATTGGTTTCATGCAGTGGAGAATTTTATTTTGAGACAGCTCATTACTGTTTTTATGTCTTTTCAATAAACAAAAGGAAATACAGATGTTTTATCTAAGACTACTTTGTGATATACACTGGTATTTCCAATTCAAATCTAGAATTACAAAGTTTAAAAGAAGTTTTATTTGAAGTGCTCGTATGTTCACCTGCAACTACCACAACATTGTTAATCAGCTGTACCCCAGTACAAAATAAAAAGTTTAAAGTGAAATAAAAAATAAAGTACGAAGATAACTCTGGGAAAAAAGTCAAGTTCTTATAGGAAGACTCAAAAATAAATGAAAAAGGTGTCACTTATTCTGAGCTAATTGACGAGAATCATTGGAAACTTAATCCTGGGCCGTTGCACATATTTGCACGTGAGGGCTGCTTTCCTATCGTGCCTATTACTAGGATTCTGCCGGAAGAAGTAAGAGTGCTCACCGCATATTTTCAGCTCGAGAGGATGTTCATCTCAGACTTGATCCCCTGGCATCATTTATTCTCTTTACTGACCATTGTACTGTGGTGAGTAAATTCAACTTAGTATTATATATGTTTTTACTAGATTTGGTAGGTCTAATGTCATAAATAATATACTCATGTGATGAGAAAGCAGAACCTTATCAGATTAAAAGTTTAGTTGTTTGTCTAGAAGAATACAGTGACTTTAAATTGATTTGAATTAAAAGAAGAGGAGACACGGACATGGAGTACCTGTTCTGGAACCTGGTTCTAAGTAATGACGTAAAACAAGGATCACTAAGGGAATTATAGGAACTGGGCTAAATTAGGATATTTCAAAAATATTTCTTCCCACATAAATAATACATGCTTAATACAGAAAAACTGGAAAATTTAGAAATAAAGTATTATGAACCCCACATCATTCTTTTATCACACTAACCATTAGAACCATTGTATTTCTCCTTAGAATACTATTTGTTTATTTTTCTCTTATTTACATTTGGATATAAGTTTTAGTATAAAATGGTAATATACTTTTCATTCTGTTTTTCCATTTGATTTCTTCTACTGAGGAATTTGTTTTGATGATTTTCTTACGTCAGATTTGTTTTATAAATGATTCTTATTGGCTGTATTATATTGTCATAGACATATCTTAATTTATTTGACCATTTCCCTATTGCTGAGCATTTGTTTCCAATTTTTCCCTCTACTGTAAACATATTGCTTGTTTCTGCATTTAATAGATTTTTTGGAAATTTCTAGAAATGAATTGTTGGATCAAAGAATGGACACATTATTCTACATGCTTCATTTATTTATTATATAATTTATATAATTACACAGGTTTTAAAATTATTTATTACATTTGTTGTTTTTGGTCTCTTCTCCCTCACGAAAAGATAAGTCCCATGAGGGCAAGTGTGTCTTTTTGGTATGCCTAACACAAGTAGACCCTCAAATAAGTATTTCTTGAATGAATAAATTTTTTTGTTGTTTTTTTAGTTTTTAATACACTGTCAAACTGTCTTTCAGAGAATCTTTGGCAATTTACAGTCTAGTTTCCTCAGATCTCCGTCTCCTGGGTATTAACATAAAGTGCACTACAATGTTGAGAAGAAAATTTAAGCCCCTTTCATTTCACCTTCCAAAGATAGCTTAATATCCTCTTATATCCTCACAGACCTAATGTGCATTACTTATTATTTTAATATACTTTTATTTCTTGTGTGATTGAACATTAAAAAATATGCCTAATGGGCATTTGCATCTCATTTTTACAAATCATTTATTACTTTTTCTTTTTTGGGTGATTTTTAATAGTCACCTAGATCAGGCTTTGAAAACTTTGCTGTACTTATGAATCACCTGGAAATGTGAATAAGAGGCTGATTCTGATTAGTAGAGCTGAAATGGGGCCTGAAACTCTGCATTCCTAAGAGGCTCAAGGTGATTCTAGAGATGACCTGGGGCCCGTCCTTGGAGCACAAGAACCTAGATTACATGTCTCTTTACTATGAATTCACCTTCAAGTAAGTGATTTCCTGGTGGAGAAAGCATAAGGAAATACAGTCTCTGTTCATTCAGCTTGTAGTGTACTGCATGCTGGGTTTTTTCTTTTTCCACTTTTATACTTTTTAAAAGAACTTTTTATTTTATATTGGTGTGTAGTTGATTAACGGTGTTGTGATAGTTTCAAGTGTACAGCAAAGTGATTCAGTTATACATTTACATGTATCTATTCTTTTTCAAATTCTTTTTCCATATAGGTTGTTACATAATATTGAGCAGAGTTCCCTGTGCTATACAGTAGGTCTTTGTTGATTATCCACTTTAAATATCGCAGTATGTACATGTCCATCCCAAACTACCTAACTATCCCTTCTCCCCTTCTGCCCTCCCCCTGTAACTGTAAGTTTGTAACACCCTTTGAACACTTTAAATAAAACAGCACAAAGTATACTTAACCTAGTACACTGAAAGTGGACTATTTTAATTTGATTTTATGTAACTGTATGAGATTATTTAGTTTCAATGTTGGTCCAGGTATCCAAATCTTAAAAGACAAATGCTGTGGCAACTTATAATTATCTTCTTTGCTGCATCAGATTTTCAATTCTCTTTGACTGTATATTTTTCTTAGATAGTCATTTCTCCTAATGATGTCATTTCCATTTGTGTTAAAGGGCTGTTTATAAAAACCGAAGATGTAGCCATTTGTCTGTTCCATGTTAATCTCTCTTTGTCTGCAGGCCCGGGTCATATTTGTGATGATTGCGCTGATGCGGCTCATTGTTCGCATTATTTTTCGGTATCGAGCATATGCAGAGCATAACGGTTAGTCACCATGGGTTCCTTTTATTCTTAGAAGACCTTACTTTTATGCATCCCATAATCTCCTGACTAAACAAATACCAGTGCAGACTGTCTTTGCCTGAACTCTGTGAGGTGCATCCTTCAAACTATCGTGTTCACTTCAAACCCCCTTTTCCGTACCATTTTCTCCAACCATTCCAGGTCATAATGAACTTTTGTGTCTCTGAATGCCAAGAGTCCTTCCTAAGGATTAATTCTGTACTTAACCAGCCAATCACCTTGTTTACATCACCACTTCAAATGTATATATTTTCTCCTCAATCAGACTCAAGTTCCTCAATATAGGAGTCCTTGTTTAGTACTTCTTTTCTGTTTTCTACAGCACCCAGCTCTGAGTTTGTGTATTACAGACAATAAATATTGACACTTGTTGAAGTAAATGTTCCTTATTCCTTCCTGGCTTGGATGAAATCCCAGGAACTGATTGTGGGGAAGGGGAGGACTGTAGTAAAGATTAAACCATAAGATGGTTAACTGCATAGGTAGTATTCATATCCTACTGAATGTTTTCCTGCTTATATATATATTTTTAAATTCTGTGAAAAAGTTCAAAAAGCATTATTGCACAAAATGTAAATAAATAAATATTTGAGGGAGGCCTCAGCCTCATGTGGGACTACCAGTATTTTTGTACAGTTATTTAAAATTCACAACGTATTTTTACTTACATTATCTTAATCTTACAACAATCCTGTGAGGTAGGTATTATTGTTTCCCATTTAAAGACTAGAAAACTGAGGATTGCAGAGTTAATGTAGGTTATCTAGTGTCTTACAACTAATAAGAGTCTGACTCCAGGTCAGTTCTTTTCTGTAAACACTTCTCAATCTGACTACACCTTAGAATGCCCTGGGGAACTTTTAAAATCGCAGTGTCTACACAGTACTTTCAGTGCTTACACAGAATGTCTGCGGGTAGGACCTAAGCATCAGTATTTTTTAAAGCTCCTCAGATGATCCCAGTGTGTGGTAGGGCTGAGAAGCACGGCTCTGTCCAGAGCAGTATTTCTCAGTCCTGCTGCCTAGAATCCCCTGGGTTGCTGCCTCAACTCCCCTCTTTCCCAGGCCAACTAAATCAGAATCTCTGGAGGGTGAGACTTGGGCATGAGTCTTTCCTAAAAGTTCCCCCAGGTTATTCTAATGAATGGTCCAAGTAGAGAATCATTCCTTAAAATGTAGAGCATAGCTGCCTCTCAGGCTAAAGAATGCTATATTTAAAATAAATAAACAATGATGATGGATGGATACGTGGACCATCCCCTGAGGAGTCCCAGGCTGGAACGAGAGAGGAGTGAGCAGGAAGGATGCAACACACAGGGTGAGAAAGGCCGCGCGGCGTCAGGCTTCGTCTGTGACCGTCTGTCGGGTTGCGCAGCGTTATGAGTGTGAAATGAACGTGCTGGTCTACTAGGGAAGACCTGCCGTTTCACTTCTCTCAGGCTGTCTTTCCCTGGGGCCAGTCCTTTAGAGAGTTTGCCCTCAGGTGTTGCTCAGCGTGTCCTGAGCTTCCCATCACAGTCTTCTGATACCTGGTACATGACCAGCCGCAGACCAGTGAACTGGCTGGCTGGGGCTGAGGATCTGTGATGCTCTAGTCTGTGGCTGCAGAATAAAGCCCTGGCGCTTTGGCTTTCTGGCACTGTATTTTCAGAGGTGTTAATCTGGAGATCTTTTAGGGATCCCTTTCAGTTGAAGTAAGAGGATAACTGAGTTAAGAGCTGCATCACATATGGGAAGGGAATATTTGGACAGATACTCATGGTAACTTTAGATATTCATACTTAAGATTAAAGTGTGATATTTGCCTTTGAGATATATATATATATATAGTTTTAAAAAATTAATTGGAGTACATTTGATTTATACTGTTGTGTTTCAGGTACACAGCACAGTGATTCAGGTAAACGCATGCATGTGTCCATTCTCTCTCAGGCTCTCTCCTCATGGAGGTCATCACAGAACATTGAGCAGAGTTCCCTGTGCTGTACAGTTGTTGCTGTTCAGTCACTCACTCCTGTCCACTCTCTGTGACCCTGTGGCTTGTCACACGCCAGGCTTCCCTCTCCATCACCAGCTCCTGGAGCTTGCTCAAACTCATGTCCATTGAGTTGGTGAAGCCATCCAACCGTCTCATCCTCTGTGGTCCCCTTCTCCTCCTGCCTTCAATCTTTCCCAGTATCAGGGTCTTTTCCAGTGAGTTGGCTGTTCACATCAGGTGGCCAGTATTGGGGCTTCATCTTCAGCATTAGTCCTTCCGATGAATATTCAGGACTGATTTCCTTCAGGATTGACTGGTTTGAACTCCTTGCTGTCCAAGGGCCTCTCAAGAGTCTTCTCCAGGACCACAGTTTGAAGGCATCAGTTCTTCAGCGTTCAGCGTTTGTTATTGTCCAGTTCTCACATCTTTACATGACTACTGGAAAAACTATAGCTTTGACTACAGACATTGGTTGGCAAAGTAATGTCTCTGTTTTTTAATATGCTGTCTAGGTTGGTCATAGCTTTTCTTCCAAGGAAAGAGCGTCTTTTAATTTCATGGCTGCGGTCACCATTCACAGTGATTTTAGAGTCCAAGAAAATAAAGTCTTGTCACTGTTTCCGTTGTTTCCCCACCTATTTGCCATGAAGTGATGGGATCGGGGGTCATGATCTTAGTTGAGTTTTAAGCTAACTGTTTCACTCTCCTCTTTCACCTTCATCAAGAGGCTCTTTAGTTCTTTGCTTTCTGCCGTACGTTTGGTGTCATCTGCATATCTGAGATTATTGATATTTCTCCCTGCAATCTTGATTCTAACTTGTGCTTCTTCCAGCTCGGCATTTTGCATGATGTACTTTGCATAGAAGTTAGATAAGCAGGGTGACAATAGACAACCTTCATGTACAGTTCTCCCAATTTGGAACCAAAGCTGCTGTACAGTAGATCCTTGTTGATGATCTGTCTTATACATAGTGTGTTGGAATAGGAAATGGCAACCCAGTCTGGTATTCTTGCCTCGAAAATTCCATGGATGGAAGAACCTGGTGGGCTATAGTCTGTGGGGTCACAAAGAGTCAGACATGGCTGAGCACACACGCATGCACACATTTAGGTTGTTTCCATGTCTTCAGTTCAGTTCAGTTCAGTCGCTCAGTCGTGTCCAACTCTCCGCGACCCCATGAATCACAGCACGCCAGGCCTCCCTGTCCATCACCAACTCCCGGAGTACACTCAAACTCATGTCCACAGAGTCGGTGATGCCATCCAGCCATCTCATTCTCCGTCGTCCCCTTCTCCTCCCGCCCCCAACCTTTCCCAGCATCAGAGTCTTTTCCAGTGAGTCAACTCGTCGCATGAGGTGGCCAAAGTATTGGAGTTTCAGCTTTAGCATCAGTCCCTCCAATGAACATCCAGGATTGATCTCCTTTAGAATGGACTGGTTTGATCTCCTTGCAGTATAAGGGACTCTCAAG
Source organism: Moschus berezovskii (assembly GCF_049115385.1). Lineage (NCBI taxonomy): Eukaryota > Metazoa > Chordata > Mammalia > Artiodactyla > Moschidae > Moschus > Moschus berezovskii. Next base: position 100,733,879 of record NC_142468.1, read on the forward strand.
AGTCTTCTCCAACACCACAGTTCAAAAGCATCGATTCTTCGGCGATCAGCTTTCTTCACAGTCCAACTCTCACATCCATACATGACCACGGGAAAAACCATTGCCTTGACTAGACGGACCTTGGTTGGCAAAGTAATGTCTCTGCTTTTTAATATACTATCAAGGTTGGTCATAACTTTCCTTCCAAGGAGCAAGCGTCTTTTAATTTCATGGCTGCAATCAGCATCTGCAGTGATTTTGGAGCCCAAAAAAACAAAGTCTGACACTGTTTCCACTGTTTTTCCATCTATTTCCCATGAAGTGATGGGACCAGATGCCATGATCTTTGTTTTCTGAATGTTGAGCTTCAAGCCAACCTTTTCACTCTCCTCTTTCACTTTCATCAAGAGGCTTTTGAGTTCCTCTTCACTTTCTGCCATAAGGGTAGTGTCATCTGCATATCTGAGGTTATTGATATTTCTCCCAGCAATCTTGATTCCAGCTTGTGCTTCTTCCAGCCCAGCGTTCCTCATGATGTACTCTGCATATAAGTTAAATAAGCAAGGTGACAATATACAACCTTGACGCACTCCTTTTCCTATTTGGAACCAGTCTGTTGTTCCATGACCGGTTCTAACTGTTGCTTCCTGACCTGCATACAGGTTTCTCAAGAGGCAGGTCAGGTGGTCTGGGATTCCCATCTCTTTCAGAATGTTCCACAGTTTATTGTGATCCACACAGTCAAAGGCTTTGGCATAGTCAATGAAGCAGAAATAGATGTTTTTCTGAAACTCTCTTGCTTTCTCCATGATCCAGCGGATGTTGGCAATTTGATCTCTGGTGCCTCTGCCTTTTCTAAAACCTGCTTGAACATCTGGGAGTTCACGGTTTACATACTGCTGAAGCCTGGCTTGGAGAATTTTGAGCATGACTTTACTAGCGTGTGAGATGAGTGCAATTGTGCGGTAGTTTGAGCATTCTTTGGCATTGCCTTTCTTTGGGATTGGAATGAAGACTGACCTCTTCCAGTCCTGTGGCCACTGCTGAGTTTTCCAAATCTGCTGGCATATTGAGTGCAGCACTTTCACAGCATCATCTTTCAAGACTTGAAATAGCTCAACTGGAATTCCATCACCACCACTAGCTTTGTTCGTAGTGATGCTTTCTAAGGCCCACTTGACTTCACATTCCAAGATGTCTGGCTCTAGGTCAGTGATCACATTATCGTGACTATCTTGGTCGTGAAGATCTTTTTTGTACAGTTCTTCTGTGTATTCCTGCCACCTGTTCTTAATATCTTCTGCTTCTGTTAGGTCCATACCATTTCTGTCCTTTATCGAGCCCATCTTTCCATGAAAAGTTCCCTTGGAATCTCTAATTTTCTTGAAGAGGTCTCTTGTTTTTCCTATTCTGTTGTTTTCCTCTATTTCTTTGCATTGATCACTGAGGAAGGCTTTCTTATCTCTCCTTGCTATTCTTTGGAACTCTGCATTCAGATGCTTATATCTTTCCTTTTCTCCTTTGCTTTTCGCCTCTCTTCTTTTTACAGCTATTTGTAAGGCCTCCTCAGACAGCCATTTCGCTCTTTTGCATTTCTTTTCCATGGGGATGGTCTTGTTCCCTGTCTCCTGTACAATGTCACGAACCTCCGTCCAGAGTTCATCAGGCACTCTATCAAGCAGTAGACTGCCACAAATAGAAGATTTTTTTCTCGGCCATTGATTTCTTATGGACAACACTTTTTGTTAAGGTGCTATTGTGATGTTCTATGAGTAAACAGCTGTTGACACACTTGTAAAACTTTATTTCAGTTTTTAAATGCATGATTAAACTACCATCACTACAATCTGAATTTGCTGGGTTATACATCTGGGACTCTTATTCTGTATTTTCACAATAAATTTCATTTTTAAGTCAAAAGCCAATACCAGGTTGTTTTAGACCATTTAAATAATACAGAAATGTAGGCCTTAGGAGATGAAAGCCACATGTATCCTATTTTGAGGATTCACTGTTTGTAATATTTGATGTGTAGTTTTGGAACTTTTTTTCATGCACAAACATAGTTTCATAAAAAGAATTCTGCTTTTGCCACTAGAGGCTCTTGATTTAATCCAGTATTTGGGTGGTTGTTTTAGTTGTTTCCAGTTATTTAAATACGTATAAAAGACTGCCATCAGTATTTTACCAATTTAAAAGTGAACTCCGGGAGTTGGTGATGGACAGGGAGGCCTGGCGTGCTGTGATTCATGGGGTTGTGGAGAGTCGGACACGACTGAGCAACTGAACTGAACTGATCATCATGTAACAGTTTTTGCAGGCTATGGAAATACACACACAAATATCTTACTCTAATACTTTGCCTTCACATCTAGATGATGATAACCTTATGATTACTCATGAGAACAGATCCTGAATTTTCATGTACCATCAAATTTAACTAAGTTTCTGAATTGCAATGATTTCTCATGTATGATAGCATGCAGTGCTTTGCTTTCTGTGACTGGCTTATTTCACTTTCTCCATGTTTAATAACAAGTTACTCTTGTGCCTTTTGGAGATGGCAGGAAATTTTTGCTTTTTAAGTTGAATATTATGCTAGTGTTTGTGTGTTGTGTGTGTGTATCACATTTGCTTTATCCATTCATTGATAATTAAAGAGAAAAACAGGAAAAAATAATCACCTAATTTTCTTACTACCACTACAAATTTTTATTTACTACTTTTTAAAAAACTGACCTTTTATTGGTCTTTGAAACAGTTTTAAATATTTTTTACATATGGAAACAAAGTGAATATACATTGTTTTGTATACCAGACAATGTATATTTTAAAATCTACATATTGCATGATCAAAGCCTTTAGATACAGGTTTGATTATAGCTCCTTTGAAATGTCACACCCACTGCACTTAACTCTGATGAGTGTCCTATTCATTCTCCCTTGTTCTGTCCAGTTCTAATTTGTTCCCAGTTATTGGCTATAAAAACCTCCATTCACTGCCCCTGTATCAGGGCCTCCTGGCACCACCCCTGCAGTGTTTCCTTTTGGCTGCAAGACCCACTTCCCATCCATTACCCTCACTATTTCCTTCCTGACTGGCCTGGCTGCCTACATGTCTGTTCTCGGCTGTAACAGTTTCAAGGGGCTCCAACCGGCTTATGCTGCTTTCTCTCTTAGGCAGTGAAGATTATGCCCACAGGAGAGCCCAGGCGTGGTGTGGAATGCCAAGGGAGGAGTGACAAGAGACAGCATGGTTGTTAGTGGTGTGGGGCCTGGAGGAAAGCTTAGTGGTGGCAATGCAAGTGGGGGACTCCTGGTATTCAATTCAGATGTGGAACAAGCATCAGTAATTTGGTTTGTTTCAAGATACAGTTCCGTTCCGTTCCGTCGCTCAGTCGTGTCCAACTCTATGCGACCCCGTGGACTGTAGCCTACCAGGCTTCTCCATCCATGGGATTCTCCAGGCAAGAATACTGGAGTGGGTTACCGTTTCCTTCGCCAGGGGATCTTCCCGACCCAGGGATTGAACCCGGGTCTCCCGCATTAGAGGCAGATGCTTTAACCTCTGAGCCACCAAGATACAGTAGTTTAATATTGTGTCTAAAAAAATAGAATGTATATTAGGTTGAACTCTATAAAACTGGCATTTGATCAAATATGAACTGACTGAAAGAATAATCTCTTATGGCTCAAACTAAATGCATATAAGCCTGGACAGGAACAATTTAGTGATAAGAATTAAAGATATGCATTTTCTATTTTCTCCTTAGACATACAAGTTTTAAAAATGGATTTCCTTTATATCTTTCTTGTGAACTTCTCAGTTTTTAAATGTCTGTTATTCATATATTTCATTGCAATGTATTTTATTCCTATATATGAGTAATAATACTCTTCCAAGATGAAAGAACTATGAATATTTAATTCATATTTAATTATGAATATGCTTCATTGCAGACATTTATGTTATTTATAAATTTTTTAATAATATTTTATCATTGATGCCTCTTGTAGCTTAACTGTTAGTTTATCTAGTTTCAATACACGAAGAAAATTTTCTTCCTTTATTGAAGTATAGTTGATTAATCATTTTGTATGTTTTAGGTATATAGCAAAGTGATTCATTCATATATATATGTATATATCTCTCTATATATACATATATATTCTTTTGCAAATTCTTTTCCTTTAGAAATTATTGCAAGATATTAAATATATTTTCTCTGCTATAGAATAGTTTTTGCTATTTATTTATTTTGTAAATAGTAGTGTGTATATGTTTTTACTTGACTTAGTCATAAACAGTGAAAATTTTGAAGTTTAGGAATCTAATTCTAAAGTAACTTCTAAACAAATTGAATTTCTTTTCTCTTTATCAGTGTATGAATGTGATTTTTTTCCTTGTAGCCTCATCCATGATTTCATCAATTTTTTAAACCTTTGAAATTTGTTAATACAGAATAGCACCCAACGCAATCTTATTTACATTTCTTTGAGTACTAGTGAGAGTTTTACTTTTCATGTGACTGTCAGCTATTAGGACTTCTTTTGTGTCAGTAGTCTTAGACGTTTTTCTCATTGTAAATTTGGTATACCATGCTTTCTATCTTTATCTATCTGGAGGAACTAATTTCATAATAGAAATATTAGTCATCTGTCTGATATTTTATAACTTGTTTTTCAGTGTGTTTTTAATTTTTATTTTATAGTGCTTATACATCCATATAAGATATCTATGTAGCTGTGTATGCAAACTTTGTACATATACCTGTATCTAAGTATAGTAAGAACTGAATATTATGGATAGTGCCAACTATTTTTCCTCCCTCATTTGTTAATGAGATATTCTTAGAATGACTTTTAGATGTTAAATGTTTGTTTAAATATTATTTTTCTTTCTTTTGGTTTGTTACCCTTTTTGATGTTTAAATATCATTTTGAAACTTTCTTGAGTTTATGATGAGAGGCCATAATCTATGTATTTACAAGTTTATCTGTTGTGCCAACACCATTGACTGAATAATTCACACTGTCCAAACTGGTGTGATATGGTTATGATTCTTCAATAGTCTATTGAGGTTACCCATTTATTCTGGCCCCTTCCTTCCATTCTTTACATAGAGGTTTTTTTAACTCTCTGAAAACAGAAATATGATCAGCTAGAGCTGAATATCCCCCCAGATTTTCTACTGCTCTTAGGGTAAAAAGCAGAATTCTTATTGTGGATTGAAGATTTCATCCTGTTTGGCCTATTTCTCTAGCCTGACCTTAGTCATGCATATTCTTGTCCCCCGGGCCTTGTGTCTCAGGGCCTTTGCACACGGCATTTCCAAAGTCTGGCCTACTCAATTTCAATGATAACTCATATTTTGCAGAGCCTAAATAATCATGATGGTGATGTGTCACATTATCATAGCCGTCTGATATTTCCTTCAAATTAGTTGTCAGAGACGAAACTGTATTTAAAGTTATTTAATGTTGATCTACCTGTATCTACTCTAGATCAAACCTGTAAAACTTCAAAAGTCAGAATTTCTGTTTCACCTCAGACCTTGACTTTGGACTTAGAATATAGTTGATACTCATAGGATATGAGTTACACTCATTAGTTGTGTTACTTGAAGAAATAAATTAATGCATGATATTTTCATAACATATTAATGGCTGTTAGTGAAAATTTTTTTCTTCATAAAACCGAATTTGATAAACGCTTAAATCTGTTCCTTTAAATAGTAACATTTGATAAATTCTTTGGTTATTTTGTTTCTGGATTTTAGGTACCATCAGAAAAAGCCAGTGTATGAAAGAAATGACACTTCTGTGTCTGAGTTTGTTTTCCTGGGACTTTCTGCCTCTAGACCAGTGCAGCATTTCCTCCTCGCCTTCTCTACAGTGCTGTATGTAACAGTTGTTCTAGGGAATCTCCTTGTTGTGTTTGCAGTGACCTTTGACCCTCACCTACATTCCCCCATGTACTTCCTTTTAGCCAACCTCTCATCTATTGATTTGTGTCTTTCTACCTTAACAGTGCCTAAGAGGATCTCTGACCTGTACTCTGGGCACAAAACCATATCCTTCCAGGGGTGTGTCACCCAGATATTTGTTCTTCACACCCTGGGTGGATCTGAGATGGTGCTGCTCACTGCCACGGCCTTAGACCGATATGTGGCCATATGTCAGCCCCTGCACTACCTGACCATCATGAGCCCATGGGTGTGCCTTTTGCTCGTGTGTGGTGCTTGGGCTATTGGCCTCATTCACTCAGTGGTCCAGTTAGCTTTTGTGATCCATTTGCCTTTCTGTCGTCCTAGTGAAATCGACAGCTTTTACTGTGACCTTCCTTGGTTTATCAGACTTGCCTGCATCGATTCCTACAGAATGGAATTCATGGTCACTGCCAACAGTGGGTTCATATCCATGGGCACTTTCTTCTTACTGATTATGTCCTACGTTTTCATTCTGGTCACTGTATGGAAACGCTCTTCAGGCGGCTTGTACAAGGCCTTCTCTACTCTGTCAGCACACATCACTGTGGTGGTTTTGTTCTTTGGACCATGCATCTTTGTTTACATGTGGCCATTTCCCACAGTGACAGTGGATAAGTTTCTTGCCGTTTTAGACTTCTCGGTTACACCCGTCCTGAATCCTGCCATTTACACATTGAGGAACAAGGACATGAAGATGGCGATGAGGAGACTGTGCAGTCAGTTCTTGAGTTGGAAGATCTCTTAAGTAACTCATGGGAGCACAGGTTATTTCAAGCAGCTTCATGAAATACAAGTGGTTATATACAAATTTGGGGCTGTTTTTTCTGAAGTTACCATTTTATAATTTAGACCATTGATTATGTTGTTACATTGAATTATCAAGTTAACTCTCTAGATAAAGACTTGTTTGTCAGCCAAATTAAAGCCTCAATAAGTATTTGGCTATTTTTGAAAAAACAATGATTAGAGACTAGTGTCTACTGAAAGTATGGCCTTATGCATCAGACTGCCTATATTCAATTAATCAACTGAATTTTATTAATTCAATTAAGTAATGTAGAACTTACTTATGCAAATTTTCAGAAAGTTGTGAAATATCTAACTCTCCAATTTAAATGCTGGATATGAATAATTAAATAATTAAATTCATAATTATTTATCATAAATTAAATTTATTTTTCTTTCTGAAAGACAGAAATATGTGTCTTTGAGTATTTATGACCTGGGTAAAAAACAGCAAGTGAGAAGTGGAGTAGAGAGAAAATGGATCAGATGCTGTAATAGAGACTGACAGATACTGGGAAGGAAAACAAGAAGGAGAACCTCATAAACAGTATATTTTATGAGTTTGAAAATATGCTTCCCTTGCTTGTTTCATTTCAAATGGACTCAAGTCACCTGCAGTTGACTTAGGACAGGGAAATTTATGTATATGTTGGTATTTCACAATTTTTGAAACTGTGACTTAATCCATCAATGAATATTCCTCAAATATCAAAATGTGTTGATCTGACTATAGCCTGGATGGTATTATTATTATCCAACAACTATTCTATCCAAATTTTTTGCTGACTGTTTTCTCTAGTAACTCATATAACTCTACCGTGTCTCAATACTTGGGTCTTAAATATGTGTTAGTGTGTATGATCTGTGTAAATTACAAAGCCTATTTAATTTTTGGCTTGCTTTGACAGCTAGAAGACTGAGCCAGGTTCACTGTGAAGCTATGAAAGGACCCTGTGTCCTGAGTATTTGCGATCCACAATTCTTTCAGGGTTATGCAATCAGTTTGTATTTCATATTTTTCCTGTTCACATTATTTTGTTGTTTTGATTTATATTTTTAGTGGATTCTTTTTAGGTACATTCAATTAGAAAGTACAATATAAAGCCAGAACTCTGATTGAGGAATTTGTCTTACTTTTGAAAGTAGCAGGAGAATGGAGAAGACTAAAGTTCTAAGCTCAAAAGTTCTGAAAGGCAATACTGAACCACCTGAACTCTATCAGATTGAGGAGCAAAAGATCTATTAGAATCATAATCCAAATGTGGAAGGGATATATCCAAGGAACAGGAGCAAACCTTAAATGTACCAAGTCTTATAAAAATTACACTGCAGAATCAATAGGGTAGTACTTGATCGGACTGAAGTGATCACACCTTAACATTTTATGCCTCAGAGAGGAAGGAGTGGATCATTTCTGAAGGATTTATTATATCAACGCTACATGATCTTTTATATACAATGTGTAACATAGAAAAAATTAATTGTGGAATATGCAAGAAGCAGGGATATGTGATTGATAATTAGTGGGTAATGAGTTAAGAGAAGCAGACCACATAAGACACAATTTGTGAAATTAGAAGAGAGCATAAAATAAGTTAAAAGATATAGTTAAAAGACATTAAGAATGTGAAAAACTGAAAAAAATTACACAGAGGAACAGAATATCTCAGAAAGAACCAAGTGATTTTAGAAATGAAAAGGAAATGTGCAATATTTTGAATTTAAGAGAGATTCTTTATTAAAATTTGCAAAATACAAAGGATCATGTCATCTTTAGAAAGGAATAGGAAATTGGTAGTATTTCTAGATCCATCGATTTCATATAAATGGATGTAAACTTGTGTAAGATTTTAAGGAAGATTTCTGAAGAAAAGTTTTCCTTAATGTAGTAATAAATTATTTATAAGTTCTGAACATAATCTAGTTCTTACAGGCTATTTGAACACTTCAGTGAATTAAGTGGATAGTTTATTCCAAAGCTACATTTTTTCACCTACCTAATCACTGACTCGATGGACATGAGTTTGGGTGAACTCCAGGAGTTGGTGATGGACAGGGAGGCCTGGCATGCTGTGATTCATGGGGTCGCAAAGAGTCGGACACGACTGAGCCACTGAACTGAACTGAACTGAATGATGAACTGCCTAACCCATTTATGACTAGGAAGGAAAAAAGGAAAATCTCTGAAGGTTGTTGATACAGACATCTTTGTATTTACTGGGCTTCCCTGATAGCTCAGCTGGCAAAGAATCCACCTGCAATGTGGAAGACCCGGGGTCAATCCCTGGTTTGGGAAGATCCCCTGGAGAAGGGAAAGGCTAACCCACTCCAGTATTCTGACCTGGAGAATTCCACGGACTGTATAGTCCATTGGGTTATAAAGAGTTGGACACAACTAAGTGAATTTCACTTCGCTTGTATTTTTTTTCAGGTTTAAATCTGATTTTATTTATTTATTATTTATTTATTTTTTTATTAATTTTAATTGGAGGCTAATTACTTTACATATTGTATTGGTTTTGCCATACAGTGACATGAATCTGCCCCGGGTGTACATGCGTTCCCCATCTTGAATCCCCCTCCCACCTCCCTCCCCATCCCATCCCTCTGGGTCATCCCAGTGCACCAGCCCCAAGCATCCTGTATCATGCATCGAACCTGGACTGGCGATTTGTTTCACATATGATAATTTACATGTTTCAATGCCATTCTCCCATATCATCCCACCCTCGCTGTCTCCCACAGAGTCCAAAAGACTGTTCTATACACCTGTGTCTCTTTTGCTGTCTCTCATACAGGGTTATTGTTACCATCTTTCTAAATTCCATATCTTTTAAAGATATTACACTGTTTCACAAACGTCTAAAACATGATGAAAGAGAAAAAACTCTCCAGATTAGGATTATGATTCAATTTCCTTTCTGAATATGATTTGAAATATTTAGTGATTACTTATATATATATGTTTATAGAAGATAATAGAATGTTATCTAATTGATAGACTAATTTATCATTTTATAAAGATAAATATAGCAATATAATTCACTAACTTATTAAAGAAAACTTTAGAGAAGGCCTATGCAAAATGCTCTGTTAAGAAATGCATTGAATAATAGAAAATTTCCTGATAGTGTGGTGAGTGTTGAAAATAGTAAGAATCAAAATAATTAACATTAAAATTCTTACTAATTTCAAGTCATTCTTGAGAACAATCAAAATCATGTTTATAAAGACTGGCCACATTTCTCAAATAGGAACTCATTTTTGCAATTCTAGAACACTAAAGAATTGATACAAAACTTTCTTCAGGAGATATACATGATTTCTATATGTGAATTAGGGAACTCTTCACAGTCTTAAGTAACAGGATAGGTGTGGCTAATTTAGGGTGCTCACAGAAGACATTCTGATAATTTGAGATGATAAGATACCAACAGAAATCCCCAGTCTGTCATCATAGCCACTTAATGGCATTTCTAATCTCTTTGTTTCGTAAAGTATAAATGACTGGATTTAGTAGTGGTGTGATGATAGCATAAAATATAGCAAGGAACTTGCCCACTCAAGTGTTGCTAAGTAGAAAAAGAGAGATGAAGATACAAGGCCAAAGAATAACATGACCATCATGACATGGGCAGTGCAAGTGGAGAGAGCCTTGGATGCCCTGCCCCTGGATTGATGGCAGACAGTGAGCAGAATATAAAAGTAAGAGATCAGCAGTAGAATGAAGCAGATGGTGGCCAGTACCCCACTGTAAGCATGAATCAACGTTTCTAAAACATAAGTGTCCAAGAAAGCTGGCTTGATCACCAATGGAATATCACAGAAAATACTATCCAGTTCTCTGGATCCACAGAAAGGCAGTTATATAGTTATAGTTAGTTGGCTTATTGAATGCACAAAGCCAGTGATCCATGATGTCATCACTAGCTGAATGCACATTTGTGTGTTCAGGATGCTAGAGTAATGGAGTGGCTTGCAGATGGCCACATAAAGGTCACAGGCCTTGGACACAAGCAGCACCATTTCGTCCCCTCAAAGAAAATGTCCAAAAAAAAAAAAATCTGACACATGCATGCTCTAAGGGAGATGGTCTTGTTTGCTTTGAGAAAGTCTGAGGTCAGTTTAGGAGCGGTTACTGATGAAAGGCATAAGTCAATGAATGAAAGATTGACTAATATTAAGTACACAGGGGAGTAGAGATGAAGGTCAGCAATAATTAGCAGCACATTGACGATATTGCCTAATATGGTGATTAAGTAAAGTGAGTAAAATATCACTAGGAGGAAGGCCTGGAGGTCCCATAAGTCACACAGCCCAAGAAAAATAAATCTGGACACTATGGACTGGTTCAGTTCAGTTCAGTTCAGTTCAGTCGCTCAGTCGTGTCTGACTCTTTGTGACCCCATGAACCACAGGCTGTTGCTTCTTCCATTTAGTTCGTTTATTCTAATTTTATCTGAAGAAAAAACATAAAAATATATTTTCTGAATCAAGCAGTTTTCTTATTTATTGCTGATGGAAGCATTTACTTACATTGTCACTTTGGAAAAAAACCGTCCTTTTCTTGTAAAGCTCAACACTCAAACATCCTGTGGTCCAGCTATTTCAGTCTCATTTGCACACTTGAGATAAATTCTTACAACTGTATATATGGAGATATTTATAATTATACATATAAACAGGACAGTGGAATATTATTCAGAAACAACATATAATATACAACTATATTAAATGACAGAAATGTAGCTTTTTGAGACATAGTAATGAATAAAAAAGAGGTTATCATAATTTTTATAAAGTGAACAGCAATAAAAAATGGTGCATTTTGTAGGGACTTCTATGTATAAGCTCTATATTTTAAATGATGTAAGTAACTCCAGCTGTGGGGAAGTAAGGATCAGGATGAGTATGCACACATTATCAGCTGTATGATATTATGAGCTATTTAGGTCTTATATTAGTCATGTTTTTATAGCTATAGTTTTGTTTGTAAATAAACAAGCAAACAAATTGAAAATAGACATTGAGGAATTTGTGAATATACTATGAATAAAGAATTATGATTAATTCAATGCTGTGGCCCTGAGGTTTCACATGAATATAATCTTCCTGTTGTCTGTAACTGAAGCTATTGATGCTACAAGTTTGGTTTAAATCCATTGATTTATCAGGTACCAAGGATGAAAATAAAAAGAAAATTAGAAAATAATAGATGTAGGAGGGGCTTTTAATTTCTTCCAGTGTGGTAAACAGGAATTTATTGAATATTTTCTTACTATGATCTGTGATCACTTTTGAGCACTTCAGTGAAAAAGAAATAGATTGTAGGTGGTGTATGATTTATCAAAGAATAAAAGTTTATGCCTAATTTTTCACCTAATCATAACTTAATAAGTTGTAAATATTATTTTAGTTAAATTACAAAGGGCAAAGTATTACTGCTAAGATAATTATATAAAAACTGTATTAATAATACTGTTAAAATAATTGTATGAAATAGGTATGTAATTTTCAACTCTACCCTAAGTAGGAAAAGTAAGCCTAAAGATTCTAAGAGCGTAGTTGAAAATCAAATGAGTTAGAGCAGAACTCACACACAAAAAATCAAATGGTAGGACAATTAAAATTAAAAATAAATGGGACAATTTATTTTCTTCTTTGAGTTGCTAATTTCACGTCATGGGAAAGCTAAACCTTTCTCTTTCTTTGTCACTCTCTGAATACCTCCCATATGCTAGAATTTTCACCCATATTGTCTAAAGTAATCTTCACAATAACCAAATAAAATAAAATAAGTGAAATATTTGTTACTATTCTGAGTTTGGCTCCCAGTGTAACCTGTTAGCGTCTCAGAGCTGGGACATAGCTTGACTGGAGCGCAATCCTGATTCTCTCTGATGCCAGTCCTTCATCTGTGCTGTCATTCTGTGTCTCCTGTTCAGTTCCAAGAGCATAATTCCATTTCCAGGGTGACTATTGACTATTATAGGCTTTGAAAGATTTCTCTCCATAGTCTCTATCAGGTTCGTTCCTGAGTTAAATTAGTAACTATCACTTTTCTCAATATTTGGAAATTTCTGTTAATTGCAGTTACAGATCTGTGCCTAGAACATAGTGTTCCTGAAGTCAAGAAAACTGTAGGCCCTGATGACTGTGGATCTGTGAGGACCTGAATACTACCTCAAAGAGGGCATCTACATAGCTGTGAGATTGTGTACTCATTTTGATTATGTAGAGAGTCCAGAAGGTCCACCAATACCTTGGAAGAAATCTTTGATATTTTTGAAAGTTATGCAACAATTCCTAACCTTTCTAATTAGTGTGCATGGAAATATGGCATTAAAACATTGTCTTCAATATGATAAGGAAGGGAACTAAGGGTGAAGTTAAGAAATTTAAGGTGCAGAGTGTATCTCCTTACCAGAGAGACACCATATTTGACCACATTTCTTCCCAAGAATAAAACATTGTCCATATTCTAAATAGAATCTGAAACAGAATCATATTGCATCAAAACGAAGAATCTACTTTCTGCTGTGACCAGCATTCATTGGGGAGTGTGAGGCATTTATTTAATATAGAGAGAGGCCTCTGGAGTAGGAAATTTTTCAAGCTACTCATGCCATGTTTCTTTGAGACCACTTCATTCTGGTCTCTCTGAATTAAGAACATCATCTGGAAAGTGTGCCTTTTGTCAAGGTTAGGGTGAGAACTGGTGAGGACAACAATAAAAGTTCTAATGGTGGAGTTAAGCACAGTTTTAAAACATCTCTTTGATTAACTTTTTAACAAAGAAAAGCATTATCCCAGAACTAAGTTGCCGTCTCTAGTCCCAGATGACTTGGGTGAGTGGACATGGGCTGATGAGCAGAGGGAGAGGGACTCGGCAGTGCGTGCTCAGTGGCTCCCTCAGTGCTGAACACCAAGCATGCCCGCTGTAGAGCAGTCAGTCGTGAACTGGGGTTTTAAGGAAGAATAGAGAGAAATTTTAAAGTGTTAAAAGTTTCTCTGATTATGTGAGCAATGATCATGATTGAAAAACGGGCACAAGGCAATATTGGGGCTTCCCGAGTGGCTCCCAAAGAATCTCCTGCCAATGCAGGAGATACAAGAGAGATGGGTATGATAGTGGATGGGGAAGAGCCCTAGTATAGGAAATGACAACTAACTCTAGTATTCTTGCAGGCATAATCTTTTGGACAGAGGAACCTGGCAAGCTATGGTCCATGGGGTCACAAAGAGTTAGACACAACCAAGCGCTCTCATAACAAAAGGGCAATATTAACAGTATTATTCAAAATAACAAAACAATAAGGGAAGCTTACCTCTTATTTTCATTTATAAAATATTATATGATTTAGTCTTATGGACAAGAATCCAACACTTTAGTAGTCTGAGAAGGAAACATGATAGTGTGTCTCTATCTGCCCATTGCTGTCACTTTTTATCAGAAGAATAAACTTGTTCACATATTGGTGGTTATGGTTTCAGTTTGTTTTCTATGCAGTTACATACCAACATGTGCACTTTTAAATATATAATATGGAGGAATCTTTTTCTTTGAAAGATATACAGTATTGACGGATATTTTAAATTCCAGTTACTCTAAAATAATATGCTTAAATATATTTTGTTCAATGTATATGGTTGTTTTTAGAGAAATTAAGAGAAAATTTATGTAACTACACATTTTTAGTGTTCTTTTCACACTTTGAGAATGAATGGTTAGGGTTTGGAAAGCAGACATGAAAACAATGACGTAGACGAGTGAGATTATTACATTTGACATTAACCATGTACATAGTGTCAGTGATGTCAATCCACCACTGGTCAACTTGGTTGATGATCAGGCAAAGGAGGGTCCTCTGTCTTGACACAGTTTCGAAACATCTGTACATTAAACTTTAGCTGACTATGTTTAGGAATGGAAACCAGAGATAATAACCCTTCAAGCCATTTATTTAGGTTCTGTTGTATGAATATCTTTAACATAGGGGAATACAAACATTTAATTATGATAACTACATTAAAATAACGTTGAATATGGGGTTGGGTGGAGAAGGAAATGGCAGCCCATTCCAGTATTATTGCCTGGAGAATCCCAGGGACAGGGGAGCCTGGTGGCCTGCCACCTATGGGGTCGCAGAGAGTCAGACACGGTTGAAGCTACTTAGCAGCAGCAGCATGGAGTTGAGAGAGCTCAGAGTCAAATACCTTCATCTCAGCTCCACATCAGCTCATCAAGAATGGGTGGCTAAAATGCAGCATATCTACAGGATGACTTTCTATTCATTTTCTTCCCTTCTCATTGTTAGAGATTTTTTTGCTAAACAGACATTTCACTATTTCTCAGTGATTGGAGACTCTGGACAGGTTCCCAGGGTTTATCTAAACTTCACAGTTACTTCCTCTCTATCTAGTGTATCTATTTATATGTTTTAGGGAGTAAATGAATCTTGTGTTTCAGCTCCACTGAGTTAGGAGACACAACAAGTGGAGGAGGTGGACATTCTATTCAATTAATGAAGGTGTTAATATTGTTATTCTTATACTCCTGTGACTTCTAGGACATGGGGCTTTTAAAGAAACCAAACGGGGCAACCAATGAAAGAGTAATCTAAAGAAACCTCTAGCCTGATTAAAACAACTTTAAATAAAGACAAACATTTGGAAGACAGTTTGGTAGAGCTTTACAAAGCTAATGATAGTATTGCCATATGATAAAGTAATAGTACTGCTGGGCATTTACCAAACTGAGTTAAAAATTCTGTTTATACAAAATCTGCATTTGAACAATTGTTGCAGCTTTATCCATAATTAGCAAAAACTAGAGCCATCCAAGACATCCTTCAGTCTGTTAATGGTTAAGTAAAGTGTGGTACACTTGTACAATGGAATATTATTTGGTAATAAACAGAAATAATCTATTATGTCATGAAAAGATATATAGGATCCTTAAGTGTCTATTGCTACATAAAGGAAGCCAATCTGAAAAGTCTATGTGCTGTGTGATTCCACCTGTATGAAATGCAAAACTATGGATACAGTGTTAGGTGGTTAGGTGGTGGTTAGGTGGTTGTCAGGGGTTCATGGCTTAAGGGAAATGAATGAATAAGTTACACCCAGGAGATTTTAGTACAGTGAAATTATTTTTTATGATACTGTAACTTTGAATATATTTTCTAAGACATTTGCTGTGTCTTCTGTGGGTGCCTGAATGGAATGACAGCCTAACAACAACGAGCTCGTGTTTGTTTCTAATACTGTTATCCAGTTAAAGGAACCAGGGATCTTTAGAGAAATGGCTATTGTAGGAATAGGAAATAAAGATGCCAGATAAGCCAGGAGCATCTTTTGGTCCCAGAAAATAAGGGGATGATCAAACATACATAAGGGCTTCCCTTGTGGCTCAGAGGTTAAAGCGTCTGCCTCCAATGCGGGAGACCCAGGTTCGATCCCTGGGTCGGGAAGATCCCCTGGAGAGGGAAATGGTAACCCACTCCAGTATTCTTGCCTGGAGAATCCCATGAACGGAGAAGCCTGGTAGGCTACAGTCCACGGGGCTGCAAAGAGTCGGACACGACTGAGCGACTGAACGGAAGGGAACGGAAACATACATAAATAAACTCACAATACTTGATGCAGGTATACATCAAAGAAGCTTAAGAGCCTAATGAAAATAAAACTCCCAAGAGCAGTTTCAGATTATAATCCAAATTATAAATACCCATGATTTCATACTGATGTAAATGATTGAATTAATTAGTACATGGGGTAGAAGAGTAACCACCCATGCAGGAGAATTAGAGATAAATTATGAAGCACACTACCCTAATCGAGGGGAACATAGCTACTCATTCCTTAAGTATGGGCTGAGTGTAGTGACTTTCCTCAAAATGCAGTGTGGAGAGTAAGGAAAGTAAATCTACAATGAGGCAACCTGAGAAACATTTCAGTCAGGTGACCAAGGTCAACATCAACAGATATAAATCATGGTGATGATATAGACACTTGATGGGAGGTGTCAAAATGGCAGATCACCTGTGGTATGCTTGCACTGAACCCATAACTCTGGTGTAATCATGAGAAAATGCCAAATACATTTCAGTGGGGTGATACCCTTCCTACTTTGCAGCTCCTCACAAAGTTAAACAGAATTACCATAAAACTCATCAATTATGCTCCTATTTTATAATCCCAAAGAATTAAAAACAAGTATTAAAACAAAATCTTGTATGTGAACATTACTAGGTAGAAGTGATGATTCCACAATATAATGAAAGCCTAAATGCCATCAGTTTGTAGCTTTCAAATGATTGATTTTACCTTATGTTAATTTTACCTTGATAAGATAAAAGTGAAGTGAAGTGAAATTGCTCAGTCATGTCCGACTCTTTGCGACCCCAGAACTATAGCCTGTCAGGCTCCTCTGTCCATGAGATTTTCCAGGCAAGAATACTGGAGTGGGTTGCCATTTTCTTCTCCATATATAAAATGCAACGCTAAAGAGATAAATGAGTAAATATTATTTTCCATTATGAATTAGGATTTTAGTTTCCACCTTTTTTTAAGCTCATTTTTAAAAAATCATGATAGGGAAATATGTACTTATATAAAAGAGAATGCTATTGTTCCAACATAAAGTTTTTGCTTATTTCTCTCTAGGCTAGATGTTATGTAGAAATTAGTCTAATTTTTTGTAAAATGAGAATAATAGCAGTTTAACAAAAATCAATTTTTTGAAACAATCTGTTGAAATGGAGCTCTTATAATAATGTTAAATGATATAAGAATTGTGATATTTGGTCTTCTGTGTGTATACATTACTTTTCTGAGCAGCGTTATAGAGTTAGATACATTCAGTATGTCTAGATTTAGTTCATGAATAAAGAATACACAGGGCTGAATGCTAAGACACACATTCTGTCCCTTTTCTACTATTAACTGGTAAATTACAACTTTATTTCTTCATCTGATGGGGAAGAATATTGTATTTCCATCTCACCATTTAAATAATAAATGAGATAGTATAGGTATAATATTCAGAAAAACAAAAAGCTTAATAGACATATGAGCTCATTTTTTTTAATATGTTATAGCATTGATCCAAAAAAGAGGCAGCATCGGTATAGGGATTAAATTCCTGATTCAGAATATTATTTCATTTGAATATTAGTTTTGACTTTAGCATATTGACCTTTGCCAACATATTTAATTTCTATTTTCCTAGATATTATTATGGCTAAAATGTGTTTGGAAGTGAAGTGGAAGTGAAGTGAAGTTGCTCAGTCGTGTCCGACTCTTTGTAACCCCATGGACTGTAGCCTACCAGGCTTCTCCGTGCATGGGGTTTTCCAGGCAAGGGGACTGGAGTGGGTTAATATTTCCTTCTCCAGGGGATCTTGCGACCCAGGAATCTAACCCGGGTTTCCTGCATTGCAGGCAGACGCTTTACTCTCTGAGCCACTAGGGAAGTGCTAAAATGTGTTTGGTAATTATATAAATGAGGTAAAAGCAGGTATAGGGTTTCTAGGAATAGTCCAGGAATATGCTTACAATAGAATAGTAAATAATTTTTACTAATGAGTGTCTTAATAGGCATTCCTTTTTCACTGGTATTGGTCTAAGTGATATTTAATTTATTAATAGATATTCAAATGTTAGGAGATGCTGAGTTTCCTTGAAGATGCTGTTGTCATCATTTATTAACCATAGCTTCCTTTGTTTCCCATTTACTTTTTCAATCAGACTTCTAATATTTTTTCTTCTCTTAATGCTATGGGAATTCAAGGTAGAGATCTCATAATTAACAGCCTGGGAATTCAGGTCACTGAGTCATCAAAGGGTCATCCAATGCTGTTGTTAAAGCTGGAGTAACTGTAAGGAGAACTAACCACAGAGATCAAAGGGGGAACCAGTTTTTAAGAGATTCTATTATAGTGAAAATATTGTTTCTTGGGATTTGTTTTTTGGGGAGGTCAGGTAAGTGGAGAGAGTATAATTTAAGTGAATAACCTGTTAAAATCACCAGCTCTTTCCCCTATATGAGCAGAATACAGCAACTCTACTACAACATTACAAAACTTCTCCCCATGTACCTGGCCTCCAGCTCTTTCTTATCTGTTTTTCAATTCAATACGCATTTGCTGAACCTTGTTGAAAACACAAGTGCCAATCTTTCCAAAGGTAAATTCAAGTTGTCATTTCAGGCTGTGTGCAGCTCTTCATACACCTAAATTGTATTTTAATTTACAGGGAAATTTTTGGACATGGATTATATTTCACTAAGTACTAGAAAGGACCTTGGGAATTGATTTTGATGTGAATCATCTTTGACATGTTGCTCATGGAAATTTCTAGAATGACAATTGCTTTTTAAAAAATTCTACTAGCATGAGTTTTCTTTGGGAATAATATAAAAAAATCATTGTGTTTAATGAGAAACTATTATTGTCAGTTTTCGAGGCATATGTATGTGCACACCCACAGCCATCCAAACCCTTGCCTTCTCTCCTAAATCCACAAAACTTCATCTGGTCAGGATTTCTGTTTAAGACATAGTTCCTGCTCTTAAGAAGCTCATACTCCTAGCAGTGGAGACAGAGCAACTGTGGTTAGTCACTCGGTTGTTCCTGACTCTTTGCGACCCCATGGACTGAAGCCCACCAGGCTCCTCTGTTCGTGGGGATTCTCCAGGCAAGAACACTGGAGGGAGTAGCCTATACCTTCTCCAGGGGAACTTCCCAGCCCAGGAATCGAGCAGAGGTCCCCTGCCTTGCAGGCAGATTCTTTACCAGCTGAGCTACCCGAGAAGCCCACAGAGCGACTAGCCAATTGTAAATTATAACATGAAAAAGAATATGAGACTCTCAGGAGTAAGATGTGATAGCAAAATGGAGGAATATCTCAGGAAGACTGGAGGAGAGAGGGGGACATTGTTGAGTAACAATTGACAGAATTTCTAGAACAAAAAGTAATCAGCTGCGTGAAAAAGGAAAGCTATAGTACAGAACAAAAATACGGGTAACCTTGATATTAATGAAAGAACACGTGTCCTTGTCGTTCAGGTTTGTGAGGCAGAGAGGTGAGATAAGGGGCTGGGACAATGAACTGTCGACAGTCCCTTTATGTGCCTTGTTGAGACGTTGTGAAGACAGAAGTCACTGAGGGTTTGTAGCCGTGAGCAGGCAAAACAAGACTCAGGAACCGTCCCTAGAACGCTGTTCCAGCTCCTGCTCCCCTCTCAGCTGTCACGGCATCCTGCTTGCTTCTGTTCTCTCCTGTCTCTCTCCTCTGCTCGTCCTCGTCTTTTCTGTCTCCTCTCTTTTCTTTCCTTTTCCTTTCTTCTTCTTCCTGATTAGCACCAGTCAGCTAAACGATAGATATGCTTTAAAGAAACTAGCAGTTTCTGACTCAGCTATTAAAAAGAATGCATTTGAAACAGTTCTAATGAGGTGGATGAAACTGGAGCCTATTATACAGAGCGAAGTAAGTCAGAAAAATAGCAATACAGTATATTGACGCATATATTTAGAAAGATGGTAACGATGACCCTATATGCGAGACAGTAAAAGAGACACAGATGTGAAGAACAGACTGTTGGACTCTGTGGGAGAAGGCGAGGGTGGGATGATTTGAGAAAATAGCACTGAAACATGTTTAAAAAGAAAAAAAGAAACTAGCAGTAGACTGTCACAAATAGAAGGTTTTAACTTGGTCTTTGATTTCTTATAGAGAACATATTTTGTTAAGGAGCTATTGTGATTTTTTTTTATGAGTAAGCAATTGTTTACTCACTTGTAAAACTAATTTTTAAATATTTGACAAAATGGTACTGCCTTCACTACAGTCTGAATTTGAAGGGTTGCATGTTCATCTGAGCCTCTTACTCTGTGTTTTATCAATACATTTCATTTTTAAGTCAAAAGCCAATATCAGGTTGTTTTAGACCATTTAAATAATACAGAAATATAGGCCAGAGGAAATAAAAGCCATATGTAGTCCTATTTTTTAGGATTCACTATTGGTAATATTTAATATGCAGTCTTAGAACTTTTTTCCAAGCACAAACGTATTTTCATAAAAATAATTTTTTGCTGTTAGAGGTTCTCACTTTAGTTTAGTATTTGGATGGTTTCTAGGTACTTGAATAAATATAATAAACTGACATCAACATTATACCAATTTAAGACATCGTACTGGTCATCATGTAACAATTTTTGCAGGAATCAATGCCAGCTATGAATATACATACACAGATATAGGTGATGATAATATTATTACTCATAAGAACAGGACCTCAATTTTCATGTAACATCAAATTTAACTAGATTAGTTCCTGAATTGCCAAGGTTGCAAAGCTCTTTTTCTAGGACTGCACAAGCCCCAACAAATGATGATTAATATAGGCTTTTTCAGATAGGTTACAATGTTATTATGCAGTAACAAAAAACTTTCATGCAAGTGGCTATAACAGATTTTTATTTTTTCAGAAAAATTGAGGTATAATTGTCACAAATATTTTGTGTATTTAAGGTGTACAACTTGATGTTTTGATATAGGTCTATTATACATTGTGTATATCAAATAATTTTTGTTATATGTCTATATTATATATGACAAATGATTACCAGTAATTGTCAAATAACTACCACAATCAAGCTAATGAATGTATCCACAGCTTGGCACAGTTCCCACTGTTTTGTGTGTGAAGACACTTCAGATTTACCTTTCAGCAAATTTCAAGTATAAACACAACTTGCTTGTGCATTAGGTCTCCAGCACTTATTCACCTTGATATGTGAAATTTTGCCTCTTTTGACCAACATCTCCCCATTTCACCCTCCCCTTAGGCCCCGAAAACCACAATTTTACTCTTTGCTTCCATGAATTGGACTCTTTTAGATGTCTCATATGTGATACAATGCAGTGTCTTGCTTTCTATGACTGGCTTATTACACTTTTCTCCGCTTTTAATCACCTTGTTGCAAATGGCCGGATTTTTTTTTTTTAGAATGAATTATATTTTGGTATGTGTGTGTGTTGTGTTGTGTGTGTATATCACATTTGCTTTAACTGTTCATTCATCACCAGAAATTATGTCTGTTTCCATAATTTGGTTAATGTGAGTAATGCTGCAATGAACATGGGAGTGTCAATATCTCTTCAAGATACTGATTCCATTTCCTTTGCATATATAAGAAGTGAAATTGTTACATGAAAAGATGTAATTTTAATGCTTTGAGAACCTCAATACTTTTTCCAAAATGGAAGGCATAGTGTTATTTTCATGTACTTTCTTGTGTCCCCTAAATTGAAAATCTTTCCAGATCTGTAAATATATAGAACTATTCATTTAATTTTTATAGCTTCATAATATTGGAAATTCATTTTCATCTGTCTCTTTTTCTCTTTCTTTGTTCCCTGTCAGTTGGTGAACAGATGACTGTGAGCCTCCTAATCACTCTGCTACTGAGGCTAGGCGTCTGTCAGTATGTTCCTGGGTCACTTGTACGTGCTGTCATTGTTCCTGCTGCAGTGCCTGTGCACATCTCCACTTTTTCAAGCTTACTCTCCTTGCCCAGTTACTATATTGACCTCTGCATCAAATGTAATCTTTTGTTTGACTAATGCCAATATTTTGCCTTTCTTACTGAACTATAACAGATGAAGAGTGTATTATTAATGGATTTTTAATGTTTAGAAAAGAGAAAAACAGGAAAAAAATAATCACCTAGTTTTTCTAATACTAATACAAATATTTATCAGTATTTTTTTAAACTGAACTTTCTTTTGGTCTTTGAAACAATTTATTTTTTACATTTGGAAACAAGGTAAATGTGCATTGCTTTGTATACCAGACAATGTATGTTTTAAAATCTACACGTTTCATGATCAAAGCCTTAGACAGAAGCCTGATGACAGCTCCTTTGAAACGCCACACCCGTCGCAGTTAACTCTGCTGACTGTTCCATTCGTTCTCTCTTGTTCTGGCCAATTCTTTTTCTGTTACTGGCTATAAAATCCTCCACTCACTGCCCCTGTATCAGGGCCTTCTGGCACCACCCCTGCAGGGTTCTCTTCTGGCTACAAGGCCCACTTCACATCCATTACCCTCACAGTGTCCTTCCCGACTGGCCCGGCTGCCTGCATGTCTATTCTCGGCTATAATAGTTTCAAGGGGCTCCAACCGGCTTATGCTACTTTCTCTCTGAGGCCGTGAGGATTATGCCCACGGGTGAGCCCAGGCGTGGTGTGGAGTGCCAGGGAGGAGTGACAAGAGACAGCATGGTTGTTAGTGGTGTGGGGCCTGGAGGAAAGTTTAGCAGTGCAAGTGGGGGACTCCTGGTATTCAATTCAGATGTGGAACAAGCATCAGTGATTTGGTTTGCTTAAAGTTGTTTAGAAGATCATGTATGAATAAATAGCTTATATATTAGATTGAATTCTATAAAATTGATATTTGACCAAATATGAACTAACTGATGGAACAGTTTCTTATGACTCAAACTAATAAATGCATATAAGCCTGGAGATGAACAACTTACTGATAAGAACTAAAGATAAACATTTTTCTATTTTTCCCTAGACTTTGTAGGAAAGTGGGTTTTCTATATATCCTTCTTGTAAATATCTCATTTATTAAAATGTCTGTTATTCATATGTTCATTGATTGAACTTTGTTCTGTATATGAGTAATAATGCTTTTCTTCAGATGGAAGAACTATGAATATTTAATTCATATTCATTTAACTATAAATATTCTCTGCTGCTAATTACATTATTTTTCTTTCTGTAATTTTTTTTATCATCAGTGCCCCTTGTAGTTTGTTTTAGCTTATCTAGTTTCAATACACTAGGCAAATTTTCTTGTTTTATTGAGGTATAGTTAATTTACAATGTTGTGTTAGTTTTAGGTATACAGCAACGTGATTCATTCATATATGTTTGTATATATCTATATATAAGTAAGTAAGTGAAAGTCACTCCGTCGTGTCCGACTCTTCGCGATCCCATGGACTATATAGTCCATGGAATTCTCCAGGACAGAATACTGGAGTGGGTAGCCTTTCCCTTCTCCAGGGGATCCTCCCAACCCAGTGATCAAACCAGGGTCTCCTGCGTTGCAGGAAGATTCTTTACCAGTTGAGCCACAAGGGAAGCACATATCTATATATATATATATTTATATATTCTCTTTTCCAGATTTTTTTGCTTTAAAAATTATTCAGTTCAGTTCAGTTGCTCAGTTGTGTCTGACTCTTTGCAACCTCATGAATCACAGCAGGCCAGGCCTCCCTGTCCATCACCAACTCCCAGAGTTCACTCAAACTCATGTCCATCGAGTCGGTGATGACATCCAGCCATCTCATTCTCTGTTGTCCCCTTCTCTTCCTGCCCCCAATCCCTCCCAGCATCAGAGTCTTTTCTAGTAAGTCAACTCTTCACATGAGATGGCCAGAGTATTGGAGTTTCAGCTTTAGCATCAGTCCTTCCAATGAAAACCCAGGATTGATCTCCTTTAGAATGGACTGGTTGGATTCCTTGCAGTCCAAGGGACTCTCAAGAGTCTTCTCTAACACCACAACTCAAAAGCATCAATTTTTCGGCGTTCAGCTTTCTTCACAGTCCAACTCTCACATCCATACATGACCACGGGAAAAACCATAGCCTTGACTAGACGGACCTTGGTTGGCAAAGTAATATCTCTGCTTTTTAATATGCTATCTAGATTGGTCATAACTTTCCTTCCAAGGAGTAAGCGTCTTTTAATTTCATGGCTGCAGTCAGCATCTGCAGTGATTTTGGAGCCCCCAAAAATAAAATCTGACACTGTTTCCACTGTCTCCCCATGTATTTGCCATGAAGTGATGGGACCAGATGCCATGATTTTACTTTTCTGAATGTTGAGCTCTAAGCCAACTTTTTCACTCTCCTCTTTCCCTTTCATCAAGAGGCTTTTTAGTTCCTCTTCACTTTCTGCCATAAGGGTGGTGTCATCTGCATATCTGAGGTTATTGATATTTCTCCCGGCAATCTTGATTCCAGCTTGTGCTTCTTCCAACCCAGCATTCCTCATGATGTACTCTGCATATAAGTTAAATAAGCAGCTACAAGATATTAAACATAGTTGCCTTTGCTATAGAATAGTTCCTTGCTGTTTATCTATTTTATATATAGTAATGTGTATGTGTTATTTTTTCTTGATTGAGATTCTTAGTCATATGTAAGGAAAATTTTGAAGTTTAGGTATCTATTTCTAATGTGCCTTCTAAAGAAACTGCATCAGTTTTCATTCTTTTTATCAGTGTATGAGTATGACTTTCTCCTCACAGCTTCCTCCATGATGTCATCAATTTTTTGAACCTCTGAAATTTGTTAGTACAGAATAGCACCCAGAGCAATCTTCTCTACATTTCTTTGATTACTAGTGAGAATTTACTTTCATATGACAATCAACTATTGGGACTTATTGTGAGTTGGTTGTCTTATATGTTTTTCTCATTTTAAAATTTGTATATCACATTTCCTTTCTTTATCTTTCTGGAGGAACTGATTCCATAATAGAAATGTTAGTCATCTGTCTGATATTTTATAACTTATTTTTCAGAGTGTGTTTTTTATTTTATAGTGTTTATATATCCATATAAGATATCTATATTTAGATATTTATACAAAAATTTGTATATCCACCTATACCTAAGTATAACAAGACTGAATATTTTGGATAGTGCCAACTATTTTTCCTCCCTCATTTGTTAATAAGAGATATTCTTAGATGAATTTTCCACCTTAAATGTTTGCTTAAATATTATTTTTATTTCTCTTGGTTTGTTACCCTTTTTTGATGTTTAAATATCCTTTTGAAACTTTTTGAGTTTATGATGAGGCAATAATCTACATGTTTCCAAGCTTTATCTGTTGTGCCAACACTATTGGTTGAATAATTCAACTTGTCTACGGATGAAAATGATTATTCAATAGTCTCTTGAAGTCACTCTAAGTTTACCTTCTCCTTCCATTCTTTACATTGAAGCTTTTGTAACTGTTTGAAAGCAGAAAATTATCAGATACAACTGAATATCCCCCAGATTTTCTACTACTCTTAGGATAAAAAACAAAGTTCATATCATGGATACAAGATTCCATCCTGTCTGGCCTGTCTCTCCTCCTGAGCTCAATCATTCACCTTCCTTCCTCACTGGCCTTCGTGTCTCAGGGTCTTTACACACGGCATTCCAAAGTCTGGACTACTGTATTTACTCTTCGAAAATAACTCATATTTAGCAGAGCCTGAGTAAGTATGATGGTGATGTGTCATATTGTTCTCACAGCCCTCTGTTCTTTTCCCAGAAATCAGTTGTCAGAGATGTATCTGTATTTAAATTCATTAAATCTATGTATCTACCTGTAGCTACCCATCTAGATCTAGTCCATTTACTCTCAAAGTCAGAATTACTGTTTCACCTCAGAACCTGACATTGAACTTGGAATATAGTGGATACTCATTAGGAATATCGGTTACACTCATTAGCTGAGTTAGTTGAAGAAATAAATTAATGCATTATATTTTCAGAATATATTAATGGCTGTTAGTGAAGATTTCTGATTTAAAACCATATTTGATAAAAGTTTAAATCTGTTTCTTTAAATAAAAATGTTTCTTAAATGTTTTGGTTATGTTTTGTTTCTAGTCTTTAGGTATCGCCAGACCAAGCCAATGTGTAAAGCAAATGACACTTCTGTGTCTGAACTTGTTTTCCTGGGACTTTCTACCTCTAGACCAGTGCAGCATTTCCTCCTTGCCTTCTCTACAGTGTTTTATGTAATAATTGTTCTAGGGAACTTTCTTGTTGTGCTAACAGTGACCTTTGACCCTCATCTACATTCCCCCATGTACTTCCTTTTAGCCAACCTCTCATTTATTGATTTGTGTTTTTCTGCCATAACAGTTCCTAAGATGATTTCTGACCTGAACTTTGGGCACAAAACCATATCCTTCCAGGGGTGTGTCACCCAGATATTTGTTCTTCACACCCTGGGTGGATCTGAGATGGTGCTGCTCACTGCCACGGCCTTAGACCGACATGTGGCCATATGTCAGCCCCTGCACTACCTGACCATCATGAGCCCACGGGTGTGCCTTTTGCTTCCGTGCGGTGCTTGGGCTATTGGCCTCATTCACTCAGTGGTCCAGTTAGCTTTTGTGATCCATTTGCCTTTCTGTCGTCCTAGTGAAATCGACAGCTTTTACTGTGACCTTCCTTGGTTTATCAAGCTTGCTTGCATAGATTCCTACAAAATGGAATTCATGGTCACTGCCAACAGTGGGTTCATATCCATGGGTAATTTCTTCTTGTTGATCATCTCCTGTGTTTTCATTCTGGTCACCGTATGGAAACGCTCTTCAGGTGGTTTGCGCAAGGCCTTCTCTACTCTGTCAGCACACATCACTGTGGTGGTTTTGTTCTTTGGACCATGCATCTTTGTTTACATGTGGCCTTTTCCCACGGTCCCAGTGGATAAGTTTCTTGCCATTTTAGACTTCTTGGTTACACCCATCCTGAATCCTGCCATTTATACACTGAGAAACAAGGACATGAAGATGGCTATGAGGTGACTGTGTAGTCAGATTCTGATTTGGAGGAAGATCTCCTAAGTAACTCATGGAAGCCCAATTTCCTCAAACAACTTCATGTAATAAAAATGCTTAAATAAATATATAAAATTTGGAGATTTTTTTTCTAAAGTCACCATTTTATAGTATTCAGCCTAGACTATTTATTATGAGGTTACATTGAACTCTTTAGGTAGCAAGTTGTTTGATAGCCAGATTAATCCCAGGAATTGCTTGGTAGAAATTTTTGAAAAAGTGTCAGTTATACACTTCGAATCTCCCGAGTGTATGGCCTTATACATCACATTTCTTGGATTCAATTAATCAGTTTATTTCAATTAATTGAATTAACTTATAACTAATATTGTCAAAAGTTTGAGGGAGTTGTGAAATATCTAACTCTCCTTTGATTTAAAGCTAGGATGTGAAAAAATCATATTTTTTCTGAAAGACAAAAAAATGTGTGAGGGAGGATTTACAACCTGCAGAAACAAAACAGGGTAATAGCAGTGGAGTGGACAGGAGATGGATAAGGTAGCATAATAAAGAGAGATTGACAGATGGCAGAAGAAAAGCATTTGGGAGAGCCTCATAATATATTTCATGAGCTTGGCCTCTGGCTACTAATCTCACCCTAGCTTGTCTCAATTTCGGACTCAAGTCATCTACAGTTGGCTTTGGACAGGGAAATTTATGAATCCGTTGTTATTTTACAATTTTCTGAAATTATGACTTAATCCATCAATGAATATTCCTCCAACATTGGAACATGTTGGTCTGACCATAGCCTGGCTGGTATTATCATTAGCTAACAGCCATTCTGTCCAAATCATTTGCTGACTATTTTTCTCTAATAACTCATCTTATATAACTCTTTTGTGTCAAAACATGGGTCTCAGTTATATGTTATTGTGTATAACCTGTATAAATAACAAAACTAATTTAATTTATAGTTTGATAACTAGAAGACTGAACCAAATTTCCTGCAAACCTATGAAAGGACCCTATGTTTGAGTACTGTGATCCAAGATTCATTTAAGATTATCAATCAGTTCTACATTTTATATTTTTCCTGTTCACAATTATTTCATTGCTTTTATTTGTGTTTTGAATGGATTCTTGTCAGGTACCTTAAGTAAAGCCAGATTTCTCTTTGGGTAATTTTCCATACTTTTTGAAAATAGCAAGAGAAAGAAGAAGACTAAAGTTCTAAGCATAAAAGTTCTGAAGGGCAAAACTGAATCACCTGAATTCTTTCAGACTGAGGAGAAAAAGATCTAGTAGAATCATCATTCAAACTTGGAAGGGATCTATCCAAGGAACAGGAACAAACCTGAGGTGTACTAAGTCTTATAAAATGTACAATCCAGATTCAAACAGGCTTTAGTCCTTGATTGGACTGAAGTGATCACACCTTGTTCTTTTATGCCTCACAGAAGGGAGAGTAGATAATTTGCGGAGGAATAGTGACTCAGATGGAAAAGATTCCGCCTGCAATGCAGGAAACCTGGGTTCGATCCCTGGATCAAGAAGATCCTGTGAAGAAGGAAATGGCAACCCACTCCAGTATCCTTTTGTGGAGAATTTTGTGGACAGAGGAACCTGGTGGGCTTCAGTCCTTGGGATCGCAAAGGGTCAGACATGATTGGGTGACTAACACACACACATATCATGCCAGAGCTAAATATTCTTTTATACACAGTATTCAAAATATAAAAAAATATGATATATAAGTAGCAGGGATATGCAACTGATAATTAAGAGGAAAATAATAGA
The DNA here is from genome assembly GCF_049115385.1 of Moschus berezovskii. Classification (NCBI taxonomy): domain Eukaryota; kingdom Metazoa; phylum Chordata; class Mammalia; order Artiodactyla; family Moschidae; genus Moschus; species Moschus berezovskii. Next base: position 100,763,030 of record NC_142468.1, read on the forward strand.
AGTAGACTATGGATGGCTCAGTTGTTGACATTAGCAAAGAGTATAACTCGTGTAATCTAAAGCGACATTAAGAAGTTGAAAACCTGAAAACATTTTCGCAGAGAAACAGTCTAAGAAAGAACCAAGGGATGTTTTGAAATAAAATTAAATATGTGCAATTATGAATTTAAGGGGGTTTGATTTAAAAACAGACTGGACACAGCAGAAGAAAGGCTGTGTGGCTTCAAAGACAAGTCAATAGATACTATCCAAACTGAGTAAAGAGAGATTAAAAGAACAAAAAGTCAAAATACATACGCATATGAAAATAGCAATTCTTTTATATAAGGGTTTATTCCTGAGATTTTCTATTGGGAATGTTACAAAATACACAGAACCATGTCATCTTTTGCTTCCCTGGAGCCTCAGATGATAAAGAATCTGTCTGGAATGTGAGAAACCTGGATTTAATCCCTGGGTCAGGAAGATGCCCTGAAGAAAGGAATGGCAGCCCACTCCAGTATTCTTTCCTGGAGAATTCCATGGAGAGAGGAGCCTGGCAGGCTGCAGCCCATGGAGTCACAGAGTTGGACACGACTGAGTGACTAGCATACATGTCACTAATTTGAGATATAAATTTGAGATATAACTAGATCCATGGGTTCAGATAAATGGATGCAAACTTGTATGATTTTTTTGAGGAAGATTTCTGAAGAAAAGTTTTGTTTTGTTATATGTAGTAATGAGTAACTTGCAAACTTTGTATATAATCCTGTTTTTACAGACTATTTGAACACTGAAATGAATTAAATGGATAGTTTATTACAAAACTAAATTTTTTTACCTACCTATATGATGAACTGCCTAATCTATTTATGAATTGGAAGGAAAAAAGCAAAATCTCTAAAGGTTGTTAATATACCATCTTTGTATCTCATATACATCATTTAAAGACAATTACAGTGTTTCACAAATAAAACATGATGTTGAAGAAACAAAGCTCTATACAGATTATGATTATGATTCAACTTTTTGAATATGATTAAGAATGCTTAATGATTACTTTTATAGATATGTCTATGGAAGGTAATTAGAATGTTAACTAATTGGTGACTATTGTTTTGTAAAAGTAAAGAGAGCAATATGATGCAGTAGCTTATTAAAGAAAACTTTAGAGAAGGTCTATGTGAAATATTCTGCTAAAAGAAATGCATAGGATAATAGAAAATTCCCTGATATGGTGGTCAGTGTTGAAATAATAGTAACAGTAGTGATATAAAGTATTAACATTCTTACTAATTTCAAGTCATTCTTGAGAACAATCAAAATCATACTTCAAAAGACTGGCCAAATTTCCCAAACAGGAACTCATTTTAGCAATTCTAGAATCCTAAAGAATTGACACACAGTTTTCATCAAGAGATACACATGATTTCAATATGTGAATCGGGGAACTCTTCCCAGTCTTAAGTAACAGGGTAGGTGTGGCCAATTTAGTGCACTCACAGTAGACATTCTGATAATTTGAAATGATGAAATACCAAAAGAAATCTAAGTCATCATAGCCGCTTAATGGCATTTCTAATCTCTTTGTTTCTTAAAGTATAAATGACTGGATTTAGTAGTGGTGTGATGATCGCATAAAATACAGCCAGGAACTTGTCCACCCAAGTGATGCTGAGTGGACATAGGTAGATGAAGATGCAAGGCCCAAAGAATAACACGACCACTGTGATGTGGGCAGTGCAGGTGGAGAGCGCCTTGGAGGCCCCACCCTTTGACTGGTGGCAGACAGTAAGGAGAATATAAGAGTAAGAGATGAGCAACAGAATGAAGCAAACAGTTGCAAGTACCCCACTGTCAGCATCTGTCAGCACTTCTAGAATATAAGTGTCCATGCAGACTAACTTGATCACCAATGGAATATCACAGAAAAAGCTATCCAATTTTCTGGGTCCACAGAAGGGCAGTTGTGTAATTATAGCTAGTTGGCTTATTGAATGCACAAAGCCAATGATCCATGATGTCATCACTAGTCGAATGCACATTTTTGTATTCATGATGCTGGAGTAACGGAGTGGCTTGCAGATGGCCACATAGCGGTCATAGGCCATCATCACTAGGAGCACCATCTCACCCCCTCCAAAAAAATGTCCGAAAAACATCTGACACATGCAGCCTCTGAAGGAGATGGTCTTATTTTCCTTCAGAAAGTCTGTGATCAGTTTAGGGGTGGCTACTGAGGAAAAGCATAAGTCAGAGAATGACAGATTTGCTAACAGGAAGTACATAGGGCAGTGGAGGTGAAGGTCAGCAATAACTAGGAGCACAGTGAAGACACTGCCTAAAATGGTGATCAAGTAAAGTGAAGAAAATACCACTAGGAGGAAGGCCTGGAGGTCCCATGAGTCACACAGCCCAAGAAAAATAAATTCAGACACCACAGACTGGTTTACTTCTTCCATTCAGTTCAGTGTCTTCTAAATTTATCTGAAGAAAAAATGTAAAAATAGATTTTATAAATAAACAGTCTGTGCATCAAGTGTGTTTTTTATGCGCTACTAATGGAAGCGTGTACGTACATAATCACTGTAAAAAGCAATTGGCTTTCTCTTTTAATGATCAATATACATATATTCTATGGTGCAGCAATTTCACTCCCATTTGTATGCTCAATGTAAACTCTTGTATCTGTATACAAGGAAAATGTACGCAATGCCTATAAACATAGTGATAGAATCTTAACAAAGTACAACTATATAAAATGACATGAATGTGTGTTAGTAAAATATAGTAATAAAGAAATAAAAAGCCTCAAATAGATCCTCTCGGCATAAATTTTATAAGATGAAGAGCACTACAAAAATAATAGTATATTTTTCAGGAACTTGTATAAGTAATAAAACTATGTCCCAAAATGTAACCTCAATTGTGGGAAGCCAAGATTCTGCGTGAGGATGAACACATAAGCAGTTGTCCATTATTATCATCTGTTTAGATCTTGGACTGGGCAATGTCTTATAAGTATAGTTTTACTATTATGTAAACAAGCAAACAAACTCAAAATGGACATGGAAAAATTAGGAGAATATACTCTGAATCAAGAATTATGATCTATTCAATACAGCAGACCTGAGTTAAATAGTGGTTTCAGAAAAATGGCATTTGTATTTGTTAATTGAAGTATAGTTGACTTACATTAAATGACTTAAATTCTGCCATCTACAGCAACATGGATGGACTTATAAAGTAAGTGAAATGCCAGAGAAAGACCAGTACTGTTGGACATCACTCATGTGGAATCTAAAAAATAATACAAAAAGTGACATTTTATTAATATCTTTGAAGCTGTCTGATAAAATATATTTATTATACATAAATTTGAAAAACTCAAACAATATTTAACACATTATTGAAGATTAATAGTAATTTAAATGAATGGATCCAGTAAAAAAGAGATATTAATACTAGTTTTGATAAAATGACAAAATATTTTTACCAAGAAACATAGTTAACTATGTGTAAGAGCAGATAAGCTAATCAAGGATAGTGTGGAAGAATACATGTTACAGGCATAAGGAGTAAATCACAAGCATCTGGAACAAATGTATTCTGTTCATGAAATTCAAAGCCATATAGCCTGTAATTGAGATAAGAAGATGCGTGTTTCCCAAACTGTATGAAGTTGCATTACTGCTCTTGGCACTCATTGCTTCTGGGTTTGCTTTCCTTTAGTCTTGGTTTACTCTCCCTGTTTTCTGTAATTGAAGTTGTTATTGATTATATTTTTGTTGTTTAAATCCACACAGTTATCACATTCTAGGGATGAAAATAAGAACAGAATTAGAAAACACTATATGTAGAAGGGATTTTTAATTTTTTATGATAGGGTAAACAGGAATTTGTTGAATACTTTCTTACTGTGAACTGCAATAACTTTTGAGCACTTCAGTGAAAGAAAAGTGGATTGCAGTCATTAGAAGAAAAAGAAGTAAAAGGTTATGCCTACTTTCTCACCTAATTGCTGTAAATGTTGTTAATATTATTTTAGTTGAATTACAAAAGATAAAATATCACTGCTAAATTGATTATGAAAAATGAAAGTGAAAGTTTCTCAGTCATGTATGACTCTTTGTGACCCCATGGGCCATTCCAGTCCATGGAATTCTCCAGGCCAGAATACCAGAGTGGGTAGCCTTTCCCTTCACCAGGGGATCTTCCCAACCCAGGGATTGAACCCAGGTCTCCCACATTGCAGGTGGATTCTTTACAAGCTGAGCTACTGTATTTAATTTTCAAGTAAATACTACATGGAGAAGTAAATCTAAAGATTTTAAGAGTACAGTTGTAAAATCAAATGAGTTAAAGCAGGACTCACAAAAAAGAATAAAAAGTTAAGATAATTAAAAATAGAAAAGGAGACAATTCTCATTTTTTTTAAGCTGCTATTTTTAGGGTCACACAGAAATTACGTCTCTCTGTTTCTTTGTATCTCCCTGTCTCTCTCTCTGACTAGCTCCCCGTGCTAGAAATTTTCACCCACATTATTTAAAGTTATCTTCACAATAAGCCCATGAAAGACATCTTATTCTGAGTGTGACCATCAGTGTAGCCTGTGAGGGTCTCAGAGCTGAGAAACGGCGTGACTGGAGTCAATCCCAGTGCTCTCTGATGCAGTCCTTCATTTGTGCTGTCATTCTGTGTATCTTTCTGTTCAGTTTCAAGAGAAGAATTCTGTTTACATGGTAACGATTGACTGTTACAAGCTTTAAGAGATTTCTCTTTGTTGGTCATTTTCCTTCCTGAACTAAATTAATAGCAATCACTTTTCTCAATATTCAGAACTTTCAGTTAATTACAGTTACATATCTGTGTCTAGAACACAGTTTCCCTTAATTCAGGGAAACTGTAGACACCAATGATTGTGGCTCTGTGAGGACTTGAATACATCCTCAAAAAGGACATTTAGGGAGCTGAAAGGCAACGGAGAAGGCAATGGCACCCCACTCCAGTACTCTTGCCTGGAAAATCCCATGGATGGAGGAGCCTGGTGAGCTGCAGTCCATAGGGTCGCTAAGAGTCAGACACGACTGGGCGACCTCACTTTCACTTTTCACTTTCACGCATTGGAGAAGGAAATGACAACCCACTCCACTGTTCTTGCCTGGAGAATCCCAGGGATGGGGGAGCCTGGTGGGCTGCCGTCTATGGGGTTGCACAGAGTAGGTCCCCACGGAAGCAACTTAGCAGCAGCAGCAAGGCAACTGAACTGAATTGAACTGAACTGAAGGCTGTACTCCTTTTGATGCTGAAGGGAGTCCAGAAGTCCCAGCATGTAACTGGGAGAAGAAATCCATGCTATGATTGGAAGGTATGCAGCAATTCCAAACCATCCTAATTAGTACGTATGGAAATATGATACTGAAGCATTCTCTTAAATGTGATAGAGGAAGGGAACTAAGGGAGAAATTAAGATATTTACAGAGCATATAGACTATATTCTTACCAGAGAGACACCATATTTGATCACTTTTTCTCCCAAGAATAAAGCATTGTTTATATTCTTGACTAGAATCTGAAATAAAATCATTACTTTGTCAAAACAGAATCTGCTTTCTGTTGTGATCAGCATTCATGGGAGACTGTGAGACATATATTTAGTGTAGAAACTGGCCTCTGGGATAGGAGACTCTCAAGCTCTGTTCCTTCGGGACCACTTTATTCTGAGTCTCTCTGAATTGAGAGTTCACCTGGAAAGTGTTCCTTTTGTGCAGGTCAGAAAGAGACCTGTGGGGACAATGATAAAAGTTCTGATGGTGGAAGTTAAGCACAGTTTTAAAACATCTCCTTGCTTACTGTTTTAAAAAAGAAAAACATTATTCCAAAACGAAGTTGTCATGTCTAGTTCCAGATGACTTGGGTGGGTGGACAGGGGATAACCGCAGAGGGAGATGACCTAGTCACTGCTGTTCACCACCTATGTCCATGGTGAAACAGCCTTAACTGCTGGTTTTGTTGGGTTTCAGTGAAGGTTAGAAACATTATAAAGTATCAAAAATTTCTGATTATTTGAGCAATGATCTTGGTTTAGCATTGAGTAGTGTGTATGTGCAGTTGTTCAGGCATGTCTGACTCTTTATGGCCTCATGGCCTGTAGCCCACCAGGTTCCTCTGTCCTTGAAGTTTTCCAGGCAAAATACTGGAGGGGGTTGCCATTTCCTACTCCAGAGCATCATCCTGACCCAGGAATCGAACAATGTCTTTTCTGTATTTCCTGCATTGGCAAGCAGATTCTTCCACGGCGCCATCTGGGGAGATGCTAACATTGAGTAAAGGGAAATATTATCAATATTCTACAAGATAAAAGGCAATAAAGGAAGCCTACATTTATTTTTCCTTTAGGGACTATTATATAAATTCAGTATTATTGACAAGATTCCAACATTTTAGAAGCTTGAGAAGGAAATGTGATAGTCTGTCTCCACCCACCTCTGTTACTTTTTTCACCAGAAAAAAAGTTATCCATGTTTGGTGGTTATTCCATGCAATTACATATGCATATGTTAGCATATATGTTATGGAGGAGTCTTATTTGTTTTGTGGAATATATAGTACATGTAACGGTGCTTTAAATTCCAATTTATTTAAAATCAATTTATGCTTAAATATCTGTCAGTCAATGTAAACTTTTGCTCTTAGAGAAATTAAGAGAGAAATTTATGTAGCAACACATTTTTAGTGTTTTCTTCACACTTTAGGAATAGATTCTTGTGGTTTGGAAAGCAGATGTGAAAAGACAATAAGGTACAAAGATGGGATTATTGGGCTTGACATTAACTATGTGGATAGTGTCAGTGATGTCAACCCACCACTGGTCAACTTGATGGATGATCAGGCATAGGAAGATCCTCTGTCTTGACATATAGCCTAGAACATCTGTGCATTAAAGTACAGTTGACTATATTTAAAGAATGGAAACCCAAGGTAAATCAGGAAACTACTTCAAGTCCAGTATTCTTGAACATAGGGTAGCACAAACACATAAATATGACAACTATACTAAAATATCCTTGAATATGGAGGAGGCAGAGTCAAAATACTTCATCTCAGATCCACATAAACTCATAAAGAAAGGGTGGCAATAATGCAGCATATCTGCAGGATGACTTTTGTTCATTTCCTTTCCTTCTCATTGTTAGAGAACTTTTGATAAATAAACATTTCACTCTTCCCAAGTGATGGGGACTCTGGACAGATTCCAAGCATTTATACAAACTTCATAGTCACGGTCTTATCTACCTGGTAAATCCATCTATGTATTCTAGGGAAGAAATGAACCCCATGTTTCAGCTTCACCAAGTTTTTAGGTGACACAACAGTAGAGGAGGATGGTGACAAGATTCTATTCAGTATCTATAAATCAAGGTAACAAGACTATTATTTTTATACTCCGACAGCTTCTAGGAAATGAAGCTTTTAAGCAAAGAAGTTAAATGGGGCAGCCAACCAAATAATAATATATTGAAATCTCTAGCCTGATTAATATAATTCTAAATAAGGACATACATTTGGAAGACAGCTTTGTAGTGCCTTAAAAAGCTAAAGATCCTATTGCCATATGATAAAGTACTAGTACTCCTAGGTATTTACAAAATTGAGTTAAAAATTCTGTCCATACAAAACCTGAATTTGAATGTTTATGGCACCTTATTCCTAATTATAAAAAACTAGAGATAACCAATACTTCCTTAAATATGTGAGTGGACAAACTGTGATACATCCTTATAATGGAATACTATACAACAATAAATGGATGTAATCTATCAGGTCATGAATAGATATAGAAAATCCTTAATATCTTGCTACATGAAATAGGCCAATCTGAAAAGTCTACATACTATATGATTCCCCATATATGACATGCTAGAAAATGCAAAACTATGGAGACAGTGAAAGTATGGGTGATTCTCAGGGATTCAGGGGGATGATGAATAGCTGAAGCATAGGAGATTTTAGTATGGTGAAATTCCTTTTTATGATGCTGTAGTTTGGGATATATGGACTTAGACATTTGCTGCATCTTTTGTGAGGCCCTAAAAGGAATGACACTGTAGTAACAATGAATGCAAATTTGCTTCTAAAGCCACTATCCAGTAAAAGGAGCCAAGGATCTTTGGAAAAATGGCTATTGTAGGAATAGGGAAGAATGGTGAAAAATAATCTTGGAGCATCCTTTAATCTTAGAATATAAGGAAGTGCTCAAACATACATAAAATCACAAACTTTGATGTGGATATATATCAAAGGGACTTAGGAGGCAAATAAAAATCTCCCAGTATTAGATTATAATAATAATTATATATATAAATATAGAATATATATATTATAATTAGCAGTATTATATTATAATCCAAAGTATAAAATAAAATGCATGATTTCATACAGATATAAATGATTGAATAAATTAGTACATGAGGTAGAGGAGAAATCACCCATGTAGAAGAATAACAGAAAAATTATGCTGTCCTATCCAAGGGGAACTTAGCTCCCTATTTCTTAAGTATTGGCCAAGTATAAAGACTTTTTTTTTCCAAAAAGTGCATTGTGGATAGTAGGGAAAGAAACATCACAATGAAGCAACTGACAAACATTTCAGTGAGATGATTAAGGGCAACGTTAGCAGTATAAATCATGTTGATGATATAGACCCTTGATAGGAGGTGATGAAAACAGGACTTTACCTGTGATGTACCTCCATTGAGCCCATGATTCTGGTGTAACCATGGGAAAAATGCCAAGTAAATGTCAATACAATGGTATCCTTCTTACGTTGCAGTTCCTTAAAATATTAAACATACAATTATCCTCAGTTTAGTTCAGTTCAGTCACTCAGTCGTGTCCGACTCTTTGTGACCCCATGAATCACAGCATGCCAGGCCTCCCTGTCCATCACCAACTCCCGGAGTTCACTCAAACTCATGTCCATCGAGTCGGTGATGCCATCCAGGCAACAACCCATCAATTTTGCTCCTAGTATTTAATCCCAAAGAAATAAAAACAGGTATTGAAATAACAACTGTACACAAATGTTTAGAGTAGAACTATTCACAGTGACCAAGCTTGGAAACAATCCAAATGTTCATCAGCTGATGAATGGATAAACAAATGTGGTAATCCATACAAAGGAATACCATTCAGCCACAAAAAGGAACGAGTCACTAATACACATTTCAATATGGTTAAACTTGAAAACATTATGCTAAATGAAAGAAGCCAGACACTAAAGGTAACATAATTGTTTTAATTCTTTTTGTATACGATATGGAGAATAGGTTAATTCATTGAGACAGGAAGCAGACTAATAAATGCCAGGGGCTCATTAGTGGACAGTGATTGGGAAGAAATGATGATTGAACAGTACTGTGAATGTACTAAATGCCGTTGGATTGTACTCTTCAAATGATTTACATTACGTGATGTGAATTTTACCTCTATGATAAAATAGCATAAAATTTAATACTAAAAAGATAAATGAGAAAATATAATTTTCCATTATGAATAAAGACTTTGGTTATTGACTTTGTTTTATCTTATTTTTTTCAAAATCATACTTGGCTTATGTGTACCTTTCCCTTTTTAAGGTAAATGTATAATTCTTATGTAAAAGAGAATGCTGCAGTTCACACACTAGGTTTTTGTTCATTTCTCTCCAGGCTAGATGTTATGTAGAAATTAGTCTAAATTTTTATAAAATGAGAGCATAGCAGTTTAACTAACAGAAATCAAAAACTGGGGACAATGTATTAAAGTGGAGCTCCCTGGTGGCTCAGAGGTGAAGAAACTGCCGCCAGTGCAGGAGACCAGGGTTCAGTCCCTGCGTCAGGAAGACCTGGAGAAGGAAATGGCAGCCCACTCGGGAATTCTCGCCTGAGAAATCCCACGGACAGAGGAGCCTGAGGGGCTACTAGTCCATGGGGCTGCAAAGAGTCAAGCATGATTTTGCAACTAAACAGCAAAATAATGGTGTTAAATAAGATAAGAATGGTGACGTTTGGTCTTCTGTATGTGCACATGGATTTTCTGAATAGCATTAGAGAGTTAGAGATATTCAGTATGTCTGAATTTAGTTAATGTATAGAAAAAAAATCACAGGGCTGAATACCAAAGCACACAAATTCTATTACCTTTTCTTCTATTAACTGATCTGTCACAATCTTATTTCTTCATCTGATATGGAAGAATATTGGGTTCCCATCTCACCATTTTATTAGAAATAATAAATGAGATAATATAGGCAAAAATACTCAGCTAAGCATAAAACTAAGTAGACTTGTGAACTCTTATTTATATGTTCTGCAATGATCTAAAAGAGAGAACATATAGCATAGGAATTAAATCCATGGACGTTGAAATCAGAAAATTATTGTGTTTGGATATTGGATCTGACTTCAGCATATTAACTTTTGCCAGCATGTTAAATTTCCATATCATTTAATATTAGTATCTCTAAAATGGGCATGGTAATTGTATTTATGAGGTAAAAAGCAGGTTTAGTGTTTTTAAGGATACTACATGGATATGCTTCCAACGGAATTCTAAATAATTTTTACTAATGTGTTTGTTAATAGGTATTCCTTTTTCACTGGTATTGGTCTAAATGATATTTATCAATAGGCATTAAAATGTTAGGAGATACTGGTTTTCCTTGAAGATACTTTGCTGTCATATTTTATTAGACATAGATTCCTTTGTTTTCCATATACTTTTTAAGCCAAAGTTCTAATAATTTTCTCTTCTCTTAATGTCATGAGAATTCAAAGTAGAGAGCTCATAATAAATGGCCGGGGGACTCAGTTCATTGAATCATCAAGGGTCCAAGCTTGCTCTGCTCTTCACAGTGTAAATCAATGACTGAGAGACGAGGTGTGGGATCAGCAAGAGACTTTATCAGGAGCTAGCTGCCTGGCTGAGAAGATGGTGCTAGAGCCTCAAAATAATCATCTTGTCAGGGCCTGGTTGCCTGGTTCTTTTATGGATCAGAGATGGGGTGGGGAGATGAGGAGACAAAGTAATACTCTTCAATCCTTGCAAACGTCCCCCAGAATGCCAGGCCTCAGGCAAGGGAATGTGTTGGTTTCACTTCCTTGTGGTCCTTCACAGGCACGCAGCTCAGGTTATCTCCTCAAGGCAGTCCATTATTCACGCTTACAAAAGTGGAAAGATGAGGGTTAAAGTTACAGAAGCAGATACAGCATAAATTCAAAATTAACCTTTTCCAGTTACAAGGGGTCACCAAAAAATTGTTGCTAGTCCTGGAGCGGTTCTAAGGAGCACTAACCACAGAGATCGAAGAGGAAACATTTCTTAAAAGGTTCAATTATAGAGAAAATATTGTTTTCTGAGCTCCTTTTTTTGAGAGGTCAGATTATATGGGCCAGTATAATATAAGTGACTAGCCTGCTAAAATTATCAGCTGTTTTTCTTATATGGGTAAGGCAGAGCACCTCTGCGACGTTACAACAAATCTCCTACTCCCTCTTTCCTCTGACTCTTCATTTCTGTTTTCAATTCAGCAAGCATTTGCTGAACCGCTACAGGTGCCAGCCTTTCCAAAGGGAAGTTAGTATTTCATTCCAAGTTGCTTGAATTGCTTCATATACCTTGATTGTTTCTTGATTTACAGGGAAACTTTTGGGTCTGGACTATATTTCCCTAGGCACTTGAAGTGTTAGTTGCTCAGTCGTTCCTGACTCTTTGTGATCATATGGACTATAGCCTACCAGGCTCCTCTGTCCATGAAATTCTCCAATCAAGAATACTAGAGTGGGAAGCCATTCCCTTCTCCAGTGATTTTCCCGATCCAGGGATTGAAACAAGTTGTCCTGCATTGCAGGCAGATACTTTACCGTCTGAGCCAAACAAGTGAAATACATATATTGGAAGGACAGAGGAGGGGATAAAAAGCCTCCAATTGACCGGGTCCAGCTTGTCAGTCCAAATGGTGATTACCTCATTGTGATGATCTTCCTCAACACCATCATGAAGTGGATGCTATCTTACTATTCAAGTCTTTAAATTGAGATGCAAAAGAGCATTTTATTTTCAAGTGGAAAACATACATAAGAGATTAGGTTTAGGTCCACAGGCAGGAGGATTTGATTAAAACTTGGGAAATATATCCAAATATATCCAAAAATATTGTAACAACTTTGTATGCTGACATGTTTGCTAGACTTATTGTGGTGGTCAATATTTAACCTGCATAAATGTAAAAAATCACTATTTTGTACACCTTAAATTAACATAATATTCTATATCAACTATACTTCACTTAGAAAAAGAGAAAAATAAAAAAAGCATTGAAAATGTTAATTAAGTCCATTATTATAACAGATTAAATGAGTGAGGATAATTATCTCAAACTGTGCAGAGAAGTTTTATGAATTAAATATTCATTTATTATTAAAATATTACAAATCTATTAATATAAGAGATATATCTTAATTTCAAAAAAGTATCATCCATGATGGTATTTTAGAAAGAAGCATTATGTATTTAGGAGGAAAAAATGCTTCTCTTCAGCACTGTACTGGTGGTTCCAACCCATTCAATATGAAAGAATCCAGAAAACAATAACTTGGTCTGGAAAAGATCAGGAAAAGCTTGCTATTTGTTTTCTATGTACCCCTTCATGGATCAGAGCCTTGTCATGGCGAAGGGACTTGCATAACTTAGTGAAGCAATGAGCCATGCTCTGCAGGACCACTCAAGATGATGGTCACAGTGAAGAGCTCTGACAAAATGGGGTCCACTAGAGGCTTGGGACTTTAAGAGGAATCTATACACAAAATACAAATGAATGGTAGAAAATTTCAACAAATTTAATGAATATACAATGAATATATGAAAATTTGCTGTTTTTCTACATGAGTAATGACCTACTAAAATATAGAGCAAAAGATATTTCTATTTAATAGCTTGAAAATATAATACCTGATAACAAATCAAACAAATCAAAATCACTAAAAAGAAAAGAATAAAATGAAACTAGGTAAAGCGATATACTAAGTTTATGGATTAAAATAATCAAAATCATAAAATTATCTATTCTTTCCAAATTAATCTATAAATTCTATCCAGTTTCAATTGATATCCTAAGATTGTTACTGTCTAATTTGACAACTTATCCTAAAATCGTCTGTAAGAGTTAAGTGACAAGAAGAACTTAGATATTCTTAAAGTAGCATACCTGGAGAGTATAGATTAATTGTGCTAAGTACCAACCATATTTAAGAATTTGTTTTGTTGTATCTGAGAAATAAAATGACTAATGGACAGAATGATAGAGTCCAGGAACAGAGCCAAGCATAGATGAATGTTTGATATATAGCGAAGATGACATTAAAATCAGTAAGGAAAATCTATTCAATAAATCATATTTAGATGATCACTTATATCCATTTAAAATAAATTATATTCCTTTAATATAGCAATACAAAATTTAATTTCTTGTTGGATTAAATAACTGTGAAAAATAAATGTTTAAAATTATAAAAAAGTGTAAAGACAATAAAATATTTTTGGAGATTAATTATGAAACGTACTATAGAGGAGACAAAAGCTTTAAATAAAGAAAATAAATTGATAAAGGTAACAATTAAATTTTGTGTATGTATAAACATCACAAACTTTTCATATCATCTATAGGAGTGAAGGCATTTTCAGTTTATATATTTTTTTTGTATAAAAATGATAGCATCTCCAAAGATTTAGGTGAAGTATGAATTAAAAAGATGAAAGAGCATGTCCAGTAAATTCTCAAATTGTTGCCCAAATTCACTATTAGCCAAGAAAATGCAATAAGAGTTTTAAAATTAAAATTTAACATTTTATTTTATAATTTTTTTATCCACCTAAATGGAAAGAAAACACAGCAATTTGCAAAATTTGATATTGATAAGTCATGGAGAAATTAGGACCATTGGTAGAGTATAAACATCTACAACTTAGGAAGAAATTCTGTAATTTCTAGTAAAGTTAGAAGGTTTATACCTTACAATTCAATACTTCCAGTTCTAGGTAAATATCCTACAAAAATTACCACATGTGCACAAAGAACATATATATATATATATATATATGTATATATATGAGCATGTATACCTGTATATCGGAGAAGGCAATGGCAAGCCACTCCAGTACTCTTGCCTGGAAAATCCCATGGATGGAGGAGCCTGGTAGGCTGCAGTCCGTGGGGTTGCTATGGGTCGGACGCGACTGAGCAACTTCATTTTCACTTTTCACTTTCACACATTGGAGAAGGAAACGGCAACCCACTCCAGTGTTCTTGCTTGGAGAATCCCAGGGACGGGGGAGCCTGGTGGGCTTCCGTCTATGGGGTCACACAGAGTCGGACACGACTGAAGTGACCTAGCAGCAGCAGCAGCAGCAGCATACCTGTATATATATATTCAGTTGAGACACTATAATAGTAAATAATTAGATAATTCTAAACTTTTTTCAAGGGGAAAGGGAAATATATTTTAGAATACCCACAAGAAGAAGACTATAGCCATTAATATGAATAAACTAAATTCAACAAGTGCGGTGAGAAAGCTAGATATACAAATGTAAAAATGATGTTGGATTTTTAACCTTTCACCATATACCAAAATTAAATCCAAATGAATTAAATACCTAAATGTAATACCTGAAACTACTGAACTTGAAGAAGAAAATATAGGAGATTTTAAAGATGTTGAATTTGGCATTAAAATTTGAATTTTGTTGGATAGGACAGCAAAACATAGCAAAAGCAAAAATCACACAAAGTTATATCAAAGTTAAAAACTTCTCCAAACAAGACAGTGAAAAGGCAAACTACAAAATGGAAGAAAATATTTGCAAATAATATATGTAAAGAGTTATTATATAGAATATATAAAGACCTTGTCAGTTCAGTTCAGTTCAGTCGCTAAGTCGTGTCCGACTCTCCGTGACCCCATGAATCACAGCACGGCAGGCCTCCCTGTCCAACACCAACTCCCGGAGTTCACTCAAACTCATGTCCATCGAGTCGGTGATGCCATCCAGCCATCTCATTCTCGGTCGTCCCCTTCTTCTCCCGCCCCCAACCTTTCCTAGCATCAGAATCTTCCAGTGAGTCAACTCGTCGCATGAGGTGGCCAAAGTATTGCAGTTTCAGCTTTAGCATCAGTCCTTCCAATGAACACCCAGGATTGATCTCCTTTAGAATGGACTGGTTGGATCTCCTTGCAGTCCAAGGGACTCTCAAGAGTCTTCTCCAGCACCACAGTTCTAAAGCATCAATTCTTTTGGTATGGCATTGGGTTTTTTTTTTCTTTTTGCAGCCTTAGGCAGTTGTAAAATAACTTAATGTAGCTTTTTACAACTGTGTATTCTATAGTATTTTTTCATTTGGTGAAATTTTAACTTAATATTTTTGGCACTGTGCTTTGTACCATTTATTAAATAAAATTTTTTTAAAAAAAGCATCAATTCTTTGGCGATCAGCTTTCTTCACAGTCCAACTCTCACATCCATACATGACCACGGGAAAAACCATAGCCTTGACTAGACAGACCTTGGTTGGCAAAGTGATGTCTCTGCTTTTTAATATACTATCAAGGTTGGTCATAACTTTCCTTCCAAGGAGTAAGCGTCTTTTAATTTCATGGCTGCAATCAGCATCTGCAGTGATTTTGCAGCCCCCAAAAATAAAGTCTGACACTGTTTCCACTGTTTTTCCATATATTTCCCATGAAGTGATCTTGTACAACTTAACAATTTGAAACCAAATAACCCATTGAAAAATAGCCAAAAGACTTGAATAGACATTTATTCAAAGAAAATATACAATAGTCAGTAAACATGTGAAAAAGATGTTCATCATTAATCATCAGGAAAATGTAAATCAAAACCACACTGAGATATTACCTCACAACTGTTAGGATGGCTTCTATCAAGACAAAAACCAATAAATAACAAGTGCTGATGAGGATGTGGACATTCAGAGAAATGGAAAGCCTTTGCATTGTTCAGTTCAGTTCAGTTCAGTCGCTCAGTTGTGTCCAACTGTTTCTGACCCCATGAATTGCAGCACGCCAGGCCTCCCTGTCCATCACCAACTCCTGGAGTTCACTCAACCTCATATCCATCAAGTCAGTGATGCCATCCAGCCATCTCATCCTCTGTGTCCCCTTCTCCTGCCCCCAATCCCTCCCAGCATCAGAATCTTTTCCAATGAGTCAACTCTTCGCATGAGGTGGCCAAAGTACTGGAGTTTCAGCTTTAGCATCAGTCCTTCCAATGAACACCCAGGTCTGATCTCCTTTAGAATGGACTGGTTGTATTTCCTTGCAGTCCAAGGGGCTCTCAAAAGTCTTCTCCAACACCACAGTTCAAAAGTATCAATACTTCAGCAATCAGCTTTCTTCAAGTCCAACTCTCACATCCATACATTGTTAGTGGGAATATAAAATGTGACAACCATTCAGGAAAAAATTATGGAGTTTCTTCAAAAATTAAAAACGGAGAATAAAAATAGAGTTACCACTCAAAACACACATTTGAATTCTAAGTGTATATATATATATATATTTATAAAGAATTGAAAGCAGTATCTTGAAGAGATATTTGCACACCTATGTTCATTGCTGCAATATTTACAATAGGCAAGGGGTGGAAGCAAACTAAATGTCCAGTGATGAATGATTGGATAAAGAAAATGTGGCATGTACATACAGTGGAATGGTATTTAGCATTAAAAAAGAAGGAAATCCTATCATATGCTACAGCATGGGTGAACTTTGAGAACAGTATGCTAAGTGAAATAAGTCCATCTCAAGAAGATAAAAATACTTCTTGATTGACTCAAGTACTCAAATCCTTAGAAATAGAATGGAGACTCGTGGTTGCCAGGGTGAGGTGAGGTGATAAGAGCACACATAATGGCTATGGAGTTTCAGTTTTGAAAGATGAAAAATTTCTAGAGATCTATTTCACAAGGTGCATATGTTTAACATTGTTGTACAATTGAAAATTAAGATGTTATATTTTAACCACATTTTTAAAAAGAATGAACTAGAGCAGGATATATTTAAGTAGATGAATCTCTACAACAAAACAGTGAGTGAAAAAATAAATTTTAGAATAACAGCAATAATATATAGGTACCACCTGTATCAAGTTAAAACTGTGCAAAATGTACTTTTTCACAATGTATCAAAAATGAGGAAAATATTTTTAAAAAATATACAGGGGAGTGATACTCATGGAGTTGATGATAGTTATTTTTTTGCTATGATAAAATAATTGAATATAGAGGATTGCTTGGAGGTTTTTATTATTTCTAATAATCCACTTTTATACTAAATAGGAATCTGAAATAAATAAGGTAAAATGTTAAAAATTTGACAAAACCACATGCCATATCAGTGTCTAGATTAAACTCTACAATTGAAATAGATTATAGGAAAGATACAAATATGTCCAGTGATCTCCAAGGACCTTTCCAACCCTCCTCAAAGCATTTTTTAAAATAAAAATTTAGTGTGAAATATATCAAGCACATATGGGTAGAGAAGCATTTTAAAAGCACACTTTAGCCTATAATTAGTTTGGACTGAAAGGAGATCAAACCAATCAGTCCTAAAAGAAATCAATCCTGATGCTGAGGCTGAAGCTGTAATGCTTTGGCCACCTGATGTGAAGAGCCGACTCATTGGAAAAGACTTTGATGTTGGAAAAGACTGAAGACTAAAGGAAAAGAGGGCACCAAAGAATGAGATGGTTAGATAGCATCACCAACTCAATGGGCATGAATTTGAGCAAACTCTGGGAGATAGTGGAGGAAAGGAGTTTGGGGTGCTGCCGTCCTTTGGCTTGCAGAGAGTCAGATACTACTTAAATGACTGAACAACCACAAGTTGTTTCGAGGCAATGAAGAAAAGTATTGGACAGATGCCCACAATAGGATCACTGAATGTCTGGGGAAAGCAGAGCATTTCAATTTGATGCCAAAGAGATCATAGAATGTGTTTGTGTTCTAATACCCATGAGCTGTTTATCAAACTAGTAAATTGGCACACTTCATGCAATGCAAGTAGCTTGAATACTTTCTGTTTTATTGTGAAGTAAATAACTGAATATAGAGAGTTTCTTTATTTTTTCCTTTTCCATGTGGATTGAAATAGTACTAATGCTCTCACTTGACTCTTGATAGATACATGAGAACACCTGTGAATACAAACATGAATGATGGAATAAGGTAAAATGAACTGTATGTAACTTTTATGTTAGGGTAGAATTTCTATTTTCCTTAAGAATTAAATATGTGCTTCTTGCCAGCAGAAGACAGCTATTATTTTGATCTATCAACTTATAGAAAATTTTCCTTGTCAAAAAGCAATAATTCTTATATGTATTATACGCAAAATTGTAAGTTTATGTGTGTATATGCTTGTGAGTTGAGTTAATACTTTTGTATGCACATTTGGGCAACTGGAGAATTTAGCTGAAAGATCCCTCATTTTGAATTTAAAAGTGGACCAGTTCATATTCGATTTCTCTTTATTTAATGAAGTTCAGTCTTGAACATTTCTGGGTTTCCCACTATAGTTAGTGAGTCAGTTGTTTTTTTCCTCCTTATTTCTTTATTTAAGAAATTTAATCCCAGCTGAATTGAATTCAATTAAAAATTATTCTTTCAATAAAACAAATTATAGAGATATGATGATGGAGCATTTGGTAGGTTTAAAATACATTATGAATATTGAAAAAAACCACAAAAGACAAATCAATACCAACTTATTCCAAGAGGTACTATATATGGATTATGGTCCATAAATCTTTGTCATCATGGTTGTTGCCTAGAAGGTCTTTTTGGAGCTCATATGTTGGGTCCTCAGACTATTCATTGCTGCTTTCATCTCCTGATTTCTCAGAGTGTAAATAATGGGGTTCAGTAAAGGTGTGATAACTGAATAAAACACAGAAAGAAATTTATCCACTGAAAAACTACTAAATGGCCAAGCATAAATGAAGATACACGGCCCAAAGAACAGAGTGACCACTGTAATGTGAGCAGATAGTGTGGACAGAGCTTTGGAGAGACCACCAGAGGGTCGATGTGGAATGGTTACCAGAATGACAGTGTAGGAAATGAGCAAGAGTACGAAGGAGATGAAAGACAACAGTCCACTGTCAGCAATTACTAGCAACTCCAGAACATAGGTCTCGGTGCAGGCGAGCTTTATAACCAGCGGGAGGTCACAGAAAATATTGTCTACTATATTGGGACCACAGAAGGGCAAGGTGATGGTAAAAACCATCTGGCTCATTGTATGCACAAAGCCAACAGCCCATGACAGCAGCACAGAGCCTCTGAGTACCCGGTGGTTCACGATGGCTGTGTAGTGAAGAGGTTTACATATTGCAAAGTACCGATCAACTGCCATAACTATGAGAAGTGTCATCTCAGTACCCCCTAAAAAGTGAAGGAAGAACATCTGAGCCATACAGCCCCATAGAGAAATAGTTTTATTCTCCCTGACAAAATCTGCAACCATCTTGGGGGCTGTGATTGTAGAAAGAGACATATCAAGAAAGGAGAGGTTTCCAAGGAGGAAGTACATTGGTGTGGAGTGCAGATGAGAGTCCAAGGTTATGGTGACCACAATGAGAAGGTTTCCTGCCATAATTGCTGCATAGGCCAATAAAAATATGAAAAAAAAGAAAAGATCAAGTTCCCAAATGTTTGTGAGTCCTAACAAAACAAACTCAGATATCATTGAGCTATTCATCGTTTTCATCAAGTTTGTGTACGTGTTTTCAGAAAGTCTTTAAAATGAAGGTAATCCAGAAAAAGTGATGATTTAATCTGTGACAGTTTTGAAGGTATGGGCATATAGAAAGTAGTATTTGATTCCTACAGGAAAAGAAAAGGTAGATATTTCTGAAAAATACAGTTTAATTGACTAATGCAAGCATATTACTCATATACACTTTCACATTACTGCATTTATTATCAAACAGAAAGGCACAAAAGGGAAATTTATTGTAAAATTTTGTAAATATAGTTTGTGGGTATAGCTTTTCTCTTCACATTTATTTGTTGTTTTTACCATGAGTTTATGAATTTGTGACCCCTGAGTTTAATGGATCATGTAATAATCAAATGGTCTTTGGTCATAAATTAATTCAAGTGGATTAGAATATAGTCATGTAACTTTTTGGCAACTAGTATTCAATCTTTTACCCTTTTCACCTTCCTAGTTTGAAATATTCAGATATGTTCATATGAGTTGAATTATATACCCACTCAGCAAATTGCTACGGTACTTTCTTCTCTCACCTATACTACATTCTCACCCTTCCCTTTCATCTCAAATATATATACCAAATGCTTTAACTTATTCCTGAAGGTTTAAGCTGGCTACAGTCTGTCATGTGTCCCTACCTCCCCCAGATAATAATAAAATAAGCTTCCCAGGAAGTTTCTGCACAAGAACATAAATATTTCTGTGTTAATGTTTCTCTCTTCCTTTGTTCTTTCCTTCTCCCTCTGTCCCTCCCTCCTTCCCTTTCTCCTTTCCTTCCTTCTATTTTCTTTCTTTCCTTTTTTTTTTTTTCAGTTGTGTTCTGTATCTCATACTTTGGTTCATGAATAAAACTCTCAGCCTCTGCCTTTTGTCTATTTCCCTGACTCTCTTGTTGCTGGATTCCTGGCTGGAGTTTTCTTTCTTGTCTCTTTGCGTTCTCTGTGTAAATGATCTCTAAACAATCAAGTCTTTCACAAGTAGTGCTTTTTTTTCCCCTTGGCTCCTAAATGCTTACTTTTTGGTGATGATTGCTTTCCTCTGACTTTTCAAACTTGTGTCCAGACTGACTCTTGATAATTCCTGGTTCAAATATCCTTGATACTTGTACTGTTTTTCCACAATGAGTGGGCACTGGTGGCTTACTTTTGTCTAATTTTCTCTTTGATTTAGATTTTTTGGCCCCATCTTCCTGTTTCTTTTTTTTTCCTTTAAAAAACTATTAATGGCACATACCAGCTGCACAGACACAGAGACAGAATCAGATATACACACATATGCTTATACCAAGTTCTATTTCTAGAGTACAAGGACAGAATGTGGAGAATTTACTCTGAATTTCCCTTTTTTTTCTTTATAGTTCACGAAATATTCAGAAGTTATTGCTTAGTCCAGTTATCAAAACTTGGAAAAACAAAACAAAACACTGAACCAAGGGTCAAGAACCAAATTTTAGTCCTGCCCTAATATGTACCAGGGAAACATACTCTTTAATTCTTTTCAACATTGATACAATTTTCTATAAAAATAAAATAATATCTACTCTTCAACCTCTTGTTTTTGTTGTTCAGTTGCTCAGTTGTGTCCAACTTTTTGCGACCCCATGAATCACAGCACGCCAGGCCTCCCTGTCCACCACCAACTCCCGGAGTTCACGCAAACTCACGTCTGTCGAGTTGGTGATGCCATCCAGCCATCTCATTCTCTGTCATCCCCTTCTCCTCCTGCCCCCAATCCCTCCCAGCATCAGAGTCTTTTCCAGTGAGTCAGCTCTTCACATGAGGTGGCCAAAGTATTGGAGTTTCAGCTTTAGCATCAGTCCTTCCAAAGAACACCCAGGACTGATCTCCTTTAGAATGGACTGGTTGGATCTCCTTGCTATCCAAGGGACTTGCAACAGATTCTCTAGCACCACAGTTTGAAAGCAGCAATTCTTTGGTACTTAACCTTCTTTATGGTCCAACTCTAACATCCATACATGACTACTGGAAAAGCCATAGCTTTGGCTATACAGACCTTGTTGGCAAAGTGATGTCTCTGCTTTGTAATATGCTGTCTAGGTTTGTCATAGCTTTTCTTCCAAGGAATAAGCATTTTTTAATTTCATGGCTCCAGTCACCACTTGCGTTGATTTTGGAGCCCAAGAAAATAAAGTCTGTCAGTGTTTCCACTCTTTTCCCAAGTATTGGCCACGAGGTGATGGGACCAGATGCCATAATCTTCGTTTTTTGAATGTTTAGTTTTAATTCAGCCTTCTCACTCTTCTCTTTCACCTTCATCAAGTGGTTCTTTAGTTCCTCTGCACTTTCTGCCACTAGGATGGTGTCATTGGCATATCTGAGGTTATTAATAATTCTCCCAGCTATCTTGATTCCAGCATGTGTTTCATCCAGCCTGGCATATTGCATGATGTACTCTACATGAGAAGGAAATGCAACACACTCCAGTATTCTTGCCTGGAGAATCCCATGGAGGGAGGAGCCTGGTAGGCTACAGACTGGTAGGCTACAGTCCATGGGGTCACAAAGAGTCGGACAAGACTGAGTGACTTCACTATCACTATCACTCTACATGTAAGTTAAATAAGCCAGATGACAATATGCAGCCTTGACGTACTCCTTTTCCAATATTGAGCCAGTCCATTGTTCCCTGTCCAGTTTTAATTGTTGTTTCTTGATCTGCATACAGATTTCACAGGAGACAGTTAAGATGGTCTGGTATTCCCATCTCTTTAAGAATTTTCCACAGGCAAAGGCTTTAGCATAGTCAATGAAGAAGAAGTAGATGTTTTTCTGGAATTCCCTTTCTTTTTCTGTGATTGAATGGATGTTGGCAATTTGATCTCTGGTTCATCTGCCTTTCCTAAATCCAGGTTATACATCTAGAGGTTCTTGGTTCACATACTGTTAAAGACTAGCTTGAAGGATTTTGATCTATTTTTGTGTTATTTTATTCTACACATAGGTGCTAAATACCTATGTGCATTCCCCAAATTCTGTCATTAACTTTATCTTGTTTCCTGGTGATTGTGAGGATACTCAAACCAATAAGGACCACAGGAGGATTTTTACTCTGCAAGAATTGGTAAAGTACACTTAGTGTTAATGAAAATGTTTTTCCTTATTAAATATAAGTGATAATTTTAAAAGAGTTGTTGTCATCATCATTGGTATTATATTTAATGCAATAAAAAAGTCTACATATAGTTATGAAATTATCAAAATTATGCACTCTTCGATCTCAAAATACTAATAGAAGAAAACCTTGAGGAGAATCCTAAAAGTAATTTTTATAGTTTATTATGTAAAATTGGAAAATTAAAAGCAAATATTATATTTATTAATTTATGCTTTTAAAAAAATTTGCAAGCATATTTGTAAAATATATCCATCTAAATGCACATAAACATGATTCAAATATGTTATGATACAAAATAATTCATTTTTACAATTTTTGCTGCTGCTGCTGCTGCTCCTAAGTCACTTCAAGTCGTGTCCGACTCTGTGTGACCCCATAGACGGAAGCCCACCAGGCTCCCCCGTCCCTGGGATTCTCCAGGCAAGAACACTGGAGTGGGTTGCCATTTCCTTAACTCCAGTGTGTGAAAGTGAAAAGTGAAAGTGAAGTCGCTCAGTCGTGTCCGACCCTTAGCGACCCCACGGACTGCAGCCTACCAGGCTCCTCCAACCATGGGATTTTCTAGGCAAGAGTACTGGAGTGGCTTGCCATTGCCTTCTCCGTTACAATTTTTACATATGATCAAATGTGAAATATTTTTGAAATACTCACTCTTCTACTCAGACACAGGTAAAAATAAGTTAGAATCAGAAAAATAATACAGTTATTGCTAACTTGAGGCACAGTTTAAAACTCACGTAAAAAGTTAAATTTTTGAGTGGTATGTATTTATACAAATAATATTGAACTGAAAAGGAATGAAAAAATAATTGAATAACGCTCAATCAGGCAAGGTTTGGTTTTTCTCTAGCAGAAATTTCTGAGAATGGGATGGTTACCTGTGACTGGGGAGCCTAGCTCTTTTTGTGCTGTTTATGTGACTAAATGAGTAAGAATTATTAGTTCATCTATGGTGCAAACTTGAAAAAAGAAAACTATGTTTAATATTCTGTGTCTATATTCAGTAATAAAGCCTTTCTACACATTTTCATAAAAGCACTTAATGTATGTGGAGATATGTAACTGGAAGCTCTTTTGTTAAGTAATAAAGGCTGTGAAGTTTGTATTGATCTTGAATTTTTTTAATGATTATTTATCCTCATAGTGTTAAGCTGTGTATGGATTAGATAACCCATGAGTAATATGCACTTATCACAAAAAATGTTTGACATGTGAACAGTCAGATTTCTGCCAAAATAACCATTATAAATATTTTCCTAATTAAAAAATAAGCTTGCACAGTTGGTAGAAAAGTTCCAACATTATATGTGCCCAAAGAACTCTTTTCCCATATCAAGTTTAAAATATTAAAGTATGTATTTGTTATAAATGTAGGGAGAAAAAGGTGGTAAGTTTAGAAAAATTGGAAATAGTCCTTAGGTTACAAAATCACCAAAACAAATATATTAGCAGTATAATTAGACAATCATATTGAATAGAAGGTTTGTTACTTCAGAAAAATAAATATAGACTTGAGGGGAACTCTTTTAGATATTCATTTAAATTAATCACATTTAATTTAGAATTCCATAAGTGTTTTCTCAGTTGAAGTAAATATCCAATGTAGGAAAGTAAAAATATGAAGAATTAAATGAACATAAAATAAAATAAGTCAATGTTTTACATTTTCTTGATATGCAATTTTTATTAGACTATATTTTGGACTGGCTAAAGATGTTAAATGTAGCCAAGGATGAAACTAATTTTTTGTTATTTTTCCACATTCTAAATTATTTTGTCTTTTTATAAAATAGTGGTTAAACAATAAACAAACTCAAATTTATGTTCTCAAAATACAAACTCAAATTATAAATCTGACCCTTTAGATCAGGATGTCAGTGGTATTTTTCCATCACAGACTGGCTTTCTTCTTATTAAAACTGGGTAAATTTGTCCAGATGCTATCTGACCCAAATTGTATTTTACCATTGCCTTCATGATCAGAATAATCTGGTTTTCATTAATTTCTAGGTTTCGTATACAAAGTTTCCTCCTTTATTAAAGTATGCAGTTTCTCGACCTTATTAGCACTGCTATTTAAACCTACCAGTTCTAGCTGAGGAATGGCCTCTTCAAAGATACGTAGACACAGTAAGATTCTGAATATATATTTATCTTTTATGCCTCTGTGGATATACACGACAATCATTTGCAGGTCAGAAAGAAAAAGGACACAAAACACATACATAAGGTGTAGATTAGTGATTAACTCCCAGAGGGAATTATTAGAGTAAAGGTGCTAGTTAGTTGTCTCTAGAGTTCAGAGTAAGGACTTAGTCTCTCATTATTTAAGTTGATTATGAATTCATCAAGTGTATGAGTTGTGTGGAGTCTCCCTAATAAGTGCTTTCCAGAAAAAAAGCATTAACTTAAGTGTTTTGGTTGGTAGAGGGTAAGCAAATTTATGAAAATGGATCTACCATAGATGATGGACTTCAGAAAACTATAATTCTATTCATTTGGCTTTCAGTTCAGTAGAGAAGGTGCAAGTGGGGAAGCTGGAAGAAAACCACAGCACAACCTCTCTCTAGGCTGGCACAGCGGTCATAACTGTGTTCTCTCCTGGCTGATGCGGCAGTGGTAGCAGCAGTCACGCTGTCTTCTCTCCTCTTGTGGCTTACCCAACGGACGCAGCCGTGATGCAGCAGTAATGCCACTGCTCTCTAGGTGGAGTTCACATATCTGTGTCACACAAAGTAGCTCACAGGCCAGCAGCACCTGGTGATGTGAATGCACAGCGCTCCAAGTGATCAGAGCTGTTACATAATCATTATTTGCAAAATGTGGGGCAAGAGCGTGAGGCTGTAGGGTGAGAGAGCCTGACCATGCCATCCTAGCTAATTTGCTTTTTCCCTGCAGGCAGATACAATCGAACACAAGGGAAAAAACAAGGTGAAAATGAGAGAAAATATGCCTTATTCCAGGTTCCTTGTTTTGCAATATGTTAATAAAATACATCAAAAGAGGTGATCCTGAAGATGTTTGCGTAATTTAGGTTTTCAATACATCTTTAGAAGGACTCTTTGCAATGTTTCCATAAACTCACTGAATCATTAATAAATTCAGATTTGTAACCTCATATAGCCCACTATTTTCTCTGTGTTCATTTCTATTACAATTTATTCTCCACTTAAGAAGACAAACCTTCATGACACTTTAGAAGTATGTTGAATCTATTCTCAAACCTCCCATTCTCAAAACTCTTTAATTGCTTTATATTGCTAAAAACTAGGATTCAGTTCAGTTCAGTTCAGTTCAGTCGCTCAGTCGTGTCCGACTCTCCGCGACCCCATGAATCACAGCACGCCAGGCCTCCCTGTCCATCACCAACTCCCGGAGTTCACTCAAACTCATGTCCACAGAGTCCGTGATGCCATCCAGCCATCTCATTCTCCGCCGTCCCCTTCTCCTCCCGCCCCCAACCTTTCCCAGCATCAGAGTCTTTTCCAGTGAGTCAACTCGTCGCATGAGGTGGCCAAAGTATTGCAGTTTCAGCTTTAGCATCAGTCCCTCCAATGAACATCCAGGATTGATCTCCTCCAGAATGGACTGGTTGGATCTCCTTGCAGTATAAGGGACTCTCAAGAGTCTTCTCCAACACCACAGTTCAAAAGCATCGATTCTTCGGCGGTCAGCCTTCTTCACAGTCCAACTCTCACATCCATACATGACCACGGGAAAAACCATTGCCTTGACTAGACGGACCTTGGTTGGCAAAGTAATGTCTCTGCTTTTTAATATACTATCAAGGTTGGTCATAATTTTCCTTCCAAGGAGCAAGCGTCTTTTAATTTCATGGCTGCAATCAGCATCTGTAGTGATTTTGGAGCCCAAAAAAATAAAGTCTGACACTGTTTCCACTGTTTTTCCATCTATTTCCCATGAAGTGATGGGACCAGATGCCATGATCTTTGTTTTCTGAATGTTGAGCTTCAAGCCAACCTTTTCACTCTCCTCTTTCACTTTCATCAAGAGGCTTTTGAGTTCCTCTTCACTTTCTGCCATAAGGGTAGTGTCATCTGCATATCTGAGGTTATTGATATTTCTCCCGGCAATCTTGATTCCAGCTTGTGCTTCTTCCAGCCCAGCGTTCCTCATGATGTACTCTGCATATAAGTTAAATAAGCAAGGTGACAATATACAACCTTGACGTACACCTTTTCCTATTTGGAACCAGTCTGTTGTTCCATGTCCAGTTCTAACAGTTGCTTCCTGACCTGCATACAGGTTTCTACCTTTCTATATAATCTCTGCACATGTCTTTCTTCCTTTTAGTCATCAACCTCCCTCATAAATGTCTGTCTTTGGTACCTAATATGACTTTCTCACTTTACAATATCCATATAAACTTTTCCTTCTGCCTGGAATGCTCTTTTTCCCACTCAAATGTCTATTCTTTAGCTTTTTTAATGATTTTCTGTGAAGACTTCTTAACATGATCTTCTAACATCACCACGCCTAATATGGATGCCTCCTCATTACTCTATGCAAGGCAGAGAGCAGTGTTGTGTGATAACCACGTGTGTGTATTATTTATTTTAAACATTCCTAAGAGTTCCCTTGAATTCTAAAACAAGGAGTTAAAGGAGGCAATGAACGCAAGCTTATTGATGTATTACATTTGTGCTAAGAATATTTTCCAATAAAATAAAAAGATACCTTATTTTCTTCACATTTAGTAAGGTAGAAATTTAATATTATTTAACATTTGATTTCAATTATTTGAAGAAATATTTAAATGATCTTCCCTGGTGGCTAAGCCGTAAAGAATCTACTTGCCAGTGTAGGAAATATGGGCTAAATCCCTGGATAAAGAAGATCTCCTGGAGGAGGAAATAGTAATCCACTCCATGGCAGTGGAGCCTCTTGGGCTACCATTCATGGGGTTGCAAAGAGTCAGACAACACTGAGCAGCTAAACAATAACAACCCCCCAATTGCAGGGAACAAAAAATGGTCGTATACAGCAGACAATATTTAGGGGGTGAACCAGGAACCAATATGCTGGTTGCTCAGTCTCTTAATGGCTGCCTTCATTTCCTGATTCCTCAGAGTATAAATAATTGGATTAAGGAGAGGAGTGATGACAGAGTAAAACATAGAAAGAAATTTATCTACAGAGTAACTATTAAATGGGACAGCATAGATGAAGATGGCAAGGCCAAAGAAGAGAGTGACGACAGTGATGTGAGCAGACAGTGTAGACAGAGCCTCAGAGGGTGCACTGGAGGAGTGCTGCCAGATGGTGAGCAGCATGACCATGTAAGATACGAGCAAGAGAATGAAGCAGATCAGGGCAAGAGCCCGCTGTTCACCATCACCAAGAGCTCCAGGATGTAAGGATCAGTGCAGGCAAGCTTGATGACCAGGGGGAGGTCGCAAAAAAAGCTGTCCAATACATTGGGACCGCAGAAAGGCAAACCCACCGTAGAAACCATCTGGCTTGTAGTATGGATAAGCCCAATTACCCATGAGAGCAGTAGAAGCCCAATGAGCACCCTGTGACTCACGACGGTCTTGCAGTGCAAGGGTTTGCATGTGACAACATACCTGTAAATGGCAAGAGCTATCAGAAGAGACATCTCTCCACCCCCAAAGAAGTGCATAAAGAACGTCTGGATCAGGCAGCCCCACCAGAAGATGGTCTTGTGTTTTCTGAGGAAGTCTGAAGTCACTTTGGGAATTGCAGCAGAAGAAAGACATACATCAAAAAATGATAAATTTGCCGGGAAGAAATACACGGGGGAGTGAAGATGGTTATCAGCTATCACAGAGATGACAATGAGGAGGTTTCCTACTAGGACGGCGACATAGACCAGCAAGAAGATTGCAAAAAAGAATATTTGAGTTTCTTGAGAAGTAGAAAGTCCCACCAAAATGAACTCAGAAACACTTGATCTGTTATTCAGGAGATCCATTCATCCTTCTGCAGAAGCTGTCTGAAAAGGGAAAACAAAGAGGGAGTATAGGAAGTAACAGATCAGGGAACTTAATATTTACTTAAGCATTTTACCTTTTATTCAGAGTAATGACAGTTTGGCAGTAGGACTGCTTTTTAGGTATTTAGCAGTTGGAGATATTTCACAGGACCATGAGACCGTAAAAAGGTGATGATTATGGACCAAGTTAAATCAAATTTTCTGATGGTTAGTGCAAAGCAAGTTCAGTTAGACACAGAAAACTTATCTCCTTTCATGTTCAACTCCAGATCACACTGTGTATTAGAGTGACAAAGGAGAGTTTTCAAAATCTCCTGGAGGTAGATTTTTATCTTTTGTGAATCTCAAGAAGTACATTATGATATCCTCAGTATGCAGTAATAAGTTTACTTTACTAAAAAAGATATTATGAAGACCAATTCAAGCCTAAAGCAGCATGAAGAAAATAAATAACAAAAATTATAGCAAAAATTAAATGTAGAATTCAGAGAAAGATAACAAAAGAAACCAGTGAAACCAAGACCTGGTTGTTAAACAAATGAATTAAAGCAATGATCCTCTAAATAGGCTAAGAAGGAAAGAAAAGACGCAATTTAGAAAAATCAGAAATGAAGGAGAATTCGTCACTACTGGTCTACTCATCCCATAAACATTATGAGGATAGTAAATAACTCTATAAAATAAATAAAAAATTATTGCCAAAATCACATTATGTGCCTTATGCTTCCTGAAGTAGATTGATTAAAGACATGTATTGTTGATAGAAAGTTAAGTATTGAGACAGCTCCATGGTTTACTGAGATCAAACCTTATTCATTTACACCTGAAACACCAGATTAACTCTCAAAAGTGCAGATACTCATTTCACCTATTTTCCTAAATCTTCCCTTTATGTGGCTATGTAAATAAGTTTATTCCATCTGTGCATTCTTGCCCTGCATGCTGCATACTGTCACTTCAGTTGTGTTCAACTCTGTGCGACCCTGTGGACGGTAGCCTGCCAGGCAAGAATACTGTGGGTTGCTTTGCCTTCCTCCAGAGGATCTTTCTGACCCAGGGATATCAGTTGCATCTCCTGCATTGGCAGGCGAGTGTTGCAAAATCCGTGACTGATTTTATCTGATATTTGCTTTTTAACTCACATATTTTCATAAATACAATGAGTATGTAGAAATACCAAAAATACTGTTACTAAGACCATGAGCTAGTGATGTAACCAAGGTAGTCCTGTTCAACTTTTCACTCAAAGAGATGTAAGAAGCAGGGTGACTGAACTGTTTACCATTGTGCATCTAAACAAACAAACTAAAAGTATGATGAACTGTTCGAACAGAGTAGCATCTTTGGATAGTTACTTCTCACCTTTGGACCTATTTCCTCTCGTTGATTTTCCTTAAGTTTCCTTTAACCTTTAAATTTGTCAAGGATAGATAGAAGTCATAGATATTGTGGTGCTGATTGAGATGGACTCTGTTAAGCTAAATTATCTTTTTAAAATATGAATAAAAGGAAAAGTCAATATTTCATCTACATAAATTCACTTATTTCATTGCCTTCCCTGTAGATCTGACTTTAGCTCTATTGTTCAAGTTTAATTACAGGCTCAATGATCATCCCTAGTGCTTTTATTGCCTTCTTCAGAGCCTAGAGGCAGACCTAATGCCAAAATGAGAGAATAAAATAGGACATATTTGATTATTTGTGTACCTTTAACCTGTTAATCACACAGTATAGTTTTTAGAGACACAGTATATCCGGTTGATCATAACGAACGTTTTATGCACTTAGGTATGTAAGATTAATATCAGTAAGACACACATTTGATAAGTGGCCGTACTCTAACCATTATGTTTGACACCATTATCAGAGTTGCATAGAAACTTCGTTCTTTCACATGGTAGTCAGATAAAAAATGGATATGTGAAAATTGGATATGATATGGATATGAAAATTGATATGAATATGAAAATTGATATGAAAATTTCATATGGATATGAAAATTGATATGTGAGTCATCATTCCTTCTTTGTGCTTTGCACTCTTAATGCAAGACAATGATTTTATCTAAGCTACAGCCACTGGATCTTCTGTGTTTTTCTGAAGTATGCACATAAGTAGATTTGAAGGTGCTCATTTACCTGGCAAACATCACATCCTAGACAGGGTGATTCTTCTCTCTTTTTTTTATTTTTACAAACTCAGTTCAGTTCAGTCATTCAGTTGTGTCCGACTCTTTGCGATCCCATGAACCTCAGCACGTCAGGCATATCTGTCCATCACCAACTCCCGGAGTCACAGAAACCCATGTCCATTGAGTCAGTGATGCCATCCAACCATCTCATCCTCTGTTGTCCCCTTCTCCACCTGCCCTCAATCTTTCCCAGCATCAGGGTCTTTTCAAATGAGTCAGCTCTTCAAATCAGGTGGCCAAAGTATTGGAGTTTCAGCTTCAACATCAGTTCTACCAGTGAACACCCAGGCCTTATCTCCTTTAGAATGGACTGGTTGGATCTCTTTGCAGTTCAAGGGACTCTCAAGAGTCTTCTCCAACATCACAGTTCAAAAGCATCAATTCTTCGGAACTCTCACTTCCATACATGACTACTAAGAAAACTAATGTTTGCTTAAATACATGGCCATTTTCAGACTGCTGTCACTGGATAGTTTGTCATATATTCCTCTCCATAATTCTGAACAAGTGTAATGAAAGCATCAATATTTTGTATGTGTTGAAACTCTATTATTGTCCAAGCCATGAATCAGGCATTTTATCCTTGCAGTTTTGTTATCTATCTCCCTTTATAGTAACTGCATCCCTAGAAACAAATATTCAAATTCCTCTATATTATGTAGTAGCTCAAAGAATAAAGTCATTTAATCTGATCAGGGTCTCCAAACAATTAAAATATCTTGAAAACATAAAAAAGAATAATTATTCTCTAAGAATAATTATCTAAGAATATTTCTAAGAATATTATTCTCTAAGAATAATTTCTTCGGCCTGGATTGCTGCCTTAATTCCCAGCAAACATGATTACAGTGATTTTTATATTTTTTCCACTTATATAAAAATAATGTTTTTTTCCAGTGCAATTTCACTCTTCAACCCTCACCTCAGTTATTATTTTGGCATTTGAATTTTATCACTTACAGACACATTTATATCATAAATGAACTAGCGTGACAGATGTGATATATAGGTAGAGTAACACATCAGGATGATGTAACCTACCAGTTGCACTTTTACTTTAGAAGTAACATCACTATGAAATCCTGAATGCTCAGTTATTATCCAGTGATTTTATTTTCTGCTCTGGACTTCAAACTGCTCAATATATAAACGTATCCCTTAATAGGAGGTATAAAGGAGAAAACTTACTGGCTTCTTTCAGAGTCCTCAGAGACTGGCAGTAAAAAGTAACTGGGATTGTTAAAAGAGACCTTTGCCATTATGGAAATTGAGATACCATTTTTCAATTCTCAAATTGACAATTCTTTAAAGGGTACAATAGATAATCAAGGGGGTTTTGGAAGCTGTCACTAGTTGTGAATTG
This sequence comes from Moschus berezovskii, assembly GCF_049115385.1. Classification (NCBI taxonomy): domain Eukaryota; kingdom Metazoa; phylum Chordata; class Mammalia; order Artiodactyla; family Moschidae; genus Moschus; species Moschus berezovskii. The sequence continues at coordinate 100,795,516 of NC_142468.1, forward strand.
TGGGATTTTCTATAGTTTCTTTTGTTTTGTTGTTGTAGTTTAATTTCTAAAATAAGCATTAAGAAATGTTATATTTAGGCAAATATATATTCCAGGTGAATTTAACTATAAATTTTATTAAGGTTGAAAATGTCACATTTAAACTCAAATCTGTTGAAATTTATTGAGAAATGATATAAGAAAATTTTCCATCATTCCAATGAAATAGTTACTCCACTAACAATTTTTTTTTGTATATATATATAAAACCTAGCAAATTTGTAGATGCATCAGGTTCTTTTTCGGGTCTGCTCATTTTATTCCTTGTCTTGGCTGTTAACTTTTGAGGAGGTCCTATGCACTTTATTTTTACTCTTTATGTTTGATGGTATATCTTAGTGTTAGAAAGAGCATGTCCTATCTCATTGCTGTATTCATTCAAAGGGTTCTTGTATGTTTTTATATCTTTTTATTCTAAATTAAGTTGATTTTTACAAAATTGAGTATAATAGGAAATTCTTACATCCCTTTAAATATTTACTATCATGACAGCAAAATTTTGTCATGTTTGTTATTTCAACACATTTTTGGTAACACATTTTTGTTAAATCTAATCTTGCACATTTTGTACTTGGGTGCTACACTTAAATTATGCTTTCCCTAACATGATTGATCTTACTGTTATTGTTTTTGTTTTACACATATAGGTGGTAAATGGTATCATTGCTGACATCTCATTTCTAATAGTTTTTCTACTACTTTCTCTTCTTTGTATTAGGTTAATGATAAAATGATCTCCAAACAATATTTTTTATATTATTTATCTTGTTAACTAAAATTTTCTAGCAATACTGAGTAACAGTGACAATAACTGCTATGGGCAAAACCTGTTAGCTTCCCAACCATGACTTTCTTTTTTCTTGATAATGCCACCTCATTTTCTTGGGATTAGTTGCCTATGTACTTCCACGAAGCCTCAAACTCTTTATAAAAATCTGCATCTCACTAACCAAGGTCAATCCCAACTCCACTATTTTCCTCACCAGTATCTAGTTTAGACATGATCATAGACCAGGTAGCAGAGACTGCTATTATCTGCTGTGTGGCCTTCTCCTGTTCGTTATTTGTAATGGATACCTGAATTCATTTAGAGACATTGTACAGCCTCTCTTGTAATTAGAACTGGCAAATAGCATAAAACAAAACAATATTATCATGTGGCTACTTGGTGGAAATTCCCTATAAGGGCTGACTCACCAACAAGTTATGCTCTTTGCCTCTTGCTGCTGCTGCTGCTAAGTCGCTTCAGTCGTGTCCAGATCTGTGCGACCCGATAGTCAGCAGCCCACCAGGCTCCGCCGTCCCTGGGATTCTGCAGGCAAGAACACTGGAGTGGGTCACCATTTCCTTCTCCAATGCAGGAAAGTGAAAAGGGAAAGTGAAGTTGCTCAGTCGTATCCGACTCTTCGCAATCCCATGGACTGCAGCCTACCAGGCTCCTCCATCCATGGGATTTTCCAGGCAAGAGTACTGGAGTGGGGTGCCATTGCCTTCTCCATTGCCTCTTGCTAACCCTATATAATCCAAGTCTGTGCCCCGACCAGTAATGCTGAAGAAGCTGAAGTTCAACTGTTCTACGAAGACCTACAGAACCTTCTAGAATTAACACTCAAAAAAGATGTCCGTTCATTATAGGGGACTGGAATGCAAAAGTAGGAAGTCAAGAAACACCTGGAGTAACAGACAGATTTGGCCTTGGAGAACAGAATAAAGCAGGACAAAGTTTTGCCAAGAGAATTCACTAGTCATAGCAAACACCCTCTTCCAACAACACAAGAAAAGACTCTACACATGGACATCACCAGATGGCCAAAACCAAAATCAGATTGATTATATTCTTTGCAGCCAAAGATGGAGAAGCTCTATGAAGTCAGCAAAAACAAGACCAGGAGCTGACTGTTGCTCAGATCATGAACTCCTTATTGCCAAATTCAGACTGAAATTGAAGAAAGTGGGGAAAACCACTAGACCATTCAGGTATGACCTAAGTCAAATCCCTTAGGATTATACAGTGGAAGTGAGAAATAGATTTAAGGGACTAGATCTGACATAGTGCCTCGTGAACTATGGACGGAGGTTCAGGACATTGTACAGGAGACAGGAATCAAGACCATCCCCATGGAAAAGAAATGCAAAAAAGCAAAATGCCTGTCTGAGGAGGCATTACAAATAGCTCTGAAAAGAAGGGAAGTGAAAACCAAAGGAGAAAAGGAAAGATATTAGCATGTGAATGCAGAGTTCCTAAGACTAGCAAGGAGAGATAAGAAAGCCTTCCTCAGGGATCAATGCAAAGAAATAGAGGAAAACAATAGAATGGGAAAGACTAGAGATCTCTTCAAGAACATTAGAGATACCAAGGGAACATTTCATGCAAAGATGGGCTCGATAAAGGACAGAAATGGTATGGACCTAACAGAATCAGATGTTAAGAAGAGGTGGCAAGAATAAACAGAATAACTGTACAAAAAGATCTTCACAGCCAAGATAATCACGATGGTGTGATCACTCACCTAGAGCCAGACATCCTGGAATGTGAAGTCAAGTGGGCCTTAGGAAGCATCACTATGAACAAAGCTAGTGGAGGTGATGGAATTCCAGTTGAGCTATTTCAAATCCTGGAAGATGATGCTGTGAAAGTGCTGCACTCATTATGCCAGCAAATTTGGAAAACTCAGCAGTGGCCACAGGACTGGGAAAGGTCAGTTTTCATTCCAATCCCAAAGAAAGGCAATGCTAAAGAATGCTCTCTACTACCAAATAATTGCCATCATCTCACATGCTAGTAAGGTAACGCTAAAAATTCTCCATGCCAGGCTTCAGCAATACGTGAACCATGAACTTCCAGATGTTCAAGCTGGTTTTAGAAAAGGCAGAAGAACAAGAGATCAAATTGCCAACATCCTCTAGATAATCAAAAAAGCAAGAGAGTTCCAGAAAAACATTTATTTCTGCTTTATTGACTATGCCAAAGCCTTTGACTGTGTGGATCACAATAAACTGTGGAAAATTCTGAAAGAGATGGGAATACCAGACCACCTGACCTGCCTCTTGAGAAACCTGTATGCAGGTCAGGAAGCAACAGTTAGAACTGGACATGGAAGACAAGACTGGTTCCAAATAGGAAAAGGAATATATTAAGGCTGTATATTGTCACCTTGCTTATTTAACTTATATGCAGAGTACATCATGAGAAATGCTGGGCTGGAGGAAGCACAAGCTAGAATCAAGATTGCTGGGAGAAATATCAATATCCTCAGATATACAGATGACACCACCCTTATGTCTGAAACGGAAGAGGAACTAAAGAGTCTCTTGATGAAGTGAAAGAAGAGAGTGAAACAGCTGCCTTAAAGCTCAACATTCAGAAAACTAAGATCATGGCATCCAGTCCAATCACTTCATGGCAAATATATGGGGAAACAGTGGAAACAATGGCTTACTTTATTTTTCTGGGCTCCAAAATCACTGTAGATGGTGATTGCAGCCATGAAATTAAAAGATGCTTACTCCTTGGAAGGAAAGTTATAACCAACCTAGAAAGCATATTAAAAAGTAGAGACATTACTTTGCCAACAAAGGTCCATCTAGTCAAGGCTATGGTATTTCCAGTGGTCATGTATGGATGTGACAGTTGGACTCTAAAGAAAGTTGAGCACCGAAGAATTGATGCTTTTGAACTGTGGTGTTGGAGAAGACTCTTGAGAGTCCCTTGGACTGCAAGGAGATCCAACCAGTCCATTCTAAAGGAGATTAGTCCCGGTGTTTATTTCTAGGACTGATGTTGAAGCTGAAACTCCAATACTTTGGCCACCTGATTTGAAGAGCTGATTCATTTGAAAAGACCCTGATGCTGGGAAAGATTGAGGGCAGGTGGAGAAGGGGGCGACAGAAGATGAGATGGTTGGATGGCATCACTGACTCAATGGACATGGGTTTCTGTGACTCTGGGAGTTGGTGATGGACAGATATGCCTGACGTGCTGAGGTTCATGGGGTCACAAAGAGTCAGACGTGACTGAGTGAATTAACTGGACTGAACTGAACTAAAGATGTACAGTATATATTTATAACCCTAAATAACCACTAATAACCACAGGAAAAATATAACTATGTCTACATTATTAATATGAATATATATAAATTAATAATGGAAAATACTTAAATATATCCGCCGAAAGAAAAAGGACAAAATCAGAAAAAATGGGTGAAACAAATATAAAATAGAGAGTTTTGTCAGTTTTAACCAAACTGTACTTGTAATCATGATATATATAAATAGCTTAATAATCCAATTAAACACAGAGATTGTCATATTGGTAAAATATGTCTTCTGGCAGACAAGAAGTCATCGTTAAAGCCATCGTTAAAATAATCTAATAGTTAGATTAAAAGTAAAAGGACAGAGAAATAAAAGTATGCTAATATGTTATTGTTTAATTAAACTGTGATGTGCTGGTTTACCTCTGCTGCTATAAAAAATTACCACAAACTTAGTGACTTAAAATGCCATAATTTATTATCTTACAATTTTTAGGTCAGAAGTCTGATGCACTCTCCGTCCGTCCGTTCAGTCGCTCAGTCGTGTTCGACTCTTTGCGACCCCGTGGACTGTAGCCTACCAGGCTTCTCCATCCATGGGATTCTCCAGGCAAGAATACTGGAGTGGGTTACCATTTCCTTCTCCAGGGGATCTTCCCGACCCAGGGATCGAACCCGGGTCTCCCGCATTGGAAGCAGATGCTTTAACCTCTGAGCCACCAGGGAAGCCACTCTCATTGTGTTAAATTCATAGTGTTGGCAGAGTTGCATTTCTTTCTGTAAGCTATAGGAGAGAATTCATTTCCTTGTGTGTGTGTGTGTGTTAGTCACTCAGTCTGACTCTTTGCAATTCCATGGACAGTAGCCTTCTAGGCCCCAGCCTTCTCGGTCCATGGCATTCTCCAGGCAAGAATACTGGAGTGGGTTACCATTCCTTTCTGTAGAGGATCTTCCCCACCCAGGGATCGAACGCATTCTCCCACATTGCAGGCAGATTCTTTACCATCTGAGCTGCCAGGGAAGCCCTCATTTCTTCTCCTTTTTCAATTAAATCAAAAGAAAGCAGAAAAAATAGAGTAATACAAAACATCTGGCAAGAAAGCAAATTTTAATGTAGTCATATCAATAATATCATTAAATATAAGTGATCTTTCATTTTGCACTATCGTCATGAATTTATACATGTATACACATATGTCATACATATAAGTCTCATGAGATATCTACTATTTTTTGTACAGTCAATTTTCAGTATGTACTTTTTTACATGTATCAACATAATTGACAATCTGCTTCTATATCCCCCAGCTTTATAATTGCTATGAGGACAGTAACTTGTTTTATATACCAATTTGTTGGCAGTGTTTTTGGATCATCACTGAGTACCATACCAAATATACCTTTACAGCACTTTCCATGATTTTGTAAGCACTTAATGCCTTATATTACGCTATTTAAAAAATAACCAGAAAAGTTTAGTTATCTGTAACCAAATAATAATATACCAAATATACTGTATACAAAATACCTATCATTATTGTATTAAGTGAAAAGATTTTTGAGTGAACTCAAATTCCTTTCTAAGATTTAAAAAATTACCATTATGAATAACCACAAAACTCTCCAAAATTTTGAAATGTGAAGTTAAACTCTTTCATGACCATTTTCCATAGGCTATAACAGCTTTCTTTACCTCACTCCACCAAATTAGGAACAAACAACTACATCTTTAAGTGTCCATTAAAATTATGTTGCAGCATGATACTTTGTACTTAATGATATTTTACTACACAAAACCCTTTATTTAGAATCTCGAGAATCCTGCTTTAAATCAAATATGAAACATTAGTCACTCTTTTACTTAATACCTTTTTTGGCCTCTCTTTGAAATTTGAATATATTGAACATCTTTTTATCACCTAAAATATATGATTTTCTTGTACCAATGTCTCTAGCTTCAACTTCTGCCACTTTCACACTAACTGTGCTACAGCCATTTTTCTTTGTGTTTTTCAAGTGTATCAAGCTTATAAGATCTTTGTGTCCTTGTATTAGTCATCCTCTCTGCCTAGAATATTCAGTTCCCATGGTTATTGCATGGTTGTTTCCTTCAAATCATCTGGATATCAGCTAAATACCACTCAATATCTTGCTTAACAACCAAAAATAAAGTAACTACCATCTCTCAGTCAAACTCTAACATGCCATTATTTTTAGTTAACTTCAGAGCATTATCTCTTTCAGACATTGTGTCTTTTTTTCAGTTTAATAGCATAACCTGTCTTTATCCACTCAAATACAGAAGATCTGGAATCTTATCTGTCCCATCCATATACTTAGAATAATGCCTGAAACCGGAAAGTGTTTAATAAATACATTATTTGCTAAATGATTGATTCAGTGTGTTAATGAATAAATAACTTATTTAATTCCAAATGAACTTACTCCCTTCCTTGGTTTTCCAGTCTTTCCATTGCATTCAGCAAACCATGTGACGACTCAACAACTTCTTCATGGAAGCTTTTACTTCCTGATTGCGAAGGGTATAAATCACAGGGTTCATCAAAGGAAAGATTACAGTGTGAAAGAGAGAAACCACTTTGTCAGCTGGGAAGGCTCTGAAGGGGCGGGTGTAGATGAAGATGGCAGGTCCAAACATGAGAAACACGATGATAATGTGTGCGGTGCATGTGGAAAGAGCCTTGCTCCTCCCTTCAGAGGAGTGTCCCTTTACACGGCAGAGGATGACTGCATAGGAGGCCAGAAGCCCCAGAAAGCACAGCAGGGTGAGCAGGCCACTGTTGGAGACCATCAGGAGCTCCACCACAAAGGTGTCAGTGCAGGCCAGCTTGATGACCTGTGGCACGTCGCAGAAGAAGTTGTCCAGTCGGTTTGGACCACAGAAGGGCAAGTGGATAATAAGAACCACTTGAACAATGGAATGAGTAAATCCCCCAAGCCACAGAGCCAACAGCAAGGCATAGCAGGCTCTAGGGTTCATAACAGTTGAATAGTGTAAAGGACGACAGATGGCAATGTAGCGGTCAAAAGCCATCACAACAAGAAGGAACATCTCCCCTGCCCCAAGAAAGTGCAAGAAAAAGAGCTGAGTGATGCAGCCTCTATAGGAGATCACCTTCTTCTCAGAGAGGAAGTCCACCAGCATCCTGGGAGCCACAATGAAGGAGTAGGATGCATCCAGGAAGGCCAGGTTGCCCAGGAAGAAGTAGAGGGGGGCCGTGAGGCCGGGGTCCGACCTGATGGTGAGGATGATGAGGACATTTCCAGGGAGGATGATGAGGTAGAAAATTAAGACTAGTGTGAAAACCAGGAGTTGAACATCTTGAGACTGGGTCAGACCAGGTAGGATGAACGCTGTCACCGCAGTGCTGTTCTCCCTCTCCATCACTGCTCAGTCTGCGGAATAACCAAGAGCACAATACCATCTGTTATACCCACCTTTCCATCTATCCCCTAGCTCTGCTCCAAATAAAAATGATATTTTCCACATCCAGCACCTTGCCAGCTGAATGCAGTTTTTGCATCATAGGTCTCCTGTGTTTTCAGTTAAATTTTCTACCTTTCATTTTCCTGATTCTCCGAGACACTGATCTTATGGCCACACTTGCATTCCTATTTAAGCGTGTGTTTCTGTATAATTGTGTTCCTAAGCTATTTTGCTTGAAGCATGCTAGAAAACTCCTGATCAAAGCGACACTGGTCACTATTAAGGTTGTCAGGCTGCTGTTGCTCTTGCTGCTGTCAGTGGTGCACTGTCTCTAATGCTTAGGTTAGGTGCTGAGTTTTGGTCCCCTTCTTCATCTCCACAGAGCAAAGATATTTTGCAGATGCTTCTTTCCTCCAGTTCATGCAGAATCTCCAGTTCCTGATTTGCAGCTGTGTACCTCGTTTTCAGATTTTGTGCCTTATTAGTTCCATCACAGTGTTTTGCTTTGGTGCCCTTGTGCAACCTTACTCCATTTAGTCACCTGGATCTCAGCAAGTCCACTACGTTACACCTAACTCAGAGGTATTCCCCTAGTTGGGGCATCCCAGGTGACTGAGTGCTAAAGAATTCACCTGCCAATGCAGGAAATACTGGAGATGCAAGTTTGATCCCTGGATCAGAAAGATCCCCTGGAGGAGGTAATGGCAACCCACTCCAGCATTCTTGCCCGGATAATTCCATGAACAGAGGAGCTTCAACCCATGGGGTCACAAAGAGTCAGACATGACTGAACAACTAAGCACACATTCCCCGACTTACACCTCTGACTGGTCCCCAATCCTGCATGTGTTCCACACCCTGTTCTTAAATTCTAATGAATACTAGTCTGGTCTTACTTGCTCACCATATATAGCCACAGTCTACTTTTCCCTCAGATCTCAGGATGATAGCCAAATGCTATTCCCACAAATATTTTCTTGTACTGTAAACCTTATTAGAATATATAAAATATCTTGACTATCTCAACTAATAAAATCAAAGCTAGATCTGGAAATGACCATATAGAACATGTAGTCTAATATATCATTTAACAGATGAGAAAAATAGAGCAATTTCAGTTAAGATTCTTAAATTTACAATGACTTTTCTTTTTCATTCTAATTAGTAAGTCATAGGGGAGAAAAGGTATGTGTTCCTCAGTTTAAACAGATTGTGTGTGTGTGCTCAGTTGTGTCTGATTCTTTGCAACCCCATGGACTGCAGTCCACCAGGCTCCTCTGTCCATGGGACTTTCCAGGCAATAAAGTTACTACTATCAACTTGTATGATTTTATTTAGGTGCTTAAATAATTGCTATTTGCTTACGTAAATGCTTCGTCCTTGTGGGCTATAATCTGATCTAAAGAATTCTGTTCATGACATCCAGAATGAAGATTTAGTCTATATAGTGGTCTCCAAAATGGAATAGGCTCATCTCAGTGGATAAACAAGATAATCCATTAGGGTGCATAAAAACAGTGGAACTTCTCCATATATTATTATAAATCATGCTTTGAATTTTTAAAAGTATTTGTGATTGATTTCTAAGTTTTACATTGCTATAGTTGTAGAAACATTCTGTAAGTAAATATTCACATATGTGATATTTGTGCATATTTGTTGAGAAGAATGATGTAAAAGAAGAAAGGTTGTTGACTATAACAAAATATTATAATGTGACATATAGCAATATTTCCCTTGATTTTTAATTGCACACAATGTTGATTTTCAAAAATGCTATGCATACAGTGGAATGCAATTTAGCAATGAAAAGGAATGGAGTACTGATGTATGTTACAACATGCATATAACTCAAAACCATTATGCTATATAAGAGGAGCCAGTCACAAAGGACCACATATTGTTTAATTCAATTTATGCAAAATGTCCAGACAAGGCAAATCTGTAGATATAGAAAGTAGAAGAGAGTTTGCCAAGGAATAGGAATGGGATTAGAGTGACTGTTAATGAGTATGAGATTTCATGCGGAGTGACAGAATGTTCTAAAATTATATCATGTTGATGCTTGCATAGCTCATTAAATACACTTAGCACTGAATAGTACGGTCTAAATGGTAAATTTATGATATGCTTTTTGTATCTCAATAAGTATTATTTGTACTGTTATTTGTACTCAATCGCTCTAGTTGTGTCTGACTCTTTGTGACACCGTGGACTGTAGCCTGCCAGGCTCCTCTGTCCATGGGATTTTCCCTGCAAGAATACTGGAGTGGGTTGTCATTTCCTTCTCCAGATTTCTTTAACTACTATTTAATGTGGCAGAGAAGAGCAGAGAGGAAAAAATTTCTAATTGAAATTTGACATAATTATTACTAGCATTCCTAGAAAGAGGAAAAACGAAAAGGAAAGAGTAAAGGAAGATCAGCTTTAACAAGTCTGTATCATGCTCAAAATTCTCCAAGCCAGGCTTCAGCAGTATGTAAACCGTGAACTCCCAGATGTTCAAGCAGGTTTTAGAAAAGGCAGAGGCACCAGAGATCAAATTGCCAACATCTGCTGGATCATGGAGAAAGCAAGAGAGTTTCAGAAAAACATCTATTTCTGCTTCATTGACTATGCCAAAGCCTTTGACTGTGTGGATCACAATAAACTGTGGAACATTCTGAAAGAGATGGGAATCCCAGACCACTTGACCTGCCTCTTGAGAAACCTGTATGCAGGTCAGGAAGCAACAGTCAGAACTGGACATGGAACAACAGACTGGTTCCAAATAGGAAAAGGTGTACGTCAAGGTTGTATATTGTCACCTTGCTTATTTAACTTATATGCAGAGTACATCATGAGGAACGCTGGGCTGGAAGAAGCACAAGCTGGAATCAAGATTGCCGGGAGAAATATCAATAACCTCAGATATGCAGATGACACCACCCTTATGGCAGAAAGTGAAGAGGAACTCAAAGGCCTCTTGATGAAAGTGAAAGAGGAGAGTGAAAAGGTTGGCTTGAAGATCAACATTCAGAAAACAAAGATCATGGCATCTGGTCCCATCACTTCATGGGAAATAGATGGAAAAACAGTGGAAACAGTGTCAGACTTTGTTTTTTTGGGCTCCAAAATCACTGCAGATGCTGATTGCAGCCATGAAATTAAAAGACGCTTGCTCCTTGGAAGGAAAGTTATGACCAACCTTGATAGTATATTAAAAAGCAGAGACATTACTTTGCCAACCAAGGTCCGTCTAGTCAAGGCAATGGTTTTTCCCGTGGTCATGTATGGATGTGAGAGTTGGACTGTGAAGAAAGCTGATCGCCGAAGAATCGATGCTTTTGAACTGTGGTGTTGGAGAAGACTCTTGAGAGTCCCTTATACTGCAAGGAGATCAAACCAGTCCATTCTAAAGGAGATCAATCCTGGATGTTCATTGGAGGGACTGATGCTAAAGCTGAAACTGCAATACTTTGGCCACCTCATGCGACGAGTTGACTCACTGGAAAAGACTCTGATGCTGGGAAAGGTTGGGGGCGGGAGGAGAAGGAGACGACGGAGAATGAGATGGCTGGATGGCATCACCGACTCTGTGGACATGAGTTTGAGTGTACTCCGGGAGTTGGTGATGGACAGGGAGGCCTGGCGTGCTGTGATTCATGGGGTCGCGGAGAGTCGGACACGACTGAGCGACTGAACTGAACTGACTGAACTGATAGGGAACTCATGGGAAATTCAGACAATCCACCAGTATTTTAGGCACACTTATTAGGAAACATCAGAACATGTGTTCTGTGTGATTAGTAACATTTCTAAGGAGCAGCCAAGTGTGACAAAAAAGGTGTTTATAACTCAGGGGTGGGCTTCCCTCATAGCTTAAGCAGTAAAGAATCTTCCTGCAATGCAGACCTGAGTTCGATTCCTGGGTCGGGAAGATCCCCTGGGGAAGGAAATGGCAGCCCACTTCCATATTCTTGCCTGGAGAATCCTATGGACAGAGGAGCCTGGCAGGCTACAGTCTGTGGGGTCGCAAGAGTTGGACACGACTTTGGGACTAAACCAACCAAACCATAACTCATGGGCACATATTTGTGCATAAAAACATATTCACACATTGTGAGTCTAAGAAAATTTAAATAGGAAAAAAGTACCTTTGGTGACCTTCATATTAGTTTAGGAGCGTCTTTCTTTCTTTTATCCACTTAAACGCTGATTTGTCTCCACATTCATTCTTCATTCTGCCTGTAGAAATCTGTTCTAAGGAAAGTAAGTCTGCAGCTCCCTCTATCTGCTCTTAAGTTTTGTGCATTTCAGGTGCTCAAGGTTATTTCTTTGGGTTAATAGTTCCAGGACAGAGGGATCGCTATGAGTTACAAGCTCTTCCACTCCACCTTTTATTTTCCATCATCCACCTCTACTTCCTATTTGTTATTAACAAATGAAAATCTATACCACTTAATATTTTAAATTCACTACTCTTCTCCCATTCTCACGTACATACCTTCTATTCCAGTGATTCTCAAGTTGTGCTCATCACAGAGATAAAGGACAGGTGTGCCTTGGATGACTAAAAAAAAGCATTCTGCTAGACTTACTGTGGTGATCATTTCATAATGTGTGCAAATGTCAAATCACTATGTAGAATACCTGAAACGAACATAATATTGTACATATATGTTTCAATTAAAAACAAATAGGCAAATAAAATTTAAAAATATACATCTTTGAGGTACCATGGTTCAAATTCAAATAATACCATCATACTGTACATAGAAAGTAATGGCTTCAAGTATCACATTTGTAATTTCTCCCTCCATGCTTTATGCTCTTGTTTTCTTATTCTTTAATATGCTATAAACATATATATATATATATAATAAATTGCTACTGTATTTCTTTGGATAATTTTCTAACAATTGAAACAGGAAATTAAATTTTAAAAAAAAAGCATTCTGGAAAAAAAAAAGCCCCAAACAGTGGATCTTAGAGGGACAAGCTTTTGTCCTAATCCTATAAAGCAAAGAAGTACTGTCAGCGTAGGCTAAGATAGAGCTCTGAATGCTCTCATCATCTCTAATATTCCTTGTTATTTCAACTGGTACAAAAACACATGTGGCACTGAAGATGCACGGGGAGAGATGTCTATCTCTTTTCCCTCTTTCTCAGAGTGCGGACCCGCAGCTTCCATCCACAAGCAATGCTGAGCATGCCTAGCCTCCAGCTGCCGTCAGATCAGCTCCCCTCTGGGGACCTGATTACCACCCTGGCATCTCGCTCTTTAATCTTTCCCCATTTATTTCCTGTTCTTGTTTTTCTATAATTTCCCATTCTCTTCCTGTTAATTCTACCTTAATACATTCATTTTCTCAATTATTCTTTTTATATTTATATTCTCTTTAGCTTCTTTTAGTTTCAATTTTATTCTTTTATTTTTTCTTGCAGTTTCTCTTCCTTGTTAGAGCTCTTGCTTTCCCGTCCTCCTTGCTTCCTTTCTTGTCATTCTCTTTCTTTTCCCTCTTTTTGCCCAAATTCTTTCAGTGTTAAATCCTTTTCACTTTCTTCTCTATATGTATTCTATTTCATCGTGTTCCATGCCTGTCTTTCCATTAGTTCTGAGATAATAGGTTGTTTTTTCTCCCCATGGTAGAGGGAGCATGGTAGGTGCTTCTTAAATGTTCATTTAGAGTCGATTTTCTACAGACTGAAAATTCTTCACTTGGTCTTCAGTGCTAGGCCTTTTCTCCTGAATACTATCCTCTGAAATTTACTCAGTCTCCATCACACATTAGTCACTCAATCACACATTCTCTCACATGTTTTGTCTGTTTTTAACTCATTCTGATAGATATGGAATGACTTTGTGCTCTAAAATTAATCTCCTTAATACCACCCTTGCCAAGATGAAAGTTCAAATATGACAATGTGGTTTCTGATAATGTATTGTTTTCTATATTTTATTACAATATATTGTAACCGTTACTACGAGTTTTAAAAAATGTGGATCAGGCAGAAGAATAAGAAATATTTAATCAATAGTAGAATTGAGGATTATGTAAAATTGTATTCAATTGCACAAATCTTCACCCATACAGTATCTTATAAATTAAATGGAATAGTTAAATTAGATCATAGAAATTTTTATTTTCCTTTAATACTCCAAGATTTTATATAGTATCATGAATATTATTTGAAGATGTTCTATTTAACATAAGTGACTATTTCTATAGTTTGGTAACTGTATAACCTTGGGCAAGTCACTTAGTGTTTTAAAATCTTCTTTTAATCTTAAAAGGAGAAATAATATATCCCATCTTTCGGGGTCAAATGAGACGATCAGTAGCCAATTCACATCTACTTAGACTGACCTAAAACATCCAGCAATTAGACAAATTCTGGTAAAAAATGATAAAGTGGACACTATGTCAGTAGATCTTTGGTCATTGCCCTGGAGTTTATTCCATGAAAGATGATGACAGCTTCAATCTGAATCATTTCAGGGTAGAAGATTGTGGATGTTCAAGAAAGTGCCCATGTAAAGTTTTCTTAACTATTTCAGCTAGGGTTTGTGAATCAAGTCTTTCTTGTTTTAAGATCCTTAACTTGGAGCCTTACGTTTTTGTATGTTAGGACCAGATGCAAAAGAAAATACTCATACCCATTGAGTGCGTGATCCAAGAAATTTGCAAACTTGTGAGGTCACTGTAGTTTGTTTCTGGGACTCTTAGGACTCTGATTCTTCCTCCCTTTATATTTGATTTAGCGTGAGGAAAAATCATTCGTATGATATCCCAGTTTAAATTCAGATGATTAATCTCCTAAAGCTACTGGCATTTACACTTTTTTATAATAGTGGAAATAAAAAATTTAATTTCTTTAAAGTAACACTAAGCACCAGGAGGATGTGGCAGGAGGTGTATTTGAGGGACAGGGTAGAAGTGCTGTTGGAATGTAGATCTCACCTTTTCTCTGTTCCTGCAACAGTATCCTATTATCATGCATTTTCAGGCAGCAAATGTCCCGGACAGTTACAATGTGAATTGTTCTCTATTATCTTCTTCCTTTCAATTTCTTTCAAATAGGAAGACTGAGCAAAAATTTCACCTCACCAGGTGTTAATTGTTACTCTCAAACAAATGGCTATTATCTTCCTCCTGATGAAAAGGAGATTAACTATCATTCCAGAATTTTTCCTTAAATATATATTCTCATGGTGAAACATGATGAATTCTAAGTCTGTTCTACTACTTATAATGCAACAAGGAGTGCTTGGGGTATTATAGCTACTTTAAGCCTGCAGAGTACTTCCAGTGGGAATATTAGAATATCATCTAGAATTAGAAAGAGGGAAAGATGAGAATATTTTAAGGATTAACTGTTAAAAAATGTACCAGCTAGAGCCACACAGGTCTTGTTAGGATTTAGGATTTGACAATTTATCAGCGACAGTGATAATGGAATGGCACATATGTTTATTAAGCATAATGAAAGTAGAAAGTCTAGGGAGATTATTTTAGATCTTATTATACAATTCATACAAGTGATGAAAATGCTGGGTTGTTTAATCAGAAATTAAATAGTGAAAATAAATCAATGATAAATATGTTACTACCTGCATTTCTTTGTATAGAAGAGTTAGAGAATATATTATGCTCAAAATGTTTTTCAGGAATAATTCTCCTTAAATAAGAGAACTTCATGATGTCTTGTAGAATAGTCTCTCTAGGGATATGCTGCCTCAAATAAAAGAATTATTCTACTGTTATTTTTGTACTTATAGTTATTCACTTTTTTTAATGTGTGTTCAGCTGTAACAAAATAAAGACTTTTTAGTTTCTAAATTAAAGTTATATGGAAGAAAAAATACTTAATTGTAAAAAATTAATTTAACTTTTTGTTTAAGAAGTGAAATAAACCTATTACATTAAAATTAAAATAACAACGTCTTTTACAAAAGGAATATAATATATGATCAAGTGTACTTTCATTCAAATTTATATCCAATTCAGAGAAGTGACTTAGCAGTAGCAGCAGCCATATGTGCTGCACATAAATAACTTTGAATATATGTCATTTTGCTTGGGTAAAATGAATATAATAATATAAATTCCCAGAAAGAGAGACTGAAATGTAATTGGAAAAGACAGGAGAAAAGAGGGGAGAATGGAAAGACATAATGGAAAAAATAGGAGAAAAGATGTAGAGACAAAGAAACCATGCCCACAGAGATGCCTGTGCCACAGAGGCATGTATGCAGACACAAAAAAAGGAGAGAGGGGACCAAGAGAGAGGAGAGTGTCAGAGAGAGATGAAATATCTCTGGAAATGCAGTGCCTTTTGTTGTGGTTTTTGGTTTTGGTTTTTATTGCTTTTTTATATAATTACAGATTTCTCAGGGATCCCAGTTTTCATATTGATTGATAAGAAAGATTCTAGTTCTTTGAGAAGCCTCTGAGAAGTTGAGGTGTTAGGTGCATGGCTCGATTCTTTCCCTCCCCAGGGAGAAATTGAGAGCTGAGGTTTTCAATCACCAAGTAATATTCTATACTGTGGATACAGCACATTTTGTTCTATCCATTCATCAGCTGATGAACACTTGAGGATGTTTTAGCTTTCTTATTATTATGATTAAGGCTGTTGCAATCATTTGTCTACAGTTTGTTGTGTGCATATGTGTTTTCATTCATGTTGCATTGATATTTGAAATAAACTTGCTCGGTCATATGTTAATTCTACGCTTAACATTTTGAAAAACTGCCAGAATTTTCTTTAAAAGTGTTGCACCATTTTATGTTTCACCAGCTATGTATTAGGGTTCCAATTGTTCTACATCCTTGTTGACCCTTGGAATTGTCTATCTATTGGATTATAGCCATCCCAGTGGGTGTGATGTGATTTCTTATTGTGAATTTTATTTGGGTTTCCTCCTGATACCAATGATGTTCAGCATCTTTTTAAATACTTATTGGCCATTTGTATATCTTTTATGGAAACATTTATTTAGATTATTTGCCCATTTTTAATTGAGTTGTCTTTTGATTCTAGAATTTTCTAAATTCTTGTATTCTGGATACAAGTCCCTAATCAGATATATGATTTATAATTGATTTATACCATTCTGTGTATTTTCTTTTCCCTTTCTCCCAATTCTCAGTTATGCTGAACTTTTTCTTTGCTTGTCTTGGGTTTTTTTATTGTGAAAGTGTGAAAGTTTCTCAGTCATGTCCAGCTCTTTTGTGATCCCATGGACTGTCATCCGGTCATGCTCTTCTGTCCATGGTTTTCTTCAGGCAAGAATACTGTAGCCGGGCATGCTCCTCTGTCCAGGCAAGAATACTGGAACTGGTAGCCATTCCTTTCTCCAGGGGATCTTCCCAACCTTAGGATTGAACCTGGGTCTCCTGCATTGCAGGCAGATTCTTTATTGTCTGAGCCACCATGGAAACATCTTTTATTGTGAGTTCTCTTTTAAAATATTTCTATGAGAGTAAGTATAGCCTGTCTGAAAATTAAGAGGAAACCTTAACTAAAATTGGATTTGGGAAGGCCTGTAAAGGGAGCTCTCATGCCCCACCATTTATCCTCAGTTACCCCAAACAGGAAGTAATCAGGCACTAACCTCAATGGGAATAGATGTATATAGTTCTCCCAAAAAGGAAGGGCAATCATTCTACTTTCCCAGCAGGAGGAAAGAATACTTTCTTCTTGTCCAGCAACAAGTTCAAGCCAAAGGAAAATGCCTAAGCTCAGACTTCATCTGAACTTTTACTTTCTTTCAATGAACTTTCTTCTTTTTACTTACATGACTTCCTTTGCTTATCTACTCTCCTCACTATCAAAGCTTCCATGTGTATCTCATAGTATCTTTCTGGCAGATGAGCCTTTCTACCTGACATGAATTGTTTAATAAGCCAATTAGATCTGCAAATTTACTCAGTTGAATTTTGTATTTTAACCGGTGTTTCAAACCACAGTTTTTTCAGTGAACTCTTGTGTTTTCTTCTACCAAATACCCAAGCCTATCACTTTGAAGTTGCATGTTAAAAGAAAATTCTCACCTTGATGTTTCAGGACATACAAATAATTTGATGACAAGACAAACCCTTGTTAGGGAAGCACTTATTTTCAACTCCACTAAAAATCAAGTTTGAGAGACTTTTTTTTTTTTTTTTCTTGCTGTCTGCTTCTGCTGGGCAAGCTTTCTACTGATTTTCTCTTTTTTTTCCCCCAGACTCTGAGCTCTCGTTCAAGTGAAGTCTGAGCCATCCCTGTTCAAGCTCAAAGTCTAGCCCACAGTGCTCTCCCAAATTCAGTGTTACTAGCAGGCTCTGGGCAGTGTATTCTATAGATGTTCTCAAAGTAGGCAATGGTTCCATGTTGGTGTATTTTCCTGGAATGCCATTCAAAGTTCAAACTAGAGTTCAGGTGTGAATTTTTTTAATTTATTTTAAAAATCATTAATTTAAAAAATATTTTAAATGATTTTTGACAATTCTATATGTTTTGTCAACCAAGTGACTGAAGAGCTCGAGCGATTTATACTGATAGACCCAAAAATCTTACATAATAATTTATGAAATGACATATAATTCCATCTACCACTGATTGTATACTTTACCTTGCAATTAGTTAGGATTCCTTTAATATCAGGTGTGCTATATTGTAGGACTGAGATATTTTTGTTTACTATGTAGAAATAGAGTTGAATATAATTCTTATGGCAAATATTCTTAAATTATGATATATAACATAAAATCAAGCAATGTACTTCTTTTTTTTAATTGACATTTGAAAGTCAAATCACACTTGTGAGCATGTGGTTTCAAGGCTGCTCTTTGTAGTTCTATTGAAATTGTCCTTCCATTATTTCTTTTTCCTTTCTGGTATTTATATTCACTCTGTCATCTTATAGTAACTATACTATCAAATTTATTTATTTTTGTTCTTTATCTCATTGGTTCAAGAGGTTGAAATTAAATTTTTGCCTTTGCAGTTATCATTCTTTTAATCATGATTTATTCAGGGTACCGCATTTATGGTAGTAGTAGTTAGTGATAATCATTAGCAATCTATATTAAAATAATCTCTAATAGTACCACTACATATTTTTATATTTATCTCTTCACTAATAAATAAATATTGAATATATCATAAAGTATTTAATGACATTATATGTCTATTTTGCTACGGATAACTAATTATCATTATGTGCTATAACAGCATTAACTGTGAATTTAAAGCATTTTATCATTAATTTTTTCTGCACCAGTTATGATTTAAAATAAAAGAGTAAAGCCATGTATTACATATAATATATTCAAATTTTGTTAGTCTTACATTTGAAAGCTGGGTTATTTATACAATTCTAAAATCTAAAAATTCTATGTGGAGCTAACATTTTGGAACCTTAATTTTCTCCTGGCCTCTTGCATTTTCTGATTTCTCAGGGTGTAAATAATAGGATTCAATAAGGGTGTGAATACAGTGTAAAATACAGCAAGGACTTTATTGCTGGCAAAACTCTTGAATGGCCAGGCATAGATGAAGATACACGGCCCAAACAACAGACTGACCACAGTGATGTGGGCAGACAGTGTGGACAGAGCTTTGGAGAGGCCTCCCGATGATCTTCGTTGCACAGTGGCCAGGAGGACAGTGTAGGAGACAAGCAGGAGGAGGAAACAGATAAGTGACAAGAGTCCACTGTCAGCAATGACAAATAATTCCAGGGTGTATGTTTCCACACATGCAAGCTTAATCACAAGGGGAAGGTCACAGAATATGTTGTCTATGATGCGGGGGCCACAGAAAGGCAGGTTTACCGTTAATACCATCTGACTCATGGTGTATAAAACCAATTGTCCATGAGAGTATAACAAACCCGTTCAGCAACCTGTGGTTCATGATTTTCCTGTAGTGCAGGGGTTTACATACGGCCACATATCTGTCAAAAGCCATGGCTACCAGAAGAGTTGCCTCAGCACCTCCAAACAAGTGCATAAAGGACATCTGAGCCATGCATCCCCATATAGAGATAGTCTTGTGTTCAGTGAGCAAGTCTCTGATCATCTTGGGTGTGGTGACCGTGGAGAGACACATGTCCAAAAAGGAGAGGTTTCCGAGGAGGAAGTACATGGGAGAACGAAGGGTGGAACTGCATGTCACTGTGACCACAGTGAGAGCGTTTCCCAGCACAGTAGCCCCATAGATCAAGGAGAATGTCACGAAGAAGACAACCTGAAGTTCCCATCCTGCAGAAAATCCTTGCAAAATAAACTCAGTCACTACAGATCCATTTTTCAGATCCATTTACTCAATTCAAAAAAAGTTCCAGAAGTTTTTTCTTATCTCAGATATTTTCAAGAAATGATTAGTGCCTGCAAATTAGAGAAAATAAAATGAAAATAATGTTGTTACTGTAGGTTAGCCTACAGAAGTATACAGAGTGGATACTGAAATGTTGACTGTTTACCTGGGGAGTACACAGAGGACAGAAGCACACTAAGCCTTCTATGAAGAGTTGTGCTACATGAATAAAATGTACATGAGCATAAATATTACTATTGACACTTTTGTGGCAGTAGATGCAATAATTACATGCACTATGGAGAAATGACAAGGCTCGATAACTAGTAAATTGAAAACCAGCTATAATTTGGGAACCATTGCCTTTGTCACATGGATTTATCTTTTTTGCTTCCGGAATTATATTTTGTTATTTTTTAAAACTAAACATAAAGGTTTCTATTGTAAATGCTCCTGTTAATGAAAAACAGACTATATTTTTCACATAGTTCCTATGTTACATAGAATTTTACAACCCCTGATACAACTAACAAAAGAAAAACCTGAATATGAAATTAATTCAATTAAGCAGAAATTGATTAAAAAGACTTATACTGGCCTTTTACTTTATTTCAGAGGGAAAGATGGCATGAATTTAAGTTGATGACTTTCCCAGCGCTTGTGTCTCTCATTCTTCTTCCTGAGCAAGTCTTCTCAAAATATTTATTTCTGCACTTCTATTATGAATACAAAGGTAACATAAATGAAAGGAAAGAAATTATTATATAGCTTAGACAATAACATGTATTGGTAAAGAAACTTTTATTCCTCTTGAATAATTAATTGCCAATTAGATTTTATTACTTTCACTAAATTTATGATCTACTTTGGATAAAATTGAAGGTAGAAAAATAATGCATTAGCACTAGGAAAGAACTTTCTAATCACTTTTCTCCACACCTTATTTAGTAAATGAAAAATCAAGGTCTAGATAAGTAAGTAAATCTCCCCGAGTCCTAAAGGCAAGACCACCCCCAAGAATGTGTAGTGAGTATTAGATGAGATAGTGTATATATAAGCTCCTGGCTTGGCACAGAATGAGCACCGAGAAGGCGTATATTGAGTCAGCTATTCATGAAAATCCAAGATTAAAGCCTGAGAATAATTTATATAAATCCCTATTAGAAAAGTAATAAACCAAGGCTTATTTTATTATCAGATATGAACAATACACATTACTTAATGTAACAATTAAATATTCTCTTTCCGTTTTGTTATAGACATTTTAAGAAAACACACATAATTTCAATATAGATGCATTTTATATTTTTTAAAACCTATGCACACTTATCCTAGACAAATCTCAAAAACTAAATAAAAGAGACCTAACAGAAAAGACCACATGTTATATAGCTTGCTTTATATGAAATATTTAAAAACAAAAATCCGTAAAGACAGAAATTATGTCAGTAGTCCCCGTGAGTTGGGATGTGAGTGCCAATGGGCACTGCTGATGATAATGACTTAACATCAGATTGTGGTGATAGATACACAAATATATGAGTATAAAAATAATCATTGAAATGTGTACTTAAAAAGGGTAAATGTATACTGCTAAGTTGCTGCTAAGTCACTTCAGTCGTGTCCGACTCTGTGCGACCCCATAGACGGCAGCCCACCAGGCTCCCCCGTCCCTGGGATTCTCCAGGCAAGAACACTGGAGTGGGTTGCCATTTCCTTCTCCAAAAATGTATACTATGTGAATTATATTCAATAAAATATAAACCATTATACATTTTTAAATTTTATTCTTGTTAAAATTTTGTGTTTGTAAATTATAGTTTTCTAGTACTGTACAAGTACGTCAAGTACTTGTCAAGTACTTGCCAAGGCTGTGTATTGTCACCTTGCTTATTTAACTTATATGCAGAGTACATCATGAGGAACGCTGGGCTGGAAGAAGCACAAGCTGGAATCAAGATTGCTGGGAGAAATACCAATAACCTCAGATATGCAGATGACACTACCCTTATGGCAGAAAGTGAAGAGGAACTCAAAAGCCTCTTGATGAAAGTGAAAGAGGAGAGTGAAAAGGTTGGCTTGAAGCTCAACATTCAGAAAACAAAGATCATGGCATCTGGTCCCATCACTGCATGGGAAATAGATTGGGGAACAGTGGAAATAGTGTCAGACTTTATTTTGGGGGGCTCAAAAATCACTGCAGATGCTGATTGCAGCCATGAAATTAAAAGACGCTTACTCCTTGGAAGGAGAGTTATGACCAACCTTGATAGTATATTAAAAAGCGGAGACATTACTTTGCCAACAAAGGTCCATCTAGTCAAGGCTATGGTTTTTCCAGTGGTCATGTATGGATGTGAGAGTTGGACTATAAAGACTCCTGAGCACAGAATTGATGCTTTTGAACTGTGGTGTTGGAGAAGACTCTTGAGAGTCCCTTGGACTACAAGGAGATCCAAACAGTCCATACTAAAGGCGATCAGTCCTGGGTGTTCATTGGAAGGACTGATGTTGAAGCTGAAACTCCAATACTTTGGCCACCTGATGCGAAGAGCTGACTCATTTGAAAAGACCCTGATGCTGGGAAAGATTGAGGGCAGGAGGAGAAGGGGACGACAAAGGATGAGATGGTTGGAATGCATCACCGACTCAATGGACGTGGGTTTGGGTGGACTCCGGGAGTTGGTGATGGACAGGGAGGCCTGGCGTGCTGAGGTTCATGGGGTCACAAAGAGTCGGACCTGACTGAGTGACTGAACTGAACTGAACTGCACTCTTGAATATGAAGGATTTCCAGGTGGCTCAACAATAAAATAATCTTCCTGCAATGCAGGAGACCCTAGTTCGATCCCTCAGTCAAGATGAGCCCCTGGAGAAGGAAATGACAACCCACTCCAGTATTCTTACCTGGAGAATCCCAAGGACAGAGGAGCCTGCCGGCATAGGGTTGCAGAAAGCTGGACACTACTGAAGCGACTTCGCACTTTAATACGAATATCCTGTAGGGACTTCTCGCTCTTTCAGATTTATTTAAAATCTCATTGTATTAATGGTACGTTTTATACAGAGATTTTCTAAATATCTAGTTTGTGTCTACCTAATTCTACCTTGCCAAGTCCTTCTTCAACTGTCATTATATATGCATATTTACTTGTTCTGCCAACACTTGAAGCTTGATCCCTATTCTGCAGAAAATATCATGAGTTTCTAGGTTTTCCATTATTTTCAATGATAGTATGAATTATCTGGATACTCAGGGTTTACTTTTCTTAATTTTAGTCATGATTCCTAATCACATCATCTATTGTCATATTTTACTTTGCAATATCATTTTGAGAATATTTATCTTTTAAATTTTCATGAAAATTGTTGATTATAGCTCATTGTGAAATAAGGATGTGATTTCATATCTTAAAAACCATAGCCTTTTCCTTTCAGCCAATACAGGAGTAATTAAAATACCTTTTTCAGAGTATGAACCTTCTAATGAATTAGTTCTCTGTAATATTTTCACTTACTTGCTCTAAAGGCACAGTATTAGGAGCAGCATGTTCAAGGGTTTATTCAAAATGACAAATCTACTTTTCACTCTCTGTGATTCCCTTCATATGGTTCTGGGTACTATTTTAGGCCTGTTTTATAAAAATGTGAACCACCTTGGAGGCAGACTTGTTGGATCTCTGGGAATCCAAATTTCAGTGGGAGTAGTTAAATCACTGAGGCAAGATGTTCACACTTAATTTCTGATCCTGGAATATACTGTCACTCTCCTGTCATTTCCTGGAGTATTCAAATTTTCCTTTATTCTCTTGAATATGAGGGGCTTCCCTGGTGGGAAGTTGGAATGATTAAAATAGGCATGAGAGTGTTGGTTGATTGTGATATAATAAGTGTAGACAGCTTTGATTTAACACACACTTTATTTTCCTCACTTCACTCCCAAGAAATTTTCTTACATTCCTTCTAACAACTCTGCAGTAATTTTTGAGATGAATAATCGAAAAATCATTCTGTCCATCAAAATATTAATATAAAAATTGATCTACACATATTGTATAAAAGCACATCTTATGTATATGTTTACATGTTACAGTAGAAATTTTTAAAGATAAAATTGAAATAAATTATGTTAAATTATTTAAAATTGATATTCATTAATGATTAATCATTAAGCTAACTAAAGTATAGCTATTTTCGTTATTCAGGTATCTTTCTATGAAATTTTGAGAGAATGTTTATACTCGGCACAAAATAGTTTCATAATCATTGCTGTGTGCTGTTGTGCTGTGTGCTCAGTTGTGTCTGACTGTGACCCCATGGACTGTACCCTGCCAGACTTCTCTGTCCGTGGAATCTTCCAGGCAAGAACACTGTAGTGGATTGCCGTCTCCTCCTCCAGGGATCTCCCCGACCCAGGGACCAAACCTGCGTCTCTTGCATCTCCTGCACTGGCAGGGGGATTCTTACCACTGTGCCGCCCAGGAAGCCCTTTCATAATCATTATCTTTCTTAAAATAAAATATAATAAATTCTTATTTTGTAAGGTGTTGCTTTTACTGAAATAATCATATTGATATTTCTGGTATACTCTGCAACACAGGCCTCAGAGTCTGTTTCAATAACTTGACAACAAGGGCTGCCCTGAATAACTTTTGAATTGGTTGACATCTCTGTTCCTAATCTCCAAATCTTTATTTAATTCTAGTCAAATTCATCATTTAACCCATGGTTTCATACAGAGTTTTTGCATAGATATTGCTTTTTTGCAAGAGTCATTGTAGTTGATGGGAATTTCTCATATACAAATGTTAAAATCTCCCATAGTCTTACAATAAGCGAAATTCCTTTCCACAAGATTTAATTTATTCTATCACTATATTTGCAAACCTTAGAAATGGTTTGTGTGTACCTTTCCATGGTGTTTGCTGATAAGGAATGCATTTTATTTATTGTCATATTGCTCATCTTACCCATTTTTACAGAATAGCAGAAAAACAAGTATTTTCTCAGTGGAATGTGGCTTTGTTCATTTGCTATTAATAAGAAACATTCTAAAACACTTTCTATTACATTAAGTGAAAATTTTAAAGCCTTCAATTGATTATTATATGACTATTAATATTTCAAAGAAAATTATCACTAGTTTCATTATGACATTATTGGAAAAGGTGTTTGATATATTTTCAATCTTATGTTTATTGAGGCTTATTTTATCTCCTAACTTGATATCAACCATAGAGAGTGTTCTATGTGCAATTGAAAAAATATGTGCAATTGAAAAAATGATGTAATGTTCGATAAATATCTGTTAAGTTTTTCTGTTCTAATCTGTCATTAAAGACCAATATTTCTTTACGATTTTCTATCTGGAAGAATATCTGTTGATATAAGAAGTGTGTTAAAGGTCCCCTACCATTATTGTACTGTGCTTTTATGTCTGTTAATATTTGCTTTATGTATTTAGGAGTTCCTATGCTGAGTGCATAAATACTTACAAGTGCTATTTCTATTTTGAAAATAAATGATTTTCATTTTTACAAGATGTAATACCAGTCAATCTTGTTTATATTCAGGTTAGCAAATAAGGTATGAATAGCTGCAAAGAGATTAATATTTTAGTAAATTAACAGAGCACTTGATCGTGTAACACAACCTGTAATTTAAAATTGTATTTCATTTAATCATAAATTTCTGATTTTAAAAGCAGAAGATAATCAGCAGCTTAGAAAACAACAGAGAAGAAACAAAAAATAAATTTTTAAAGAGAGACAGGGGACATAGGAGAGCTACTTGGTAAGTGTGGTGTCTCAGTGGCATGTTTACTGGATGACTTGAAGACAGAAATCCAAAAAAAAAAAAAAAAGCAGCCATGAGGTTGTTCTCTGATACCTGTTTCTCCTGCACTACCCTGCCTTTTCAAAGCTTCTGCTCCAGCCGTGTCTTCCATGATTCAGACTTGCTCGTTGTTTCCTAGCATTCCAGAAATTTATTTCTCTTTCTTCTATTTTAGTTCCTAAATTTATGTTATCTTAAACTTAGAAATATTTCATTACTCTGCAATTATTCGCTTGTTCTTGTTTATTTTTAGCTGAAAATTTTGAAGAAAATATTCCTCTGTAGTAGCATTACACTGGTTCAATTCAGTTCCATTGCTCAGTCATGTCTGACTCTTTGCAACCCCATGGACTGCAGCACGCCAGGCTTCTCTGTCCATCACCAACTCCTGAAGCCAGTTCATGTCCATCAAACTCATGTCCATCAAGTCGGTCATGCCATCCAATCATCTCAACCTCTGTCATCCCCTTCTCCTCCTGCCTTCCATCTTTCCCAGCATCAGGGTCTTTTCCAATGCATTTTCCTTTGAATCAGGTGGCCAAAGTATTGGAGTTTCAGCTTCAACATCAGTCCTTCCAGTAAGTATTCAAGACTGATTTCCTTTAGACTGGCTGGATCTCCTTGCTGTCCAAAAGACTCTCAAGAGTTTTCTCCAACATCACAGTTCAAAAGTATCAATTCTTTGGCACTCAACGTTTTTTATGGTACACCTCTCACATCTGTACATGACTACTGGAAAAACCACAGCTTTGACTACAAGGACCTTTGTTGGCAGTGATGTCTCTGCTTTATAATACACTGTCTAGGTTTGTCATAGCTTTTCATTCAAGGAGCAAGCTCCTTTTATTTTGTGGCTGCAGTCCCCATCCACAGTGATATTGGAGCCCAATAAAATAAAGTTCATCACTGTTTCCATGGTTTCCCCGTCTATTTGCCATGAAGTGACAGGACTGGATGCCATGATCTTAGTTTTTTGAATGTTGGGTTTTAGGCCAGATTTTTCACTGTTCTCTTTCACCCTCATCAAGAGGCTGTTTAGTTCCTCTTTTCTTCCTAATATTAGAGTGACTATTATCTGCATATCTGAGGTTGTTGATATTTCTACCAGCAATCTTGATTCCAGCCTGTGAGTCATCCAGCCTGGTATTTCACATGATGTATTCTGCATAGAAGTTAAATAAGCAGGACGACTGTATACAGCCTTCACATATTCTGTTCCCAGTTTTGAATCAATCAGTTGTCCCATGTAACGTTAGAAATACTGCTTCTTGTCCTGCATACAAGTTTCTCAGGAGACAGGTAAGGTGATCTAGTATTCTCATCTCTTTCATGTCCCCTAAAGTCAGGAATAAGACAAGGGTACCCACTCTCACCACTACTATTCAACATAGTTTTGGAAGTTTTGGCCACATCAATCAGAGCAGAAAAAGACATAAAAGGAATCCAAATTGGAAAAGAAGTAAAACTCTCACTGTTTGCAGATGACATGATCCTCTACTGAATAATAAACTGAAAAAAATTTTTTTAAAAAATTTCCACAGTTTTGTTGTGATCCACATAGTCAAAGGCTTGTATTGAAATAAGCAGATCATCAAAGGAGATAATTCAGTATAAAAAAAGAACCCGATATACCACCATTCATCATTGGATCTTGATTGCCAACTAAGTTCTCAATTAATAATCTGAACATTTTAAAATAAATAGAACCCCTGGAATACGTCTTATTAAATACTTATATTTATTTATAATAAAATTGTGACCCAGGATTTGATTTTCCCAAAAACCTTGACAAATTATCTTGTCAAAGAAAACAACTGAAGCTCTCTTTCATCATATAAAATAACCCATGTCTTTGATGATTAGTTTTCTTCAGTTTGAACTGAGAAGTTCATATAATGTTCTAAACTATGTTTTAATTTATAAAAGATGGTCATTTATGGTAGTCTTAGTGCTTGGGAAAAGGAAAGGATAAGGCAATAAGTAATTTACTAGTGAATTGCATCTATTTTTCTGAAAAAAAAAAAAAAAAAAGAAAACTTGAAGAGGTATTAATTTTAGTGCACTGCTAGTTTAATTTTAACATATAAGGCAAAATTAGAGACAAATATAGCACACAAAAATGCCCCAAAGTAGAGAATATTAAAAAAATAAAAATAAAATTTCTATTAGGACCAGTAAAACCAGAACTCCTCTCTGTCACACGTGCTTTTACCATGGAAAATGAGTGAGACATTGGCTTTAAGAGCTTATAGCTGCATCCCAGGAGAAGGAGAAAAAGGTTTTTGGTAAGAAACCAAATCAAGATATTGCTCTATTATAATTAATATTATTTCCATAAAGCATCCTCAGAATTTCTTTTATTCACTATTGAAAGGATACCATCCCAAATAACTTTATTTGATATTTTTGCCATTTTTAAAGCCAGTCTTTAAATTCTGTTATCTACATGATAAATAATTTATAGATGTTAAGATGAACCAATCTTAAATGTATAGTTTGAAAATTTTGTTTTCTTTTGCAGGCATCTATGAAACTACCACACTTGTCAAATTTCTAAATAAATTTTTTTCACACCCAAAATTTCCCTTCTACTGCTTTGCAATAAACATTCACCAGCAGAGATAAGGACTATTCTCATTTCTCTCATGTAATATCAGTTTTGTCTATTGTTGAATTTCTTTTAAATACAATCTTACAATGTGTATGCTTTTGAGTATCTTCTCCCTAAAATAACAGTCTTTTAGAGATGTATCCAGACTGTTTAATGTACAAGTTTAATTTTTTAAAATGTATTACTGAGTTTTATTCCACTGTGTGAATGTACTATGAATGTAACCTCATCTTGGTATCCATTTCTCAGAAGACCTAAATTAACATAGTTGGTACTGGGAGTGGTCTGAAAAACAGATGAAAATGGGGATTTGTAGCTGGCTCATCACCTGGTGGCCAATAAGATTCCACTACGAATGGTAGGGTTCCCAGGTGGCTCAGTGATAAAGAATCCAGCTGCCAGTGCAGGAGATGCAGGTTCAATTCCTGGCTCAGGATGATCCCCTGGAGGAGGAAATGGCAACCCACTCCAGTATTCTTGCCTGGAAATTTCCATGGACAGAAGAGCCTGGCAGGCTGCAGACCATGGGGTCATAAAGAATTGGCTCTGACTGACTGAGTGAGCACACATTCACTTAGGTGGCAGATGGGACACAGGCCCTCGCTTAGTGCAGTTGGCTGATGGCTAAATATTTCATGGGCGGTGATCTGGGAATACAACCTGTTGGAAAGGAATGCTATTGCAGGTGAATGATGCTTTTATTTGGAAGAAAGAGAAGAAAAATTCCTATAAAGAGAGCAGTTGTTTGGTTACTGTAAGTTGTATTGATGCCTTGAAATAAAAAGAAATTGAAAGTCGTTAACTAACAAACGTTAAAGGTTAGGTGTAAGGATTTAAAAACTCTTTGGTAGTTTACAAAGAGTTCCTTGTCTCCTGAGTAAGTAGACACAGACAAGCAAGATACTGAAGATCTAACAGAGTTACACGAGTATACCTATAGAATATCCTTCACCTTTGAAACTGTTAGTTACTCAGGAGTGTCTGACTCTGCAACCCCATGGACTGCAGCCCGCCAGGCTCCTCTGCCCATGGAATTCTCTAGGCAAGAATACTGAACTGTGTTGCCATTCCCTTCTCTAGGGGATCTTCCACAGTTACACGGATCCAAAAGAGTACAAACACTCCAGGCATGTGTATCATGATAAGGTCAGAGCACTGGTTGGGAAAAGTTTAAAACCCTGAAGTATGGAATGAGTACATCTGGATAAATGCCCTGATAGACTGGTTCTACAGATTCCTCAACATCAGTAAGAGCTAGAACTTTCTGCTGCTCAAGGAGCTTCAGAGGCGTCACTTCTGCAAGGAAATAGGTCATCTTTTAGGCCTGGACTAGCTTCCTCTTCTGCTTAATAACTAAAGTAGAAGCCCAGAATAACCCCTGGGATACACTGGGCCTGATAAAAATGAAAGAGACTATATACTAAAGTAATTGTGAGATTTTACTGTCATGTTCTGGCAGGAGCCATGAGACTATTATTGAAGGGAGTCGTGAGACTGTTACTGAAGGGAGTATTCATGCTACGCTCTCTTCATTCCAAAGGGAATCTTTATGACAGTTACTTTCAATTCTCAGTCAGGTAAATCATGAAGTGTTTCATTAGTGTCAGTTTCTGGAGATTTACCTTGCTTCTTTCTTTAGAACATCTTTGCTTGGTTCTCTGTTGATTCTCTGCATTGGTCTCTAAACATTAGACCATGCAGGCACCTCTGCCAGTCTTCACAGATTGGCCTTGTACAGGAGGAGGTCCTCACCAATAAACCTGAACAGAGGTTCTGGAGACCTCTGCCAATGGTTTCCCTCCTCAGGAGGAAGCATATCTCTTGGCAGTGATTTTTGTTTTCTCACTCTGTGGACAGATCGTGGTGGGGTATGTGGTGAAACTTTGGCGTCTAGAAGCCCAACCTGCTATCCCCATTCTCCCCCAGCACCTGGACTCTATCAGAACCATCACAGCTCCAAGCTTGGTGAGATAAGTACTAGTTCTTTGGGAATCCTCTGTGAAGTTGGGATGCTAGATCCATAAATTAACTCTTTCCTTTACAGGTGGAAGCTGAGAGCTGGAATATTTTATCCACTCATTCTGTGCTGAGTTATGGAGAATCAGGTATATAACTGGTCCAGCTAACTGCCTCTGTCTTCCCCCAGACAGCCAGACTGTGACAGACCTGTAAGAGCTCCAAGACTAGCAAGACCTGAATCTCCTTGCCTGATTTGGTGAGTCTGATTTTTCGTTCTCCAGGGGTAAAAGAGACTTTCAATTGGTTTCAGGGTTCCCACAAAGAAAATCTGTTCACTCAGTTCAGTTCAGTTCAGTCGCTCAGTCGTGTCCGACTCTTTGAGGCCCCATGAATCACAGCACGCCAGGCCTCCCTGTCCATCACCAACTCCTGGAGTTCACTCAAACTCATGTCCATCGAGTCAGTGATGCCATCCAGCCATCTCATTCTCAGTCGTCCCCATCTCCTCCCACCCCCAATCCTTCCTAGCATCAGACTCTTTTCCAGTGAGTCAACTCGTCACATGGTGGCCAAAGTATTGGAGTTTCAGCTTTAGCATCAGTCCTTCCAATGAACACCCAGGATTGATCTCCTTTAGAATGGACTGGTTGGATCTCCTTGCAGTCCAAGGGACTCTCAAGAGTCTTCTCCAGCACCACAGTTCAAAAGCATCAATTCTTCGGCAATCAGCTTTCTTCACAGTACAACTCTCACATCCATACATGACCACGGGAAAAACCATTGCCTTGACTAGACAGACCTTGGTTGGCAAAGTAATGTCTCTGCTTTTTAATATGCTATCTAGTTTGGTCATAACTTTCCTTCCAAGGAGTAAGCGTCTTTTAATTTCCTGGCTGCAATCAGCATCTGCAGTGATTTTGGAGCCCAAAAAAATAAAGTCTGACACTGTCTCCACTGTTTCTCCATCTATTTCCCATGAAGTGATGGGACCAGATGCCATGATCTTCGTTTTCTGAATGTTGAGCTTCAAGCCAGACTTTTCACTCTCCTCTTTCACTTTCATCAAGAGGCTTTTGAGTTCCTCTTTGCTGTTAAATTGGTGTGTTTATTGTAGAGCAATGGACCAGGGATTCCTCCTCTCATGTTGCTCATGTCACTCTTAGCATCAAGTAGTGAGGTAAGCTGTGATGTGAATGAGTCTTGAAAACATTGAAGAGAAGCCTATCTAAAAAGACCACATCCTTGCTTCCCTCACACTCCCGGCTCTAGGCAACCATTAGTCTACTTTCTACTTCTAAGGGTTTGCCTATAAAGGATATTTCATACAAATGGACTCAAGTAAGGTGTAGTTTTTAGTGACTCATTTCTTTAACTTAGCCAAAGGTTTTCAAGATTCATACATAGTGTAGCATATGCCAGTACCTGATTCATTTTTATTTCCAAATAATATTCCATTATATGTATATAGCATGTTTTACGGAGAAGGCAATGGCAAGCCACTCCAGTACTCTTGCCTAGAAAATCCCATGGATGGAGGAGCCTGGTAGGCTGCAGTCCGTGGGGTCACTAAGGGTCGGACAAGACTGGGTGAATTCACTTTCACTTTTCACTTTCACACATTGGAGAAGGAAATGGCAACCCACTCCAGTGTTCTTGCCTGGAGAATCCCGGGGACGGGGGAGCCTGGTGGGCTTCCATCTATGGGGTCACACAGAGTCGGACACGACTGAAGTGACTTAGCAGCAGCAGCAGCATGTTTTATTTATCCATTCATTAGTTGATGAACATTTGGGCCGTTTTAACATTTTTACTAGTATGATGAAAGCTGCTACAATCATTTTAGTATAATTTTGGGAGTGTACATGTGCCTTAATTTCTTTTGAAGATGTATTTGGAATGAAGTAACCTGGGCACATGGTAATTCTATATTTAACATTTTTGAGGAACTGCCAAAATTCTCTCCAAAATGTTTACACCATTCTGTATTCCATCAGCAGTATATGAGGGTTGCAATTATTCTACATCCTTGTCAACCCTTGTTATTTGTCACCTTTTTGATTATATCCATCTTAGAGAAATAATCATAATTTTATGGGACAATTTTAGGTATAGCATAAAACTGTTTCACTGGTAATTTTTTATGAGCATTCTGGTCAATAATATGTTATAGGTTATTTTGACATTTGTGAACTACTGCAAGGAGATCCAACCAGTCCATTCTAAAGGAGATCAATCCTGGGTGTTCATTGGAAGGACTGATGCTAAAGCTGAAACTGCAATACTTTGGCCACCTCATGCGACGAGTTGACTCACTGGAAAAGACTCTGATGCTGGGAAAGGTTGGGGGCGGGAGGAGAAAGGGACGACAGAGAATGAGATGGCTGGATGGCATCACCGACTCTGTGGACATGAGTTTGAGTGAACTCCGGGAGTTGGTGATGGACAGGCAGGCCTGGCGTGCTGTGATTCATGGGGTCGCGGACACAACTGAGCGACTGAACTGAAATGAACTGAACTGAACTGAAGCATTAATTTGGAGAAGGCAATGGCAAGCCACTCCAGCCCTCTTGCCTGGAAAATCCCATAGATGGAGGAGCCTGGTAGGCTGCAGTCCATGGGGTCGCTAAGAGTCGGACACGACTGAGCGACTTCACTTTCACTTTTCATTTTCATGCGTTTGAGAAGGAAATGCAGTCTACTCCGGTGTTCTTGCCTGGAGAATCCCAGGGACGGGGGAGCCTGGTGGGCTGCCGTCTATGGGGTCACACAGAGTCGGACACGACTGAAGTGACTTAGCAGCAGCAGCAGCAAGCATGAATTTAGCTTGCCATAAAGTTTAAAGAAACAGGCTACCAACATGCTGTAAAGAATCCGAGCACTGTGTTTTAACAGCATCACTTTGGATGAACTTGAAGATGCATTGAATGGAGAAAAAAATCTATATACTTCTTTAGGATT
The DNA here is from genome assembly GCF_049115385.1 of Moschus berezovskii. NCBI lineage: Eukaryota > Metazoa > Chordata > Mammalia > Artiodactyla > Moschidae > Moschus > Moschus berezovskii. Next base: position 100,828,691 of record NC_142468.1, read on the forward strand.
ATATTGAAAACTATTGCCTAGAACAAGAATAAATGTTTAGTCTCTTGAATTTGGGAAAAATATTTTAGTTTAGCCATCAATAAGTTTGGGATTCTGAATTCAGCAAGAAATGCCCCCTTGCCCTTAACTCTAACAAGCAAATGTTAATTTGCTTATAATTGAAAGAAAAATTTCAAGCCTACCAAAGACAATTGAACCATAGTTTAAGCACTTGGAAAAGACAAGTTACATGGTATATTACATAAAATTTTAAAAAAAGTACTTCTACTTTTGTTTCCTTAGGTTTGAAAGTCAATTGTGAATACAAATGGAATTTCTTAGAGTGTTTGATTTCAAGGCTGCTCTATGCAGTTCTATTGAAATTGCCCTTCTATTGTTTTTTCCCTTTGGTATCTTATGTTCAATCTAGCATTCTATATTTATGATGCTGTCAAATATGACTTTTTATTCTTACATTTTCTTTCATTTGTTCAAATTCTTTCAATCATTGTTTGTTCAGTCTCATTTAATGATACTGTAAATGACAGTCATTTATAAATGACTATGAGTATAAATGATAATATTATGACTGTCATTAACAACCCATTTCAATTAAAGTAATCTCTAACAGTAACCACCATGTTTTTATATTTATTTCTTCACTAACAAATATATATTGCCTGTATCACAAAGTATTTAATGATTTTTATATGTCTATTTGCTGAGATCACTAATTATCATTATAACAGCATTTAATAAATTTAAAATATATTATCATTAATTTTGTATGCATCAGTTATGATTCTAAAATAAGAAAGTAAAACTATGTATTGCATATGTATTCAAATTATATTTGCATTATATTTGAAAGCTGGGTTACCTATACAGTTCTAAAATCTAAAAGTTCTATGTGGAGCTAACATTTTGGAACCTTAATTTTCTCCTGGCCTCTTGCATTTTCTGATTTCTCAGGGTGTAAATAATAGGATTCAATAAGGGTGTGAATACAGTGTAAAATACAGCAAGGACTTTATTGCTGGCAAAACTCTTGAATGGCCAGGCATAGATGAAGATACACGGCCCAAACAACAGACTGACCACAGTGATGTGGGCAGACAGTGTGGACAGAGCTTTGGAGAGGCCTCCCGATGATCTTCGTTGCACAGTGGCCAGGAGGACAATGTAGGAGACAAGCAGGAGGAGGAAACAGATAAGTGACAAGAGTCCACTGTCAGCAATGACAAATAATTCCAGGGTGTATGTTTCCACACACGCAAGCTTAATCACAAGGGGAAGGTCACAGAATATGTTGTCTACAATGCGGGGGCCACAGAAAGGCAGGTTTACCGTTAATACCATCTGACTCAGTGTGTATAAAACCAATTGTCCATGAGAGTATAACAAACCCGTTCAGCAACCTGTGGTTCATGATTTTCCTGTAGCGCAGGGGTTTACATACGGCCACATATCTGTCAAAAGCCATGGCTACCAGAAGAGTTGCCTCAGCACCTCCAAACCAGTGCATAAAGAACATCTGAGCCATGCATCCCCATATAGAGATGGTCTTGTGTTCAGTGAGCAAGTCTCTGATCATCTTGGGTGTGGTGACCGTGGAGAGACACATGTCCAAAAAGGAGAGGTTTCCGAGGAGGAAGTACATGGGAGAACGAAGGGTGGAACTGCATGTCACTGTGACCACAATGAGAGCGTTTCCCAGCACAGTAGCCCCATAGATCAAGGAGAACGTCACGAAGAAGACAACCTGAAGATCCCATCCTGCAGAAAATCCTTGCAAAATAAACTCAGTCACTACAGATCCATTTTTCAGATCCATTTACTCAACTCAGAAAGATTCCAGATGTTCTTTATATACAAAGAGAATTTTTTTAAAAAGCCACAGTTAGCACTGACTGACATGGGATCGCAAAGAGTCAAACACGACTTATCAAATGAACTTCAACAAAAACACCAACATTTTTTGATTTCTATTTGATGAGTAAAGATAGTCTTAAATCTCAGATCTTTTGAAGCTGTTTTCTCAAATCCTTTTATTATCATTGTTCACAGTGAAGAGTTTGTGTGTTGTGTGCAAATGGTATGTCGTGGTTTAGAAGTAAATAGTGAAATTATTCAATCCTAATGTATAGATATTGCTTTGGTTGTAATATATCATACTAAATTTTATTTGCTGAGCTTTTAAATGTCATTCTTAGGAGGTAGAGTGATCAAAATTAATTATAATTATGTGATCACTATGTCATAAGCTGTGTTGTATTTCACATATGTTAACAAGCTTTAGTGTTATGAGCATAGCAATGTCATTATTATAATTATCCTAATTTTGTATTAAAGGAAACTTGGCACAGATGTTTTAAATGACTTACACCAGCATCTGGGCATGTAGCAAAACACCATATTCCAGCCAAACATAAAGGAATGTATATTTATGGTCAAGTTATTAAATATTGATTGAATTAATATGTTCCATTTATATGAGCATAACAGACATGATTCAACAAGTATTTGGAATCCCTCTATGTAATTAACTGCACTTTTTTTCTTATACAAAAGGAATCAGAACCTGGTATCTCAGCAGTTTACCATCTAGAGATTAATTATCAATCAAAAATTAGCAATGAGACATGGAAGAAAATATTTAATTTAGCACATGATTTGTGAAAAATGTAAGTTTTTTTAAATTGGCAACCAATTCCAAGTGTCACTTTTAAGACACAGCTTCAAGCTTGCTTGTTTTTATCTTCAAACCATTTTAAAAAGTAAAAAAAAAAAAAAAAAAAAAAAAACTTACTCATGGTCAGTAAATAAAAAGGACAAGGCTTAAAGACTGAAGATTTATAAGAAAAAAGAAATTGATAGCAGTGAGTAGAAAGAGTGGTGTATTTGGAAAAGTGACTGAATTAAGTTTTAAAGATGCTTAGGAAATGTTTGTTTTCTTTTCTCCAGTGACCTGTAAATCTCTCCTTGTTTTCAGCTCTGCTCGGTCTCTTGTCAAAATATCTTATCACCGTTATCCAACCTTAATTATCTTAATTATCTTGTTATCTTACCTCCGATATTTTTAAGAAATAGTGTCTACAAACTAGGGGAAATAATAGTGAAAAATGATGTAGTTCCTGTAGGTCAACCTCCAGAAGTGTACAGAGTGGATGCTAAGTGGTGTACTGTGGACCTGGAGGGGAATGCAGAGGACAGTCTCCACACCATGCCTTCTATAACGATTGTGTTACATGACTATCATGAGAGTGACCAGAAATATTGCTGTTGAGACTTTTGTGACAGAAATTTCAATAACTGCATTCATTTTGGGGAAGTGACATGACTTGATAACTGTTAGAAAGAATGAATATGCCAGTTATAATTTGGAAACCAATATCCTTGAATTTTATTTCCCACAATAAAGTAAAAACAGAAAAACTTGCAAATGAAATTAATTTAGTTAAATATAATTGATTAAGAAAGATTTATTTTGGCCTTTTATTTCAGAGGGAAAGCTGGAATTTACTGTGTTGATGACTTTCCCAGCGTTTCTGTCTCTTATTCCTCTCTTTCATTTTTTATCTATTTATGTTTTAAATTTAGTTATTTTAATTGGAGGCTAATTACTTTACATTATTGTATTGGTTTTGCCATACATTGACATCTCAAAATATTTATTTCGTTCTGCACTTAGTATACCTGCTTCTATATTATGAAGGTAAAAGACCATACAAATTAAAAGAAATAAGTTATCATATAGTTTAGACAAAAATCCTATCAATGAAGAAAATTGTCTCCCTCTTAAATAATTGCACATTTTATTTTAGTTAACTTTACTCAATTTATGATTCTCTTTGCAAGAATTTGAAGACAAAATCACAGTATATTAGAGTTAGGATGGAACTTTGTAATCATTCGTTCTCTTTAGTAAATGAAAAATCAAGACCCCCATAATTAATTATATTTTCCCAAGTCTTAGAGGTAGGACCACCCCAAGGAAATGTAGTGATTATTAGGTGAGATGGTGTATGTATAAGCTCATGGATGGACACAGAATGGGCACAGAGAGGGCACGTGTTGAATCTGAGTCTCTCATATAAATCTTAGATAATCCTGAGACTTTTCCATTTAAATCTGTATTAGGAAAGGAAGGAGTCAAGACTTGTTTTAGTAAATTGTTGAAAATAAATATTTCTACTCTTGCTCATGTGTATATAAAACATAAATTACTTAATATAACAAAAGAAGAAGCAGGTAGCAGAGGATGAGATGGTTAGATAGCATCACCAAATCAATGGACATGAATCTGAGCAAACTTCAGGAGATAGTGAAGGACAGGGGAGCCCTGTGTGCTGAAGTCCATAGAGTCACAAACAGTCAGACCCAACTTAGCAGCTGAACAATGAACAGTATAAGCATAACTAACTCAAATAAATATTTTCTCCCATTTTCATTATAGACATTTAAATAAATTAAGCATAATTTCTATCTTGACTAATTTCACCTTTTTCTAAAACTATACATATTTATCTTAAAATACAGATGAAACTGAAAAATATGCTTAATAAAAGAAACTGGGCACAATAGACTATATGCTTTGTAAGTTCACTTACATTAAATGTCTAGAAACAGCTCACCTATGAAAAAAGAATGCATATTAGTAGCCTTCAGCTGGGGATCGATTGGAGATGGGCGTGAGTTTTCTTTTTGCAGTGGTGAAAATTATTTAAAACAAGATTGTGGTGATCCTTGCACAGCTATGTGAATAGAATAATAATCATTCAAGTGTGTATTAAACGGGTGATTTTATATTAGGTGATTATATTCAATAAAATTATTATGCATTTTTGTTTTTATTATTAATTAAAATTATCTTTAGTATTTTAATTTAGTGTTTTTAAATAGGGTTTTCTAGTACTGTCCAGCTGCTTGTCCTCAAATTTATTTCACCAGGAGACAATTATTGTCACACTGCAATCCAATACAATATAGCTTTAAATTTTTATTAAAGTCTCCTATTTGACTTTATGGTTCTGAATGACATCTATTTGGAAGCTTGCCCTCTGTTTTGTTAAATAGTTGTTAAGTAGTTTTCTTGATATTATTTCTATTTTGAATACTCATAATGAGATTCCTGAAGTATTCACTTTTTCCTTCATTCTCCTGAATGTGAACATCCTGTAAGGGCGTCTTTGTCTTTATTCTTTAAAATGTCCTGTGTATATATGGTGTAACCCTAAGTTTCAAACAGTGGTTTTCTAAATATCTAGTTCATTAATTCTCCCTTGCCATCTTCTTTTTCAACTGTAATTATGATATTCTTATGTATATGTCCTGGGTATACCTGAAATTGATTAAAAGAAATCTATGAGAGCCGAAAAATTGATGCTTTTGAACTGTGGTATTGGAAAAGACTCTTGAGAGTCCCTTGAACTGCAAGGAGATCCAACCAATCCATCCTGAAGGAGAGCAGTCCTGGGTGTTCATGGGAAGGACTGATGCTAAAGCTGAAACTCCAGTACTTTGGCCACCTCATGCGAAGAGCTGACTCATTGGAAAAAAACTCTGATGCTGGGAGGGATTGGGGGTGGGAGGAGAAGGGGACGACAGAGGATGAGATGGCTGGATGGCATCACCGACTCGATGGACATGAGTTTGAGTGAACTTCGGGAGATGGTGATGGACAGGGAGGCCTGGCGTGCTGTGATTCATGGGGTCGCAAAGAGTCGGACACGACTGAGTGACTGAACTGAACTGAACTGATCCCTATTCTGTAAAAAATAATATGAGTTTCTAGCTTTTCCACTATTTTCGGTGATAGTATGAGTTATCTGGATGCTCAGGAATTTATGTTTCTTAATTTTATCCATCATCCTTAATCACTTACCATATACCACCAAATTCATTTGCAATATCAGTTTGAGAGCATATACCTTTCAATTTTCATGGAAATTGTTGATTATAGTCCATTGTAAAATAAATATGTAATCCCATGTCTTGAAAACCATAGTATTTTCCTTCCAGTCAACACAGAATTAATTAAAATACCGTCTTCAGTATACTAAATTTGTAATGAATTAATCCTCTATAATGTTTTCACTTACTTGCTGTAAAGGTGTATTATGAGAAACAATGTGTTCAAGACGTTATTCGAAATTAGAAATCTAATTTTCACTCTCTGTGATGCCCTTCATGTGGTTCTGGATATTGTTTTCTGCATCTTTTATAAAGACGTGAACCACTCTGGAGGCAGATTTTTTTTGGAGCCCTGGGAATCCAAATTTCAGTGGGAGTAGTTAAAACATTGGGGCTGCTGTGATAGCATGACCAGGAGAGATGTTCACTCTTCATTTCTGGTCCTTGAGCCTTGGAATGATTAAAATAGTCATGAGAGTATTGGCTTTTTGTGATATAATAAGTTCAGACAGCTTTGATTTAATGAACACTTCCTCTTCCTCACATTATTCCCAAGCTACATTTTTACCTTCCTTCTAACAATTTTGTGGTATTATTTCAGATGAATAATCTCTAAATTTTTCTGACCATTACATCTTTAATAGAAATTTGATCTATACATGTTACAGGCTTACTCCTAAAAGTGCATATTATATGCACATTAATATATTTAGGAAATAGAAAATTGTAAAGATATACTGAGAATAATTCACATTAAATTACTTCAAACTTCATATTATACATTAATGTTACAACTAACTGTTTTATGGTTATTAAAATGCTAATATTTTTTAAAATTTATTTACCTTGCTATGAGAGTTTCAGAGAATATTTATATGGCAAAATATGTTTTCATTGTCATTGCCTTTTTACTATAAAATCTTACAGTAAATTCTTTCTTCATGAGTTTGCTTTTACACAGTTCATCATATTGATCATCCTAATGTACTTTGTTTAGCAGGCTTCAAAGTCTGTTTCAATAACTTGCTAACAATGTCATGAGTAACTTTCAAATTGGTCGACATATGTGTATCTTATCTGCAAGTTCTTATTTAATTCCAGTCAAATTCACTATTCAACCAAGGGCTTAATGTAGATTTTTGTCATAGACTAGCTTTCATTATGAGTTAGTATTATTGATGACAGTTTTTATGTACAAGTGCTAAAATCTTTCAACTCTTATATAAGGCAAAACTCCTCCCAAGACATAATTTATTCTATCACTTAATTTTGAGATAGTTAGAAATAGTTTCTGTGTGCTTTTCAATAGCATTTGCTGATAAGGAATGTATTTTATTTATTGTCGTACTGCTCATCTTAGTCATTTTTATAAGAATGGCAGAAAATACAAGTAATTTCTCTGTGGAATGTGGCTTTTGTTCTTTTGGTACTAGTAAGAAACAGAAACACTTGTTACTACATTTAGTTAAAATGTAAAGCCTTCCATTGGTTATCATTGACTATTAATATTTCAAATAAAATTATAGAGGTTTATTTTATGTTTTATATATTTACTTTTTAGTGTTTTACTAATTTTGATGACTAGCTAATTTATCAAGGTACGATATATATTGTCACATTCATTGTTAATAAAGATGGAAGTAAATCCATATTGTGAAATAATTTTTCTTAACTTAAAATATTTTGCCAGTTTACCGTCAGTTCTGTATCTCAATGTTCTTTTATTAATACTTTGTGATTTAGCTAAGAAAAAGTTCATATTGTGGGTATAATTATAAATTCTGTCATTTTATAAATGTTTACATGAATCTTAAAAACAAGAATGATCTTCAATCCAAGGTTTATTCACAGAAACATTTTTAAAGCCCTACTGAAGTGGTGGAGGATGAATTGAGCTAAAATAAGATAATATAATCTTTAAGTATTCCCTCCCCTTTACTTTTAGCACACCTAAGCTATTATATGGAGAGATAGTTGTTTATTGAATAACAATTTGTTCAAAGTAAATGACCTTGAAGAGAACTGCTTTTGATTCCCCTCTGTCTTTGATTAACTCACATTTTCTCCAGAAACTTTAAATGCCATATAGCATGACCAGGCAACACACAGATTAATTGAGTACCTAAAATAATCTGTGTAGTAAATAATAACAAAATTTATCATTTAATATTAAAAGACATAAATAGATGTTCTCATCTTTTTGTACCTAATTAAATGATTGCAGTTAGTTTAAAATGCATGCACCCTCCTTAAAACAATGGGTTTGAATAACATTTTAAAATAACTGCTTAATTCAGGCTTCTCTTTTGTTTCAACTATGAATTCTAACTCTATTTATATAATATCCTTTATTCTTGATTAAATATGCACCCTAAGTTACTGGTCAGGGTGAAATTCTGTGATTCTCGATACATGCCTTCTCTCTTCTCAAATGTTTAATACTCTCATTCTATCTTTATTTAAACTGCCAAGGAACAACAGTTGTCTTAGCCTAAAGATGTATACAAATTAAGACAGTCACCCTCTTTTCTCCAAATGGAAAGACAAAATTCTACAGATTACTATGTACATCTCAGTGTGGTATTATTATTTCCTCTAATTTAGTCATAATCCCACATGAATATCCCATATCCTAGAGAAAAAATTTAAAGTTAACCTCCAACAACTACTTGATAATGAACAACCAAAAAAAATTGAAATTTGTCAGTAAATACTATACATACACAATGACCATAAATATTTTAGGAAGAAACAGTCTTAGTTTCTATAATCATCATTCTACTAAACTATTGTAGTATTTATTTATGTCTATCTTCTTTTACTACCAATTGCATTCTTCTTCTGTCTTCATCCAAGATCTCCAATGATGGTGATTCTTTACTTGGTGGAGTGAATCAAATTCTAATTTATACTAGGTTGTGTGATTTTATTTTTTTTTTAAGAAAAAAGAAATTTTATTATTTTTTAAAATTTATTGATTTTAATTGGAGGCTAATTACTTTACATTATTGTATTGGTTTTGCCATACATTGACATGAATCTGCTTGATATGCACATACTGTGAGGCACCATAGAGAATCACATGGGTTTCAAACATGATTTTTCCTACCCTGCTGTGTATCAGTAGTACTAGTACACCTTGCTCAGTGGGTCAACCTTCTTAGCTGTTGTAATAAACTCTTTTTATTGAATCAGAGGCATAAGGAAACAGAAATTGTTGGTTTCTTTTTACTTTCAGATCAATGGAAAATCATTTTAACCTTTTGTTGGGAAGATTTAATTATTGGGACTACGACATGTAAGGGAGAAGACAGGAAGCAAAAATGTATGAATACTAATTAAAGTTTAGATAAAAATATTTTACTTATAACAGCATAGATTTTGTAGTTACATGTAGGATCTGATTCTAGGTCTAGTACTTAACAATTTTTGTGACAAGTTTGTTAAATTTTTAATGTGCAGTTTTCTGGTGATAAATATAAATAATATTCTCTATTTTCATTGTGTGAGGTTAAGAGAAAATGCATGCAAAGTGCCTTAGACATGGTTAGAACTCAACAAACAGTATTTTAAAATCTAAGAATTTATAGAAAATTTTAAAATTACAACATAAATGAATGATAATATATTGGAATGATTTGCACTTGGATGTACAATTCAGAATGCTTTGTTGCATATATGCTTGTGTAAGGAAAAGTAATAATTTCCCAAAATATGACTTATGTTCAGTGTAAAATCTTATACCTGTATCTCTGGATGATGATTACAATAACAACAACGATGATGCCTTTGATGATTGTAATATTTAAGTTAAAAGGCTGATCTGGAACTCACATTCTTGGACTTTATTTTTATTATTGCTTTCTTCATGTCTTTATTCCTAAATGAGTAAATGATTGGATTTAAAAGGGGAGTAAAAATTGTATAAAACACAGAGAAGATCTTATCTATGAAAACATGGCTGAATGGCCATATATAGATAAAGAGGCAAGGTCCAAAGAATAGTACCACCACGGTGATGTGGGTTGAAAAAGTGGACATGGCCTTGGAATATCCACTGGAGGAGTGATGATGGACAGTTATCAGGATGATGCTATAGGAAATGAACAGAAATGTTAAACAGAACAAAGAAAGTAGCCACTAAATGTGAAGACATAGGTGTCAGTGCAGGTTTGATCACCTGAGGCAGGTCACAAAAAAAACTATCCACAACACTGGGGCCACAGAATGGTAAAGTCACTATAAAAACCATTTGGCTAACAGAGTGCACAAACCCAGTAGTCCAGGAGAAAATACAGTGCAAATACGGTGGCTTATAATATTTTGTAATGAAGGGGTTTGCATATGGCAATTAATCTATCAATTGCCATGGCTACAAGCAACATCATCTCACTTCCACCTAAATGGTGAAGGAAAAAATCTGGGCCATGCATCCTTCATAAGAAATAGCCTTATTTTTACTAATAAAGTCACCAATCATTTTAGGAGTAGCAAAGGAAGCCAGAGACATACCAATAAAGGACAGGTTGACCAGTAGGAAGTACATTGGAGACTGTAATTGAGGGTCCAGTTTCACTACCAAGATAATAATGAGGTTACTTAATAAAATGGCTATGTAAATAATGGTAAAAAAGAAAAAAAAAGAAAATCTGTAACTCATGAAACTCTGTGAGTCCCAGCAAAATAAATTCAGCCACTACAGAGTGATTTTATTTTTCCATTTGTTTGGCTGTTGGCATATGTTACCTAAAACAAAATCAAAATAGAAAGTCTGTTAGTTAAACTTGAAAGATAAGTGCATAGTCACTTACTTTTTTTCCCTAAAATTCACTGAAATGCTTAAAAAGGATAATAAAGAATCAACACTAAATCCAGCTTTTTGAAAGAGATAGACACAATTTCTTAACAAAAATTATAAGGAATATCTACCATAAACCAAGATGTTTGAAGAAAATTGAAACTGTCAATATGTAACTCATATTTGGGCTAATTATAAGAAAAGTGATTATCTCAGCTGGTGAGAGAATATTCAAGCTCCTTGCCACGTTTTTAGAGTTTGAGAAATAGGTTTATTCATCCTCCATAGACAAAAATTAAGGTCTACCATCTTGAACTCTAATAATAGTAAGGGTCATGTAAGTGAAAGAAAGGCCAAGTGGTTTTCTAATTATAAGCAGGACCGAGAGAAATGAAACTGAGTAACTGGAATATAGAGCATCAACAATCTAGAAGTCATTCTGTATTTGCGGCTGAAAGTTAGATGAACAGAGATAATAAACATGATGAGTCTTTGAGACAAATGAATCTATGTTGGCAAACTGAGATAGCTTCTCGTCTTATTTTTTTCTGAGACGGAAGAAGTGTCCAAATATTTGAGTCTTCTCCCACAGGCCCTGATTTCCTTTGGGCCTATGAATTTAGTAGATTGTGAAGTACAGGGCAGAGATAGCCTAAATGGATGCTTGCTGCTGGCTTATAGATCCCTGATAAACAAAAGGAAATCTGTTTATCAGGGAACACATCCATATTGCTCTGGATGTGTAAAGCAGACCTTTGTAGAATGACATCCACTTCCACCATGAATAATGCTAGCCAGAATTTTTGAAACAAAATAACAAGGAATATATACCAGGTTCGAAGAAGAACACAACATATTGTTAAGAGATCTAAAAAAAACCAAAAAACGGGTTTCTAGCTGAGCAAAGGAAAATATTTTTAAATATTTTAAGAATTCAGAAAAGTAAAAAATACTATAATAAAGATCATCCTGTTTTCAGAATTAACAAGTATATGCATTTTTATCATTTTGCATCAGATTTTTTAAAGAAAATAAAAAATACTGGCAGAGGTAAAGTTCACTTATCATCTGACTAGTTTGTGTATGACACGAAAATGATTAAGTGATGTCCTGTCATAACAACATTTTGCAAATGATTTTATTTTTACTGACAAACTGATATTCTAAAATTGTATAATATACTTGTACATATCCATTTACATGTAAAAAATTTTTTCAAGATTACATTACCAGAAGCACAATTACTAGTCATTTTCAACTAATCAAATAATGCAAATTTCTCAATAAAGATTTATATAAATACTACTTTGCACAAATATTGGTAATTTTTTAGCTCTCATTCTGACCACCTGATTTTATTGTAGGAATGCAAAAATGGTTCAATACTAGAAACTCACTTTATATAATTAACAAAATTAAAGAGTTAGGCAAGTAACATAATTTACAAATGACAACAAAATAAGCATCTAATAAATATTAGATTCATAAATTGTAAAATATGCCAATTATCTTTAAGTTCACATATATATTCATGTACTCCCAATCTGAATTCAAGTAGGAGTTTTTGGAAAATTGACATGTTAATTCTAAAATGTATATTGAATTACAAAAGATCAAGATGAGCCAAGGCTGTTTTGAAGAACAAAGCTAGAAGATTTGTACTGCCAAAACCTACTTATAAAGCCATATAAGACAGTTTGATTTTGGCTCAAGGATGTAAAAATAAACCAAAGAAACAAGTGAAATATCAGAAATGACAACAGATGACATAGTAAAGCACATTTGTGGAGAAACAAATGTAACTGTTTACTGATGAGCCAGTATGTAATAAGTAGTTGATGCTGGTGGCTCTGTTTTGGGAAAGAGGACATTTCTAATGTCAGAATTCCACAATATCAATCAATACCATTAGTTGGCTTAATCATATTCTCCTAAATATTTGGCTTCAAAATTAATATTGCTTAACTTTAAAGATTTGATATTTTAATCTTTTCTTCCAGTTTGTTCTCAGGTTTGCCTGATTATAAAGTAGACCAGGCAGTGGGTGAGATAACTTTCCTAGGACGCATTCTAAGTCTACGTGCAGCAATAACCCAGCTTCCCACGAGATGATGAGAAAAGAAGGAATTTTGCTAAATTTTTGCTTATAAGTTTTTCCACTAAATCATACTTTTCACATATGACTCTGCCATGTGACATAGCAGTGTTTGTCTTCATGCACTGTTTATTCCACAAATTACAGATTTCAGAGAGTAAGGACCCAGAGCGGAAAGAATGAGACAGAAAAATGAAACAAACCTACAGTTGACCATTGAATAACAAGGGTTTGAACTGTGCATATGCAGACTTTTTCCAATAATAAATACTGCAGTATTATATAATTTTTTAGTTCCACTGTGTTGGAGGGTTGGTGCCCCTAATCTCCCCATGTGTCCAAGTTAGTAGCTCAGTCATGTCTGACTGTGATCCCATGGACCATAAATAGCTCACCAAGCTCCTCTGTCCATGGAATTCTCCAGGCAAGAGTACTGGAGTGGGTTGCCATTTCCTTCTCCAGGATGTGTTCAGAGTCAATTGTATTGTCCACACCTAGACACAAACACATACGTAAATGAGATATATAATAGAGATAGATTTTGGGATCAATAAAGGAAATAGTAAATGATAATGGGGCAACTACTTAGCGATCAGGAATGGCAAGATCAAACCTCTAATTTCACTTCTCTTTTGAAAATAAATCTCAGAAATGTAAAAGATTTAGATTAGAAAAATACAGCTATGAAAACAGTAAAGGCAAACATAGGTGCATATTTTAACCCATTAAAAATAGCTCATTAAAAATGTTTTAGATATGATGCAAAAACTAAACTCTAGGAAAATATGGACTAGTAACTTTGACTTTACTAAATGTAAAAAATAAAAAAGTGATCATAAAAAAGAGATGAGAATATAGTTTCAACAAATGAAACTAAGAACTGTTTCAAACTAAGAAGTTTGATTAGTAAGAAAAGGTTAAAGAAACAGTGGAAAAGTGGAAAAACCATATGGATTAGCAATTCACAGAAGTAGAACTTCAAATATCTTTAAAAAACCCTTCTCAACTTTATTGATAATTAAGGAAATGCAATTTATAGCAAAATATGTAATTTTACTTATCACATTTAAAAATTAATTTTGACAGAATGTGAGATAGAGTTTAATAATTCTCTTTTATATATTGGCCCTATATATATTTGGGGAGGGGGAGTTGGCACTATATCTTAGGTTTAAAGATTTTACGACAGTTTAATGGAGAACTTCCACTTGTGGGATTTATAGGCTAAGTGTTCAAAGAAACATAATTGCATGCTCTTTGCATCATTGTCTTTAATAACCAAAAATCGAGAAGCTCCTCAAAATTCCACTATTTGTGGGATTATTTTAAAATGGAAATGCATGTGTGCTGATCTGGAAAAACATATGACATATTAAATTTGTAAATGTTATATTTTAAATTGCTGCAATATTTTAATGAAATATTTCATACAAATTTCAGAGAAGTATCAGTTCATTAAACTACCAAGACTGCCTACCTCTGGCATATTAACATATAAAGTTTAATAAAGATTCTAAATTTTATAAGTTCAAATTCTGTACAATTTAATAAAATTGAATTAGAGTCTAGTCCTGGATAAGTGCTCTCAAAAATGTAGTTGGCGTTTGTCTACCGAAAGCTTTGAATCAGAGAGTCATTTATTTTACACACAACTATAATGGAATATTTAAAATTATCCATAAGTAACCTGAAACTTGTGATATTAACTTGCTGTGCCAGTTTATCATCTACTGCCTAAAGCACTTAGAGTTGCAGTGGCAACTCTAAGCTGGTAATTACGGATTTGGCAATCAATCATGCATAGCCAGAATTGGAAACATATTCTAAGTTGTATATCAACTTTGACAAAGAAACTTCAAGAAAGTCAGGACGATATCTCTGTCCCCTTACCCTTCAGCCTTTCCAAAGTTTCCTCTGTGAATAATGAGAAAAATTCTTGAAGTGAAGGACAATGAAATCTGATATTAAAATGTACTACAAAGCAGAGTAATAAAATGATATTTTAGTTTCATAACATTAGATGGAGTAATGAAGTGATTGTAAGAAACCTGAGAATTTAAAAATAGTCATAGATTAAAAATATGTTCTTAAGGATAAATTTTCAGTTATTTGAGAATAAATATGGCTGGTTAGCTACATATCTTAAAGAAAAATAAATTCAAATACTTTAAATATTTCAACAATAATTTCAAAAATAAAATACTGACATAAATATATGTGAATATATATACTCTTTTGTATTAATATTGGGTAAGATCAAGATAAACCTATAAGTAAATATATTCATTTTGTTATTTTATAGTATTGAGTTAGGATCATGTAAAAGGCAAAAATAAAGGTGAATAGATTTTATTCAGTGAGGATGAGTAAACTCTCTATTATATAAAAAACATGAAAAGATTGTAAGAGGCAAGAGCTAAACTGGAGAGAAACAGTCAATATATATGCCCTTAATGTCAATTTTTTACGAGTCAACAGGACAATATCAAGAGCCATGTAAAAAAATTAAGACTAAGTGAAGTATAAAATGTTTAGGAAAATATATGTGATGTTTGAACCTGTGGAAAAAGAAATTAATTTCCATAAAAATATAGCTTGAGATCATACACAGCAAAGTTTTGGTGATTTAGTTGGATAGAAGGCAATGTCAAGCCACTCCAGTACTCTTGCCTAGAAAATCCCATGGATGGAGGAGCCTGATAGGCTGCAGTCCGTGGGGTCGCTATGGGTCGGACACGACTGAGCGACTTCACTTTCACTTTTCACTTTCACACATTGAAGAAGGAAATGGCAACCCACTCCAGTGTTCTTGCCTGGAGAATCCCGGGGATGGGGGAGCCTGGTGGGCTTCCGTCTATGGGGTCCCACAGAGTCGGACACGACTGAAGTGACTTAGCAGCAGCAGCAGCAGCAGAATTAGATTTCTGGTTATATTTTCCCATATATCTTGATATATCACAAATATTTTGTAATAAAGATATTTAATTTTTAAAATTAAAGATGTTTGAATAAATATTTTATTTAATGTATTCAAACATAAAAATGTCTTTAGTTTTTTTCTCCATACCTTGTACCTGCTTTGAGAGTTGTGGCTGAAAATCACTGAGATTCTTCTAGAATTTTTTTTTCACTTGCTCCCACTTTCTTTAATCTTCTTTCTGTATGTGCAAATTCTAATAAAGGAGAATTTTACTTGAAAATGTACAAGACAACATGAAAAATGTGTCAATTATCGACCTTGGGAAAATCTGGCATCTTATAACTGAATTCCCTCAGCAATTTAAAGGACATGTATTTGGCAAGCTAGAATATTCAAATTCTCTCATTAGTGTGTAGTTTTTCACAATAACAAGGGACAAAAATAAGGCTTTGCCAACCAAACAATACATCCACATTTCAAAAAGCAGACATGGATATAAAAACTGAGTGTATATATAAAGTGTAGATAAAATTGAATTTTCAAAAATACAAAGTAAGAAGGATTTATAAATAAAAGAAACAAGATTAATTATAATTCACTTTATTATAGAAAATTTCTTCAAAAAATAGTTTCCTAGCCATAAGCATCTTTCTTTAATCCTATTATCTGAATAAGAGTCAAGAGAACAAATTTAATTGCAAATATTGGAAATAACTTATTCCTAAGAGTCACATTCCTCTGATACCTATTTTCCTCTATAATTAGTTCCTCTTGGATTTGCAAGCTCCCCCATAACTGCACTGTTCCAGAAGAGTTCAAACTGGTTAAAATTTGGTTAAAATTAAAGAGATTTACTGTTTTTTTATTTCTTCCATGTCAGACAGCAGCTAATTTATTTCTCACACTTGACTGCCAATGTTTATTATGTCAATAAATGACCTATGCAACCAATTATTTTGTTGAATTATATTGTGATTTCAGTGAAAAGCCTGGTTAATAATATCCAAAAGTACTTATTTTCTGCCTCTATATTGACAGTTTCACATATTGATTACTTCACGTATTCATAGTTTAGATACTCTTAAGAAAATAATATACCTGTTAAAGGGTTAATGTGTTATTCCCAAATCTGCTATAAGCATTCTTGTACATTTCTTTTGGACATGATCATTTCTTTCTCTTTAGGTGTATACCTTGCAGTGAAATTACTGGCTCCTAGGTAGGCATGTCTTTTAGAAACTGCCAGTTTCCGATGTTGTTTCACCAATATATCCTCCCACCAGCAGTGTACAAGAATTCTAGATGTTCCGTATCCTTCACAGACTTTGATATTCTCAACCTTTTTTAATTTAAAGCTATATTCTTATGTACATAGCAATACTAATTGTGGTTATGTGTACATTTCCCTGATTACTAGTAATAAGGAATACCTTTTTATATGATTATTATCTATTTGAATATTCCCTTTTGTGAAGTACCTATTTAACTCTTTTTGCCCAAATCTTGTGAATGGACAACTTAAGTGAAACAAGCAAATCTTGAAACCACAAATTATACTACTGGCAAGAGAAGAAAGAAAATGTACATGCTGTGTATCAAAGAGATTAAAACCATAATTTAAAATAATCCCTTTAAAAAAGAAACACAAGGAACATTTGTTTCACTAATGAAAAAATTTCCAAATGTTTTAAGTGAAATAACTTAGAGGGAGTAGACAGAGATGATGGTGGAATAGGAGGATGCTTATTGCACCTCCCCCCAGAAACACATCAAAAACATCTACATGTGGAGCAATTCTCACTGAAAACAACTTTGAAACTGGCAGAAAGACTCTTGTTTGTAAGAAAGATACACACAGAATTGGGTAGGAAGGGAAGAGCAGAGATCAGTTCAGGACTCACAACCCATCAGAGGAAAAGGGGTTTGGAGAAAAGGGGTTAGAAGAAAAAGGGTTAGAAGAAAGGGGGTTTGGAGATCCTCCCTGGGGAGTGAGCAGTTCAAATCACATATCTGACACCCCAGCCCTGGAGTCTGACACTAGGAAGAGGAGTCCCATTAGCTGATTTGAAAACCAGTGGAACTTATAGAGGACTGTGAGAAACCCAGACACACTGGTGAAGGGCATGTACATCTTTCTCACTCCCAGGAACAAGGAAGAGGAAGCAGGTTGAAACTGCCTCAGGCTCTGGCTGGTTTCCAGAAAGCACCCCAACATGTACCTTTGCCCATGCCAGTCACCCAGTCTGGCCCCTCTACCTCCAGCACAACTCCGCAGTAGAGTGAACACTGCCTTTGTCAAGCAGAGTGTTCAGTGTTGATGAATTTATGCCTAAAAAATTCCTGAGACTAAAAAAAGGAGACAGATATTCAGGCAGAAGGTAAATATTCAGATATTCATCACAGAGAACCCTAATCAAGAAGAACCTGAAGAGACCCACATCAAGTCATATCATAACTAAAATGGCAAAAATTAAAGATAGAGAATTCTAAAGGCAGCAAGAGAAAAACCAAAGAGTCATATACCAAAGAATCCCTATCAGACTATCGGCTGAATTTTCTGCAGAAACTTTGCAGTCTGGAAGGGAATGACATGATATAAATTGCTGAAGGATAAAAAAATAAACCTAGAATACTCTACCCAGCAGGATTATCACTGAGAATTGAAGGAGAGACAGACAAAAATTAAAAGAGTTCATCAACCTCATTTTGTTCTTTGATCTGTGGGTTCATTGTTGTTATTCAGTCATCAAATCATGTCTGATTCTTCGCAACCCCATAGACTGCAGCACACCAAGCTTCCCTATCCCTCACCATGTCCACCGAATCAGTGGTGCCATCCAACCATCTCATCCTCTGTCACCCTATTCTCCTTCTGCCTTCAGTCTTTCCCAGCATAAGGGTCTTTTCCAATGAGTCAACTGTTCGCATCAGGTGGCCAAAGTTTCTTCTTCTTCAGCAACAAACCTTCCAAAGTGTATTCAGTGTTGATTTCCTTAAAGATCAACTGGTTTGATCTCCTTGCTTTCCAAGGGCCTCTAAAGAGTCTTCTCCAGCACCACAGTTTGAAAGCATCAATTCTTTGGCACTCTGCCTTCTTTATGGTCCAACTCTCACATCTGGACATGACTACTGGAAAGACCATAGCCTTGACGATATGGACCTTTGTCAGCAAAGTGATGTCTTTGTTTTGTAACACACTGTCTAGTTTTGTCATAGCTTTCCTGCCAAGAAGCAATCGTCTTCTAATATCATGGCTGTGGCCACCAACCACAGTGATCTCAGAGCCCAAAAAGAGGAAATCTGTCACTGCTTTTTCCCCTTCTCTTTGCCATGAAGTGATGGGACTGGATGCCATGATCTTAGATTTTTAATATTGAGTTTTAAGCTGGATTTTTCACACTCCTCCTTCACCCACATCAAGAATCTCTTTAGTTCCGCTTCACTTTCTGCCATTAGAGTGGTATCATCCACCTATCTGATGTTGTTGATATTTCTCCTGGCAGTCTTGTTTCCATCTTGTAACACATCCAGCCCAGCATACTTTTCATTAAATTTAGATTTTTTTAAACATTATGTCTTTAGATATTTCTTTCTTCCATCCCTGACTCCGGTACTACATGTGGTATATTATGTGATATTTTTCATAGGTTATAGAGGCTTTTTTAAGTTTTTCTCCAATTTTGTTCTGTTTCTGGTTTAGCTTAGATGATTTCTATTTTCTATCCAAGTGTTTTATTTTTCCTTTGTTTCCCAAATGGAATTTTTCAGTTTCTGTATTATATTTTCAGTTCAGTTCAGTTCAGTGGCTCAGTCGTGTCCGACTTTCTGCGACCCCATGAATCACAGCACGCCAGGCCTCCCTGTCCATCACCAACTCCCGGAGTTCACTCAAACTCATGTCCATCGAGTCAGTGATGCCATTCCCAGCCATCTCATTCTTTGTCGTTCCCTTCTCCTCCCACCCCCAACCTTTCCCAGCATCAGAGTCTTTTCCAGTGAGTCAACTCGTCTCATGAGGTGGCCAAAGTATTGCAGTTTCAGCTTTAGCATCAGTCCTTCCAATGAACACCCAGGATTGATCTCCTTTAGAATGGACTGGTTGGATCTCCTTGCAGTCCAAGGGACTCTCAAGAGTCTTCTCCAACACCACAGTTCAAAAGCGTCAATTCTTCGGCGATCAGCTTTCTTCACAGTCCAACTCTCGCATCCATACATGACCACGGGAAAAACCATAGCCTTGACTAGACGGACCTTTGTTTTACCGCCCGCCAATTTCATTTGGTTATTTATTTCATATCTTCATTTTTTTCTCTCATGTTCATATTTTCCTTTAAATTCTTGATTTATTTATATAATGTCTATTTCAAAATTTTTAATTTTAAAAGCTTATTCATCTAAATCATTTCTGAATATGTATCTCTTGATCATATAGATCATATCTTACTTCTTTGAATTTTTATTAGCTAATGATTGGATGTCATATATCAGTGGGATTCTCCATGAAGGGACATTCGGCATTATCTGGGGACCTGGTTGGATGTCACATGTGGGGGCTGCTATTGGAATTTAATGGATAGAAGAAGGAATGCTGCTAAATATCTTAAAATGATCAAGAAGACCTTTGAACCTACAATAAAGCTACCTTTAAAACTTAAAGTTGAAATCAAGACTTTTTAAAGCATACAAAAGATTAAAGAATTCTTAGCAACCTGATGCTTATATAAATATGTTAAATGAAGTTGTAATGAAAATTTTTACATTTATTTATGTACAAATAAAATTTGAATATGACAATAGTTCATAGACGAGAAAGTGCATAAAGAAGTTTCTTACATTTATTTAATGAAATGTTATAATTATCTGGAGGTATGAGAAATAGAACGTTTCTTGCCATATCAGTAAACGAAGATGTTACAGACATTAGCAATTGCAGCCACCACCATGGTGAGCTGGTAAGCTCTGAGGGAACTCGGAAGGAGAAGAATACCTGCCATATTGAAGCCATCAGATTATAGCCACTCCCTACAGTGAGCCACAAGGAAACTCAGGATGTGACCGACACAAGATACTGGTCCTACACAGCTCAGGTGCAAATAAATGGGATGATTTCAGTGAGCCCAAACTCTTGCATCTTCCCATACATGGAAAAGAACTAAATTCCTTAACTTGAGTTATCCAGTTTTCTTTAAGTAACAACAATATTTTGTTGTTCAGACTATGTGCCTTTTGTTGAAAAAATTTTATATAACCTGGTTCTTCCCTTCAACTCCTTGGAGCAGTTCTCTCAGGGTCATTTTAGATGCTGTCTTCTAGGTTTGAAGTTCTAAAAATCCTCACTGGAAAAAAAAAAAAAGCTCTCAACTTTTAGGTTGTGAGTATTTAAGTTGACAGAAATCAGAAAGTGACAATTTAAAGTTCAGTTCAGTTCAGTCACTCAGTCATGCCTGACTCTTTACAACCCCATGGACTGAAGCACACCAGGCTTCCCTGTTCATCACCAACTCCCAGAGCTTGCTCAAACTCTTGTCCATTGAGTTGGTGATGACATCCAACCGACATCCAACCATCTCACCCTCTGTCGTCCCCTTCTCCTGCTGCCTTCAGTCTTTCCCAGTCAGGGTCTTTTCCAATGAGTCAGTTCTTCATATCCGGTGGCCAAAGTATTGGAATTTCAGCTTCAGCATGTCTTTCCAATGAATATTCAGGACTGATTTCCTTTAGGATTCACTGGCTTGATCTCCTGGAAGTGCAAGGGACTCTCAAGAGTCTTCTCCAACACCACAGTTCAAAAGCATCCAATTTTCAGCACTCAGCCTTCTTTATGGTCAACTGTCACATCCATACATGACTACTGGAAAAACTGTAGCTTTGACTAGACAGACTTTGGTTGGCCACGTAATGTCTCTGCTTTTTAATATGTGGTCTAGGTAGGTCTTCTTCCAAGGAGCAACTGTCTTTCAATTTCAAGGCTGCAGTCACCATCTGCAGTGATTTTTGGAGCCCACGAAAATAAAGTCTCTCACTGTTTCCATTGTTTCCCTATTTGCCATGAAATGATGGGACTGGATGCCACGATCTTAGTTTTTTGAATGTTGAGTTTTAAGCCAGCTTTTTCACTCTCCTCTTTCACCCTCATAAAGAGGCTCTTTAGTTCATTTCTGCCGTAAGGGTGGTGTCATCTGTGTATCAGAGGTTATTGATATTTCTCTCAGCAATCTTGATTCCAGCTTGTGCTTCACCCAGCCTGGCATTTCATGTGATGTACTCTGCATATAAAGTTAAATATACAGCTTTGATATACTCCTTTCCAAATTTGGAGGGCTTCCTTGGTCGCTCAGACATTAAAGACTCTGCCTGCAATGCAAGAGGCCCAAACTAGTTTCCTGGGTTGGGAAGATTCCCTAGAAAAGGAAATGGCAACCCACTCCAGTATTCTTGCCTGGAAAACCCCATGGACAGAGGAGCCTGGCAGGCTACAGTCCATGCGATCACAAAGAGTCAGACACAGCTGAAAGACTAAGGCTTTTTCCAATTTGGAACCAGTCTGTTGTTCCATGTTTGGTTCTAACTGTTGCTTCTTGAATGACATACTGATTTCTCAGGAGGCAGGTGAGGTCATCTAGTGTTTCCATCTCTTGAAGAATTTTCCACAGTTTCTTGTGATCGACACGGTTCAATAAAGCAGAAATAAATGTTTTTCTGGAACTCTCTTGCTTTTTTAATGATCCAACGGATGTTGGCAATTTGATCTCTGGTTCCTCTGCCTTTTCTAAATCCAACTTGAACGTCTGAAAGTTCTCGGTCCATGTACTGTTGAAGCCTGACTTGGAGAATTTTGATCATTACTTTGCTAGCGTGTGAGATGAGTGCAACTGTGTGGTAGTTTGAACATTCTTTGGCATTGCCTTTCTTTGGGGTTGGAATGAAAACTGACCTTTTCCAGTCCTGTGGCCAGGACTGGAAAAGTTATGTAATTTAAAGTTACATATTACATACTCTAAAGAAACCACAGAAATGAAACAGAGGAAGAGAGTATGACAGAAGGAGGAAGGAAAGAAAGAAGGAAGAAAGGAAAAAAGAAGAAAAGAGAAATGAAACAGCGGTTATCTAAAATAATCGTGTCTGTCTAGTAGTTACTAACTTGGAAAACCCAGTCTAAGCCATTTGATTCTTTCCTGGTCAAACCAAACAGGCGTTTTGGGCTAATTTTTAGCGGTGGGCTTTCCAGAATGAAGGCCATGTTGCTCTTTGCATTATTAATCAGCCAGAATCAGTCCCAATAAGCAATAAAAATGTTGAAAAAGGTAAATCTGTATGACAAATGTGCCACGTATCCCATGTTAGTATTGCAATAGGAATTCTGTTCATAGTCACAGTGATATCTTCAGACATTGATAGTCTCTTAAACCAGTGTTCTTCCTATGTGGTCAAGTACATGGGCTCCAGATAATTGGAAAATAAAACCACTCTTATTTTGAGAACTTGGTCATGGAAACTTTCATGGGAACTTTGAGGAAGATTTAAAAGGTCATGTAGAAATCTCTTGAGAAAAAAAACAAAACAAAACCTAGATCCAGGAAACTGGAATGCATCTGCAAGTTCTTTCAGATGACTTAGAATTCTTAGAAACAGCTACTTGGAGTCATGAAATACATTGACATGGGAACATCAAACAAAAAATAGATGTGCATATTTCTCTCATACACAGCTGCTGAAGCCACTTCTCTGATCTGAACTCGGTGCCCATGGGGAAAATAATCTGAAGATGAGTTTAGGCAAATTTCTCTGATGGCAAACCTGCACAAAATCAGAAAATGGATTGTATTGGATTCACTCTTGAAACCCCAGTGGTATAAAAACAGATATTCAATAGAATTGACACCTGCTCAGCTCTTAAATCTGCTTAGCCTCTTATAAAAGCAACCACCATGAATACAAGTAAAGATTTGTAACATTGCAGAGTCTATAAGGGTACTTCATATGAAAGCAATTCCTCTGGTCAAGAAAGGCATTTTTTTTATTAATATACAAAAATTATCCAAGAAACATTGAATTATGTGGTATTCACAGTTCTCATCATTCTTAGAGTATTGGTCTTACTGAAAACTGAAACAGGCAATTCAAAGCATATCTTACTTTGAATAGGAGTGGATACAGACACAGAAGTCTGCTAATATTAATGGGAAAATGTACTTTTCAGTTGAATATGAGAGTAAAAAGAAATAGTCCACAGGAAAATTTTCTTAAAACTGGGGGGTGGAAATGAGGAAGTAGAGGGAAATATAATTACCTAACATTATCTTTTCAAGTCTTGTATTTTAATAGGCCCAGTTCTATTTAAAATGCATTATACATTAAAAAAAACTAAAGTTAGTTTACAGTAAACTTTAGATATATTTTGCATTTGATGCCTTTTAATACTCTTCAAGTAAATTTTCATAATTTGAATACACCAGACTTGAAAGTGGTTTTATATTGCCCTCTTATCTGTTGTCCATAAGTAAAGCATATCAATTTCTATAATTATGTGATACTAGAAAAGAATGTTTACTACTATTGTAATTAAGGGAAAACAGTATAGCATCTTTAATAATTCCCATTGGTATTTGATCATCAGTTGGGTATTGTTAGGTCTCAAAATATATCCTTTTTTTATTATCACCCTCTCAATATTTATGATCCCTTTTTCCCTAGGAAAATGAATATTCACATGTGTCACTATTTTAGGAATAATGCAATTATTTTGAAATGAGACACTGTTTAGGTTTCAGTGTGCCCGGAGTCAAGTGATGTTCTGAAGCACTCTGTACAGTTGGTAAGTCATGGAGTAAATTTTAATGTAGATTAAGACAATACAGAAACATTCCTGGATACTGGCTTATAATCACATTGTCCATAGGTAGAATCCGATGTGAAAAGTCATTTAGAAGCTGAACAATGTGATACAATTATTGAGTTCTAGGAGGCATTATTACTCTAGTTGTCATACAAATATAGCATAGTCTCATAATGTGTGTGACAACATGAAGAACATTATATGATTGAGTATACTTTGATACAACTCAAGTGATTTTATTTTCAATCTGCTAAACAGCGTCCATGTCAAACTTTATCATGTCAATGTTATTACCAACAAAAATTTTATGGCGAACTATGCCAAACAGTGTTTATTTAAAACAATAACTGGGTGAATGGAAACTTCCCTCTTGTTTTCCAAGAAATGTGTTATTCTCTTGTGCTTATCAACCTACCACATCTAACACATCAATTTATCCTATTCTGTTTTTAAAGAAAAATAAGTCAGCTAAATTGGCAAATCTGACCTAAGAATATTCACTTTTACTTAACATTTTTATTAAGATTACAAATATTAAAAATATAAACTTTAAATAGAATAAATCTTGTATCTGTTCTCTAATACTTGAACATTTTATTCTTTCTAGATAAAGCACTAGGTGCATGCTAAGTTGCTTCAGTCATGTCCAATTCTTTGTGACTCCATGGACTGTAGCCTTCCAGGTTGCTCTGTCCTTGGGATTCTCCAGGCAAGAATACTGGAGTGGGTAGCCATTGCCTTCACTAGGGGATCTTCCTGACTCAGGGATCGAAACTGGGACCTTATGTTTTCTGCATTGGCAAGCAGATTCTTTACCACTAGCATCACCTGGGAAACCCTAAAGCACTAGGTAATCAACCACAGTTTGTCCTTTTCTTATCGGATTTTGATGACTATAATCTTCTATGAGTAAATTTCAAATTCTAAAACTTAGTCAGTTGTACTTCCTGCACATGAGTCTATGTGCTGTACTTAGTCACTCAGTCACGTCCGACTCTTTGTGACCCCGTGAACTGTAGCCTGCTAGGCTCCTCTGTCCA
This sequence comes from Moschus berezovskii, assembly GCF_049115385.1. Lineage (NCBI taxonomy): Eukaryota > Metazoa > Chordata > Mammalia > Artiodactyla > Moschidae > Moschus > Moschus berezovskii. The sequence continues at coordinate 100,854,272 of NC_142468.1, forward strand.
CAGGGGTTTTCCAGGCAAGAACACTGAAGTGGGTTGCCATGCTCTCCTCCTGGGGATCTTCCCAACCCAGGGAATGAACCCAATTCTCTCGCATTACAGGAAGATTTTTTACTGTTTGAGCATTAGAATTAAAATGTTAATTTCAGGATTTCATATATCCATCTTTATCCTCAACCATTTTAGAATAATCTGAAAGTTTTTCATCTAACAAAGGGAAGTTAAGGACTTTGCTTTTGCAGAAAGGGAAGGTGACAGGCAGACAATCAAAATGATCCTTTTGAAAACAAAAGAGATTCTTTTCTCTGTCTTCTGCCTTCTCCATACCCTTAGGAGTATGTGTGGGTGAGTGTATGAGTGTATGAGTGTGTGTGTATGTGTGCTTTCTGTATGTATATGTGTAAGGTTTTGGATTAAAAACCTATATATAAAAATGTTCTTTAAAGGAAAATCATAGATTAGTGTAACACTATAAAAACAGAAAGAAATAAAAGTAGAAAAATCCTTTGGTTGTAAAAATTATTAGTTATGTATTTTTAGAAATATTACCCTAAAAATATCAACAAATTTTTAGAATTTTTTCTTTTTAAATATCTATATGCTTTCACTCATTCAACAGCTTTATTGATGGCTTTCATAAGCTGTATTAGTATTATGAGAAATAATTTGTATATTTTCAAGTACCTTAAAAATTCCTTATTTGGGAAGGAAAACACACTAGCAATTTAACCCTAGAAGTCAGAGATACCTAGTGTTGAAATAAATTGTGCCTAATTCTTATTAGAAGAATTAAAGAAGAACGAAAGAGCCTCTTGATGAAAGTGAAAGAGGAGAGTGAAAAAGTTGGCTTAAAACTCAACATTCAGAAAACTAAGATCAAGGCATCTGGTCCCATCATTTCATGGCAAATAGATGGGGAAACAGTAGAAACAGTGGCTGACTTTATTTTGGGGGGCTCCAAAATCACTGCAGATGGCGATTGCAGCCATGAAATTAAAAGATGCTTACTCCTTGGAAGGAAAGTTATGACCAACCTACATAGCATATTAAAAAGCAAAGTAATGCTTTGCCAACAAAGTTCCGCCTAGTCAAGGCTATGGTTTTTCCAGTAGTCATGTATGGATGTGAGAGTTGGACTATAAAGAAAGCTGATCGCCAAAGAATTGATGCTTTTGAACTGTGGTGTTGGAGAAGACTCTTGAGAGTCCTTGGACTGCAGGGAGATCCAACCAGTCCATCCTGAAGGAGATCAGTCCTGGATGCTCATTGGAATGACTGATGTTGAAGCTAAAACTCCAACACTTTGGCCACCTGATCTAAAGAACTGACTCATTTGAAAAGACCCTGATGCTGGGAAAGACTGAGGGCAGGAGGAGAAGGGGATGACAGAGGATGAGATGGTTGGATGGCATCACCAACTCAATGGATATGAGTTTGGGTAAACTCCGGGAGTTGGTGATGGACAGGGAGGCCTGGCGTGCTGCAGTTCATGGGGTCACAAAGAGTGGGACATGACTGAGCAACTGAACTGAACTGAATTCTTATTCTGGGCTTCCCTGGTGGCTCAGTGGTGAAGAATTTGCCTGCCAATGTGGGCAATGCAGGTTGAACCCCTGTGTCTGCAAGATCCCCTGGAGAAGTAAATGGCAGCCCACTACAGTGTTTTTGCCTCGGAAATCCCACGGACAG